>NW_027526266.1:10139414-10762753 GCF_048455015.1 Haemaphysalis longicornis | reverse complement strand
ATGGCTGTCGAGATAACGCCGAGAAATGTGGCATGCTCAGTAGCATGAAGCAAATTTGGCTCAAGGCTTATGGAGACTTTCCGGAACAGTTTTAGGCGGTGATGAAAAAATCACGAAGTGAGATTTAGTGCCAGTATATTCAGCAAATTATCACTGCACCATTTCATGACTTGAGCGGCCCAAGCATTGAGGTGTGATATTGTCACGTAGCCAAGGACGAAGCAGTTGTTTGGAAAAGAAACAAGTTTATTGGAGCGAACTTGTGCTCCCCTAACAACTGAAAAGGATACAGAGGCGGCGAAGCAGTGGTCAACAAAGTGACGTACGTGCGTCGGCGAGCGTCGCAGAATCGAATGCCCCGGCGTCCGCACTGCAGGCTTTTTATCTTTCGGCGCGCGTGGTTCTCGAAACGTCGATTCACATCGAGAACATAGTAGATCCAAGAAGATTATTCTGGGCTGTTCACGTTAGATCGGAATGCTCTCCCTATCACAACAGATAACACATGAGGAACAGAAAGAAAGAAAGAAAGAATGGAACACGCGCTTCCCTTGGCGCAGAGATAACACAGACCGGCGCAGCCGGGCGGTAAAAGCAAAACACAAATAAACAAACCCAATGTATGGTTCGCGGCATTACCCCCCCTCTAAGAGTGCATCGACCCGATGCTAACATAAGCGACAGTCCGAACAAATGAAAATAAAAGTTCTTCATCGTCCGTAGAAAGGTTTTAAGCGAACCACGTGGACGACTTCGGGTCGCGTGCGTCGTCGTGATGTGCCGGAATCACCACTGGGGATCACTTCGTAGGTTAATTGCCCCACACGTCTTAGAATCTGGTAGGGTCCGAAGTACCGTCGCAGGAGCTTTTCACTGAGTCCGCGTCGTCGAATGGGAGTCCAAACCCACACACGATCCCCTGGTTGGTACGCGGCGTCTCGGCGTCGGAGGTTGTAGCGGCCCGCATCCACCAGCTGCTGGTCTGTTATACGAACTCGAGCGAGCTGGCGGGCCTCCTCCGCACGTTGAAGATATCCGTGGACGTCGGCGTTGAGGTCGTCGTCATCTACGTGCGGAAGCATGGCGTCGAGCATCGTAGTCGGCCTTCTACCGTAGACAAGCTCGAACGGCGTCAGCTGCGTCGTCTCCTGGATAGCCGTGTTGTACGCAAACGTGACATACGGGAGCACTTCGTCCCAAGTCTTATGTTCAACGTCAACGTACATTGACAGCATATCTGCGATTGTCTTGTTCAGACGTTCTGTTAGTCCGTTCGTTTGAGGGTGGTACGCCGTCGTTCTTCGGTGATCCGTGTTGCTGTAGCGTAATACTCCTTGCATCAGCTCCGCAGTAAATGCCGTTCCGCGGTCTGTGATTAGGACTTCCGGGGCTCCATGTCGCAGCACAACTTGACTTATAAAGAACTTCGCCACTTCTTGTGCAGTCCCCCTCGGAAGAGCGGCGGTCTCTGCGTAGCGCGTCATGTAGTCTGTCGCTACGACAATCCACTTGTTCTGTGCTCGTGACGTAGGGAACGGGCCTAAAAGGTCCATTCCAATCTGTTGAAATGGTCTCGATGGGACGGCGATCGGTTGCAGAAGTCCGGAGGGTCTTGTCGGCGGAGTTTTTCGTCGCTGGAAGTCACGGCAGCTCCGGACGTAGTGGGTGACGTCAGAGGTAAGGCCGGGCCAGTAGTACCTCGCCTTGATTTTTCCAATAGTGCGGGCTGTGCCCAGATGTCCGGAAGACGGGTCGTCGTGGCACGCTTCCAAAATTTCGTCACGAAGTTCCGCGGGGATGACGAGAAGGTAATTCGCTCTTGTTCCGGGGCTGAAATTCTTCTTCACAAGGACGGAGTTTCTCAGGCTGAATGCTGGTAGGCTGCGTTTGAAGGTCCTAGGAACGGCAACGTTGCATCCCTCGAGGTACTTGATTATGACGCGTAAGTCGGGGTCGGCACGCTGCTGGGCGGCTAGGTCGCTCTCCGTCACGATCCCGAAGAACGCGCTGTCTTCCTCAGAGTCTTGTGGTGGTGGGTCGACGGGGGCGCGGGACAGGCAGTCGGCGTCGGAGTGTTTCCTGCCGGATTTATAAACGACTGTAACGTCGAACTCCTGTAGGCGCAAGCTCCACCGCCCAAGACGGCCAGAGGGGTCCTTCAAATTGGCGAGCCAACACAGCGCATGGTGGTCTGTTACAACCTTGAATGGCCTTCCATACACGTATGGGCGAAATTTTGAAATCGCCCATATAATAGCCAGGCACTCTTTCTCAGAGGCAGAATAGTTTTTCTCCTCCTTCGACAGACCACGGCTGGCATAGGCGATTACCCTTTCGCAGCCGCTTTGCTTTTGGACAAGGACGGCACCCAAGCCTATATCACTGGCGTCCGTGTGCATTTCCGTTTCGGCATTTTCGTCGAAATGAGCGAGCACGGGCGGCCTTTGCAGGCGTTTTTGCAGCTCGCAGAATGCTTTTTCTTGGTCGTTTTCCCAGCTGAAAGGGGTGCTATCTTTCGTCAAGCGCGTGAGTGGCTCCGCAATGCGTGCGAAGTTTGCGACGAAGCGCCGGTAGTATGCGCACAGCCCGAGAAATCTTCGTACGCCCTTCTTGTCTTTCGGCCTTGGGAAGTTCGCAATGGCTGAAGTTTTTGCCGGGTCAGGTAGGACTCCCGCGGCGTTGACGACGTGGCCCAAGAACTTGAGTTCCCCGTATGCGAAACGGCACTTTTCAGGCTTCAGCGTCAACCCCGACGTACGAATGGCCTCGAGTACAGACTCCAACCTTGCAAGGTGTTCGTCGAAAGTCCGGGCGAATACCACTACGTCGTCGAGGTATACGAGGCAGGTGTGCCACTTAAGGCCAGCTAGCACAGTGTCCATGACTCTTTGAAACGTCGCTGGTGCTGTGCACAGCCCAAACGGCATCACCTTGAACTCGTATAGGCCGTCTGGGGTTATAAATGCAGTCTTCTCTCGGTCCCTCTCGTCCACTTCAATTTGCCAGTAGCCGGTCTTCAGGTCCATCGATGAGAAGTACTTCGCGTGGCAGAGGTGGTCGAGGGCGTCGTCGATTCGGGGGAGGGGGTACACGTCCTTTTTCGTGATTTTGTTCAGTCGCCGGTAGTCAACGCAAAACCTTAATGTGCCGTATTTTTTCTTTACGAGTACGACGGGTGCAGCCCAGGGGCTTTTCGAGGGCTGTATAATGTCGTCGCTGAGCATGTCGTCGACTTGAGACCGGATGGCTTCCCGTTCGTGTGAAGAGACGCGGTACGGTGACTGTCGGGTAGGTCGGGCTCCATCTTCGATTATTATTCGGTGCTTCGCTAGAGGGGTCTGACGTAGTTTTGCGCTCGACGAAAAACATTCGCTATAGCGACGCAGCAAAGCCAATAATTTGTTCCGTTGTTCTTGCTGTAGCGCCGGATTTACGTCGAAGGGCTGCGGAAGCTTGAAGGTGTCATCGGGTGTGCGTTCAAAGTCGGCGACCGCGATCACGTCACTTGCTTCTTGCGTATTTTCGAGGAACGCAATTGCAGTTCCCTTGTTTAAATGCTGGTACTCTTCGGTGAAATTAGTGACCAAAACGTGAGATTGGCGTTGCTTAAAGTGCGCAATCCCTCTTGCGACGGAGACACCACGGTCGAGAAGCAACCTTCGATCACTCTCTACGATAGCGTCGATGTCAGAAGCAGCATCCTCACAGTAGACGGCGATCATTAAGCTTGCGCGGGGTGGCAGGGTGATGTGATCGTCGGCGATCCTGACAGCAGCACGGTGACCGGGGTTCGGCTGCGGCGTCGTGGAGTAATCGGAGGAAAAAGTTATCGACTTGGTCTGCAGATCAATTATTGCGCCGTTGTCCGTCAAAAAGTCCATTCCGAGAATTACGTCGCGGGAGCAGTTAGGCAAAATAACGAACTCAGCAGGGTACGTGGTGCCGCCTATGGTGACGCGTGATGTGCACGTTCCACTTGGCGTTACGAGATGGCCTCCTGCTGTGCGTATATGCGGACCGTCCCATGTTGTCGTAACTTTCTTCAGCTTCGACGCGAATGAGCCGCTCATTACCGAGTAGTCGGCTCCCGTGTCGATGAGGGCGACTACGTCAAATCCGTCGATGGACAGCTGGACGTCGGACGCCGCTTTCCTGGAGTTTCTGGTGCGTCGGGGCGTTGTATCTCGGCTTGTGCGTGTTGACGGGCGGGCACCATGCGTCGTCATTTTCGTCATCTTCTCAGCGGCAGGCTCTGTCGTTTCTGGTAAGCGTCGCGTCGTGTCGTTGTCGGGTTCGGGAGTCACGTCCGGATTAGATCGAGTCGTTGGGCTGCAGGAACGGTGTTCGGTGCGGCCATGCGTCGTTGGAGGGTTTTCGTTTTTTCGCCGTTCTGCAACTTCACCTCCAGAAGTTGCTGCTTTTAGTTTCCCCCGCGTGGGCTGGGGGACCTTCCACGGGCGAAGTCAGCATTGCTACGACGGTTCGGCGATTGGTACGGGTAGGGCGATGGCGAGCGGTTGAAACGGGATGGGCCACGGCTAGTTTCAGATAGATACTCGTCGATCTCACGTGGTCGTTGGCCAGGGAGAGGGCGAGGTGCGTCGACGGAGAAACCACGCAGTCCGAGTCTCTTGTATGGGCAGCGACGGTAGATGTGGTCGGCCTCTCCGCAGTGGTAGCACAGAGGACGATTATCGGGAGTTCGCCATACGTCCGTCTTCCTCGACGTCTGGTTTTGGGCTACCGGGGGTCGGGCGGGTGACAGTGGGCGGCGGTACTGCGGGGCCTCTTGACGGCGTGTTGGGGCAGGGCGGGGTCGACGAACAGCCGCAGAGTAGGTCATAGCTTGTGGCTCTCGGGGTACCTCGGATGGCGTAGAAGTTCCCAACGCTTGTTGCACTTCTTCTCTAATCACGTCGGCGAGGGAAGCGACTTGGGGCTGCGGCGGCGTTGGGAGAAGTTTCCGCAGCTCCTCTCTCACTATTGCGCGGATAGTCTCGCGTAGGCTGTCGGCCGGAATCCGCGTGCTGCCAAAGTCGTTTGCATTGGCCGCGCCAACAAAGTTGCGGTCATACTGCTTAGCACGCATTTCGAGGGCTTTCTCAATGGTGCTGGCTTCGGTCACGAATTCGGCGACGGTTTTGGGCGGATTTCGGACAAGTCCAGCAAACAGTTCCTCCTTCACTCCGCGCATTAAGAAGCGCAACTTCTTTTCTTCCGTCATTTCGGGGTCCGCGCGGCGAAATAGCTGCTTCATCTCCTCAACGAAGATCACGACACCTTCGTTGGGGTGTTGCGTGCGCGTTTCCAACAAAAGGGCGGCTCTTTCTTTCCGCACGACGGTAGTGAAGGTCTTAGTGAACTCGCTTTTGAACTGAGCCCAGTTTGTCAAGGAGCTCTCGTGGTTCTCGAACCAAGTGCGAGCCGAATCTTCTAAGTAAAAGAAAACGTGCCGGAACGTTTCTGCGTCGTCCCACCTGTTGAATTTCCGGACGCGCTCCAGTTTCTCCAACCATTCTTCTGGGTCTTCTGCGGGGGCTCCTCGGAATGATGGCGGTTCCCGTGGCTGCTGCAGAACGACAGGAGGATTGGCTTGGTTGAGCATGGTGCTGGTTGCGACGTTTTTCTTCTTCGTCTTCTCCGGTAGTAGACCGAACTCGGGTGGTAAATCTTGCACGCGGAGGCTGGCTCTTGTTGGGCTGGCTTGGCGGCTTCCAGAGGTTGTAGTGGGCATGAAGGGTGCGTACCCCGCACCTCCACCAGATGTCACGTAGCCAAGGACGAAGCAGTTGTTTGGAAAAGAAACAAGTTTATTGGAGCGAACTTGTGCTCCCCTAACAACTGAAAAGGATACAGAGGCGGCGAAGCAGTGGTCAACAAAGTGACGTACGTGCGTCGGCGAGCGTCGCAGAATCGAATGCCCCGGCGTCCGCACTGCAGGCTTTTTATCTTTCGGCGCGCGTGGTTCTCGAAACGTCGATTCACATCGAGAACATAGTAGATCCAAGAAGATTATTCTGGGCTGTTCACGTTAGATCGGAATGCTCTCCCTATCACAACAGATAACACATGAGGAACAGAAAGAAAGAAAGAAAGAATGGAACACGCGCTTCCCTTGGCGCAGAGATAACACAGACCGGCGCAGCCGGGCGGTAAAAGCAAAACACAAATAAACAAACCCAATGTATGGTTCGCGGCAATATTAGGGAATCCAAACATGTGTGTGTTAGAAGAATAAATTGCCGTGTCATCAGCGTACAAAATTCAACTAGCATGTTCCATTTTGCCTGGAAGGTCATTAGTGTATACAAGAAATAAAATGGGTCCCAAAATTGAACCCTGTGGTACTCCAATGTTGGTTAGTTTAGTACAAGAATGAGTATCAGAAATAGATTCCACGTGCTTTTGATCTTGTAAGTAATTGCGTATTAGGGAAAGCGCTGGTCCATATACACCTAACGCATTTAATTTAGCAAATTTGCTCTATCGCAGTTGGTGTGCCAACCTACGCGTGGAAGTAATGTGTTAGACTTGCTTTTTACTAATTTGCTTGTGGGTACGAAACCTGTGCTCATCTTGGCAGACATAAGTGACCATAATGCTGTTTTGCGCAAAGTGAAATCGGAGTTCATTAAGGCCACTAATGGTGGATGCAGATGAATATACAGCTACCGAAAGGCTCGAGTCAATGAAATTTCGCTGGCACTTGACTCGTACTACGACGTATTTAAGACATTTCCAGAGTCGCTGAACATAGAAGTATGGAGTTTACTTAAAAATGAGGTTTACGAGTTGCGTGAACAATTCCTCCCATCATGAATAATGACGGCAAGTCGGGGTAGACGTAAGCCATTGTTCACAAGGGAAGTTCGTAGGGCCCGGAAAAAAGGAAACGCGTACACACTGCGTACAGAATTAACCCGACACCCCAGAAAAAGCAACAATTTCAACACACTTCAAATGCCGCGAAGTCCTTAATATCACACGCGAAAGGTGTTTTTATGCTTCTTTTAACTGCGAATGCACTTCTTAAGCAAGCCTGAAGCGTCCGCCGCCGTCCGCATTCCGCCGCCGTCCGCATAGCAACAGCTGCGTGTGCGCGCTCTCCTCGTCTTCCTTGGCAACGGGGGGAGATGGGCGCGCGCTGCCTGGCCGCTGACATGGCACATACCCACGTGGGGGATTGGCCAGGGTCTTCCTTGGCAACGGGGGGAGATGGGCGCGCGCTGCCAGGCCGCTGACATGGCACATACCCACGTGGGGGATTGGCCAAAGGAGTTCTGACACGAAATTTCAAAGCTGAGATCCGCTCTAGCAATCAAGTACAACGACAACACAAATAGGTGTCTGTGAATAAATGCATCTTTCTTTCTTTGTAGTTGTGTGTGTGTGTCTGATCTCTCTTTCGCGAACATTACAGTTGTGTGCGTGTGTGTAATCTCTCGACTACTCATTAAGATCACGATATCCACCGTAATCGCGCAATCAACAACTGTGCATTCGCACTTACACACTCTCCCCCTCGGGGAAGTGCGAGGGAATTTTTTTCATTCTAGGTTAAAAACTAACCGTAGAGAATTCTGGCAATTTCTCAAGAGGAATAGAAAAGAGGAAGTGTCGATTCCTGTGCTCGGACACAATGGGTCTCTTGTTCGTAAACGCCTGGATAAGGCAGGAGGTTTTAGCTCTTCCTTCAGCTCTGTTTTTTCTGCGCGCGAAACTAACATGGTTCTAATGTTTCACTACGAGCTTATTGGAGGGGAACCCATTAATGACATCGTCTTTGAGGAGGGCTTCAACTGCAACTTGAGCATTTAAGTACCACTAGTGCCAGCGGGCCCAATGACTTGCCGAACTTTCTGCTCTCCGCTTGTGCAGGCGCGTTGTCTAAATACCTGTGTGTGCTTTTTACTAAGCCCTTGACATGTGGTTTATTGCCTGCAGACTGGAAAATCGCTAATGTTGTTCCTATTCCGAAATCGGGACCTCGGAAATTTGCGGTCACCTATCGGCTGGTGTCCTTGACTAGTGTCCTCTGCAAGATATTTGAGCATGTACTTCTAAGCAACATCATGAGCAACTTTAACACGTTTTCCTTATTCATTTCTCAGCAACATGGATTTCGAAGTCGTTATTCTTGTGTTACTCAACTTACAGAATTAATGCACCACTTAGCTTCAACCCTTGACAAAGCGGTTTGTGCAATTGCATTTTTTTAGATTTAAGAAAACCTTTTGACGTAGTTCCTCATTTTTTGCTGTTTGAAAAAGTGTGGTGGTACAACATAAATAAAATGTTGTTGAGTGGATAAAATAATACATAAGTTGTAGGACGCAACATGTAGTCGATGGCCGTGAACGGTCGCACGGTGTTGATGTGTCATCGAGGGTGCCTCAAGGTTCAGTTCTGGGTCCGCTCTTGTTTTTGTTATACATGAATGATGTTTCCATTGGCATATTATGTTGTATCAGATTGTTTGCAGATTACTGCGTTTTATATCGTGTTTAAAAGGTCCCGATGATTACAATCAACTATAGAAAGATTTAGACAATGTTCCAGAGTGGTGTGATAAATGGGGAATGGGTATAAATCTTGAGAAAACGGTGCAGATGTGCTTTACTAGACAAAGGTCGCCACCTGTACATACGTACAGCATAACAGGGCGCATTTTGCATCAGTGTGTGAATATAAATACCTTGGTGTTTATTTGACCCAAAAACTATGCTGGCACCGTTATGTTGACTATATAATTGCTAAGGCATGTAGAGTTCTTGGTATGTTGCGTAGAAATGCGAAGTGCTTTCCTTTAGAAACAATAAACTTACTTCAGAAGACTAACATAAGGCAAGTAATAGAATATGCTTGTACCATCTAGGACCCCTGGACTGTGACCGACCTAATGAAACTAGAGCGGGTACAAAGCTTAGCAGCACGTTGCTGGTTCATAATTATACTCGGTATTTTAGCGCATCCCAAAAAATAAAAACGTACGCTGGAATACCCTTCAAAATCGTAGAAAGACATTCGGATTAAAATTTTTGCACAATATATGTAATATTAGAAGCGGCCTCAATCGTGATACCTTTATAAAGGCACCAGAGTACACTTCTGCAAGGCGCGATCACCCACTTAACATTAAAGAATATAGATGTAGAACAGAACTTTTTAAGATGTCTTTTTTCTTCCTAGACGGTCAGTGAGTGGATCAGGTTGCCTAGTGATGTCATATCACTGTCTTCAATTGATGCATTTGCTTCTGCCGTGTTATTTGCATTTTCACATTTGGGTTTTCATTTTTTTTCAGTACTTTCCTGGCGTCACGAGAACAATTTTTTGCTTCGCACATGTACGATTATATCTTGCTCATCTTCTTTGTTGTCGTTGTTGTTGTGCATAAATTAAGGGTTCTTGCTCTTGGTTTGTTTCAGCGATTTCTTTTAAACTGTAAGTGTTGTTTTCATGTGTTCAGTATTAACTGCTTTTCTTGTCTGTTATAAATATGTACTTCCCCCCACCCCACTGTAATGCCAAACTGACGCTGTGGGTACCATGATAAAAGAATAAAATAAAGTATGTCGTGATTTAAAGAAGCGAATGCTTTAGAAAAATCAATAATCACGGCACCAGCAAATTTACCTTCGTCAATGGCTGTTTTAGGATGATCAGTTATAGTAATGAAAGGTAGTTCAGTAGAGTAACCAGATCAAAAGCCAAATTGATTAGATGACTGAATAGTACGTTTTGAGAAATACAGGTTAAATTATTAAAAAGAGCTTTTCAAATATTTACTGAAGAACGACAAAATAACTAAGGGGCGATTGTTTAATAATGACGTCTTGCTACCCTTTTTAAAAATAGGAACAATTTTTGCTGTTTTAGGCAACTAGGAAAGACGCCAGTTTCGAAACCTAGGTGTAATATGTGTGAAAGTGCGTTACTGATAACATGTGCTATTAGCTTTATAAGACGAGAATTAAAGTTGTCTAAGCCAGCACATGTGTTTTAAACGCAGAGCAATATCAGTAACTCACGATGTCACCCGCGTTGACGTCCGTAGTCCGCATCGGTCCCCCTACACTATATAAAAAAATAATACTTACCGGCGCCAGGCTTCGATCCCACGACTCTGCGGGCGGAACGCAAGTTACATGGTGCTCTAGCCACTGCGCCACAAAGCCGACACAGAACGGAAGGTTACGAACGCGCCTTATTTCTTTGACTCATTCAACCGTCGGCCACAGGTGCGCCCTCTCCCCCGCGTCCTCCTCGCCTTCTCTCCGCTCGCAACACCCTCTCTCGCCGCGTTAGGTTCGGGCGCACAACAGGGGGGGACGTGCGCAACACCCTCTCTCGCCACGTTGGGTTCGCGCTGAGCAACAGTCGGTTCGCGCGCAAGAACAGGTCGGGGCGCTCGCATCGCGCTCTCTCGCCGCGGTCCGTTCGCGCTTAAACCACATATGTCGTTCGCGCGCGCTCCGGTCGCTAACATCTGTGGCGTGATCGTGACGTCAACATCACGCGTTCGTGTGGTGGCGCGATTTCGGCGCTATACACTCTCTCGCGAGGGGCATTGGATTGGATTCGATTGGATTGGATTGGCTTGGATTGGCTTGGGTTGGTTTGGATTTGGATTGGATTTCATTAAAGTGGATTGTGTTGGATTGTGTTGCGTCATAGCCACGCCACGTTGCGTCATAGCCGCTCCACGTTGCGTCATAGTCGCGGCAGGGGGTTCACGGCATGTTTCACGTTTCACCATCGACTTCATCGACAATGTCTACGCTGGCAGACAACGATTACAACAACAACAACCAATACGTAATTCATACGACTTGCAGGCGCGCCCCCCGCGGAAATGCTCTGCATTTGATAGTGCCCCTCGCGAGGGGGAAGTTTCTTTTTTTAGACTGGGAGTGGTCATGCACACTTCATCTGGGGAAACATGTCTTACAAAGAAACTGTATGGCAGACGATCATAAGCGTTGGCAGTTGGAAGCAAAAAATATGGCTGATCAGGATAAAAGGAAGCCACGAAGCCAGGCAATGGCTGACGGATTATTTAACATTTGCTGACCAACCTGAATTGCAGTTATAGGGGGGGTTTGACGGAGCCTTATTTAAATATTCGTGAGTTAGGTTCCACTGTTTTCTTTAATTTTTATAATACTTCTTAGCGTTTTTAAGTAGCCTGAAGAAAATATTCGAATGGCACTTGTAACGCGCCAGCAGGGTCAGATTGAATGGCCTATTTTTTTGTTTTTTTATAAAGATTATCTGTCCTGCGCATGCATTTTAGAAGACTATCGGTCATCCATGGACATCGAGGTGTAGAAAACGTTTTCTTGCTCGTTGTTATTGTTGTCGACTCAGAAATAACGTTATAAATTATGGTACAAAATGTTTCAAAAGCGAGTTTACGATCATTTTTTGCCGTAACAGGGCAGCAATCAGAATTAGCAACTTTTTAAATAAATGAAGCCTTCTCTATATTATTTATTTTAACATGCATATCCCGATTTTTGACATTGCACTCTATTCGCACAAATATTGTTTAATGATCCGTTAATGAAACTTCCATGAGACCAGATCCAGGAGTAACCAAAAGGTGGGACAATGCGTGATCAATTAATGTGTCCTGTCCTGTAATATTCTGTCGAGTCGGTAGATATAAGTGATTCGAAGCCGTGTCCATTCAAAGTTTCTGTATAAGCAGTATACAAAGAATCTTTAATGGCTAATAGAATAGTGTTGACATAACCCATAATAACGATGTTTTTTCGTTCAAGTGAGAGCGTGTGGAAAACCTGGCTTAATTCTAACAGAAATCAGAAACTGACAATGAAGGAGAGCGAAAAATAGACCTGACAACTAGGTGTTTGGGCTTCAGATCACCCCTGAGGGTATTTCTAACCTTATCAAGTCACTAAAAATATCTTCTTCAGGCGGTGTTGATCAAATCAACAGTAAACTACTAATAAACACCATATTTCTTTTCAGTCAGATCGTTTGTTTAATTTTCACAAAATCTTTAGATTCCAGCATCGTTCCCGCCGAATGGAAAATAGCCCAAGTTGTTCCTCTTTTCAAATCTGGCAATCGTGCAGTACCATCTAACTACCGCCCCATTTCCCTTACGTGTGTCTCTTGCAAAATACTCGAACACATTCTAGCATCAAACCTTATGAAGTACCTTGAACCAAGTAACTTCTTTTACCCTCAGCAACATGATTTCCGCAAATCATTATCATGTGAGACTCAACTGGCTGAATTTAAACACGACATCTTTCACTGCATGGATGCTAACATACAAGTCGACGCCATATTCTCAGATTTTTCAAAGGCATTTGTTCGCGTCCCGCACATTCACCTCTTGCCTAAATTATCTACCCTTGGTATATCCTAGAACTTGGTGCGCTGGCTGGAACACTTCCTAACTGACCGCATGCAACTAACTCGTGCTAATAACAAACAGTCACCACTCTCCAGCGTCACATCTGGAGTCCCCCAAGGCGCATGTCTGTCTCCTGTGCTCTTTCTAATTTACATAAATGATTTATCGACTAATATTAAAACAAAATTAAGGTTATTTGCCGACGAATGCGTCATATATACCCGTACCCAAAGCTCCATCGATAACAGCACCCTGCAGCATGATCTCGACTCCATTTCTTCATGGTGCGATAAAGCGCTGATGCCTCTTAACCTTTCTAAATGTAAGGTCATGTCATTTTCTCGTAAGCACAATATAACCGAGCATTCATATAGCATCAAATCAACAGTGATCGATAGGGCTGCAAATTACAAATACCTCGGTGTGCACCTTACGTCATCTATATCCTGGGTATCACACATTGAATTCATCTACTCTGATGCTTCCCGCACACTTGGATTCCTGCGCCGAAATCTTCAGTCTGCATCATCCGATATTAAAAAGCTGGCATACCTAACATTCGTTCGCCCTAAGCTGGAATACGCATAATCCATTTGGAATCCTTCGCAGTCATACCTTTCTAACGATTTGGAATCAATTCAAAACCGCGCAACTCGCTTTATCACGTCACAGTACTCGAACGAAGTAAGTGTCACATCACTCAAACAAACCCTCGGTTTTCCCAGGCTTGCATCTCGTCGCATTATCTCTCGCTTTTGCCTTCTTCACGCTTTCTATTACCCTCCTGAATCAAGACACGCTTTATTGATACCGCTGCCCTGAACGTCATCCTGTTTGAATCACAATCATCCTATTGCCCGAATCAGTTGCCATACGTCATCAATGAACTCGTCCTTCTTTCCTCATGCTATAGCGATGTGGAATACATTGCCGGATGATATCGCCTCATGTACTAACCGAAAAACATTTCGTGACAAGCTAAACTGTCAAATTGCTACGCTACCAATACTATGTGATTAAACTCTGTTTAAAACATGTGAAATGCTGTTCCGTTCTACGAGTTGTGTTTCACCTCTGTTATCTTGTAATTAATTTTTTTGCCTTCCTTTTTTCTTACCCTTGTTTGTTGTTCATCTGCTGTATACCTCGGCGAAGAGCCTTCCCATATGTAATGCCCTCGCGCCTTTAAGGTGGAAATAAATGAAATGAAATGAAATATTGAGAAATTACGGATCAATGAAGCATCAAGCCACACAGACTCGCAATTCACATATTTAATTGATAAGCCTCGACGCCTGGGGTTTGTAACTCAGTGGAAATGAAACCCGCTGCGCCACTATGACAGCTGCCGCTGCGGTGACAATATTCTGCTGTATAAGATGAAAAAGAGCGTAGGTTGCCATCAGCTTCATTGAGCCATGTTTCACTGACACGTATGATCGAGAAATGGTGATTTATCGATGCTAGGAATGTAGTTATGTCGTCAGAATGCTTTCGTGAGCTATGTGCATTAAAATGCACAAGAGATCGGCAAGGTTTTTTACGATATAAACAAGATCGTACGGTGTGAAGTATGAAGCCCTGATGAGGCTATTTATTAAAATTGAACATCAGAAAAGAGATTCGATTCAAGTGAAAATAGAAAGGTCAGCTACAGAGTTAAAGCGATGAACCCGGCTGTCCTCAGACTTGCGAGCGTTGATTCGACAGTTTTTTGTCTGCAGGAAGCGCCATCCCTTTTCTTTTTTTAAGCGCGGAGGCCTGTGCAAACAGCTTCTGGTTGTCGGGTGTTAGGTGCTCATTAATGAAGATGGGTTCCTTGTTCTCTCCTGTGAATCCAAGACTGCCGACATCCAGCCTAGCATTGCGAGCCTTCGCCAGAAATTCGTTTTTTTGGCGCGTAAGCAGAACCTTGCAATGATGTTTTGATGACCAGACAAAGTGGGAATACGATGCGCTGTGTCGCCTTCCACCGGAAAAAGAGGGCATGTTGCCTTTTCAGCGATGGCAGTCACAACGGCGACACAGTCTTCATCTTCAGAAAACGGCACTGCTTTGATTTCAACATTGTTGATTCTGGAATATTGTTCTATTTCGGAAATACGTTCTCCAAGAGCGTCATTTTCAGCTAGCACAGCCTTTTTTGAGGCTACCAACTCGGCTTTGTGGGTACGGGTATTCTCGACCATGTCGTTAAGCATGCTCAAGCCACCATCCATGTCAATAACTTTGTTACGTAGGGTACTGTATCCAGTCCAGCTTCCTGCATCTTTCCTTTCGTGTCCTCAACAAGTTTGTTCAAGCGTTCTTGAAACTGCGCATCGAGGCCATCGAGTCGCTTGGCCAATTCGGCATTAGTCGGCATAATGAAAGACAACAGCAAACTTGCAAAACTACAAAGGGAGCAAGGCCAAAACAACAGCAGGAGCAGCAGTTGCGGTCGCAAATATTCCTACGCTATTTCCATAAAAAATAGCCACCGATCTGTGGAACGTAGAATAACGGCTTAGAAAAGCGTCCACTTCGACCGCAACCGCGGCCGCTGTGATGATGCTGTCCAGTCGACGGGAGCTTTTAAGGCCGCGATGGTCCGGAGCAGGCGCTCTAGATGGGATCCGTTAACACGCAGGGAAGCCACGACACGCCCGGAGGAGGGCCGATCAGTCCCACATGTGGTATGGCGCAGCAAACCGCTTCGTCGGCAGATGATAGCCCAGGGCAGCAGTTTTCCTGTTGAACGTATAATAACGGCTTAGAAAAGCGCCCACTCCGAACGCAACCGCTGCCGCTGTGATGCAATCGACTTTCTGCGTGTTCGGGTGCACTTTGCTGCGCCATTCTGTTCGCCTGTCCAGGGTGCACGAATACACAAAACCGGCTACGTTTCAAGCCCACGCGCTGCGATAACCCATAATTTTTTTACAGCGAACGATTCGACACCGGCCATCCCCTTAGTGTTTGAAACAAATGGCACAAGACGCGCGTCGCTTTCTGGAACCTCAACTCTGGGTAGAAAAAAATGGCCTCATAGAAGGCTCGCCGAAGAAGCCACGACTACCAGCTGCATTTCTTTGTTGATGGTATTGATCTATTGGTCCTGGCATTTCAGTTTTAGGCCGAGTTGGTGAAGCCAACAGAATGCTCACGATTTCCTCATTCCGGTTTTCTCCCCTCACATGTGTCGGTCGAAGTTCCATTATCTGATCCCATATATTAGGCAAGTTTGAGTTAGAGTTAGGGGTTCCCTTTCCCTGCCCTACGAAACGAGGACCTGGACAGCAAGCAGCCTTCCGGTTCGGGAACAAAGGAATGTCAGTCGATCGACGCTGCAAGGCTCGAATCTCTGCGTCGGGCTTGCTTCGGCCAAAGGACGCCAACGCCCCCCCCCCCCCCCCCCCGTCTCCCACCACGCCTGGCCCCAAAGGAAATGCGCCCCTTTCGCGAGGAGGAGCCGCACGCCCGACCTTTACTTCTGCGCTTGTTGTTATTGCGGGGAAAAGTTTTAATGCATAAAGTCTGCAAACCCGCCGTCAAATTGTTGTGGCAGGTGCTCCATCGTTAGCGTCACCAGATTGGGGTACACGCATTGTGGTGGAAGGGGGTGGGGTAGTTCTCGATGCTATATAGCCCAAAAATAGCCACAAAGCCAAAAGAAATACTTCAACGCCATCTCAAACAAAAAATAGCCTAATTTGGCTATTATAAGCCCAATCTGGTAACCCTGTAAGGAACGCTGCTTGATGACTGTCACTAATAGCATCTTCGATAAACCGCACCGGTGCACACCGGGACGCACCGTTGCGCCTTTTCATCCTCGACAAACCGCACCGGTGCGCACAATCTGTCCTCGGAAAACCATTGCTCCCTGAAGCGCACCGAGAGAGTCGACGGTGGGCTGGGGTGCAATCCCGAGATGCATCGCGGACGACGCCAGCGAAGCGGCTTTCTCCGCCGTCTGCTGCAGGGACGGGGATCGACGCACTCGTGTGAACCCTTAACAGGATGTATATTGCTGCTCACAAGGGTGAGTTGCTTGCGGATTCATCGTACAACGACGCGACGGGCTCCGAACGGGCAGTAGCAACTGCCAAAGATTTTAAATGAGGACTCGAACTTCGTGTGCTTCAAATAAGGCTGCATGCATCGCCAGCCAGTTGAACCTTTCCATTTGTTTCTTTCGATTGAATTATCACAAACAGTCACTGAAGTGCCTAGACTGCTGTAGCGGAAGGGCGGAACAAAACAGGCACTCGCATTATATGGCTCTAACGGCGATGAGAACCAGCTTGTATGTAGCTGTTTTATGGATGCGTTGGAAGCAGGGTGTCGAACCGGTATTTTTTCGGGTTCGGTTCGGGTTCGGGTTCAGGCCTTTCGGGTTCGGTTCGGGTTCAGTTCCGGCGCACCATTCTGTTCCGGTTCGAACCGGTTCGAACCGGTTCAAACGGGTTCGAACGGGTTCGGAGAAAAAAAAAAGCAAGCGTGTTTTTTTCTGTTCATTTTTTGTGCTAGTGTTTTGTTTCCTTGTCAGGTTTCCTTGTCAAAAACGAAGCCATAATGTAGGTATTTTTGTGCAAGTGTTTTGTTTTGGCCAAAAATAAGTAACCCTGCAACACTTTTTTCAACTTTGCTCGAAATCTTGAATGCTTGCAGAAAGTAGTCACCCAACACATCCAGTACTTAGATCAGGGAGTCGGAAAGTCCCTCAGACAAAAAGTACTGTTCTGTCCCCGTCAGATAACTTACAAACGTGCTTGAAATACTTTTCTTTCTTCCCCAGTCTTTGCGTTCTTCTACCGCTGGAATGACGTCATTACAGCGATGTAGCGGCTATTTGCCGGCTTTCCTTAAGTTGCGACATTAAAATGAAACCACAACAGCGAAGCAGAAACGGAAGGCGTATCTGCTGGGAAGAGCAAATCCCGCACTGCTCCTCTGTGCTGGCAATAGCTATAACTTTTGCAGTGTTTCCAGATGCGAAGATAAGAGTGAGAGCGTTGATCTAAAGTGTTGAAGAGTTCCTTTAACTGTAAAATGTACTGCAAAATGTTTTCTATAGTAGGTCTACGATTACAACATTAACTGAAGCGAAATGAAAAATTCGCTCGGACACATAAGACTGCGTATTTGTATGAATTTGAAAGCCCTGCTTTTTATGGCCGCAAGTTTATTTTTATTGATTTAGTTTCTTTCATTTTTATAATTTAATTTAATTTATTCTTGGATCATAACGCTGCAGTTTTATACCCCGCAGTTGTTTTCTTGAGGAAGAAAATGACGGACGATTACGACACTCGCTAATGCGAAATTTGAGTGCAGCGCGAACTGTAGTCTTCTCGGCGACGGCGCATAGATGCTGTGCCTCAGGAAGTGGTCGCGTCATCAGCTAATGCACGACGGCGCGCGGCATACTCTGTCGTTGTCTCGTAAGGGGTCGCCACTGGGAAGCACGTCTCGCACGGTCACGGAATTACGCCCTCCCCCTTACACTTTCGTCATACTTGCAACCTCCGTTTTCCTGCCAGCTCTATCTTCGGTGGCGTCTTCGTTCTCTCGGTTACAACGAGTCCAACGCTGAGGGACTACGCGAAACCACAGGAGCGGGTGCTTAAGGGCTGCGCTCTAACGCATGGCTCTACGTAGCCGCTGTGCAGCCATGTGATCCACTTCCTTCGCCGACAAGTGACGGGCCGCACATCGTCTCCAAATAATGCGTTCTCGCCACAGTCTTCTGGAAGGCAAACAGGTAGCCTCCTGACCAGTGGGCAGCACACTGGTGCCTCCGACGCCTCCCCCTCAATGCATCTTCGCCAGAATCTTCTGGTAATGGGCAGCCTCCCTGCAGACTGCCTATCGCCCCGTCCTACTAAGCAGACGACCCGTCCGTCCGCAATCGTTTTAACACGTACCATTCTTTGCCCACAGCAAGGACCGTGTAACCCCCTTCATTTCCACAAAAATACCGATTTCGCGGGAGTTCCACCTGTAATCGCTATAATAGCGTAAATGGAGATAACTGGTCGCACAAAATTTCTGAAAAACTAAAAAATAAAAAAAGTAATAACCGAAACTGGCAAACTGTGTGACACCCTGCATTTACACAATAATGACGATTATTGGAAATTTCTACCTGTAATCGTTATATAGGGTAAATGGAGATAATTAGTCGAACAAAATTTATAAATGTAAAAAATAAAAAAATGTAAAATAATTGCGGAAACTGGCGAACCGTGTAACACCCTGCATTTCCACAATAAGGCAGATTTCGCGAGTTACAAATGTAATCGTTATAATGGCGCAAATAGAAATAATTGGTCGAACAAAATTTTGAAAAACTATAAAATAAGAAAAATATTAAGCAATTAAGGAAAATGGGAAACCGTATAACTGCCTGCATTTCCACAATAATGGATATTTCGCGAATATTATATTTGTAATTATAGCAGCGTCAATTGAGATAATTGGTCGGACAGGATTTATAAAAACCAAAAAATTGGCTGTAGAAACTCACACTGAGGACAAGCGGCATAGGAATGCTACGCATTAGTAGATAATTGTTTGAATTTCTGCAGAAATGTTTTAGTACCCTGGAGTGTCGCCATGGTACAGTATTTTGCGTCTCCGCCGCCTCCCCCCTCCGCCCGGGCGTCTCGTGGCGGGCCGCCCCTCGTCACGAAATCACGCATCCTCGCAGGAATCGCCTGCCTGGCAGGCAGCCAGGCAGGCAGGTAGTTTACTGGCGAGCGAGAAGTCTTTTTGGCGCGCAGGAGAGCCTGAGCGCCCAACATCTTTTTTGGTTCCACCAAATGTCTAGGCACGCACGCGCGCATGCACCCCTGTTTTCGCACAATGAGGCAAATAATTTTGCCTTTAAATAAATTGATTGGTCTGCTACGCTTTTCATGCACCCCTTGTTTCAACGGCGCTTTAGCTTTAACACGAAATCATTAGCACTGCTAGAAGTCGAAAACAGTCCCGCGTCGGCGTCAACCTCCGACTGTCAAGCGTGGCTGGTGGCGTTTAAAGCGATTTCCTTCTGCTCATCTTTCATATGCTAACGTACCAGTTAGAAAGAAAGAACGGCTTTAATGACTCATTGGACGCCGTGTACAGGATGGCATTAGATAGGGAACCACCGGAGACAGGAACTTGCTACATGGCACTTCAGCGACAGGTGAGAGCGGTTGGGCTCTACGAAAGATAATAGCCGAGTGAAGTCACAAGCAGCAGTAAATATCCCTCGTAGAGAGAGGGAAAATGAACTTTAAATAGATCGAGGAAAAGTTTCAGAGAGGCGTCCTCATTCGAGGGGTAGAGTCGACAGTCGTTTCCATCAAGAGAAACTGATCTTCCAGGCCGGAGCTGGCCAAGGCTTTCTCCCAAATCTTTATGGAAACGTGTAGGTTGTATGGATCTAACCCGCCGCGGTGGCTCAGTGGCTAAGGCGTTGCGCTGCTGAGCACGAGGTCGCGGGTTCGATTCCCGGCCGCGGCGGCCGCTTTTCTGATGGAGGCGAAAAGCAAAAACGCCCGTGTGTACGAGATTTCGGCGCACGTTAAAGATCCCCAGGTGGTCAAAATTAATCCGGAGCCCTCCACTACGGCGCGCCTCATCGCCTGCGTTGCGTCGGCGCGTTAAAAAACCCTACAATCAAATCAAAAAAGGTTGTATGGATCTAGGGTGGACTTGTCGCAGCCGCCTACTGTGTGTATGAGGTTCCCAGGCTCCCCACGGAAGCGACGAAAGGGAGAGAATTGTGTCCTGTTAAAGAGGTGAAGACTGGTGATGTGTGGGAAGGTGTTAATCCGCAGTGCACGAAATAATCTTTCCTGGTTATTCGCTAGCGATTTGTGCGGGAAGGAATACGTTCTACGGGAGAGCCTATAGTGCTAATTAATTTCCTGGTATGTATACAGGATGCATGCGCTCGGGCTCGGCTTCATCAGCGCTGGCTAAGCGGGTCAAATGTCCAGCCACGAGGTTGGTGATCTTGTCTGCCGGCGATGCCAGTATGAGCTGGTGCCCATACAATCCTGGCTGGTCTCGTTGGTGGTCTCTGCTTGTTCATTCGAAGTGTTGTAACATGCAATAGACTGTTGGCAAAGTTGCGCCACGCCTGATAAGAGTCTGTTATTTGACTTTTGGCGGCCCTTTGGCTAAGCGCACGTGCTATCGCCTCTTCCTCAGCTTGGAAGGGGCTCTGTTCGGGGGTTGAGATGCTACACCTGCGGAAGGCTGCAGAACGGTAGCACGAAGAAAGAGAAGGTATCGGAGTATGCTATCGGGCGTCTTTCGCATCAAACCAGTTGATCGTTCCATTTTTTTTCTTTCAGTTTAGTTGCTTCTTAGTCTTACCTCCTATATATACACATTTTGAGAACCTTTTGGTGAATATAAGACATGCATTAGGCAATTAGTTTTTAACTTCATTGCGAGATGTAAATCTTACGCGAGAAATGACATAAGAGCGTAATACGTGCATAAAAAAGGCCTTTTATAGCATTCAGGTGGTCGACACATAACTTTCCGGCTATTTTGTGCGTAACTAAATTTCCTGATTGGGCGAGAAAGAGAACGCTGCAAAATTTGCAAATGCCAAGGACCCCAAATCTATCATGTTTGGTCCAACCCTCTAATCCGCCTAACTGACCCGCTAATTCCTCTAATCCATATTAATCAACACCGCAGTCCCACTAATTCACATTAGTTCATTCACTCATCTCACTAAACCACCCTAGTCTACCCGCTAATCCGCGTTAATCGACTTAAATCCATGCATGGAAATGCTATCGCATTTACTGTAAAAGTGAAAATGAGAAGGCCCCAATTTTTTTTTTTTTTTTCAATTCTCATGTTCTCGTAGGGCAGTAACCAAAGAACACAACGGCACTGTACAAAAAAAGTGATGGTGACGTAGAGAACTGTGAGTGTTTGTGTCTCAGTGCTGTTTTTATAGAAGTGCCCACTCAAACTAAAATAAGTGGAAGATACGGATTTATTGTTGATGGTGTCCCTGAAGGCCTTCACAAGCGGACACGGATGCATTCGAATTAACAACATGAAAACTTCACACGATTTTAAACACACTGCACATAGAAACCATAAAGAATACCCCATGATATGTTGCCACGGAATATGCGTCCTAACTTAAGTTATTGTAAATGCAAAAAGATAATTTGGGGAGATGAGCAATACCTAAAGCAAACTAATAGTGTATACGGACTTTACATTAAATTTAGGGTAATAATAAGATGAGAACCTTATGGGCCTTGGGAATTGCAGACTATGCAAAATATTGCGTGGTGCCGTCTGGCGAATGGTAAAAGTATCTTCGGATGCAAGGTAGGGTACCGGGATGGAAAACTAGAAATCACAGTTTTGAGGCCCCGGAACCGGTTCGGAACGGTTCCTTCAATTCGTTCCGGTTCGGGTTCAGTTCCAAAATGGCGGAAAAAATACGGTTCCGGTTCAGTTCCGGTTCCGGGCAAAAATTCGGGTTCGGTTCCGGTTTTGGGTTCGGTTCCGGTTCCGGTTCGACACCCTGGTTGGAAGTATACGTTGTCGTGCATGTACGTGTGACGGATATGGGTTGTGTGTACATATATTCATTGCATTGAATAAACATCTTTCTAGTAGCGCTGTGGCACGTTACAATGCGGTATTGCTACTTGTGAACGTTTTAATGAGTTGTTTTCACAGCCTAAGAGATATCGCTAGAGTAGAACCGCTCAGTTGGTCATCGATCAACGCTCCGTGCCGGTGCGCACCATAGAGGGGCACTGTACACCACGCCTGTTTTGGGGGACACGCCGGTGCGTGTTTATCAAGGACGCCATAATTAAGGCTAGAATAACTTCTCCAAAAAAGTTATCGATTTCTTTTTTTAAGTGTAGAAAACTTTTGCTAATATTAAAAACTACAAGCGTTGTTGGAGAAGTCCGCGTCCCGCTGTAATTTGCGGCGAATTGCACACGTACTCCGGATAACTCCTCTGCGTTTGCTTTCTATTTAAACGCGCCGTTTTATTTTGACAAAACCTCTTTTTCGTTAGTAACTTTTTGTTTACCGTGTAATGTGTAAACAGCGAACCGCCCAATAAGAGTTTTGTTGCGCGGTTTGTTCGCAACTCTCGCAAGCTTAGGCCCATTTAGAATCTACGCAATCCGGTTCCAAAACTACCCATTATTCCCATTGAAGCGTGAGCGTTGTCTCGGGGTTCGCGCTGACCCTAGTGGCTGTTTCCCCTCTTGTTATTATTGTATAAAACTCTATTATATGCGGCTTTGGGGCTGAAATCGCGGAAAAGTCAAAACAAATGATTTTCAGGCCGTAAAATGTAATTAATTATCACCCGCTGAAGTAATTTAAGTGTTGTCAGGTTCCCCAGGCCATTAAGCATCGACAAAAGCAATAAAACTGTAACATGAAATTTTTGTGTCAGTACTCCTTCAAAGGGACACTAAAGTGATTTTTAAACATTTTCGAGTTACTAGCGCAAATTATAGTCCAGAGTCCAGAGGCCATGTTTCGACCACTCTGAGTACGCTGAGTAGAAAAATCTATTCGAATATTCTGTTTTTCTCTCTGCATCCTCGGCCATTTTATGTGGCGTTTGGATATTTGGGTTTACTGTGCGTGTAATATTTGGGTATAATTTATGAAAACCAACTCACATGGCGTCCTGATATTTCGCACATTGCTGCCAAGGGTGAAAAAGCTGCTGGATTGCTGCATAGGCTATGCAATCATACATTCGGTATGCGTGGAGACGCCCTGCTAATGATTTAACGTTGCTATATTCGCCCTGTATTGTAATTTGATTGCTTGTTATTTTCTGGCTGTGTGACGTACAAACTCCATCCCCTATTTCTGATTGAGAGATCGACTTTACGTTTATGTTTAGGGTTGCCGAAATATGTAGCTAACTCTGTATTGTACGTTGAGGCACGGTTGCCTTCACTTCTGCCATCTATTTAAATTGCTAACTGTTGCAACATTTTTAAAACTTTCAATCTCTATTGTACGAGGCTCAACCCATTTTTTCTCTTGAGGCGTTACCCTTTTCGAGGAGTTACGTGGTCCCTATTTCAGCGTCTTTAATTGGATTGCGTACAGGCACGGCTGCAGCCTCTTCATGCATATCTTTTTCTACTCCAGCCCTATTCTGATAATTTGTCGCATGTAGACATAAGCTTAGGCAACACTTTTCGTCCGCATGCGAAATTATTGCCGGCCCGATTACTCAATAATTTACTTGAAGATCATTTGGTTACTCTTCAGATTGATGTCGTCATTGCCACAGATGCCTCTCAAAGGGATGCGAAAGCTGGGTAGGAATATATTCTCAGTCTCAAGATTGGTCCTTCTAAATCACGCTGCCAGACTATACCCCGATTTTTCAGGCAGAATTATTGGCGATAATCTTAGCCTTAATAAACTACAGAATATATTTGCGGGAGTGGATATCCTTTCAGATTCTCTTTCTGTGTGCACCGCTCTAACAAATGATAATGATTCTTCCCTTCTCCGGTCATTCATTTCATGTGTTCCTTACCAGCTTAGTGAGATCCGGTTAGTGTGGGTACCTGGTCACGCAGGGATAATCTTCAATGAACTGGCAGACAAATTAGGCAATTGCGCTCTTGGGGGTCCTGCCCTCGTGAAATGCACAATTGACAGTTCTGTTTTAAGGGCGAGGTTCAGGCGACTTCAAGATTTATAATTATTCGGCAGGATTTCCTTTGTTCATGCTCCGAATATATTCACCTCTCTGACTTATGGAAGCCTAAATTCTGCGAATCTCTTAAATTTGAGGTGGCAATCACAAAATGTCGCTGCAGAATCCCCCCTTTAAATTTTTATCTACATAAACCTGGTAAGGCTTCATCTCGTCAATGCCCTTTCTGCAAGGCCCCCGAAACTGTAGAATACTTTCTTTTAAATTGCCGCAGCTTTTCCTAGATGATGTGACGCGCGCGCCTTGAATACACGTTTAATCGACTGAGGGCCCTATTCTCGACAGCACAAATTGCCGGCAAATCTGGGAATTTGTCGGAAGTTTTTTCGAATTGGCTTTCAATTTTGGTCACGTGCTTCCGGCTGACAAAGCGGTTGTGTGTGCTGTATTAATTTTGACGTTTCATGACGTTTACTAGAACCAGTTCTAAAGTTTGACTTATTTTCTTTACTGAAAGCGCATAATTCTTGGCCGGCAATGAAAAACTAGACTAAATGGACCGTACATGACAACGTAAGCCTGTCTTTGCTATTCAAAAACAATACTGCTTGTAATACACACCTTCTCTGTGATTGGTTGAGAAGACGTGACGTAATATAAACAGTTGTAGAGAACGATTACGTCACGTATCGGCAACTTCAGCCTGCGGAAAAGCGACGTAATATTACGTAACAGCTTGAAAATGGCGGCTATTTTTGTCGAAAAATACAAGCAAAATAGGCCAAAAAATTTCCCGGCTTTTGACACCGCATTATGTCCGCGAATTTGCAGCAGGCGCAGCTTCGCATGACGCGCTGTTTAAAGCATATTTTTTATCGAAAGAATGAATAGTTTCGACTGTTTTCAGGTAAGGGATCAGGGAGCATACAAATAACGTGCCGTAGTTTGCTTTTATGTTTGGCAATAAGATAAAAATTATTTGTTTGGCCTAGCCGCAACATAAGAAGAGGGCAGTACAAGTCTCTTCATGACAAAGAGAACCCAATGCATGGTATTGGTCCACGCACCTCCTAGGAAGCTTCTAGGTTACATGATCGAACTCAAGAGAAACATAGCAAAGAAAAATGACTCGTTTGTTCATTACAGTGCGGACTGAAGTTGAGCTTGAATAATGAGTGAATCGGCGACATCGGTGGGCGCCGCGGTTTTGCTGCTCTTATGTGTCACAAAAGCGATGGTCACCGCCGTTTTTTTCTGTGATCACACAAAACTTGTAACATAGCAGCAGACGATAGCGTGGCGGCGTGGGAAGGGGATAACGCAACAAAGCTTGCATTGAAGCAGCGAGAACCACTATGTTACCAAAACGATTGAAAAAAATCGCGCCAATCTACCCCGTGATAATGGTTGGAAACAAAAGCTGTAAACGCCACCCATAACGATTACCCATGCGACGTCACTTAAATTCACTCACATCTCTCTACAAATAGCAAAACCAGAGAGAAGCGAAATGCACTTAACCACACCATTTATTACTTCAAAGAGATATTCATGTTAAGGTTAAATCAATGCATGAAGCATGAACGGTGTTTGGTTGAGTTGTATTGGTGTAGCACAAAAGTGGAAAGTTTTTTTTATAAAATTAAAGTAAGCTCCAACCGATGTTAGACGATCTGTCTTCTCCGTCTCTGCGCCGCGGATGGAGACGACGAGATTTGCGGCAGTGAATTAGCAGGAGGAAGAAATACTTCTGTTCAGATTTCTGAACGGCCCAGAGTGCAGCCCTGGGGAGTGATTTCTTTTTCTATGGGGCCCATATGCAGTCCGCGCGGCCTGTGTTCTGTCCACCCGCTGAAGCTAGGTACGTAGAGAGGGCCTGGGCAGCAGCGTCTCACAATGCTCTTGCTGGGTAGTTGACGCAAAGAGAGGAGGGTGCTCAGGGCTAAAGTCGCACACACCTATTACCGGGCGGAGTGTTCCTACTTCTGAGCAAAATTTACATTCAGCATCGTAGCGATTCGGATACATTAAGTGAAGACGCGTAGGCTGTGGGAAGGAGCCCGCATTGTAAGAGCCGTAGGGTAGTTTGTTGTTCTCTGGACAGGTCAGCGTAAGGCGAAGGTACGGTCTGTCTCAGAAGGCGGTAATGCTGTGTTATCTCCCTGAACGTGACAAGCGGGTGACTGTCCTCGTGCAGCTCCATAGCACGGGAGGTAAAAGCGCAGGCTTGTTGGGTGGGCGTATTTGTTGCCCTCCAATAAAGCGTCAGGGGGTGTCCAGATGAGCTGAATGAAACCGTTTGGGGAGTGGTTTTTTACACGTGCACTGCAGGTCAGGACCCCCAACCCTACTGGTAATTCCAGTAGGGTTGCTCGATATCAATGACTACCCTCCGAGCCCCTGGTTGAGCGAGATTCAAGGTGATGGCTGCCTCTTCAGCTGCCGTCATTTCTTGGGTCCAAAGCCAGGTACACGCAAGAAGAAAGGTTCTGGAGGTAGCCATGATGATGGCGTAATGCTGCCCTCGATGTTTGGAGGCGTCTGTGTAGATAACTGCATAACCCCCACCGCGGGGGGTGTTTAGCGCTTGAGCCCGTGCTTTTCGGTGACCCTCGTCATGTGAGGTTTCATATTTCTAAGCAAAGGGAGCATCTTTAGTTTTAGTCGCCAAGAGTCTGGGAGTACGTCAAGACGAGTGACATTCTGGGCTGCCCAGCCAATCTCGTGAAGCATGCGGTTACCCATCGCAGTTCTGAGTCGGACCTTCTGGTCAGAAAGATGGCCTTCTAACAGCTCTTCCACCGTGTTGTGGAGCCCCGTGCTAAGCAGCCTCTGTGTGGACCCACTCATGAGAAGACCAATGGTCTGCTCGACCGCCTTTCTAGTCATTATATAAAGCCTCTCTATGTCTTTCTTGTCGAGAAGAAGACAGCGGGTTGACGTAAGTAACTCTCGAAAGGACAAAAGCTTCAATTAATCAAAAGGTACCGGATTCCTTCAGGCCTCGCTTCTTGGTTGCAACTCGCCTGATCATGTGTATGATTTCAAAAATCCTGTTTTTGAGTCGTTGCAAGGAGACGTCACTCTTAGTGTTAGCCTCGAGATGTAGGCCCAGGATTCTCATGCTGGAGCTTGGAGTGATGACCTGGCCACCAAGGAGTATTTGAATGTATTCCTTGGTTTGGCGTGAGGGCGGACGACAAGGAGATGTGATTGTTTACTCGAACACTGGAGGCCACAGGCCTTAGCACATTGGCGTACTAGAAGTGAGATGCCATGCAGTGGTGTCAGCTTCCTTTAATTTTTGTAACTCTTAGCACATGAGCAAGGTGCGCACAGGGCCGCTAGACGGGCGTGAGTGGTGGCGTGACGCTTTCACGTGGCATCCAGCGAGAACGCAGGGGGTAAACCCGTAGATGTGCTTGGTCAGTACACCACCTGTCTTCCCAGTCTTTGCTTCGGCTCGTAGCTAAATCGGTAAGACAAAGGGCTCTCGCTTTGTTAGTCTATTAGTTCCAGGTTCGATTCCCGGCGGTGCTAGTAAATTCTTTTATTTATTCGCAAGAGTTTTCTGGTGACACCAGCGGTCACGAAAGAACCCTGGGGGGGTAGAGGTAAAAACCTTTGCTTTAAAAAATAAATAGATACCGTAAAAAATTGTGTAATGTTTTTTGCTCGACATTCGCCTTTCGCTCACTTTTGAATCAATGTTACGCGATCGCCTTTTGGTATTGACACCCATTTGACCTACAGAATTGCGTTTTTCTCGTCAGCCTGAGCTACCGTCTTAATTTTAATAGTACATGCCAAGTCTTTTATATCTTTCTTGCGATTTGATACCTTGATGGTGATCTTTATGAGTGAATCATCAAATTACACTGCATCTCGTCATAGCTATAGGTGCAGCACGTCACTGATTGCTTACGCAGTGCTACCTCAAAAAAAGTCCCTCGCACTTCCCCGAGGGGGAGAGTGTGTAAGTGCGAATGCACGGTTGTTGATTGCGCGATTACGGTGAATATCGTGATCTTAATGAGTAGTCGAGAGATTACACAAACGCACACAACTGTAATGTTTGCGAAAGAGAGATCACACACACACACACACACACACACACACACAACTACAAAGAAAGACAGATGCATTTATTCACAGACACCTATTTGTGTTGTCGTTGTACTTGATTGCTAGAGCGGATCTCAGCTTTGAAATTTCGTGTCAGTACTCCTTTAAGCGGGTGCATTAGCCCTTCTCACGCCCGATTCCTGGCCAATCCCCCACGTGGGTATGTGCCATGTCAGCGGCCAGGCAGCGCGCGCCCATCTCCCCCCGTTGCCAAGGAAGGCGAGGAGATTCCTGGCCAATCCCCCACGTGGGTATGTGCCATGTCAGCGGCCAGGCAGCGTGCGCCCATCTCCCCCCGTTTCCAAGGAAGACGAGGAGCGCGCGCACCCGCAGCTGTTGCTATGCGGACGGCGGCGGAATGCAGACGGCGGCGGACGCTTCAGGCTCGCTTAAGAATTGCATTTGCACTTAAAACATGGCGAATTGCCGGCAATTTGTGCAGTCGAGAATAGGGCCCTGAATCTCCGGTTATCCTTAACCGTCATTCTTTCCGTGGGTGCTTCCGTCCTAGGATATTGCCACAGAGATGTTGCCATCGCCTCTCACTCATTTGTTGCGGCGACAGGCCGGATGCCGTGCTAGGCAGCTATGCCTTTATTCGCAGTTTTTTTTTCGGACAATTCTGTTGTATCCAACGATTTTTTAAAGCAAAGCTTTTTACCTCTAAAATCAAAAGGTTCTTTTGCGACCGTTGTTGTCACAAGAAAAGTCACGCGGACAAAAAAAAAAAAAGAATTTACGGGCACCGCCGCCTGGAATCGAACCTGGAACTAACAGAGTAACAAAGCCAGAGCCCGTTGTCTTACCGACTCAGCTCAGGCCCACGCTTAGACAGACAAGACAAGCGGTGCACTCACCACTCACATCTACGGGTTTAACCCCTGCGTTCTTGCTGAATGTCACGCGATAGCGATTCAAGGAAGCTCACACAAACCCATGGCATCTCACTTCTAGTACGCCAATGTGGTAAAGACTGTGGCCTCCAGTGTTCACGTAAAAACTCTCTGCTCCTTCTCGTCCGCCCTCACGCCAAGCGACACTTCAAAGAACATGTTAAATACTCCTTGATGGCCAGGCCATCACTCCAAGCCCCAGCATCAAAATCCTGGGCCTACATCTTCCGGCCACACCAAGAGGGACGTATCCTTGTAGCGCCTCAAACACAGCACCAATAAAATCATACGCATAATCAGGGGAGTTGCCACCAAGAAGCGAGACCCCAAGGAATGCGATACCTTTCGAATATTTCAGGCTTTTGTCCTCTCGAGAATCACTTACGTCAACCCCGGTCTTCTTCTCGGCAAGGAGGATATAAAGATGCGTTATATAATGATTAGAAAGGCGATTTAGCAAGACATTGATCTTCCCATGAGTGCGCCCACAGAGAGGCTTCTTAGCATGGGCCTTTAGAACACGGTGGAAGAGCTGATGGAGGGCCATATTCCTATCCAGAAGCTCCGAATGAACAGAGCTGCGGCGGGTCGCCGCATACATCACCATATTGGCTGGGCAGCACAAAATGTCACTCCGCTTGATGTACTCCTGGACGTTTAGCTACAAGAACTAAAGATGCCCCCTTTGCTGAGAAATATGAACCCCTCACACGACGAGGGTCGCCGACAAACACGGGCGCAAGCGCTCAACACCACCCTCGGTGGGGATCGTGGAGTTATCTACAGAGACGCCTCAAAACATCGAGGCCAGCATTACGCCATCATCGTGGCTACCTGCAGAACCAACCTCCTTGCTTGTGCCTCACTCAAGGCTGAAGACATGACGGCAGCACAAGAGGCAGCCATCGGCTTGGCTATCACTCAACCAGGGGTTCGTGAGGTAGTCGCCGATTTTCAACTAGCCTACCGGAATTACCAGGCGGGTTTGGTGCCCCGACCTGCACTGCGAGTGCTAAAAACCCCTCCCCAAATGGTTCCATTCTCCTCACCTGGACACCGGCTCGCGCGTCTATGGAGGGTAACGAATACACCCACCAAGCCTGCACTTTTACCCCCCGTGTTATGGAGCTGCACCAGGACAGTCACCCACTTGCCTCGTTCAGAGACATAACCCAGCATTATCGCCTTCTGAGAACGACCCTACATTCGCCTTACGCTGACCTCTCTATAGAAGAACAAAGTACCCTACCGCTCATACAATCCGGCTCCTCCCCACACCCGACGCGTCTTGACTTATAGCACCGGAATCGCTACGACGCTGAATGTAAATTTTGCTCAGAAGTAGGAACACTCTGCCACATAATCGGGGTGTGCGACTTTAGCCCTGAGCACCCTCCTCTCTTTTCATCAACTACCGAACAAAATCAATGGGAGATGCTGCTGTCCAGCCCGTTTCGGCCTACCCATATTCAGCTGGTGGACAGAGGACAGGGGTGGCGCGGACTGAATATGGGCTACAGTGACGAAGGAACCGCTCCCCTGGGCCGCACTCTAGGGCGTCCAGAAATTTGAATAGAAGTTTTTCCTGCTCCACTTCTTCCTCCTCCTGCTCCTGCTGCTCATCCTCAGTACCTGTCGCGGATCTCGTCGGCTCCCTCCGCGACGGCAGAGACGGAGAAGTGAGATCGTCTAGCACAGGTTTTCACATTTAGTTTATAAAAAAAGAGTTTGCATTCATGTGCTACACTAATACAACTCATACAACCACCGTTCATGCGTCATGCAATATTTCAACCTTACCAAGAAAATCTCTTTTAAGTAATAGAGGGTGTGGTTAAGCGCAATTCACTTTTCTCTGGTTTCACCAATTGTAGTGCGACGTGAGTGAATTTAAGTGACTTCGCATGGGTCATCGTTGTGGGTTCCGTTTACAGCTTTGCTTTCCAACCACATCCACAGGGTGGATTGGCGCGGTTTGTTTTAACTTCTTTTGAAAATGTATATGCTTGCTGCACGTAGTCACCCAACCCACTAGCACTAAGAATAGGGTGGGTCGCAAAATGCATCAGCCAAAAATTGCAGCGCTATTTCTTCTCTCAATATTTTTCTCGTACTTCAATGTTTTCGTCTCTCTCTCTAAAATAAACCGGGCCACAGCGTAATCGTTGCAGGCACTTCTTGCCCAATCCACCGCGTGGGTACGCGCCATGACTTACGGATCCAACCAGCCAACCAAGACGAGAGCAGGACGGCGCCTTCGAGGTGTAGACCCGAGGTCTGGCGCTGGCGCTGCCTTCCAAGGTATACCACCCGACACGGTGCAGGCCCGACGACAGCCCTAGACGCCACCGGGAGAAGCCGGTGTGCGGCCTACGAGGGAGCGGCGTGCCGGTGACGCGAAACGCGGGCAGCGACGCCTAATTTCGGCCCTAAGCTATCTCCTCCCGCCGCTGGTCATCGGCACCGCCACGTTCTTCGCCGTAGGACCATAACGCCGGTGTGGAGCTTCTCGGCGCACAAAGCACAGCAGCGTCGCGACAGAGCCGCCTCGCATCGACTCGCCCAAGCCACCGCCTCGTCTCTTCTTGACTATAATGCGCTGTGGCAGCTCCAGCGGACTGAAGTATGTCAGTTTTTTAGCCCCCTTGCAGTCTTGTAAGTAGTTTGTCCCGCTTCCCGTTCGCTACCGTTGGATTGCGTTTTGACTAGAATGCCTGGGTTTGTTTACACAGCAGCCCGACTCCTTGATCTGTGCGCTATCACTCCCATTTCTTCATAAGAATGGTGCTCAATTGCTGTTTATAAAACGCTCTGGTAGTAAGAATATTAGCCTCATTTCTGTGTTCTGGCAGCATAAACACCCCTGAAATGCCAATAAGGACACCTTGATTTCACCCAATATTATCAAAACAGGCAAATGACTTAAGGAGCCCCAATTTGCTCCGGAGGGTGCGTCCAGTGCTTACTGAGCAAGGAGGGTTATAGCAGCTTCTCCCACGTGCCATACCAGACATTCTCTTGTGCCCATTATTTGTCACCCTGGCCATACACACATAAAACAGTTTACTTAGCCATGTGCCAATGCACGCATATGCACATTTGCCAACGTTGTTTACAATTGTTGTGAACTTTTTTTTCACGTAAATGCTATATCAAGGGGCCATTGCAAAGCCGCTAACACCTTAACTGAGCCCGCCTGCTTGACACGTCCTTGATCAGTGCTATCCTAGTTTGCCAAGCATTGGAAATGTAAGATATGAGTCATGTTTACAATGTCAATCGGAACTGTAAACAGAAAAACAACGTGTGCAGCTTAACATTCTAACGGCAGCCTGCGGCCGTTCTTATAATAAATAGAAGCCGCGAGTTTTTACAGTGCTATGTCGGCATAATTGCAAAGAAACCACGCATTCCCAGGTTGTGAGTGAGGACTCGCAATGAAGTATTTTTTCGGCGAAAGAAGCTTCGTCGTGTTCGATTTATTTTATAAGAAGCGCGGATATGTTTGGACTACTTAGCTTGTACATGCGCTTCTTCCTTTTGGCACGCCACAACTGTCCTTTCTGTAACGGCCATTTGAAATATTACTCTCGTTCACTTTGATGCTGCGTTACGTATTTGGTAGTGCACTCAGCTGGGAGCCACTGCACGGCGTCCAACAGGCATCGGGTGCTACTCAGGCAGCGTTTCACTGAAGTGCGCTGTATTCACCCGCTGGGTAGTATACGCCCCCGTGTTCCTCACACGCTCCATATGTTCAATAACGCTGCAAAGCGTCCCGTTTTGCAATATTTTTGCGCCAGGGGCTTCTGCCCATTGCATTGGTAATTATCAGTGATAAGGAACTCAATTTGGCAGAAAATATCGCGTTGACGCATGGGCGAGTTTCGAACAGCAGGAGCAATGACGCCTACTCTCAAGTGTAACCCTTGTCTTATGAAGTGGAATTCCAATTTAACATTTTTCTCTAATAAAATAAGGTTTCTCACAAAAAACCTATCCGATATCGACCAGTTTTAAGAAGTACACACCCGTTAGGTGATAATCGTTGTGTTCGAACCTTCAGGCTGGATCAGTGACGCATGTCATGCATGAGACAATGACGTATTTGCAACTCCTGTGCGATACCGCCAATTGAGTGAAGTTACACTGCACACCCGTGGCCAGACCAAGGAAAGCTGATAAGAACGTCTGCCGAATCAGTGCTGCTGTGGTGCTTTTGTCCTCTTTGTTCTACCGGTTTGCGATTTTGCGTCATTAAACTGCCCGAATAGTCGTTGAACAAATACGTATAGAAAGCACGGTAGCTGCATCGTAAAACGTTGTTACCCGTTACTGTGCACAGATAAAAAATCAAACAGGAAATCACAAAAGCGCACCGCTACTTACATATCCGTTTTTATTGAACCAGATTGAGGATTATGCCTTGTCACCAGAATAGTAGTTCTGGCCAGTCAATTAGAGCTGTGTATGGTAGTCATAGAGAACGAAGGAACCTACCTACCTAATATTACACTGTTGCAATTACCCTTGTGCTCCGCTCGTCGGAGCGTGAAGTATTTACCAAAGAACAAAGAAGGCTAAGATTACACTTGATGTGGTGGAGGTACTGCGTACACCTACCAACCTAAAGATGAAGGCGTTATCGAACGCCTAATTCGGTCTCCATAAAAAGAATATAGGTATTTTACTTCATGTATGTAGTAAGAAAAAGACAGGCGAGCAGTCACTGCATACGGTTTGCAAGCCTCTAATCAGGTGTAGGAGTGCATATTTTAGGAGCGATGATCCTTAAAGGCTGGGGCTGTTGGCCGTCTTTATCGCCATCGCCGTCATCATCGTAATTGTCGTTCGTCTCATGTAGTCACAGTACTAAAATACCTGCAAACTTGCTCACGCCTCGCGCTGGGACGTATTGAGTACTACAGAGCACTGGGACACTCGTTTACGCTTCGCGCTAAAGCGCTTCGTAAGGCGTATTAAAAAAATACCGGGCACTTCTTTACGCCTCGCGCTGGACATTTTTGTTCTTCAAAGACAAGAAACGTGTACAGCAAATCTGTATACCTCTTCCCCCAATGGGTTTCATCTCCGTTAGCAAAAACGCCAAGGAGCCAAGAATACACGCATAGAATGCACGCTTTGCCTGTCCCCGATTTCCCGTTACTTTAGATGGCCCGGGATTTATTTTGACATAGTATGCAAAAACTTATCTTCAGAAAGCAGTGTGGTTAGTCGTTATTTACTTCGCTGGCTTTACCCTGCAATCTAACCACCTTTTATAATGCAGTACTACCTTGCTCACCAAGTCAGCCGTGTAAGCTATGCGGTAGATTGGTTGAATGGGGTGGTAAGAATTGGTCATCCAGGACTTTAAAATACCAATCATTGTGTGAACAGCAATCAGTCATATGTTGTGGTGCGAGACAGAGATGATGTTGTGTTGTTACGTTACGAAAAGTGGTAAAAGACGCGTTGAACATGCAAAATGCGTCTGTGAATGCACTAAAACCTTTTTCGCTTCACTTGCTTTTCTTCAGTCGTAACCTTGGTAGTTCTCATCATGGGTGAATTGTACTGGATGATTAAATGGAAGGTTTAGCGCAAACAAGACGAGGACGGTGGCAAACGGGACAGGCGCTTCCCGTTTGTCACCGTTTTGCCGCCGTCCCCGTTTGACGAGGACGGTGGCAAGCGTCCCGTTTGCCACCGTCCTCGTCTTGTTTGCGCTAAATCTTCCATTTAAGTATGTGCCAACTCGCCCAACAGCACGTTCTGTTAATGTACTGGATGAGCAAGCACTACTTGTTTTCAACGACGTCATTAGAGACGAACCACTCCTTTGATATATGATGTGAAAAAGCACAATGACAAAATTGAAATTACAAGCAAAGCCTTTTACTAACCAAGAAACTAAAGTGGCAAACCAAGTGTTTGCCACGGGGTGGAGCTTTATGAACACTACAGACTGCCTATTGCTGCCGTCTCTCAATGCGTACAGAAGTGTACAATTGGAGTTAATGCCTGTTTCTACAGAGTAGCATGAAATTTCGACGCGTAAAAATGTAGACACACGCGGACGTATAAACATATTTAGCAGGTTCACATCGATAGCATGTGAACCTGCTTGAGGCTTACATCGATAAATATAGAGATGCTGAATATTGCATGCAGGTGGCTTCAAGTCTTTACGGCGCTTTGAAAGCGCCTCACTAAAATTTCTCCTTTCGGGGAGTCAATCGTATAGCTTCCTTTTAGCCCCGCTATAAATACGGTTTACCCACAATACCCACAACATTTGCCTAAGATGTATAATCAGACAGTATCGAAGTGTCGACACACACAAAACGCCGTAAATGTAGAATACATGTGGCCATGTTGAGGTTTCTTTACAGTTCCTTTTACTTTGAAGATATCAATATCACCTATTTGTGGAATACATTTGGTAATATTTTTCGACATAAGGCACGTGGACTGACCCAGAAGGTAGCCGTACGCCTTTATGTTTGATTAGCGCATCTAGTAAACGTTTAGGCGACTGTGGCATCTACAAGTATGCTATAGAGTCTGGTTCCCTTACTGCATTCTGCAACCGTCAGAAAACGGTACCTACTGCTATATATTTGCAGGAGAATTTGTCCACTTGCAAGCATTTTAGGGACCAGCTATCGCCCAGCACCGCACACGATATGCTTCGAATGCTTGGACAAAACAATTGTAGCAGTATATCGCGAATATAGGTGCCCCCGTACAAGCACTCAATGGAGTTTGTTGTATTTCCTGTATAGTATATGGCGAATATTGGTTCACACGTACAACCACTCTCAGTTTTTTTTTATTTTTTTAGGTTTCTGGAATGTACTTTCTCATAACCATGCAATACTTAGAATCACATGGACTCTGCTGCACCTTTTGAAGTGGCTACCACCACGCTGAACTTGCATAATATTTTGGGGTACAGATTCCTTCGTAATGACCTCCGTGGGATGTGCAAGGGCATTTCAGTGGACACCACTGTATGCCTGCGATGTCGAGGGGGCACTGAAAGGCAGAATAAAAACATCAATCAGTATACTGAGTGCTGGATATCTTGCTTTGCAAATAACCTGAATATAATTAAAAAGAACACTTCGAAGGCAATTTTCAAACATTCTCCTATGAAGAACGAATATTTTGTTTAAACAGTGAGGCCATTGACAAACTTTGAATTTATTAGCAAATAATAAATTTTTTGCTAAAAATCATTGTGACAGCTATAGGTCGATACGGCTTCACATATACTTATGTCGATATAAGCTTGTGGTTTAATGCTGTGAAGGCAGCGCGCTAGAGATGTCGTTTATCGCGCGGGTACACGCGTTCAAGCATGTAAACCGGTTGCACAAAATCAAGGGACACAAATACAAAAAGCCACTTCGGGCGCTGGGCCGAGAAAGGGATTGGTGCTACCGAAAATATATTTTGTTTCAGTGCGCAGTGCATGCTGCCGCCTGCATACACTTTCGTTAAGAAAGGCACAAATAAAACCAAAACACTAATACTTGGAGTTTTTTAGCGGTTACCGGACTATCAAAAGTAACAGTACAGGAGCAAAATGTACGCAAAGTACTAAGCGATTGATATTTTAAAGCATTTACAACCCACATGTGCAAGCAGCCTCATATAGCGTGGTGGAAAACAATGACTTAAACAGTTCAGCGACAGTCTGTCTCAAGCCAAATTGAGGTAGGAATCACACAAAACTTATTTCGTAGACTTGCAGGCGCTTTCAACATAGTGAGTGATGTGGTCGTCATAGCGACTTAGTATACCACTCTTGCTGAATGAACGCTCGCGTAAAGGTTTCGCCACAATCAGGCAGTATACAACTGCCAGAGTTGTTTAGAGAACCAGGGAAACGGCACCTTTAAGCACATCTCAACACCGCATCCTACTAGTGAAACGTACATAATTTTTAATGTAATAGCTCTTTATCATTCCAAATCACTAGAGGCCACACTAGGGCCGTCTCCTTCCGGCACAGGCGAGGCCCTGCTGCTGTATCCGCCACCACATTTTTGCCGTGGTGGAGGAGGTTTTGCGAAAGGAAGCAACATGAGAGATGCATGCCGCACTTCTAAGCCCGATTCAAGGTGAAGGCCTTAGGTGCCCCATTCTGCTAGACAGCGCCGCTGTTGTTTGTTTATTTGTGAAAATGGCCCCTGCCCTAAAGAGCAAATAAAAATTGCCTACGTCTGATCTCTTGCGGTTCGTATCTTTGTCTGCACAGGAACAACTCAGCGCTGTCCCAAATGCACTATCTCTTGACTTCTTTTTCCTGCGTGGCATTTATTTGAAATGTAGAGAATATATCTCCAGGAACTATTTGTAAATCATGGCACTTAGTATACCATGCAAAACAGGCAATCTGGAATTCGGCGAACAAAGAATCCTCAACCATTACCGCTAATAAGCGGCCAATTATGCATACCGGTGCAAAACAGGGTCCCAATCACGTCGGAAATGGTTTGGTTATAGCATTCGCGTAGAGTCAATTTTCCTTATATGAAGCGCAAATTTGAATATAGAGCCGGCTCAGCGTTCCTGTCTACTATGCACTTTTTCCGAAAACTCCGTGAAGCATCAGAAAAACTAAATCTGAACACTCATCATCGCCGGGATTTTCAGGATATTCCACACAGTGGGGGGTAAATTCAAGTTCTGTTGTAGTGTCAGTTGGAACATATCTACTAACGATATAGCGTCTTTGTGGTCAATAAAACATATTTAAATATTTATTCAGCATCACAATCAAACAATTACCAGAATCCACAAAAATGTTCGTACTACGCAGCAGTGTTTTCCTGGGCAAGGTTTCTGTATGTAGCTTGAAAAAGAAACAATAGGTGCGTAGATAAAGAGGATATTTTACAAACTTGCTTAAGGACATCAATGCCAGCTAGATCGTCTTAAAAATATATTTATAACTGTGAGGGAAATAACACTGATAAAAAAATTTGGCAAAGGGTTCTCCGCAAGACCGTGTAGAGATAATCGGTTGAAAAGTGAGTAAATAAATTCTGACATAACAATGCAGGTAATGCTTCAATTCCCACATATATGGCCACCAGGAAATTTAAAAGAAACAATAATAACAGCAACAACATCGACACGATTCACCAGAAAAAAGTCTCAATAAATAGGATGGGATTACTTGCACAGAAACTCAGAACGCGCTTCTAGTTGCCTAAAATACAGCGCCGTCACCCGGGGTTATCCAGCACATTCGGGTAATAATGAATAATGAATTATAATAATTTTAGTGCCTCTCTTGTTTTTGATATATTAATATGACATTTTTCATAACCCTCTTCCTGTTCATTTAGTAGCTTACGCTGATTATATCACAATGCTTGCCACAGGAAACACAACAGCCGAGTTATCACAGTGTGGAAACCAATTTTTGGAATATTTGCGTGACTGGTACAATAGAAACCGTCTTATACTTACTACGAATGAAACAAAAGCTGTGATATACAGAACAAAGAATAAGGTAGTAAATGGGGATACGAAATTATTTTTAGTTTTAGGTAATCACATAATTGACATAGCGTCCAGTGTGAAATGTCTCGGTGTTGTATTATCCGAGTAGCTTAATTGGGGCATATTTGTTGATTTTCTATGTGTTAATTGCGTGCATTCTTCTGTTATCTTTTATTGTCACAAAGTACCTGCCATTTCCCGCGGAGTCGTGCCAAAACGGGAGGGAGAGGGGAGAGGGTGACGTCACTTTGTCAGGCTTTTTTTTTCCTCTAGCCTTTTTGACCGTCCCCCTCGACAACTGTATAGCCATTCCTGTACATGTTGTAGCAATAAACTTTCAACTTTCAACTTTTAACATAATGTTAGATCAAAAAGGAACAGACTAAACGGCTTGTTATGTAAACATAGGTTAACCCTCCCCGCCAAAGTTAAGCTGCTAGTATATAATTCGTATATTTTACCCGTGATTACTTATTGCCACACAGTTTGGGGAACGACGAATGAAATCTGACATCACGATGAAGCTAATGCTTGAAATCCCACATATATGTCCACCAGCAAAAGTTATAAGAAGCAATAATACCAGCAAGAACACCGACACGATTTACCTGACAAAAAAACACTCAATATATGGGATGGGACTACTTACACAGAAACCCAGAACGGGCTTCTAGTTGCCTAAAATACACCTGCGTCACCCCGGGGTATCAGCGCGTTCGGGTTATAATGAAGTTTCTCTTCTCACAGGCTCAATAAAAGGCGGCCTCACAAATGTCTCAAAGCTCCTTTGAGAAGACTGAATGTGGGGCCACATGCAGGGCAATATTTGTAATACCTAGAGTAAGTGTGTAGCGTGAAAGACGTTACACGACTTAGATCTACCGAAATTGTAAAGGTCATACGCCATGGAACTCTCCGTGTCAGGACTGAGTGTTTCCCCAGCTCTCCAAGTGTTGTCTGCTATTTTAGGGCAGTTCATTTCACGCTAGGGTAATTTGGTGAATGACGTGGCCTTTCTATGTCTGCATTTCGCGATTAAATTAACACTCAAGAACAAGCCAAAGTCCAGACCATTAGTAGAATTTGTCGTGGGGCTTCAAATACCGAATTCTTCCTTCAACAACACTTTCTTAGCACAAGAGAAGGCGACATCATCGACATATGCCAATACCTTAGGTTCGTTGCCCAAAACATTAAAACAATGAACGCTTGGGCATTGAAGAACTGACAAGCAAAGAAGCTCCAAAAAAGGGCAAAAAATTTGTACAGAGGATATTATATTCCGACAGACGATTCTGTCTCTACAGACCTAGGGAAGTGGCCTTTAACAATTATGAAATTCAGCAGTCGTCGTTACAAAGGCATATGTTGTTTAAAGCAGCGGAATCAATGGTAACATGTTCCGGCAGTATAAACAAGAACAACAGGACACTGCAATTGAAAGCCTCAAAAAACGCCCATCTGAAGTAGATCCAGCTGCAAGTAAGTGCTGGAACAAAAGTCATGAACGCTGTCAACAATCGTTAGATTGCTCTATTTCGAACGACCGAGCAAACAAACCACATGCTTGATTGAGTGCCTATGACCATAGTCATTAGAAATCGATGGCGGTTGGACACACCCTTACGTTTGTCTGTAACCATCAACGGGAAGCAGATTTTGTTCTGTAGAAATGTTGTTTTCTTGCTTGGTTTTACTGGCACAAGCACAGTGAGCGGATTGCCTGGGAAATGGTAACTTTGCTGGTCACTGTGCAAGATTCATAAAATTACCAAACGCAATAATTATCACAATTATTACACAAACTCCCCAACATCACCAGAAAGCCATACAACGTGAGCACTACAGCTGAACAACAGCGGCGCGCCACCGTTATTGTACGGACTTCATCGCTGCTTTTTATGATATTTAACGGACCCACGCTACACAGGCGACAAGGCACGCCGAATAGGGTGGCTCCGGATTAATTTTGACCACGGGGGGATCTGTAACGTGAGGTGAAATCTGGAGCACACCTGATTGTAAGTAAAGAAGGAAGGAAGCAAACTTTATTTTTCTAAGCACCGTTAGTCCTGGGCGCCGTCAGTCTGCTTAGTCCAGGGCGTCAGTCTGCTTGCTGATGTAATTCGAACCTAGAAGAGCTGAAACGAAAGCCACTAAAGCGGTGCATACAGGGTGTAGCAGAAAAAAGGGGCTTGATATATTTTCTGAAACTACACAAAGCAACTAAAGCGATGAAAACCATAGAAATGTGATGTCGGAGAAAACAGGTTGTTAATAAGTATTGCCAGGCTTTCACCGTTCCAGTACGTAATCAAACTTGAATGCATTGATTAATTTCTTACGTCCACATTAGTTAAACGTAGCTTTCGTAGCATTAGTTAAATGTAGCATCAGTGTAATACAGTTTTGTGATAGGCTTTTTTACAGCAGAGCGATTTTTTGGTCTCGATGACCAGCTGCGTGTAAGAGAGCCTAAACAGTCAAGCCGAAGGCTTCTTGCCCCGCTGTAACAGATGTCTATGCGAGTTACGGATTTTGGAAAGATCATGCGTTGAAGATCAGGTGGCTGTTTTCTTGGTGCTTGTACGAATGTCGTGAGTGGAGAAAGTGTTAGGTCTGGGTCGTCAAAAAAAAACTAGTTGGTTTATAGAAATGTTCCTTATCCGAGGAGAGTATTTGGCCAAGCTATTCAGGCAGTCAATGGGACAGCTCAGCTCCTGAGTGTAGGATGGAACCAGCAGCGCACCGCCATATACCGGAGTTCTAACCCAGTCCGACGGCTGGATAATACGAGGAGTGTGCCCGAAGCCACATAAAACGTATTACACACAAATGCTATGCCGGAGATGTTGTACTCATCAAAATTGCTTTGAGGTCACACAGTATACAACATCGAGGGCATAAATGCTAGCGAAAGCATGCATGCCATAGGACGCCTGCAAGCCGAGCAGCGAAACCAGATTGGTCTTGCTGGGACACGCGAGCGTAATAGCAAGCTAACAGGCAGGATAAAAGAAACGTTTCGGCAATAAACTTGCCAAGTAAGACTTTCGCACCGACAGGTAGTCGGCATGCACGTAGTGGTGAGAAAAAATTGTTTACGTTCCTGTGAGGCCAGAAGAACGACCCAACGAAGTGCCCGCATTTCCACAGTACCCGAACAATCGAGCTGCTGGTGGCCCAGTGGCAGTGCAATCTGTGGCCTGCCATCCTGATAGCGTGTTAACAAACTAACTTTGTACTTCTTTCGAGGTAATGACCTTGCCCAAAATCCCAGAAGCTGCAATCCACTCAGCAGAACTGACGATAAAATATGACATGCCTCCCTTCGCCGGCTGAAGTTTTTCTGATGAAAATATTGATATTCCAACGGCTTCAAATACGTCTCCCCAATGTCGCCACCAAGCGGCTAGAAAGAAAAGAGCGCACAGTAAGACCGAATGCCCGTAATCATACAGCATTGCCCCTACCTAATAAAAAGTTCGATAAGCGTGAACTGCACTATATGGCCAATAAAGCTGTGCTGTGTCTTGCCTTGTTTATCGTCCAGGAATGTTTTAGTGAGAGTGGAAGGTTTCATACTTCAGCAGAAATTTGTATCCATCATCATCATCAGCCTAATCACGTACACTGCATGACGAAGGCCTCTCCCATTGTATTCCAACAGCTGGTTTCCTGAGCCGTTCGAGTCCGCTGTTTACCTCCGAATTTTTTAATTTCATCTCGCCATCGGGTAATTGGATTTCCCCATCTTCTAGGCCCATCTCTTGGTATCGACTCTGTTAGCCTAAATGTCTACCACTTGCCTAATTAGATGGTGTAATTAAATTAAATTTGCCTAATTAGACCATCTAATTGTCTAATTAGTTGGTCAGCCCAAGTCTAGTGCTTTTCCATTAACTGAACTTGAATATTGTCCCGTAGAAAGAGACAACGCAGCTGCCTTGACGGAAAACCAAGTTTATGGTGCGAACCAGTGCTCTCTAACAACTCCAATAATACACAGGTGGCGAAGCAGCAGTCAACAACAAACTGACGTGCGCAGGCCAGTCTCGGTGCTTCGAATACCGCGGCGACTACCCGGGGAGTATTCATATTTCGGCGCGATTGTTTTTTGAAACTTTGCGTTACAACGAGAACGCTGGAGATCAAAAAAGAGTACTCGAGGCTAGTGACATCAAGACCAAACAATTTCCCTATCAAAATAGATACCACGTGCGGCATTCCAAATAAAAAAAAGGATACATGCACTTTTCTTCCAACACTGATAACAAAAACGGGCGCCGGGAGATGGTAAGAACAAATCAGAGGTAAGCAAACAATGCATGATTCGTGGCATTACGTCCCTCACAATAGTGCATAGACCCGATGATACATAAAACGACAGTTCAAACAAACAAAAAAGTCGAATATCTTGAGTACTAAGTCATGCGGCGCACCGCGTGGACGACTTCGGGCCGAGTGTGTCGTCAGAATGTGCCCGAAGCGCAGTTAGGGCAACCATGAAGATAACATTTCCGACACGTCGTTCGATTCTGTAGGGCCGGAAGTGCCGTCGGATGAGCTTCCCATACAACCCGCGTTGTCAAATAGGAGTCCAAACCAACAAAAGGTCATGTCAAAACCTTCAAAAAGCTACTTCAACAAGGTGGAAATTTGGGCTGGTTGGTACATTTTTTGATGAGCGAAAAAACAGCGCGAAGAACGGGACAAGGAAGGACAAACGGACAAAGCGCAACACTTGAAAAGAACGTGGTACGAACGAAGGAGACAAGGACGAGCGCTAAACGAACGAGCCGGATGACGAGCGTTTAAAGCGCTCGTCCTGTGTCTCCTTCGCTGTGTCGCCTTTTTGAAAATGAAAGTGAAAGTTTACTTTATAAACGTTTTTTCAAGTGTTGCGCTTAATAAAGGTTTCGGCATGCAATTTCACACCAGCTGAAATCGCCATTCGGCTGGAGCACAAAAGATCACCTCGGTAATACTCGGCGTTTCGGCGTCGGAGGTTGTAGCGTGCGGCATCCACCAGATGCTGATCCATAGTGCGAACGCAAGCAAGCTGACGGGCTTGCTTTGCACGCTGCAGGTATGCTTAGACGTCCATGTTGAAGTCGTCATCGTTCAGGTGTGGCAGCATGGTGCCGAAAACCCACATTGGTTTTCGACTGTAGATAAGCTAGATTGGAGCTATGCACGCAGTTTCCTGGACAGCTGTTTCGTACTGTGTCCATTGTACTGTATCCACCAGGCACAACGTGGTGGATAAACAATTAAGCGGGTTCTTGTGGAGTTCCCCTCGGAAGAGCGGCGGTCTCTGCACGGCGCGCCATTTAGTCGGTCGCTACGACAATGCACTTGTTCTCCGATCGTGACAAAGGGAACGGGCCCAGAAGGTCCATTCCCATCTGCTGGAAGGGCCTCGATGAGATGGAGATTATTGGAGAACTCCGGCGGGCTTCGTCGGCGGCCTTTTTTTACAGCTGGCCGTCGCGGCACCTGCGCACGTAGTGGGAGACATCGGATGTAAGGCGAGTTCAATAGTACTTCGACTTGATCTCTCCAATAGTGCGTGCCGTGCCGAGACGTACAGAAGACGGGTCATCATGCCACGCTTCCAGAATTTCGCATCAAAGGTCAGGGGGGATCACAATAGTATAATTTCCTCTCGTTCCTTGGCTGAAATGTTTTTTTCACAATAGAGTTTTTGAGGCTGAATGCTGATAAGTTAAGGCCCTAGGTGAGGCGATGTTGTGTTGTCCTTTGAGGTAGGCGATGGTGACGCGTTACAAGGTCGGCGCACTGCTGGGAGGCAAGGCAGCTTTCGATCACTACTCCAAGGACTCCGCCCTGTTCATCGAAGTCTTGTGGTGGTGGGTCGACGTGGGCGCGAGACAGGCAGTCAGCGTCGGTGTGTTTCTTGCGGATTTATACACTATTTTTGCAGGCGCAAGCTATACCTACCGGGACGACCAGAGGGGTCCTTGAAATTGGCGAGCCAATACAGCGCATGATGGTTTGTCACAACCTTGAAAGTTCTTCCGTACACATATAGGCGAAATTTTGAAAAGGCCCGTACATTAGTGAGGCACTTTTTCTCAGAGTCTTAGTTTTTCTCTTCGCAAGACAGACCACGGCTGGCATAAGCGAATATTTTTCGCCGCGGCGTTGCCTTGGGACGACGACGGCACGCAAGCCTATATCAGTGGCACCAGTCTGCATTTCTGTTTCGGAATTTTTGTCGAAATGAATGAGCACAGGAGGGCTTTGCAGGCGTTGTTGCAGGTCGCAGAATTCTTTTGCCGGCTGAAAGGGGTGGTTTCTTTCGTGAGGCGTGGGAGTGGCTCTACAATCCGTGCGACGTTTGCGACGAAGCACCCATAGTAGGCGTATAGTCCGAAAAATCGCCGCACGCCCTTCTCATTTCTCGTTCTTGGGATTTTCGATATGGCTGGAGGTTTTGCCGTGCCAGGCAGGACTCCCGCGGCATTGGCGACGTCGCCCAAGAACTTGAAATCCTCGTACGCGAAGCCGCAGTTTTTAGCCTTCAACGTTAACCCTACTTACCAGCGACCGACAGTAAACACTTCACCCTTGCAAGGTGTTTGACGAAATTTCGCGCGAATACCACAACGTCGTCTTGGTATGCGAGGCAGATATGCCACTGCGGGCCAGCTAGCCCAGTGTTCATGATACTTTGAAACGTTGCACTGGTGCCGTGCACAGCCCAAACGGCATGACGTTGAACTTGCGTAGGCCGTCCTGGAGTATGAATGCCGCCTCATCTCACTCGTCCTGGTCCCCTAAATCCGCGATTCGCCTGTGTTCAGATCTGTCGAAGAGAAGTACTTCGCGTGGAAGACGTGGTAAAGGGAGTCGTCGATTCGTGGCAGGGCGTAGCCGCCGTTTGCGGTGGTTGTGTTCCTTCGCCAGTAGTCAACGCAAAACCTTAAGTTCCCGTCTTCGTTCTTCACAAGTACGACTGGCGCAGCCCTTCGGCTTTTCTATGCCTGTATAATGTAGTCGCTGAGCAGATCTCCGACTTGTGCCCAGATGGTTTAGCGCTCATGTGAAGACACACGGTACGGTGATTGTTGCGGAGGTCGGGCTCCATCTTCGGTTAATATCCTGTGCTTCGCTAGAGTTTCTTGACGTAATTTTGCGTTCGCCGAAATACGCCTCCTGCAGTGAGGCAGCAAAGCCAATAATTTGTTACCTTTTTCTTGCGGTATCATCGGGTTGACGTCGAAAGGATGCGGCAGCTTGAAAGTATCGGCGCGTGCACGTTCATAGTTGGCGTTCTTTTAAGACGGACTTCGTGCCGTCGACGCAGAGCCTCATCATCGCTGCCGTCGAGAGATCCCACGAGTGAATGATGCCTCAGCGCAATGCTTCCGAGCCCATATATAGCATTAGGGAGCATCGTAATCGCTAGCCAATTTTTATACCATACCTAAAAAGTTATGGCCTATTTTGTTTTATTTTTCTGTTTGTGTTTTAGGTTTGCTTCACCGCCGCTTCTGATTGCTTTTCTCAAGAAAGCAGTCATCACCATCATCATCATCAGCCTATCCAGGCCCTCGGCAGGGCAACGGCCTCACCGATAGACCTCCAATTATCCCGGTCCTGTACCAACTGCGACCAACGTACCCCGGAAACTTCTCGATAGCATCTGCCCATCTAACTTTCTGCCGCCGCCTGCCACGCTTGCCTTCTCTAGGGATCCACTGTTTCCCCTAATGACCAAAGGTTGTCTTTCCTTCGCATTACATGCCCAGCCCACGCCCATCTCATCCTAATAGTTGCTTATATGTCTTTAACACGCGTTTGTTCCCTGACCACTCCGCTTTCTTGTTGTTTCTTAATGTTGAACCTATCATCTTCTGTTCCATCGGTTGCTGAATCACTGTTATGCTAAATTTAACCCTTTCAGGGAGCCCCAAATCTCTGCCCCGTAGGTGCGTACCGGCACATCCTTTCTACCCTACTCAATGAAAAAGCCACTGTATGAATATATTGATATATTTCAAAGACCACACCCAGTGAATTGTTGCCACTATGGTTGGGTGGTATATTGTGTGTTATCAACCGAACCGGGCCAGCCTTTTTGGTTGTCGGGTTGCTTTTTTATTGAATAGTTTGGTGAGAATTTATTAAATATTTTGGTGAGACCATAAATAGTTTTCCTTTTCACAAACTCTTCCAGAAAAAGTGTGTTTTTGTTTTGAGTTTGTTTCTGTGACAGAAGGACTGTATGCGCAAGGAGGTCGGGAAGATGGCATCTTTTACTCGCTGATGATATACGTAGTGCTAAGTGGTTTAGCTGGGCACTACTTTTGATTTCGGTCGCATTTTGAGTGAGTAGAATATGAAACTGCGAACACTGTGTTGAATGTTCTACTGACAACAACGCTCTATAACACATCAGTTCCGGAACTTCCGGCCTAATAGACTAGCTCTAAATCTTTTACCCGGGTATTGATAATGCGACGAATGTGCTTTTGAACTTTTCTAGCTGCCACATTTCCATCATCGCCATGCTTTTTTCGGCGGTTTGTGGGGTGGCGCAAGATATTTGGGGTGACTTTTTACTGTCAAAACGTTTAGTCAGGGATTTTCTTTTGAAAATCATTTATTTTCCTAGCTACCCTAATATATTAGCCTGTAGAAGTCAGACAAAAAGGAATGGTCGTTCCTATACAGGTGGAGGAGCAGTAAAGCTTTATACAAGATAAGTTTATTCTTAGATGTTTTAGTTTATTAAAGACGTTTAAAAGGACCTGTTCGTGATTCATCGGCGCTGCTGCTAAACGTGCTGTTATACTTCTGTTATAATCTGCTATAACAACAGATTTGTACAAATGTATCGCATACAAACTATTCCGAGAATGCCATCAGTGTTTATTTAGACCTTTACAACATGCCACAACACAAGACATTGCGCATGACCCGGACAAATAAAAATATTTCGGGAGTGAGGCGGAGCTCCTCGCGGACAAAAGAGGAACTGCACAACTGCGCAACACTCACTAGGTTTCAATGCCTTCAAGTGATGAAACAAACGAAGCGAACGATGACTGCTAATTGCCAGCATAAGTGTTAAAATTACTTACCTTTTCACCGCATCGATAAACACTTCTACTGTCCACTGGCTCAGTGTTCCATCTATGAAGAAAAAGAAAATTCGTTCTCACCGGACCGATTCTTCAAACAGGATGTTACAAACGGGTCTTTTTACGAACACTTATGAGTAATGGTATTTTACCGGTTCAACTAACTGCACTCATTAGGTGTATTTTACAAATACGATTCGTCAATTTGATACATGAGGCTTCCGCAGAAATCAGCTACGCATAATGAGGGGCAAACTCACGTTTCACCGGGCCTAAAGTTCGCCAATTTCTCATTCTAGAAATCCCGCCCAGACAGCATTATAATGCGTGGTTTAACACGATGACAAAGGTTACCGCCTTTGAAATATACATGTGTATGAATATTATTAAGAAGCTGCGAGCGATTGTACAACTAATATCTAGAATGCTTACAGCTCCTTAAATTACAGGGGGAAAGCCTAATTAGCAATTCGATTCATTTCTGGCTGAAATTCCTACTGAAATAGTGACCCGCGTCACCGCTGAAACCAGCTGACAACATGCTCCTAAATCTCGTGGCGCTGGCTCACCATCGTCACAAGCGACCTATTTTCCCTCGTTTGTACCATTACCTCTCAGGGATGCGTGTTCTGAACGGATGAAACCAGCTTCGCTCCTCCGGCAGGCGCTATGACGCCCTTACTGAGTGCCTTCCTTTGACTATTCTCTGACACCGCATTTTCATGATGTGTAATCACCTGCTCCCGCCTCACGGTCCATTTTTTAAAGGACAGTGTGCGCCTCACACCGACATTTTCACCTCAACCGTTCTCTTGAAATTACCGATCTACAGGTTTTCGATGGAAATGTTACTAGATACGGCGTTTTTACGAACTAACTTAAATTTTTTTCTCCTTTGAAATGTCGACAGTTGCTTTAGTGTGCCCTAATTTGACGAAAAAAAACACAAAAATTACCCCAGCTGATTTATGTTAGGGGACCCTGCAAAACGTTTTGTAGGTTTGCTCACTCTTACATGCTTTTACAATTTAGTCAACGAACATGCCCATAAAATAGGGTGTCACAAAGTACCTAATTCACAAATTACTGCTCTATGACCGTCAGAAAAGTTGGAAACCTTGTCAGGGACACTGAGACACTGAAGGACACGGCAGTCAATTTGTGAAACTTATGTTTTGTTTTCTTTACCCCTAAATTGTGTCTAGACGAGGGTATTACAAAGGGGGGGAGCCGGCCAGACAACATAATACGAAAACACAAACAGTAATACAACAAGACGTAGCGTAAGCAGTTTTAGCTGCAGCGAAGAAAAAGAAACTATAAATACAAGCTAGGGCCATACGGCGTTGTGTAATCGTTAGATAATAAGGTCTATTGCGAACATAGAGCGCAGGAGTTCTAGAAGTTTGTTTACAGTCTTTTTCGACGATAATATGGCTGATAAAAGCACCATAGCCTAAAAACACACAAAATAAAATATAATAGGCGGCAGTATATGCAGAAATGTGATAAATAAATAAACTATATGCAGTATGTAATAAATAAATGAAAAGACTACAAAAAATCAAGACAATGAGTTGAAGCTACACTTATAGGGTGTATACAATAGTTAAGACCACAACAGAAAAGTTTTAGTTATTTAGAGTAGTGTGCAAGACCTGCAAGAATGTATATGGATGTTTTTAGTTTGGCAAACAATGGTCCTAGGGATGAATGATTGTGCGAAACAGTGAATGACATTGTGTGCTTAACTTTACATAGAATACCCTGTCATGAAAAGTGAGCAGAGGGGCATACAAAAACGTATAATGCAGTCATGAGCTTTACTTTAATGCGTACTTTGTCACGTTTTTTTCATTAGTCTGTATTTTGCCACAAAGTTCACTCCCTCCTTTTTTGAGGCATTTATATATTCTTGTTGCTTGAAATGTTTCGTCTTTTGACGCAGTTTCGGCCATTTTTTCCCTCAGTGGGAGACAATGCAATCATGTGACTAAGGCCGACTAGCAAAAAGAGAGAGCCGGTGATGGAAACGCCCCACACTCAAAATGTTCCCTGCCTAGTGTTACGTTGTCGAAACTATTCGTCTTCTTTTTGATACAAACTTGCTTTGGGGCGCTTAAGTCTGCTTAGGTACTTTGAATGCGAAAAATTGGCGATACTTATTAACAACTTGTTTACTGTTGCAGTATACTTGCGTCTTTTCCCCACGTTTTGTGTGGTTGTCTTCCGGCACGAATTAATTCGACTGGCTTCAATTTTGCACAATTATTTTTGCGTCAGTTCTTTGCATTTTATTTCATAATGAACTACCTTACCAAGCAGACTGGGGCACGCCACAGCCTCCCTAGAAGGGGGGTTCTGTGAAGGTGTTGTGCAACTCTGCTTCTCCCGTGCCATCACGCTCAGGTTTCAAGCAGTACGCACTATTCTGAAACTTTTACATTTCAAATCCAGCGTGATGAATTGTCCGAAACAAGCACATTGGTCCCATAAAGCTTCCTATTGCAGGCCAATCTCCTAAGAGGGCCGCTGCTAAGAAAGAAGGTATAGCAAAAATAACAACTTTTCAGACGTGTTTCCTTTATGTCTTTTTGCTCTTCAACGCTGCCGTTCGACAAAGCTCTCTAAAGTAATGGTTTTTATTGAGTGCCATTACTTCACTCCCTTCTCTTCTTTCGCCAACCTTCCCACTCCGTCTTACCCTCCCTCTGGCGTCATGCGGGTACTGTAATTCTAAGCTCCCCCTTTACTCGCTTTCCATGGTCTGCTCTCTGTCATACCACGCTAATGACCTAATACTGCTCCTCCTCCTATTTGCCTCTTTATTCCAGTACATTCCCCCATGGCACCCTCCTTCATGCCATGCACACTTTGTGATATCCCGCCATTACCGTAACTACGCTTCAGCTCGCAAGCTTTACCCTATAGGTGGGTCAAGCACGATACAATTACCATGTATTCTTCTTCTCCCTTCCCTCATTAGAGGTGGACACTCATGCTTGAATGGGAGACCTATCCGACCAGCTTCATCTAGTTCACAGGGTTCGCCGGGCCACCGAAGAATTGACACTTCTCAAGGAAGCCTCTAGGCTGGGGCGGAGTACTTGACCTACATTTTTTCAAAATTCAAAAATTAAATTTTTCTGGGTGGTTTACACGAAACCGAACCGAAGCAAATCCGTAAACCCTACCTGTACTTTTACCAGGACTGAACCACAACTATTGCTTTGAGCCCGATTACCACAATTTGACGAGAACTAAAAAATACAGAACGATTACCGGTCCACGACGAAATGGTTTACACCATTTCTGTACGACCTGCTGTAAAAAATTTGTGGACAATGTCACTTGGCACTTGTAACTTTCAGCTTAGCCAGCTTCGTTACGGTTGACAGAGTTTTCTGTTCAGATCCGGCACAACATTATCATAGGTCTCTCCATAGTCGCATCACAATGAAACGAGTGGGTACCCATGTTGCAAAAATATGCGGTGGCTGCTAGCGCCAGTATAGCCAGTCTTAACCTGAATAATGCCTCACGCGGTAGCCTGCGGGAAATATAAAACAGCAATTTTCCCTTCCTGTGGTGTGGCTGGGTAGTAGCAGTGAGGTCTTAAAATTGCTGAATCCCTCAAGGGAGATGTTACAAATCCGGAATGCGCATCCTTGTCACGTTTCATAATTTGCTTACAAAGGTCGCGCAGCTCAAAGTGTAAATACTGGAGGAGTGTAACCACTCAGTGTTGTTAAGAGTAAAGCCGTTGGCAGCTGAACACAAGGATTCGGGTCTGATCACTAAACGCACTCATATTTTTCACACATGTATTTGTTCTGGAAAACACAAAAACTGAAGGACAGCACGTGATTTTAGGGTATTTTCACTTCATTCACGAATATTGTCTGCTCTTTTTTGCTGCCGTCAGCCACTGCATAATTCAGACGTCCAAAGGTTGGATTTATTTTATACATACGTCCTATTGTCCGACATTTCAGATACTCTAATTATCATCTCTCTGCAAGCACCGATCGTCATGGGGGCATGGTACAAACCACTTTTTCACGACGCATGAAGCGCACAACTTCGCCTTATTAAGGGATCCACACAAAGATAAAACATACAGCAGAGAAAACAAAGTGCGGTGCTCAGTTAATCCACGTCATTTTCTTGAATGTTCCATCGCCGCTTGTGTATTGCTTGAGGTTTTATTAAACCACACGTTCACTGCAATAACACTTGTTCCTTGAAGACCATTGCATTGTCCTTGGCTACATGACAGTATGTTTTGCTCAATGCAATGCCTAATTTTGTACAGTTGCCCGTAAGTTGGACTACTTTGATTCTGGCAAAAGATGTATTTTGAAAGATCCGTCATGACATTTCCTTTCTATGGCCGCTTTAAACAACAAGACATTTTTTTCCTAAAGTAATAAGTCACGGTGAAAACGTTCGCAAATAGGTTCACACCTTGAGATCAGGTTCGCAAACGCTTTTGGTACAGTATTCAGGCAAACCGGAACTGCTCTAGGAATAAAGGAGCTCCTACAAAATCAATGTATAACGAAAGTGGTATACGTGGTTTTAAAAGACAAGCGGGAAGCTCACTAAGTGGACTTTAGACAACAGCGCTAAGATAAATGTTACAAAGACGACGCAGAACTTGTTTCACTGACGTAAAAAATCTAAGTTCACTGCTTCTTGTTCTGAGGACAACATTTGACACGGTTCAAAGTAATGGATCTCAATAGGGTTTATTTCGAATAATTTTGTGTGAAAAAATTACGGTAATTATTTATTCACAAAACGTTGCCAAAGATGCGTGTCATGCGCCGTCCCGGATCTCACACTCGCCAATTCTCAGATTAAAATCACGCTCGCTCCAGGAAAAAAAGGAGAGTCAAGAAATCCCGAACCAATTATACAAAGCAAAACTAGACGTAAAAATTTCTTACTGTAATGAATGGTAACTCACACAAGGATTAAAACTAAGAATTTTACGTCGAGTACTTGGTTTGATTTATTATGAAGATTAACGCGCCGAAGCTGCAATGGAGGGGAGATTCGGGGTATTTGACTGCTGCGTGATAAATTTGACCTCCTGGGGTCTTTAACGTGCGACCAAATCTTGAAAACACAGGCGTTTTTTTTGTGGCCTCCATTAAAAGCGGCCTCCGCGGTCTGGCGTTGAACCCGCGTCCTTTGGCATAGCGGCACAACGCCGGAGCAACTGCAACCCCGCGGCGAGTAATGCCGAGTACTTTACGAAACAGGTGTGTAACTAATTTTACTGGAATGAATGCTCTCATACGGTTAAACATGTACGTACTAACCTCTTTGTAATGAATTTCTTGATTTAGAGGATTGTTTATTCCCCAATGTGACCTCTGTAAAAGCACATTTTTACTAATTCCCTGTGACGAAGGTCGCGCGGTGATTGAGCTCGATGTAACGAATTTCCAACCGCGATTTAGGTTTACACAAAATTATTGAGCGCAATCCTGCAGCTTTCTAAGGAACACTAATACAAAGCGCGCGGTCACGACAGATCCGCACGCTATCACAGCATGGAGGAAAGTGATGGATAAGAGGGGCCCTGAAATATTGTTAACCCGCTGCCGCATTTGGAGACGTGCACTGGGCCAATAACTTTTGCGGATCCTTTTTTTATTCTTCTCTGCTTCGCCTAGCTTCGTCTTCCGCTTCTCCTCTGATGCTGCCGTTTAAAGGGCAGCTGATAACTCATGCCGCAGGATGAAAAAAAAACCTGTGGACACCGCGAAATGTTAAAAATCAGCCGCGCTCGCTTTCCACCCAGCTGATATAGTTCACACTCAAAGCTCAGTCGGGGCGTCGTGAAACACGGACTTACCTCTCCGCGCGGTCCACATTCTTGCTACATCCTGGCAGGAAGTCAGAGTGCAGACGAACGCAAATGCCTTCGGCGAAGCCGATATTCACAATGTTGGTGAAGATGCAGTGCGCTAAGAGGTATGCAGGAACGGTGGTGTCCCACACGAGGTGGAGTTTGGAGGGTTTTTTGTACTCTGATGAAAACGCATTGGCTAAAAAAGAAATGTCCGGTGTGGTGCTCGCAGAAAGCTTTTGGGATCGCGTGATCGGGATGGTTCAACATGGTCCGATGCAAAATTTGACGCGCCTGCCTTCGAGGAGGTGAGGGACGCGGTAGAAATCTGACATCGTTACGTTGGTGCAGTGAACGACGACAAAGCCTTTGCGCGTTTAGCGTCCTTGGAGCCCCGTGTTACGTAAACAAGTTCCGCAGGCAAAAGTCATAAAGTTGTTTTTTGTTAACGGAGTTTCTAAGAGGCAGGACCTGCTATTTTACACCCTTCGCATTTTGGCTTCGTTCTTCCGTGATTTGTTCCAGTTGTCATTTTGAATAGTGCATGTAACCAAAACTTGAATTTGACAGAAAATTTTGAACGTCTTTGAAGTTTGTTACGTGCAGGTTTAACTGCATTCCCCAACCGTGATTGTACTCATACTTTGTTTCCCGTTGTAGAAGTTTAAAACCTAAGTTTAGGTCACTTTGTTGGTACGGGCTTCACTGTATCTGCCTGCGAAGCAAAGATAAGTAGTAGCTGGGAAACCACAATTCAATTTCTTGGTCTTACCTCAAAGCGTTCAATCCGACAATATGCACAAAATTTACCTAACCTTTTAAAATATGAGACTCAAAGGTACTGGTGGGTCCTGCCTCGCTGCAGATACCACAAGCTCTGAATGATGATGACAAATTCCAACTCTCGACAGCGCAATATGTTGATAGACCAGATTTAGAAAAAATCCTTAAGGTGCAGTACGTTTCTGCGAAGAAAAGCTTGACAACCGCCTCAATGCAGCCGTACAGCTGCAAAACAAGCTGCACGGATTTCTCAGAAACTTCGTATTTGAAGAAGATTCGTTCTTGTCAAGGATTCGAAAACTAGACCACCGCGTAACCAGAGAAGTTGCTCTACCAACAGAGCTAACGAGGGTGCTTGCAGTATTTACCGTGAGAGCGAGTGTATCAAGAACTCGAAGTGATGGACAGGCATTAAACGGCAAGATTTAGGAGAAATACCCAGGACGGAATACGTTTCTGCGAAGGAAAGTTAGAAAGAAAGCTGCACAGCGTTCTTTTGTAGCCGTACGGCTGCATTGAAGGGAATGTAAAAGTTTTCTTCACAAAAGCGTACTCCACCTTGGGGATTTCCCTAAATCAGGTCGATTAACACCTGTCTATCAATTCGAGTTGTTGATCAATTCGCTCTCGCACTTGAAACTGCTAGCCCCCTGGTTATGTGTAAAATGTGTATGTAAAATGGTTATGTGTAGATTATGTGTAAAAACTCGCCTCATAAAAATAACAGTGAACCTTCTTAACAAGATCACTACATTCAACGTTCTTAATACAAAATCGCCGAGACACCGGCGCCCATAAAATTTACGGACGTCGAGTAAGATCTAGATGTGAGACACCGTGAAAAAAGTCATTTGTTTTGGTGGCGAAGATTAGAATTCAATGGCATATATTTTACTTAGAAAAACATCAAAAGTAAATAATAAAATATAAAAAGTAAAAGTATCACTGATGTATATTTCCAAAGGGGTTTCCTTAAGCGCGCGGCAAAAATTGTGACTGGTCAAAGATCGTATTTTGTTAGAGCAGCCCACGCACCAACTTCATTTACAGGTATGAAAACAAGCACTGTGCTTTCAGAAGACTCTGCCTTCTGAATTTCCGCATCGAAGCCACTGCTAGAGGTCTCGCTCGCTGCCCCACGTTAAGATATTTCACATTATACTAAATGCATTACACTGTTGTAAAAGTTTTCGTGGGAGACCAAGTAACGCTAATATCTCTCAAATCACAAGAAAAGAACGTGAAGTGCGTTTTAATAACAGCAGAATCTTGCGCAATTTTGGACGCAGATGATGTGAATGTGCGAACAAACTAAGTACAACTTCACATTTTTATTTTTCCGGTATAGGTACCACTTTTAGTAAGATGGTGGAATTTAAAAGTTGCATCATACTCTTCTATGTCCTCAAATGTTAAGACTGCTCGAAAGACCCGAACGGTCAGTAATTAAAGGAAAGGCTTGTTCAAAAGCAGATGTTGAACGTTTTTTGCCATAATAACGCACTATAGGTTTCATGGCGCGTCGGGTTTTATTTGAGGCTGGGTACGTGCAACTTCATCTCTCAAGGATGTACAAACACTTAACGATATGAGGACGAAATGTGGAAGCAAAACGAGTAGATTTCGCAGACCGTTGCTGTTTAATAAATGCAAAATGTTAAGCTCAAGCCAACACGCGGACTGCCTGTTTCATAAGGGGAAGAATTACAACTCACGAGGACACCTACCGATCTAGTTCAGGCGCCACTGCAAACACACCCATTGATATTAACGCTGGTGGCGTGATCCCACCTGAGTCATCTAGCAGTAAACAGCTGCAAAATATATAAAGCCGTTACTCACATGGCTGCAACCACCGTTGCAATGATCAGAAAAGCAGTTGGGCCCTTCATGGCTTTGTAATCAACTATGAAGCGAAATGTACACCGAAGGTGGCTACTCTACATTCGCAACTTCAGACACTCCAGGTAATATATACTCAGGTCTCAGAAAAAAAACGTAAAAAATCGGCTCTAAAAGAGAAATTACGTCATAACTTAATGACTGGCAATAACCGGCTGGGGATTCATGTTTTTGTTCGGCAATAATAAAATAACGTATCTTGCCCAGTTTAGGTCAGGTATATCATTCGTTATAGCAACGTAACTCCAACGTTAGATAGTTACCTCACTGCTCTTCTTCGCTCAACATAAAAACTATTGTTAGCTGTGGCCCCTTTGTTCGTAAAACCTGCCGTGCCGTAAGAAAAAGCATGCGCTTCGAATAAAAAAAAACTGTATTTAGTTATCCTCGGTATTCAATAGCGCGGAATGCATGCAGGCAACCAAGTGTGCGCCGCCATATCTGTGGCCAAGCGTCTGTTGCTAGGCGACGTTGTGCGCACGGCCCGCAGATCAGGCGCCACTCTTTTCCTCCATGCAACCATGTGAGTGTGCCCACGGCCGGGCTGGAGGAGCGGCGAGCGCGCACTTTCATGAAAGTGCGCGCCCGCCGCCTTTCGAGCCCGGCCGTGTTGCGCCGTCACTCGTTACGTCGGGCTCTGTGGGATGGCGGTACTTGTCCGTGCTCGGCACGACTGTCCAACACATGACTGTGTTACGAACTCTTCTTCGAACACAAACTATTGCGTCGAGTTCACTGTGAGTGCGATTAATAACATCTCTGTTGGCGCCACAGTTTAGAATCGGATTGGAACGGAGCAGATGACGCACGCCGGTGTCTTTTAATCTTCGGCGTGCGGCCGCAGTGGCCCAGGCTACGCCGTATTAGTGGCGTATCGGCCATGTCTGTGGCCGTTTCCAGTATTTGCAAGCGAAGAAATTGACCGCCAAAGTTTTCAACGAATACCGTCTATAGGTGCTTACTTACAATGAAGCAGTTGTAAGTTCATAGCCCGTCTGTCGGTGTCTTCTTCCCTCATTGTGCGGCGTCTTTACCATGGATTATCACTTCCATTAACAACACAAACCTTTAAAAAATTACTCCATGTTCCTATTAAAAAAGAACAGAAGGTTATTGGGTGAATACGTCTTTAAACATATTCTGCGTTCATTCTTTATGCAGCCACCCCAGTAAAGTTTTTTTAGTGGTTGCGCTTGTTCCAGAAAAGACAAAATGCCTTCTGCAGCGATCGCAAGAAGTGGTACCGCTGTGAGTCATTTATTTATTTATTTATTTATTTATTTATTTATTTATTTATTTATTTATTTATTTATTTATTTATTTATTTATTTATTTATTTATTTATTTATTTATTTATTTATTTATTTATTTTAGAACATTTCTATAACAATACGTTAGCAAATATACTGGCGTACGAATACGCGAACAGACGACACTTCTGACGATCTCGCAGACGACCTGCACAAAGCCCGAACGGATCACACAAGACCGCTCTCCTGGTCAGCGCGTGTTAGTGAATGTTCATTAGGTGTGCTCATAACATATTTTCCACATGGAAGATTAAGAAACACCACGTTTTTACCATACCACGCTTAACAAAGTCCGCAAAACTGTACCTAAAATCGCGAAACACACTCTTGAAGAGCCTTCTTCCTGCTGGAGTATTTTGTTGGCAGCCGGAATAATTTTGTTTGCACTTGGGTTAAATTCGCTGGCACCTGGAATTAATTATATGGCGTTTGGAATAAAATAGATAGCACATAGAATAAATTGTGTGGCGGTTGCATTAAATCTACCGAGAAAACCTGTAGAAGTGCAGGGAGACACAAAGAAGAAACAAACAATGAATACAGGTTGCGAAGTGGAAACAAACAATGAATACAGGTTGCGAAGTGCAGGGAATAACAAAGTACAGTGCAGTACCATAAAACAATCCCACCCACCCACCCACCCACCCAACATAACCACCCAACACACCCAAAGGCAGCACACGCATACACAAACACACAGGTTCACAAAAACACGAGTACGATAGGAACTTTGCTGTCCTGTACATTAGTACGAACGAAGACATGTTTGATAAACAAGCACAGGCATATGCACACATTCATGTTCTAACCATTCAAATGGTCGTGTCGTACTGGAAAATACAGATATTGGAAAATACATGTAAATCAGAGGGATCTATACGGGTAAGCCATACTTGCTTATGAACACACGCACAAAAACATACAAACAAAAATGGAACTCGCGATCCTTTATATACCATGCCGAGGAGACATGAAGAGATTTTGATGCTTGCATTTTTGGAGCACGTTTAAAATACCTTATATTTTGCGGATACAAAGAAATTATTATGCAGACGCTGCACACGGCATACAGGAGACAGCATGTCTATGGTCTCACAAGAAAGCACCTGTAAGGATGCAGTCCTCGCATTCGCGCCCGGAGCGGAACACAGCTCATGTTTTGGAGGCTCTCGAATATGCAGCGGATACACTCGAACCGAAAAAATATGTCGCGGTTCGTGTGTCTACATTGTAATTCTTCCATGTTAGGCGGCTTGAGGACATCGTTCTAAGTGTATTTTTTGTTTCGGGCTGTAGCGGCCAGAGAAGATGCGAGTGAATGTTGTAGCACCCCCTCCAAGCGCAAAGATGACGACGGACTAATACATTTCCACACTTCCGATGCAAATTCCACCTTCGGGATACCAAGGGCCATAGTAAACTATTACAGAAAACACAGTCCTGATGTGAAGTACTTCGTTGCACGAGAGATCGCAACCAGAGTCGAATAATGTGTGCGGGCCAGGAAATTACGTTGCGTGGAAACCGAAGCATATACTTCATAAAAACAACCAAATTGCGTGTGTAGCTTGCTCTTTTTATCGTCTGAGAGTCGAGGTGGTACAAAAAGGTTAAAGGAGAACTGTTTCGAGTGCATTTAATAGCAAAGTTCTCGAATGGATTGAGGTCTAGGTAATTAGTTTCCACCAGGGGGAAATGGCGTGTGTATGTCGCTTTAAAGCCGCGCGCAATCTTCCTGCATGGTAACTGCACAGTAAGGTCTTCCGATAAAGTTTTGTGTCGTTAGAAACCAGAAGAGATAAATGTATTGCGTCCACTCTAGCAGATTCATAGCAGCATTCTTACTGGAAATATGCATCCAGTTCAGCCACATCAGCCGCTGTCTTTTGTCGTCATACCATTTCACGAAATAAAAACAAACATTTTTTTAGCTGGCTGGACCCTGGTTGTTCCCCCATAATGTGTCTTCTTGCGGTGACACCACGGCCATGGTGACCATGAGCTCCTGTTAAGTGCTATGAACTGAACTTCGTTCCCCTTCAATGAGGCCTCGGAGGGGCCCGAAAGGTGGCAGCAAAAACGCGGCATCGTGGTAAGACACCTCATTTTACAGCTGGCCCTCTAATAACACTGTTTTTCTTATCTTCATTTATTGACTACTGATATGCCCTAGAAGTAAAAGGTACACGTTCCTTGAGCCTCCGGTAGTGCAAAAGTACCAACAGCAGTGTTGGTAGCTTCTCTTGTTTAAGCTTGTCACTGGACTCCCTGAAGGCCTCCACTAAATTTATGACATCCTTGAGCGCGACGATTCCCACGCCCTGTATTAGGGAATTGTCCGTGGTTTCGAGAAGCGATTCAATGTCGTCGTACTGCGCTAGTGAGGGAAGTATTACTGCTGACGGGGAAATTCATCTGGTTATTTCTTCTTAGAACACCGCTTATGGCAGTTGGTTGTAGAGCTTACTATGTTTTAAGGAACGTCACAAATGGCATGTATCACCTTAATTTGCGGGCATCATCATAGAAAGGCGCTGAACAAGGTGCATATCGTAAAATATTCGCCGGAAGATAATGGTCAGAGTGTGGACAGTGAATTAATTCTGGAGAAAGTACGCGTTGCGATACAATGCTCACCGCGGGTAAGTTCTCAACACTACTTTTCGAACATGGCCTCCTCGTTCCCTAGCTAAGCGGACCTTATGCGATATGTTTTTTTGATGTTTTCGCCATTCTAATTCTCGGGAGAGAAAACTCAGGTAGAAAGGCAACGTTGATCAGCTCCTACTTATGGTTAGCACAGTGAACAGTGGCACTTGTGTTCGGCAGCTTACAATCGTCCGTACACATCTCGACCACGGAAGCACAACGCGTTTCTTCTGCTGCCAGCTGTATGTCTGGCTTCAAAAATTGTTTGAGTGCCCCAGCCACTTCAGAGACCTTGGTAAAAATTCTTTGGATTGTGGAAAGAAACATTTCGCTGGCACGGTCCCATGCCGCCAAGATTTCAAACTAAGCAAGATCACTCTCGATATTACTATTATTAAAGAAACACGACTCACTGACGTTAAAAATAAACTAGATACCTTATCTTCACTTGAAAGCAAGATTGCCTCTTAACAGGATCAGCTTGTTCCATGAGAGATCATTCGTGATCTACAAAGAAATGTTGGCGATTTAAAAACCCCTAGCAGAATGCCTGATTTAATCGTTACTGGGGTGCAGGATTGCGATAAGGAGGCTAGAGAAATTTTCAATGAGGTGTTAACAAGAACATTTTTGAAGATATTCTCGATTTGAGCGACATTGCGATTAAAAAATATTATCGTCTCGGTAGGCCATCACCAAACAAAACTATACCTATAATCCTGAAACTTCTTCATTTGCTACAAAAACCCAAATTACTGAAGAATGGGCTCCAACATTGAGACACGAAGTTACCTATCGGCCAGGATTTTTCTCGAAGTATACGCTTTACTAGAAAAATGCTCTGGGACAGTGCTTAAGTGAATGGCGAAAGAAGGGAGAAGGTGTCGCTATCCCTCACTACAATGTGCATTAAAAAAGCTTACGTTTGGGACGAATCTTGGAGCGAAAGAGTGTCACTAAAAAAAACTAACCAGGCGACTCGGCAACTCCAGGCCCTCCAATGACGAGGATGCGCGCGCATTTGACAGCATCGCAAGCGTTTCCCTAAATGAAGAACTTGCAATACCTTCTTCTAAATCTTTCAGGCCTCCCAAATCGTTTGGGATTCCGAACTCTGCCTTGACAAAAAACGAAGCGCCGGAGAAATATAAATGTTAGCGTCAGAAGTGTAGTCAATAAACCCGAGAAGCTCGAAGTCGCCCTCCTGCAACATGACCCATATGTCTCCAATGCTGACGGAGACATGGCTGCACAAGGATATTACGGACGACTTAGCTTTTCCGCCATCATCCGCCATTCCGCCATCATCCGCCATCATCCGCCATTCCGCCATCATCCGCCATTCCGCCAAGTCTTCCGTAAACACAGACAGTCAAGGGTTGGTGGGGTTGAGGTTCTCATGAAGGAGCAATTCCAAGCTTACAGGCTTGAATACATTTTAGATCTAGAATGTATACGCCTGAAACTAACTTGCTGGGGGAAATGCTTTATTCTTCATGCTCTCTATGGACCTCCAGGTGTCTCGCCTGATTGCTTACAAAAGTTACAAACTCTTATGTCCCGATATACGAACACTAAGGTTTGTCTCAATTTCAATTAACCTGTCCTAAATTGGGACCATTTCCACCCTTGCACTACGGGGAACAACCACGTCAATTACTTGTGTAATATTATGCTGTCACATGATCTGGTCCAGTCGGTAAAAGAACCGACTCACGATCAACGTAAGAGTAGCTCAATCCGAGAACTGGTGTACTTGCCGTTGAGTCTTTACTACTTCAGTGTGTCTACTGTGGAAGCGCTTTCCGATCATTACTTCGTAAATATTGAAATTAGCATAGACTCGCCTTCGGACAACTCTCAACATGGCGTGCACTGCTTTAAAGACGTTTCGACGCCTCTGTGATTGAACATCTGGCAACATGCGTTTTGAGCTTCAATAACCCTGACGCGTGCGTCCACTGGGACCACTTCTAAGCCATTTGCCACTTCTGTATAGATAACTTTGTACCAACCGAACCAAAAAAGGTACACAAGCACACGCCTTGGATAACGCGAGCGACCATGAAACTGAAGCGGAAGATAAAGCAGTTAAAAAAGCGCGTGGTTTATCTAAAGTTATCAGGATATTGAAAAAGGAACTTGCAAGCGCAGTGAAACGATCGAAAGATGACTACTTCAACGTATCGCTGCCAAACTTTATTAGAAACAACCGTACAAAATTTTGGAACCACATAGCTGAAAACAAAAAGCCCTAATATAAGCATTCTTGATGCCATAGTTACTGCTCAAAAGTTTATTGCCCATCAGTTCAATGACCACTTTTACGGTGTATACGCTTGTTCCCAACCCTGTACCATAACAGCTGCAACTCTTCTTTCATCACAAGGTGGTTTTAGTTCTTATCGCGGTATGGCTTCTATGTTATTGAACGTGAAAACTAACACATTATCAGCCAAATGTATTCCTCCACAGATATGCCGAGTCTTTGGCTAAATTTTTTGTTATTTTATTTCGTGCTTCGTTCTTAAGTGGAAAGTCTCAAGCGACTGGAAGATAGCCCGAGTCATGCCCCTTTATAAAAAGGGCTGCCAGTTTTCAATAGATACCTACAGACGCATATCTTTGCTATCAACGAATTCGAAAATAATGGAGCACATTATTGTTAACCACATAAACGATTTTCTCCAAAGTAATTCCGTACTAACCCGGTATCAGGACGGATTTTGGAAAGGATATTCCACATCCACACAATTAGTCCCTGTTATACACTCCTTCGTTTCGGTGCTGATTGTAATGGCTCATTTGATGCAATATTTCTGGATTTAAAAAAAAAGCGTTCGACAAGGTCACCGTCACAGTTTAATCATGATTTAAAAGAATCTGTACTTTCTCCTGTTATTGTTTCATGGATAGCGGAATACCTATCTAATCGTAAGCCACTTGTCTCGCTCGGCAATGAAACATCTTCGTTCCAGTTCTCTCTGGCGTTCCAAGGAAGTGTCTTGGGACCATTGCTTTTCCTACTTTTAGGTAATATCATGTATGAAGCTTGCCCTGGGTGTGGATATGCAAATTTTTGATGATGACTGTGTCCTATGTTGTCACATCAGCACTCCAAATGACCAAGAAAAGCTCTCTAAAAGTCTCGGTTGAATAACTGATTGGTGTTCCCGCTGGGGAATTGTTTTAAACACAGATTAAAGTGCCCTAATGCACATTACATGAAAGAAAACACCTTTAATGTATAAAAACATGTTGGGATAATGACCATTAAGAGATCACTTGTGTAAAATATTTGGCTTCGAAATTAGCAAATACACTATCGTGAAACAAATACAGTGGCAATGTATGTTCATCTGCATTTGGTGAGCTGTGTTTTTAAGACATAAAGTTAAAACCGCACCCTCGAATGTCAAGCTGTTGAGTTAATATTCCTTGATTCGAACAAAGCTCGCGTAAGGGTGTATATTCTAAGACTCATTTCAATCTTCCAACCTCGGTAAGATTAAAAAAATCCAAAGGAAAGCCACCAGCTTTATATATTCAAAATTTTGAACTTATGATTCTCCGTCCGACTTAATCACGATAATCACATTTCTTTACTTCAGGCACGTCTGAAGAAACTCCGTTTAGATTTCATTTCTTTTAACGTCAATAGAAAGCTTGGGCTAGACGCAAGTAATTACCCAATTCCTTTGTCAAGTAGGTTAACGCGCCACGATCACGCGGAAAAGTTTACGCCATATTTCGCTCGCAAAGGCCTGTACAATATGTTTTTTTCTCAGGGCTGGAACGCTGATATTTAATTCTTTCGTGTTAAATTGTCATGTTTTTTGTGTATTGTTGTTTTTGTTCTTGTTTTTTGAGTCTTGCTGTAAAGCGCCTGTCCTCCTTGAACCTGTAAAAGGCCTGCAGTATATACATAAATAAATGAATAGGAACGAGAGTAATTTTTTAGTGAAATAAATCCTATCTCAATTGCGAAAAACATGTATTCCTTTTGGAAGGCTTTAACAGCGTTTGTGCAGGAGAAGACCGAATACGTAGTTTTAGACCGGAGTATTGAAGCGCCGCAGTTCTTTACGAAATATTATAAGGTCATTCAATGGATGAGGTGGCTCACATTCTGTCAAAAGAGAAAAGAATAAGATTTACGCATTTCCAAGGCGCAAGCCATACTCGCTAGGACTGAACATATCACACTAAGAAGAAGGCTAGTCCTTGCTCTCTTTACGGAGTTATTGGCTTGCTACAGAATTGACCACCTTTGGACTATTAAAGAGAGAGTCACCAGAATTTGTTTCAAAGAGAGACCCTGGACTCCTAGAGAAGGGGTCGTCACTAACAGTTAAAAGAGAGTCTGCAGGACTTCGTTGGGTGTACTTATAATGACTCCAAAAAAGCAAACAGAAAGAGTCCGCATGATTATGTTATGACCGCAATAATAATAGCCGTCCTCACTCTTTTTGGAAGAGTCCTGTACTCTGTTAAAACAACAGTAAAAAAGAGTTTGCAGGATTCTGTGAGAAGTAGTCACCACGACTCCTAATTTTAAAATAAAAAGAGTCGTGATGACTACTTTGCGACTCTACCAAAAGTAGTCACACTGACTCTACTTGAAAAACAGTCCCGTGACTCTGCCAGCTTAAGAATCGACAAAGAGTGAGCAGGACTGTTGAATGCAGTCATACCGACTCCGAATCTGTAAACAAAGAGAGTCTGCTTGACTACTGCATGGCCCCAGCTGAATGTCACTCTGACTCCAGGTAGTGTCGTGAATCCTAATACACCAAGAGTAGAGATAGAGCCTGCAGAACTCCAACGCACAGTCACCGAGACTAAAAATCTCCAAGAAATAGTTCCATTCGCCTATTTTGTGATTCGAGCAAACAGAATCCCTTCAGAGTCGAAAGGGTCAAAGAATCCATACATGTACTACAGTGACCCTGTAAGGTAAGCCCTGGATACATGCAAGAAACATCTGTGCAATGTACCAAAACAACTGTTTTATTTAACTAAAGCCTAAAGAATTTTGAATGATGCATTGGCTCAATATCTAGAAAAAAATGTTATCAGAAATCAAATCAGGAGTTGTCTTAGACAATATTTCTATGAGCAGAAGAAACCAGAGAAATACGAAATTCCAAATTTTCGCCTTTGCCAACATTTGTGTCTAAAATAACAAAAACTGGTGGCGTTCCAGGAGACAAGCAATTAACACTTGAGCTCACCTATAAGAAACACAAACCCACAACAGTGATCAGCCATCAACTGCTGGCTCAACGACCTAAAGAAATGTTAAGTGAAAATCAAACCACAAATTATATAAAACCACAGCCAAACAAATTTATAATAATGTAGCTGCGGACATTTGAAGTGAGAAAACTCTAGAACAACTCATAAACCAGAAATAGGACCATAAATGCAGAAATCAGTGTTCGGCCGTAAGATATTGCTGAATAAAACGGTCACTTTGAGCACACTCATATTACAAGCATACAACTCTTTTCGCCTTAACGAAATGGCCACTCTGACCATACTCATGTGTAATAAAAATACCCATGCAAAATGGGGTGTTAAAATATTGTTAATCGAAGGTTGGTAGTGTTTTTGTGAGAAAAGATTATTGTTGGTTCTTTACAAAAATTTATACAAATGCTGCATTAGCAGTTGTTATTCTTGGTGTCGGTGAGTGGCGACACCGCGTACCCCGAGCCCCCCATACTTAAGCTGTCACCAACCGTGGCTAGAAGTTGAAAGGTGAAGGGTCAGAAGCCGTGAACGGTGGCCGTCGGAGCCTTGGTGAAGCTCCGGCCGATCGGCTCCCTGCCTGTCTACCGGGCAGGGAGCTCCGGGACCTCTTTGACTACCAGGGTAAGGTCAAAGGAGAAAGTACCCCCGTCTCCCTGCTCTCCAATGTATCATATGACATTTTCCAAACCCCCCCCCCTCCAAGCGTGATCGGTCCCCGAAAAGGGGCCACACCAAAGCTTCATTCCCACCCTTGCCAACAATTGCATCCCGAAAGCCAGACAACTATTCGCGCTTCTTGATTGTTGAATCTCTTGATAAGTCAAATCTTATCTCCTCCCAGTCAGTGTTCCTTATCACCAAATTCCTTGAAGGCATCCTTGGCAAGTCTTTCCAAGCCAAGAAACTGAGAACCGGCGAAGTTCTGGTCGAGGTGAACACTCACAAGCAATCCACAAGCCTCCTTACCCAGAATCGCAAGGCAGATCTGGACATCAGAGTCAAACCCCACCGTAGCCTCAATAGCTCCCAGGGTGTGATTTCTGAGCGAGATCTGATAAATGAGACGGAAGCCGATCTGCTCGAAGGTCTGAAAGGCGAGGGCGTGATGGCAGTGATGCGCATAACCATGCGCCGAGATGATAAGTAAATCATGACAAAGCATATAATCTGACATTTGACCGTTCCACACTCTCCGAATCCATCAAAGCGGGTTTCATTCATTATTCTGCCCGGCCGTACATCCCGAACACACAGCGCTGTTTCAAGTGCCAACGGTTCGGGCATGGCACCACCTCCTGTCGTGGCAAAACAACGTGTGCAAAATGTTCATCTCAATATCATGATACAGATAACGGCCAGGCTCAACAATTAATGTGCAGCAACTGTCATGGACCTCATGCTGCGTACTCCCGCACGTGTGAAAGGTTCCAGATGGAAAAGAAAATAATCAACCTCAAAATCACTGAAACCATCACCTTCCCAGAGGCGCGGAAGAGGTTCGCCTCCTTCCCTCGGGGCAGGTACGCCGACGCAGCTTGCCGGGGGGCGGAGCGGCGTCTTGTTTCGGCGGGGACCAAGTACCGAGAGTCGGACTTGGTCACTCCCCCCCTGGGTTGCCTCTTGCATCCCAACCCGCCTCCGCACCACTCGCTTGGCCAGCAGCGGCTGTGGTGGCATCCACGTCCAGTGGGAGTGATGCTGCATCCCCCATTTCCGCTCCACCGTCCCAAACCACACGCGAGGGCACGGAGATGGAGACAGAAGCAGTCGCAGCGACTCCCTTCTCCACTTCACTGCATGTGCCATCTGTCGTGCTCCCCACGCCCTCGGCACTGGCAGCGCAGGCAAAGAACGCCCGAAAGGGTACCACGTCAAGGTGGCCCAGTCCGCTGGGCACTCCCTTGCCATGGGATGACGACATGGACGTCGAGCCCTTCCAACTTTCAACGCAGCGGAAGGAACGGGCTGCGACGTCCAGGTCAGTAGAGAAGGCCAGAAAACCCCTTCCAAGAGTCCAAGCCCCGAAAGACCCTACATAAATAATCACTCTCCAGTAGCTCTAACACATCATAATTGGACGAGAAAACATAGTTCAAAGGAACTGCAGAGGCCTTCTGAATACTCTTGACGACGTGCATGAGATTCTGCATGCCAAACAGCCAGGTTTAGTGTATGTCGAGGAAATACATCAGAATTCCAAACACACAAATTTCTTGAATAGTTACCTGGTATACAGGAAAGACAGGGATGGCTGCACACACTCTTCTGGCGGTGTGGCCATAATCGCCCACAAATCCTTAGCATGCCACCCTGTCACCTTGAACACCGTCCTTGAGGCTCTAGCCGTCCGCACAATTATTTTTAATAGGTTGATAACAATATCGTCCATCTACATCTCTCCTGATCTTGCACTTCGGAGCTCTGACTTTGAGGCGCTGGCCGACCAGCTTCCTGAAGCGTACGTCTTAACAGGCGACTTCAATGCACACAATTCTCTTTGGGGCTCTTCTCGCACAGATGCCCCAGGTCGCCTGATAGAGAAAAACACCCTCTGGAGCATGCCTTTTCAACAAGAAACAGCCTACATACCATAGCATAGGGCACAATACACACTCAAACCTTGACTTGGCTATTGGTTCGGCAATTCTCTTTCCATGTCTTGAGTGGGGAGTGGGCACTTACCCATTAGGCAGTGACCACTTCCCCACTTTACTAACATATATAGGTAAAGGCCCAAGCAGTTCATGTTCCCATAATAGGTTCAATGAAGCACGAGCTAACTGGAACACATTTACAGAGACATCAAAACTACACCACACATCCATAGGATAGCTACACGTTGAAGAAGCTACCCAACTCCTCACGGCGCACAAATTCGACGCCGCCGAAAAGTCCATTCCCCACGCCTGTGGTGCCCCGCGCAACCAGAGGAGGCCGTGGTGGAATGAGGACTGTAGGCGGGCGTGAGAGGCCCAGAACAAGGAGTTGGGTATCCTTCGTCGGTACCCCACGTCGGGTAACCTTATTTTGTTCAAACGGGCCAAGGCGTTTGGAAAGTGTGTGCACCGTGAGGCAGAACGAGAGAGTTGGCACACCTTCTTGACATCCATTAATTTATACACATACACACACAAAGTCTGGACACGTATACGCAAGCTCAAAGGACAACAGACGCACAGCCTGCCCCTGGTTAGCACAACAGGGGACACACTGGAAGACCAGCACTTCGAACTCGTGTCTAGTTCAACACAGTACACAAACACATTCATGAAACACAAAACATCTACAGAAAAAAGCCCTTACACGACAAAGCCAAATCAAAAACTTCTTACAACTCTGAGTTCACTCTCTATGAGTTGAGGGCTGCCCTGCGCACGGCAAACCTTCAGCTCCAGGCGCAGATAAGGTTACGTACACCATGATACAGCACCTACAACCAGACACTCTGGAAACACTCTTACACCTATTCAATAAAATATGGCTTTCTAGGCACATTTCACGCTCATGGAGGGAGGCCATAGTAGTGGCTTTCCTAAAGGAAGGGAAGGACCCTTCCTCTCCCGCCAGTTATCGTCGCATTGCCCTGACAAGCTGCCTGTAAGCTCTTAGAAAAGTTGATAAACAGGAGACTCGTGTACTTCTTCGAGTACAACGGTCTTCTCGAGAGCTGCCAGGCGGGCTTTAGGGCGGGGCGATCTACGAACGATGAAATCGTTGTGTTAGAGTCATATAATAAAGATGCTTTCCTCTATAATCAGTATTGTATGACAGTATTCTTTGATCTTGAAAATACGACACTGCTTGGCGGTACGGCATCCTCAGCAATTTGAAGTCCTTTGGCATGTCGGGTAACATGATGATTACGCTTGTTAGTTACCTTTCGGAAAGAACGTTTCCCGTGCGAGTTGGAGCTGCACTCTCTAAGGATCATGTGCAGTAAAACGGCGTGCCGCAAGGTGGTGTTTTGAGTTGCACTTTGTTTATTGTAAAAATGAATTCTCTTCAGAAGGCATTGCCACCATCCATCTCCTGTTCAATCTATGTAGACGATGTTCAACTTTCCTTCAAATCGTGTAACTTCTCTATCTGCGAGCGCCAAGTGCAGCTTGTTGTGAACAAGCTAGCCGGCTGGGCAGATAGCAACGGTTTTAAATTTAATCCAGGAAAGTGCACGTGTGACCCGCCGCGGTGGCCCAGTGGCTAAGGCGTTGCGCTGCTGAGCACGAGGTCGCGGGTTCGATTCCCGGCCGCGGCGGCCGCTTTTCTGATGGAGGCGAAAAGCAAAAACGCCCGTGTGTTCGAAATTTCGGCGCACGTTAAAGATCCCCAGGTGGTCAAAATTAATCCGGAGCCCTCCACTACGGCGCGCCTCATCGCCTGCGTTGCGTCGGCGCGTTAAACCCCACAATCAATCAATCAAAGTGCACGTGTGTTCTGTTTTCCAAGAGGCGTGGCATTCGGCCGGATCCAGACATTCGACTCCACGGTGTCTCTATTCCGGTCAAAAAGGAACACAAGTTATTAGGTATAATCTTTGACGAAAAGCTCACATTCATCCCACACGTAAAACAACTAAAACATAAACGCTTCAAAACAATGAATATCCTGAAGGTTCTGTAGCACATCTCTTTTGGTGCTGACAAACAACTTATTTTGCGTGTTTTTACCAGCCTAATAGGTTCACGACTGGACTATGGTAGCGTTGTCTATGGGTCAGCCACTAAAACATCCCCCAGATTGCTGGACCCTGTGCTTCATCTTGGGCTCCGCTCTTCGTGTGGCGCCTTCTGAACTAGTCCAGTTTAAAGCCTGTAAGTAGACTGCAACAAATGGAACCTACAACGTCAGCGAGCATACACAGACCTCCTTTATGGTTTTAAAATTTCATCCATGCCTCACCATCTTTTTAAATCAGTTTTTCATGATACCTCCATGACTGAACTACTTTTAGATCGACCATCGTTCTCTGCGCCCTTCTCTTACAGAGTTAGAGAGGAAGCTTCAGAGCTTGCTGTCTCCTTTTTAGACACCATCCAAAGTTCTGTAACAGATTTCATAGCACCATGGCATCTCCGCCCTGTGTCATGCGACACATCTTTCACACATGTAGATAAAAACCGACTCCCACATGTGCAATTCAGCAGCACCTATTGTATTTGCATGAGAAGTATCAGTGTTCTGAATTTTATATGGATGCCTCTCAAACTTCCACCTCTGTGTCCTGCGCTGCGCATGGACCAGGCCTTAATGTCACTAAAACTCTGAACAGTTATACTAGCATCTTTACGGCAGAGGCTTATGGTTTTCTTCTTGTTGTTAAACATATACTTCAAAGCCGCATTCCACAATCCATTATTTATACAGATTCACTCAGTGCTGTGCGGGAACTCTAGTCAACAATGCCTTCGAAAAACCACGTTGTCAATCTGATCGTCAAGGGTATTATGTCTGTGTCTGTACGCAAATTTGAACTGGTTCTTTGGTGGGTCCCTGGCCACTGTGGTATAGCCGGGAACAAAGCAGCGGACCGAATGGCTGCTGCTGCTACACTCTTGAATAGAGTAGACATAACCACATTACCCTACACCGACGTGAAACCACACATCAGACAACAACTTCGCAAAACATGGCAAACACACTGGAGTGAACAGACAACAAGTTACACGTAATAAAACCTCACTTGGGACCATACCCCACCGACACACGCAATAGATACTCTGAAGTCGCCTTGACCAGATTACGGATAGCGCACACACATGCATTGCACTCGCACCTTCTCACTGCATCTCCAAGACCTCTGTGCAGCAGGCGCGGAGAGGCCCTATCCGTGATCCACATCCTCATACAATGTAAGGCACTTCACACAACACGACACATACACTTCAGAGAACTCTACAGACAACATATCCCACTACACCCATCGCTGTTTCTATGTGACGATGCCAGTGTTTCTGTGAAACGTGTGTTTGAATATTTGAACGGCATTAGGTTTTTAAACCTCATTTCCTATCACGCCTAATCAAATATGGCCCTATACACGAGCCATCACCATTATCTTTACTGATTTTACTATGTTCGGTTGACACGTTTTTTTACCTACCTTTTGTGGTAACCACTTCACTTCAATAAACTTTTCTCTGGCGCTCTTTGCCCTTAGTGGGCCCTGCGCATTAAAAACCCAACCATCATCATCATTATTCTCGCAGCAGACACCACTTCATGTGCTGCCATTCGAAAAGGTATTGACGTCTTAATTACCCTTTGCCAGCTCTCAAGGTAGTGATCAGCTCTGTCGCTGTCACCTAAATGTTTGTGCCCATGCCGTTTCGCATTCCAATCAGGTCTTCCGAAACAGTAGGGGTAAGGGTCCAATACGCTATAGTCAAATACGTGAAGCCTGCTTTGCATACTTCTCGTATTGGAGGTTGTACGCCCAATAAATTGCAACAAGAAGAACAAATCTTTAAGTGAAGTTCAAAATGTCGATGGAGACATGTTCGCGAATAACTTTCATCGAATCCGATGCGAGTAGGTTGCTCTCCTTGTAGACCACCGTCGAGTACAAAAGTCTCTATCGGAGTACTAAAAAAAAGACAAATAATGCTGATATTTAGTTCGTGTAAAATCAACCTAAATCATTATGTATAAATTATTACTGTGCTTGTTTACACTATGGTGCGTGAACCAAGAAATAAAATACCTGCTAGAATAATTTACACGGAAAGCTCGGTTATGGTACATCTCTTGGTTACGCGAAGGCCCGCTTCCTATGATTATTCATTGTTTTCCCAGCAACCTGCCCTTAGAACCTACACGTTAAGTACACCGGTTGTAAAATGCAGAAGTACACGCAGGTAGCTTTATGTGATGCACGAGTCCCAACCTGAAACCCCCCCTGCTGTTACAAAACCTGCATACCTCCCACCTTTAGAACTGCGTTTCTTGTCACATATTCGTTTAACATTGCACTATCTCCAAACTTGCCTATTTGTGGCACCACTCATTTTTCTACTCGTTTCTTGCCTAGCCCAGTCTGCTCACAGCATTATCTCAAGTAATCGCGGATGAAGCCACTTGTGCCTTTTATTGCGCTAGTTCACAATTGGGGAAGGGTGCACAGAGAGCACAAGGTCTGTTTTTATTTTTACTCGTTGAGCACAATAAACAAATGCTACAAATGCAACTCACGCTTCGCGTTAAGATCAACATAACCGAAGAGACGGGAAAAACGCTGAGATACTTCCCACCCTTCCATTCATGTTCGTTGCTTCTCTGTTCGCCAATAACAGCCGTGCAGTTCCTTTAAGAAAATGTCCTGCTTCAGACAATGCCCTGCTTTCCCCATAATATTTCCATTCTTCTCGCATTTGCGCTATGCTGAGCTGTATCTAATTGCACACAGCTAACTTGGAAGAACGTTTTCGGAGCACACCTATAGTGCAAGTATATATTTTTTTTCATGAAATAAAGGCTTACGACTCAGGTCGCGCACTTACAAATTACGCCAGGACAAAGCTACACAGTCAATACCATATTGTCTCAAAACATTTACAACGGCGCTGTCATCTGTCCGTTTCCTACTTGCCGTGTCTGTATCTAGTATGTGCTATTTAAAGATGTTGAAGAACCACTAGCACCTACCCCACTGTGGACCTTTCCAAAACTTGACTTTGCTGGCAGATATCTTGAGCACACTGGTTACTTCCCAGGGGTCTGAAGCTCTCCGTAAAGCGTCTGTTTATGCGAGGAGGCCTACCCGAGCACACATAAAAAAAGTGAGGAGTTCATTAAGACATGCATTAGAAAATGTGTGCACTAGGATAAGCAATCCGCTTGGAAGGTATTTTTTCTGTGAGTTTAAATGCTGGGCACATTATTCCTATCTAATTTAAAAAAAAACATTACCACCTTGTAGTCACTCTGGTGATTTTTGTAGTATTACTGACTGTTTCTCGGCTTATGTTGCCATCGGAAATGTGCTAAAAACGACCGTAGTGTCAGTGCAATGCAGCTACCATGTGGTATTTCGTGCTTGCTAGCTACAGAACTAAAATTTAGGGAAACATGATTTGAACAATTCTGGTAAAAAACAACTTCGGCTTCAGTCCAGGAAAGCTTGAAAAACAAAAATTTGAGGTGGCCTCAAGCTGAGCCATATTTTCTACAGAAAATAAAATGGGCACAATGTATAACACCAGCATTCGAAAGCACTGGCTCTTCTATGTGCAGAGAAAACGGGCCAAACAGTTTGGCAGTTCTTGAAAATGTGAAAAATGTGCGCTTTTTTGTAAAGCATTAAATCTGGAAATAAAAAAATATCAGTAGGTGAGCTCATTTCAGAGAATTGAGCCGGCTGTGATAGCTGCAATATTTTTTAAAGCAGTAAAAGTTGCAAATTTCATGCGATTTGTCTAATGCGCCAGCGACCTGAGTGAGCTTTAGCATTTTTCTTTAGAAAGAGAAATAATTTTTACTCTGAACTCTAGATGTGTTCCTCTGTGGCCGAGAAGCTCTGTATAAGCGTTTTGACAAAACTGGAGGTGTCACGCGGTCACACCTGCGCCGTCTCGTGAAAACGCTAAGATTTTATTATAGTCAACGAGAAGTGCAATGATAGGTCAGTGAGGTTTCGTTGAAAGCACACAGCTTATTTTTATCCTTGCATTCACGTAGTTAAAGCAGCGATTGGGCATGTTCTGAAAATAAAAGCAACACAGCCTAAACGAAGACCGAGTGTACATGCGACACCGGCTTATAGATGATACGTCGACCCTTAGCCCTCGTTTAGGCTGCATTGGTGTTATTTTCTGCATAAAGACTTCGATGTTTCATTAATTTAAAAGCGTAGTGCAGATAGCGCTTAGTGTCCTAGAAGACTACAGCACTGATTTAAAAATACATGTAGCTTAACGGCCAACTTCACTCGAAATTTTACCATGGCCAGTTTTACATTTAATGTACAGCACAGTACGTCTACCCAAATCAAGGTGGATTTGGGTATACGTACTGCTAGCCCCATAGAATACGTTGTTAATTCCTGACAAACATTTATAATAGCTCCATTGCAGATGACACTGCACCTGTGTGCCGATCGCAGAAACAGCCATTATGCTGAACTGGCGTTGCGGCCGGCTGGGAGCTGACTTCTGCCTGGCCGCAACCACTATACACACGTGTATTTCAGCTGTTATATTTTGTATCTTGCAGTCTTTTTGGGCAGACGAGGTTACGGAATTAAGGTTTTCATGAAATTAAAATTTTGAGTGCAGTTGACCTTGAAGAAAGCAAACAAGTACAGGGTCACGGCTAGTTCGCTACCTGTGGTCAAAGTAACCATAATTGTTAAGAAGCCTAAACATCTCAAACAGCCTTTCGAAAGGGCAAAGAACTTTTTTTAGCTTCTCTCTTACATGTAAATCATTTATTTTAGTTTACGATTGGATACACCCTAATATTTGTAAGGCTGAGGGCAACTCTAGCCAAGTGCCTTTGGCCAATGTAACCATCTCATTCGTAAATGAAGCTCACTGTTCTCACCAGTGTGGTGAAGATGTCATGCCCTCTTTCTTTCACCAAATAGGGTAGCAGAACAGGAGATCTGACACCTTTTGCATCTGTAAAGATAACGACGAAAACTAAGGTTACACAATCGAACCCAACTGCTAGAAATCATTTGCATCGAATTATCCTGCATGTCGAACTATTCCTCGTAACAGTATATTTGCAGTGAGAATACGTAGAAAAAATTACGCCTATATCAAATAAAAATATCTGCGACACACGATATATCGAAAAAAAATGGCGCAGGAGTGCCCCCACCTCTGAAAGTACAGGAGAAATTCCGCCGGCACACCCCTTAAAGGGATTTAGCTATGAAGCTCATGGGAAGTTGGCGACTCTTTCCCTCCTTGTCTCTCTCCTATCGTGAGGTCCCTGCTCATTGTAAGGTGCGCTGTCCCACTCCCATGCAAAAAATGATCGTTGCCTGCCCGCCAAGTTTTTTCGTTCTTTGTTTTTGTACCGTTTGCGCTTTGTAGGATTTTTTCCAAAGTGTCGCTGTGGTGGCTAGTGATAGAAACGTCTATTTGTCTGCTATATCTAGCACGAAGCGGCCGAATTGGCATTTCGTCGTGAACCTTGGAATCACTGATCCAATGAAACACGGTGCAGTGCTATAGTACTAGAAAGGAGCTGTCATCGAGTGCAAGAGAACGCTGTGTGTATTGTTAGGTATGTATGGCTCGTCATGGCTGGCACACACATTTTATTGTTTCCTTCGCTTGTGTTTGATTTCCACTTAGAACGTGTGCTCGTTAAAAATACGATTTTCCGGCTTTTCCTCACGAATGGTGCCTTGCTGACGATCCAGCACCACCGTAAAGCACAGTGAAAGTTTCGCATTGAGGGTGCCTCATTTTTACCACTGCCTCGTGTTTCTCAGAATAGTTCAGTTAAACGCCTCCAAAATGCTAATATACCTTTCGTTAAACCGGCGGACAATGAACGAATTACTTGCGGTGCGCAAGCTGCAGAATGACGGCGCGAAATTTCAAGTTTCTCTAAAACAAAACATCCACGCATTGCTGAGGCTAGCAAGACCGCACGTGCGAGCAAAACATACAAATGGTCTAGAAATTCTACCTTGAACGAAAACCACAGGACTTTGGCAGGAATGATGATCACAATGCTGCATTGTGTTCGTGTTTCCTTCATAAGTCATGTGGTTTTCGTTCAAGCCGAAATTTTAACTTTATATGAACCAACTCGCCCAAACCCAAGAAATTCTATAGAAATTGTCCCATAACGAGCACAGTCTCAACGCAAGAATCACCACAGGAGTAGCATTAAAAGCGTTCTGCGAACCCTTTACCTCTAGCACCAGCCCCGCATGCTTACCGACGCGGTTTTCAGGCACGATAGCCATCACTTTGCGACAGTGGTGGCACTTATGTTACGTTTGTAAAAAACTGTACAGTGGATACAATACCGAACATCTCACATTTTGCACTTCTCTATTTCCTATTTTGAATTTAAAAATCACAGCTGTCATTGCACGTCCGTAAACTTCAGTTATTTAGAACAATCTGGTTGCATACACGTTGCACAGATTAAGAAAAAAAGCATGAAACGAAATTTATTTCAAACAACACAAAAAAACACTCCAACCATATTTTAGGCAATTTGTGTGGCCTTGATATTACCTAAGAGACCAGCCTAATGTGAATATAATTATGTAGCTTTTACGTATCTGTTAACCTGAAATTTGCGAAAAATAAAAAAAGGAAGTTCTCGAACTTTATGCACTGAAGATCTGTGCTAGAGGTGCACAGTAGACGAGGGCACCTGGATATTTAAAACTTTTAAATTGGTAGAAAGTGGAACATTCGATTTTTCAAGCATCTTTTCAATACCAAAAAAATTCCAAATTTTCATCGTTCTAAGCACTACGTTGATAACTTTTTCCATACTAAAAGATCCCAGGTAAATTTAAACTGCCGAAATAATATTTACGTGCTAAGATCTCAAGGGATGGTCGTTTGCGTTCTTCGCCTCCATCAGAATAACTGCCAGGGCAGGGATAAAATTGTTATTAAGCAGCAGAACTTCTCAGCCGCTGAGCTGCACCGACGGTCCTAGTATTAATTTCACAGACTTTTTTTACGGCCAAACATCACCACTTAATTTTTCAACGTTTTGAGATTCGCTGATTTGTGATCCAACACAAACTTTACCCTTGAATATGATCCAAAAGTAACCTGAGACATAGCAACGGAATGAAAGCAATCACCTATGTTATTAAAAAGCATTTTTCAGCATAAGCGCATTCGTCATCACAGGCGCTATAATAAACATTTCTTCATTTTGCGAGAAACATGACCGAACATACATGCTTTTAGCAGACACTTTATGATATAAACTTTTATTTTGTCATAGCTGACAGTAACAACTTTTGTTCAGCAAGCGTCATGCTTGAGAAACATGCTCGCAATGCTACATTTTATCGAGTGGAATTCTCGTCGACTGCGTCAAATTACTCAGGATGGGGAAGGATTGAAACGCTCGAAGCAAATATGTGTGGCAAATGAATACAAATCATCCGAAAGAACTCAAACATGTCCTGCATATCCTAGAAATCACTTAGTCCTACCTTTATGTTTAACCGCCAACTTTTTTATTACATGCGAACAGTGGTGACAGCAAATAGTGAACCTGCAAAGTTGAAGTGCTTTATCGAGGCTCAGCCACTCTGGTATGGTGTCAATGTGAGGTATCGCGTACGCCCCTTGTCTTCCCCCTTTGAGTTGGTAAATATACTCATGTGCCTAGAAAAATGAGTGACATTTTAACTTCACATGCGAACTGCATGACCTGGATTAATAAAAGTAACGCCAAAACTCAGAGCACTCCACTTAGTTCAGTGAGGCGGTATGCTGAACTGCTTGATGGTGATATCGCATAGCAAATTTTGGTTAGCTTCGTACGTTGATTACAAAATTGGCTCGGAACCTTTGGTGATTACTTATGGCGAATTCCATTGGGAGAACAGGAGCAAGTGAAGCGAGCAGCCAGAGCAGCACACGGGAGTAACGGGGACGCGTGCTTTGGTTCCACGAATGAAACATTCGCTCTGCTCCGGGAGCAGTGAGAAGAGGGGGAGGGTGTGATGTCAGGAGTCATGTGACCACACTTTTCCCGCTCTCGCTTCTCGGAGCATTTCGCGCGCTCGTGTTGTCCGCACGCTGTTTGTAAAGATGTCGACGGTTCTGCACAGAATCGGGAAGGATGGCAACCCGACCTCCGGTAATTTCTCGCGGCGCACGGAAACTGGGAGGGACACGCGTGAGCCGCTCGCACGTGGGTATGCGTGACTCATCGCAGGCAGTGGTGTCGGCTGCCCGCGGCAACCCGTTCAGGAGGCCAAGGTACCACGTGCCGCCGGCCTGTCCGCACCCTTCATTTTCCGAGAAACACGCAGGCGCGATGGTCAACCATCGAGAGAGAAGCATTCGCGGTGATCTGGGGGCTGGGAAAGTTCGACCTCTGGCTGTTTGGCGCCCAGATTACGGTGGTGTCGGACCACAACCCCCTCTCCTTTCTCACCCTGAACGTGCCACAGGGAGCAAAGCTAACGCGCTGGGCGCTCGCTTTGCAGCGATACAATGTGGTGGTTCAGCACCGAAAAGGGAACGCTCACGGTAACGCCGACGCACTGTCTAGGTTGCCGAACCAGAACTGGGAAACAGACAGCGGTGGTCGCGACGGGGGGAAGGGTGGAGAGGACACGATTCCTAGAAGACAAGTGCAGTGACACTTCCATGGGACGCAACTGCAGCAGACTCAACATGTGCACGGTGCGCGTAGGAGTGCAACAGTGTAGGGTGTATGCATGTGTAGAACTGAAGTTACAGTGTTTCCCTCGAGTGCGTGTTTGGCGCGTTTTGTTCGCGCTACACGAGTGTTGTTGACCGTCTGCACGCAGTAATAAGGCGCCTATGTAGCATGGCGTATTTGTTTTTGTTTTGTTCTCGCTACAAAGTGTTTTCAGCGCCGGCGCGCCGTATTTAGGCAAGCGCGCCCCCAGTGCGCGTTATTCCTCCCCAGGGCATGTACGGTCAACCGTCGATTGTTTGGTTGGGTTTATTCTCAAAGGAAGTCGTGGGACCCCTTGGAGAATTTTAGGAGGGGCGTGTAAAGATGTCGACGGTTCTGCACAGAATCGGGAAGGCCGTTCACCCGGGCAGGATGGCAACCCGACCTCCGGGAATTTCTCGCGGCGCACGGAAACTGGGAGGGACACGCGTGAGCCGCTCGCACGAGGGTATGCGTGACTCATCGCAGGCAGTGGTGTCGGCTGCCCGCGGCAACCCGTTCAGGAGGCCAAGGTACCACGTGCCGCCGGCCTGTCCGCACCCTTCATTTTCCGAGAAACACGCAGCCGATGAGGGCGACGGCCTGGTGGGGAATGCGACGAGGGGGACAGGTCAAAGAGTACCCCACCGGGGGAGAGGGGTATTTTCGTCTTGTATATTTCTGTGCGCTCTTGCCACAGAGAGGGAGCGAGTGTACATGTCCATCATATTGGTGGTGTGTCATGATTGGATGTTTTCTGCATGTGGGCTGAACTCTCCGTGTTCTAAAAACGGAGCGCGAGAGTCCGGCCGGCCGTTCTGATTTACGGTGCGGTGCGTGCACCATCGGCTTTGCCGAGGAAGTCAGTCCCAATGTTTTCCGCTTTTGACTGTAATGTACAAATGTAAATAAGTGTACATAAATATTCCTTGCGTTACTTCAACTTCGTCTTCGAGTCCCCATTTGTCTGCAATGAGGAGATCGGCTACCCGGAAGACCGCAAAGCCACCCCAACCTCCAGTTGGCGTGCGAGGCGGAACTCCAACCAACAATTACTCTGTTCCTCGCCAGTTTTGCCAGATACGTGCCGGTGGTTTTGTGTCTGCCTTCCGCATGGTGACGAATGAAGAAGCCGAGCGGATATTCATGTCCATGATAAGGTCACCATCGTATCTCCCAAAAAAATTCCCCCGCATTTCCCCGAGGGGGAGAATGTGAAAGTGCAAATGCACGTTTGTCGGCCCGCTTGCGGCGCTTGCGCTCGGCCCCCGCAGCCCACCGCCTCGCCGCCTTCTCTTCCATCTCTTCCATCGGGTTTGTAGTATCACGTGTACACCACGCAGTTATCAAGCCGCTATAACGCCGCTGAGTCGCCAACGCACGCCGCTGACGACGTAGTTTGAATGCGTTAAAGATATAAGGCGCGTTACTCACACTGATATCAGCGTGGCGTCCGTGGCTTCGTCGGTAGAGCGTCGCGCTGCGGCCGCAAAGTCCTCGGATCGAAACCTGGCGCCGGATGCTGTTTCTTTTTTAAATATAGAGGAGCACTGCGGACGCCGACGCCGCCGCCGCCGGCGGTGGATGGTTTGAGGTCGCTTATAAAGTGCATTCGCACTTAAAATTAGCTGCGAACGATGACAGCATCCGCCGTCTTTTCCAGATACGACTCTACCTTCGGTCGCTGCTCCGGCGGGGTGAACACGTGCTCGAACATAAACTCATGCAATGTCAAATCGTCGTCGTCGTCGCTGCTGCTGCTGCTGTCTGATGATGAGTTTGCGCTTGAATCTGTGGTGCTTTCATCATCTAAAAGTAGCAGCATCGTCCAGATGGCCGCGCTTAGCTGCTGCCGTACGCACTGAGCGACTATCGCGGCTGCTGTATTCCGCCACTTTTCCTCCGCCACCCGGGGATAAAACCAGAAATGACGTAAAAGGGGTCATGTGACTTCCTCGGCGTTCCCTGTTACTCCGCCGCTGGCGACGGAGCACCGAGAACTGCTCTCGGCGCCAAAAAAGTGCTCCTCCTCGACCAATAAAACACAACGCCCCTGCTCCTGTCCGACCACTGGAAGACGCCAGAACTCGCGAGAACACTTTGGGTGCAGTTAGAAGTGCTCCTGTTCGCCCAATGGAAAGCGCTATTAGTCGAACCTCCACGGGCTAGTGACGACAGCTCAGAGAACTGCGACTACAGTACAAGCTTGTCAATGAAATTGTGCAGGTATATTTTTTTTGTAATTTCGGAGTCGGTTAAAATCACTAACGCATGAAATGGTTCAGAGAAACGAATAGAAAAAATCCGGAGTTATTAGCAGCTCTTGGATAATACGGTAGTTTTCAAGAATACTGGGCAAAAGTAAAATTCCAGACTTATGATAGCCGTAGTATGGGCATAAAACCAGTGGGTAAAAAGCCGAAAAACAAAAATGACATTTCAGTATGCCTCGCTGTACCATTAAACCACCAAGCTACACCAGCTTCCTCGAGGTACCGGGTGTTTTCTTTGGTTCGTGGCTACTGCAATAGAACAGTTGATACCTTTAGAACCGTTGTCAAAGGTAACTTATTTGACCCTCGTTTACCTTCACAAACACTATAGTGAGAGTGAGGCCTGCCGGGTCTTTAACTCAAGTTGAACATGAAGAATCCAGCATAAGTGTTAACACTGCCTGCTTCATAGCTTTTGTGGTGATGCTTTCGCGCCCATCGACTGCTTTGAACATCTTGGAGCCTGCATGGCGGCAAAATTAATGCGCTTACGTACCAGTTCAAGAACGATGCATCGATTTCGAGTTTCAACTTGCGCACTTTACACAAGCACAACGACACGCCTAGACAAAGTCTCAAAAAGTTTAAATGCATGTTAAAGCTGTCGGTGGGTCAGGTTTTTACTACTTCTGCTCTATCAGGACGTGATGAAAGAGTCTGGGCCACCCCTATCCCCGCCTCCCACTGCGTCCGCCCTGGAAACAGCGTAGCTGAGTGCACAGGTGACAAGTCATCTCTGTCTACCGGATTCTGGCCGGTGCGCGGGCACCATCAAAAGCATTCTTACGCGAAAAATTATATTATACTTATAGATACGCGTCCCGCATTTGTACGAAATGCCTGCTGCTCGGGTGCCGAAATATGCTGTTTCGAACAGCTACCCGTTTGTTTTTATGTTGAAATTTCGTCTTTCTGGCAGCCTTAGGCAAACTGATCAGAACGCATTCACGATTCCGTGTTCGGGGACCAATAAAAGCGCGAGAGGAAGTCAAACAAACTTGCACTGCGCCTTTCCTATGCAGCAGCCAGCACGTTGAAAGTCGCCATTGTATTGTCTGTAAGCCCTTCGGAGCGGCTCGCGCCAACCGACATGCTGCCCTGTTCGCGTACTCAGGCCGTCCTAAACCTGCCACGCACGCAGAAATGCGGCTTGACGTTTCAACACGTCTTTCCACACAGTATTTGAGCAGCACATCTTACACACTTACACATCTTACAGCAGAGATTGCGCACGAATGTTTTCATGAGCGAAAATGTCTCGCCGCGGTCAATACTTCAACAACCTCTATCAGATGCATTTGCTGTGTTGCCGCAGATACGTCCGTATACCTTCCATCATAGCGGTCGCTGTCCTCACGTAGAGCAGGGTAAGAACATTGCAAAATAGTCGTGACGCTGAACAGCGATACCGCGTCGTGACGACACACCACTATAACGGCCACAACACAAATACCGCCCCGCCGGCGGAGGCATCAGGAAAGTAAAAAAAATTACACTCGGCCTGCACATTTACGACACGACGCCTGCGTGCAGGCGACACGAAACGCCCGATGTCACACCTCTTGCGACCAATAAAAGCGCGCTCTTTTTTGTTTTGTTTTCGTCGCTTCTCGTATCAGTTCCGCTCTTCCAAAAAGTTGTTCCGCGAACAGAGTTGGAAAAGAGCCGCAGAAACCCAAACTCGCTTCTGTGACTCTGTGCTAGACAAATCCGTTTCTGTGTTCGCCATTTAGGTGAGGTTGCCCGATATCTTCTCTAATTTTTGTGTGTTTTCAGCCTTTTTTTAATTAATCCGCGGTGACGGAGTTACGGGATTCATTTGAGCTGAAGTGAAATGCGGTTGTTGACTTATACGAACGGCTGGCAGTGTTTGTTACCGATAAAGAGAGCGTGCGAAAAGCGACGAGATCCGACAAAAATTCTGTGCAGAAACCTGTAGTGCTGTAAACTGGGAAAAGTGTGCGGGGCTATAGCACGGCACATGACCAACGACATCGGAGTTTTTTTAACGTGCAGTGGTTTCGGAGGCCGAAAAGATCTTGCGCCCCGCTTGAGTGCTACCAAGATAGCAGCCAGCATTGGCAAGAATAAGCAAAAATTGCCGTGAACAGGCAACGCAGTGGGGAGGCCGCACCCTATTGCTGTTCGCTCGTGCCACTGTCTACAACATGTTCTTCCTGGCCAAGCTATGGTACTTGATGCAAGTAATACACTGTCCGCGAGTACGTGTGCAGAAACTGCACCGTATATCCGTTGTTTTTATTTGGGGTTCCCAATGAGAAAGAAGCAGCATGTACGGATCTCTTTCATAAAGTTTGTGCGGGATGGTTGGATTATGGCATTTGTTTCTGCGACAACTTCTCAGCAGGTTCAGGTTTCCTCGAGATGCGAGTGATGACTTTCTTCGCACATTTCTGCAAAGTGCTTTTGGGGTCTCGCCCCCGCAGTTTGCTGTTTCTAGTGCCGATGAACATTACACCTTGAATGGTTAAGTGAAAAAAAAAACCGTTACAACTTTGAAATTCCCCTATGTAAGGTTTTCTCTTGAATACATTTCAAGTGTTTAAAAAAGATGTTATTTTTCTACTTACGCGGTATGTAACTACGTCCCCAATTGCGCCAGCGAAAGATCTACTTTGCGGCGTTAAAATGATGACAGTCCCAGCATGTATAAAAACGTTCTTTTTTATACTTTATTGGGACCTCTTCCAGTCGAAAAATTGATGACTGAAAATGGGTTGTTTGTGCCGTAGACAAAAGTCTGTCAATTGTGTAAGGAACCCGAAGCATTTGACCACCTTCTTCTAGACTGCTCGGAAACCGTCTTTTTTTGGGATGTTCTTAAGTGGACTCTGAAAAAAGCTTGCCCGTGACCGTATGGAATCCGCTTCATTCCAGGCGAAAATTGTAGCACCGGCTTAGCTCGGATACGCCAGGATATACGTAGCGTGAGTTAAGGTTCAGCTGGTTATTCTTAGCTTTCCTGGTTGTATTGGATTAACTTGATTATCATGCTTACTGCTGCTTCAATGAGACACAAACATTATACGCATTATGGGACATGTATATTTACTAAGCTGCTCGTACGGTGCGTCACCAATCCCCCAGAGCTAAGCTGGTTCCTCAGACACACGCCTGTGTTGCTGCGACGCACGAGCCATCGGTTCCATACTTGGCTACCCCTCGCATGATCATCAAGTGGACCGGGCCGCCACGTGCGGGACGGAGGTCGGCGAAGACGCTGGACGCGTGAGGTGTGTGGGATACGCCGGGCAGCGAGCAACGCTCTGCGCGCGGTGTGACGTCACTGCTACCAGCGCATGCACAGCACGGCTCTCAGGAGCCACGCGAAACTGCTTAACCTTAGCCACGGTATCTCTGGCTACAGAAGGGGACACAGTGACACCGGGACAAGTGTCACCGTGAAAACATGATCTTTTAATGCTTTTGGGCCTACAGGCCATATGGCTGAGTGGTATGGCGGTGCGCCTCTCTGATGCTCACCCGAAGACTGTCAGCAAGTACTTTGCTCAGAATGTCAGTATGTTGAAAGAATATTTAATATACAAGGTCCATAGCTTGCGTAGGTACTAATTTGATAGGAGTTGTCTTCTTTAGATAGAGGTCATAGTTTTCGCACGCGAAAGTTGGGTAGGCGGTTTTTAAAGTGACACTCATGTGACGGTTTGTTCAAAATGAAATGGATAAAAAACGATGGTAGCTCAATGGGGTAAACGTCGGTTTTATAACTGGATGACGCCCGGTTCGATCGCGACCAAGGAAGTGTTTTTTTTTTTTCATTCGAATTGGCTGCACATGTTTTTATTCTTCGCCGCTGCTATTCCCGTGCCCCTTGTGCCTTTGGGCTGGTCCAGTGGCTAAGTTGCCGGTTTCACGCGTACTGATCTCGAGTTTGATTCCCGGCATCTCCGTAACCACATTTCGTCTGGAAGTTTCAACGTTTTGTGGTGCCACGCACGGACAAAGGTAGCCCCAAACAGGCAACCAGATGAAATTGATCTGAGCAGTTGAAGTTGGTTTTACAGCGAAGCTGCTAGCCTCTCGTTGCTTGCCTCACGTCGAGGGTGACAAATGGTTCCTGGGGCATCAGCGGGAGTACGTTGACTTGCTGTATGCATATAAGATCGTATCTCTCTATAACCATTCTTTTAATACTATCATGAACGATACATCAAATGTACAACTGTTTTTTAAATGGGCCATCTATCTCCTCAGCATTCCCTCTCATAGCTAGGAAGGAGGGTTCTGCACTCAAGGTCTCTCTGTCAGACGCGCACAAGACACACATCCGTAATTTAACTCCGCCATGGCATGCGACCTGTCATTCACGCAACTAGAAAAAACAGGGTACCCAGGAGTGCAATTCTGCAGCACTTCCTGTTCCTGCAGGACAAGTACCGGTGCACAGAATGCTTGATCAATGCGTCCAAAACTGCTTCTACTCTCTTTTGTGCAGCGCACGGACAAAAGTTTATATCTAGCAAAAAATGAACCTTCGCAGCAGTATTTACACGACAGAAGCGTATGGCTATCTTACTCGTTTCAAATTCCATCATGAAACACAAAATTCCCAAGTCCATCGTGCACACAGATTCCCTAAGCGTTGTAGAGACACTTTCATTAGGAAGGTCATATAAAAATTGTGTGATCAATGTTCTTTTCAAGGTAAGAATCACTGCAAATGCTTCAAATCCTCAAACGATATGCTATGTACCAGGACACTGTAGAATCCCTGGAAATAAGGCAGCTGATCAAATGGTTGGTGCTGCGGCTCTCATGACTGCAGTTGACATTACAACAGCACCTTACACCGACCTAAAGACACACATTAGACGACAGCTTCGTGACACATGACAATTATACCGGAGTCAACAAACCGACAACAAACTACATGTAATAAAAGCACAATTGCGACGCTACACAACTGCCTCACACAAAAGATACACTGAAGTCGCCCTGGCTAGGCTTCGGATAGGCCGCACACATGTAACGCACTCCCACCTGCTCACTGGAACTTCGGGACCCACGTGTAGCAGGTGTGGAAAGGGCCTATCCATAGTCCACATACTAATCGCATGCAAGGCACTTGACCCAACACGACAATAACATTTCCCTGAATTATTCAGCCGACTCATTCCACTGACCTATTATACTTTTTAGCCGACGAACAGATGTTTTCTAGTCAACGTGTTCTTAAGTTTTTAGCTGACGCAAAATTTCTGCAACTCTAGCCACATCACGTGTAATCATCCTGGCCCTATACACCAGCCATCTCCATTGTGTTTGTATTGCGTCACTTTTACTTCTACTCAGAGGTTTTAGTATTTGCAGTCTCATCAACCATTAAAATGACTTCTTATCTGGCGCTCTTTGCCGTTTGTCGGCCTTGCGCCATAAAAACCAAACCATCATGATAAGGGTCTCCGTCTCTTGGTGCCAGGAGCGCCCGAGCCCCCCGGCGGCTAAGCGCGTTCGTCGGCCTACGCCACACTGCTACCGGTGACATTGGGACCTGGCCGTACATGCTTAACGCACTGTTGTTTTTACTGCGAAGCAGTATAGGTCTAACCGTCCCCTTCCCCCCATCCCCACGTTTTACTTCCGGTGAAGCTGTTTTAATCGGGCCCGCTCCGCCGCTCCTCCTAGCAACCTCCAATACATCTTTCACGACAGTTATTCCCTTCGCCATTCCCAATGGCTCTCTCACAAGTTGAGTAACCGGCTGACAGAAGCCCGACGTGTCGCAAAAACGCTCAGAAAGCTGCGGCAACCGAACATGTAGCCGACGCCATTGCCGCCTCAAATTCTAATTTGCCTTGTAGCGCGAATCCCTCCCAGTTGGAGGGCAATTTGCGCGGTTGGAATGGCGGCGTGAGCCTACAGTCATTCAGGTTGAAAGGCTATCCAAGATATATTTCGTTCCCATACATTTCCGCAGTGTATTTCACGCCTAAGTTTGCACCCATCACCGGTTTCCACTTTATGTATGCACGGAGTGGGAGTGGAAGGAGGGGGCGTGCACGCACTGCGGGTTTTCATGCTGCTACCGGTGACGAGCCCGTTGTGCTGGTGGGAGATTTTGAAGTAGAAGTCACATGCCTCAATGTACCCTGTCAGGTGTCCCCCGTATTCGAGCGGTTGGTGTGTTACACAAAGTCTAAGATGCATGCCACGGGTAAAGAAAACTGACAACCACATGTTCGTCCCCTTCAATAGCGTTCGAGGCCTTCCAGGGTTAAACTCTTTATGGGAAGGACGCATGCTGTTTTATTGAGGAAGGATAGCGGGAATTGGTGAAGTATCGGCCCGAATACGAGCCCAAATTGGCGAGAAAATGGCGGAAAGCCGCTGTCTCCATCTAGCCGCCTCAATTTAGAGCTCGTCGAGTAGCCGCTATTTGGTTGTATTGGAATGAATAAACTTCATTTACCCGAGGAAATTGTTTCCAGATAAAAAACACTTTGCCCACTTTAAAACGCCGACATGAGCTTATATACTCGTTCAGCATGAAGGGCTGTCAGAATAACATTCCCGACGGAGCGTTTCACTTCTAAGCACGCGCGTAAACGACTGCCGGTTTACGCGTGCACGGGTTGCGAGTGATGTGACGGTTAGGGAAGGGGGGGAGGGGAAGCGCTCTAAAGGTATCCTGCCCTTTTATGACATCCTACGTGCTGGCGGAACCTGGATGTCATACGGCCCAATGGGACCTATCCGGCGTCTTCCGTGGTAAAGTGGAGTGCATTAGTGTGTACAGAGACTGTAAGATTGTTACGACGCAAGAGAGAAGCAGACAACTCCATGTTTGTCCGCTAGAATAGAGCTCGTATAATTCCACTTTCTTTCAGCCTATTGGCTAGGAAGCACGCTTAATCGCAAATTATAAACAAATGTGTTTTGTTTCGTGCACTCTGATGACTGCGTCCAGCTTCGCAGGTCATCCTTCTTCAACTGGCGGATGGCCACTATTTTTTTTGTTTCCCACATGACTAAGAAACTAGAAATAGATATGATTGAGAATTCGCGTGTAAACCGCGTTACGGCTAAAATTATGGCGCGGCTGTGCTGCAGTGACTTACCGTGGCGGAAAGCAAGCGACCCAAAATGGCGGCAAAACCGCATTATAGTCTCCAACCTTTACAGCGGACGTACCGGCGTTGCGGCATCCTAAGGGGAAAATGTACGCCAATGCGCTCTATTTGTAGATGCGCCTAATATAAATGTAGTTGGTTAAGCTTCGGTGTAACTCGTCTTGTACTAATGCTCGTATTAAGTGTTTCTCGTCGCCTCCGCGGGCTTATTGGTTGCACTAGGCTAGTGTCATTAAATACGGGTACAGAGTATCGACACTCTCTTCTCTAATTGTTCCGCGCGCCGCCATACCCTTTGGTCAGTTCGCATTACGTGACATTTGTTTACATTGCGATGGTTCAAGCGCGCCGCCATTTGTAAGTTTATGCATCTAAAGTGGTCTACTTAGGTAGGTTTAACTTGTCCGCCCTGCTCTGCGGATGTAGTCGACTGAAGTGGCTCTGAATGTCAATAAAAGATAACGCGCGGAACAGCCTTTCTCTCGCTGAAATGTGTCTCGATATAATATTTTGCTGCATCTTCGGCAGTGTTGTTAAGAAATGAGCCTGTCGAAGATAACTGCCAAGCTGTAGATGCGGCAATCTCGCAACGCTTTGAACGACCGAATGGCCGCCTTTGCTGATTTGCGTGCCTAAGTGGCCGTACTCTAATAGCTCTTCTAGTAACACAACGTTGGGCTTCTGTGGTGGCAAACGCCGGGTCCTGTGTAGCTTTACCGATGCGCTCGGCGTATTTGGCAAGAACTGCTGTATTTAGGGACAATACCCCTGCCCAGCTTGCAAAGATAATCTGCTAACATAATCTTTAGCAGCACCACATGGTCCGGGGTCGCTTTGTTAGGCTCCTTATCATCCATAATGTGGTTTCAATGCTTGTTTTGTGACTTCCTTAAAAGAATAATGAGCTGTATGCTGTATGCCTGATAAACTTAATGCATGTGCTCGGCGTCTTAGGGCTTGCCGCTTTGGCGTTTTTTTTTTTCTAATGCTGAATATTTTTGCCTAATCCGATAAACCCTTTTGGTGGTAGAGGAATACAGCTTTGTATTGATTATTGTTTGCAGGATTTGCTTGTCCACGTAGTAAAAATAACATGATCTTTGGCGACGTGCTATAATTTCTTCGTCAGGACAGCTATCAGTTTTAATTTGCGAGAATTCTCTGGTTCGCAGTTGGCTTCGCAGTGAGTTTTTGGCATTCAGTGATTTAAACGCCTGTTGGTCGGCTTCGCAAGTGGAGCTAAAATTATGCTCGGCTCAAGGATATGCACGAAAGCAAACGAAAAAGAATTCCATGCAGGTATTGGCTTCACTGCGTTCATAATGCAAGTACGTGCTCAACGGAGCTAAGCAACTGAGCCGATTGAACCCCACCTACTTTAATACAGATTTACTTTGTTACACCAAAGTAGCAAATATAAAGGGATTATCACATAGATGATGTTTTTCTGGATACCGCAACATCGAATCCCCATTCACGCTGCGGGGCACTGAAAGTCTCAGTGAAAGGACGGGTTTATGCGGTTGGTTGAGTGAATGGTCAAGAGCACACGCACAAATTTCATGACGCTTTTTCGCAGAAGTATAACACGTAAATTAATCATTGCACAAGTGCGGACCTCTTTTGGGTGGTAATAAATATATAAGGTCTCAACCCCTCCCCCCCTGCCCTAGCGGGGAGGATGCGCAGGCTTTTACAGCGGAGCTGTAAGAGGATACCTTCGCATTTTTGCATGCGTAGACCGAGAAACACTCTGCTGCCAACCTTCTGACCTCGGCAGTTTCTCTCCCTTCTTCAATTTTCCCCAAATGACCTCAACGTGTCTCCGCTGGAGCCGCGACATGGCAAGCGTCAAAACATCGAGATTGGCCAGGCTACGCAGTCTCGCTATTTCCGGCGCATGTACTCGTAGATCCCGGTGGCCTGCAGGTATACGTAGTGTAGACGTCGCTGGCGTGTTCTGTGGAACTATTGGATCACCTGTATTTGTAACTGCAGTATATTGGAAAGACGCCTGTCCATTGACGCACACCATAAACTTTTGATGGCCGAGAGGATGAGCCGTTTTGTGCTGACCACGGAGAGTCCGGTTCCCTCGCTTACCCCCCCCCCGCTCGTTGTCTCGCGATTTCAAAGGTCGTAAAGATCCCCGCATGGATTATTATTCCGCAGATTATTTTTATACGATGCGCTTAGAGACTGCTGGGTAGCTTCTGAGCATCAACCCCGCCAATGTTTTTTTGTGAATGTTTTTATATACAAAGAATGAAACACCGTACGCGTGGTCGTACATTGTTCAGAAGAAGATTGAACCGCAAGTTTTCAGCTTTATTTCGACTTCGAACAATGGAGTCTGCGCAAAGCAAAAATAAAGGTTTCTCTCAGGATATTGCCTCTTGTAGCCAAATGTGTCAGTGGTGCACTAGGGTTAAGCGCCGTGATCCTTGGTGTAATAGCAGGTTCTAAAAAGCGCAGACCGGACAAGTTGGTGTCGTTTCTTTGTTCAAACAAATAATGATAATTGATACGTCACTCGAAACGTTCAGAGTATGAGACGCTATTCGGGCTCAAGTTTTACATGAGATGAAAGAACTATCTTGCAGGCCCTAGGTATTTCTTTTAAAAAAGAATAATGTTATAAAAGATGACACGTTTTTCCAGTGCTCGTATTTCATCCCTTTTTGTCTTGTTTCGCCTGTCTCATCTGTTTTTAAGGGAACATTGTTTCTCAACTCGCCATTCTAGTGTTATTTTGCTTGTTCCAAACAAGACGGTAATACTTTCGACGAAGTAAGCACTCTGCTCCCTAAGTTTAGGCATCAAATGATCGTTTCAGTTTGTTACTGCTCACTCTGGAGTTCAGGTGCGCCTTTGGCTGCACGAAAAAGTGCAAGGATTAGGCCAAACAGAGGCGAAATGCCGAAATGCGCTCGATAATTCAGATGATCAATGTAGTGGCTGAATGTTAGCACAAGGCACTGTTAAACATAATTTTTATAACATCCTGTAAAAAATTACACAAAGCAATTTTACGGGTTGATTAATAATAAAAGTACTAAAAAACGTGCAGCCGCTACATATTGTTTTGACTTAAGATACGACGAATAGAAGGAGGCAGAGAAACCTCTTTTATATTGCAGATTTCACCAAGGCCAGCCACCGCATTTGATCTGCCAGATTGAGTGGCAATGTGAAACCAGAAATACACGCAAACTTGCACTTATATTGTAGAGGACCACACATAAGATGCAGAATTCACAGTTTTCTGTCAAGAATCGTTAAGATAAGTTAACACGTTTTTTTGTTGCGCTACGTGCGGTTCTGAAGTAGACCCCAACCCTTCAAGATCCTGTAAAGATTAACTTTGCTGCTTGTATAATTACCTGGTATTGGCCATTGCGCGGATGTGACATGCCAGTAGGCAGGCTTATCGGTAGCAATTTTGTATACAGGGTGATCGGTGCTTTCATCAGATATTGTGCCTTCAATAAAAAGCAAACGGGTAAAATAGGTAAAGTACCACGTTGGCCTTGTGTTGCATTATCGGTGGGGAAAACTGGCCCATTTCCTTGAAAACAACCTCGAAGCGGTTACTAAATACGTTGTTATGATTACATTGACATCCATTTTAGGCGAAAAACTGCAAATATTCAGAAGGCTTCAAAAGCTGTTCAAAATTACAAGCTTTCTAGCTTTTTGGGTGTGTGCTGGTACACAAAAAACAAAACCAAGTAGTGCATTTTCACCCCCCACAAAATCTCCTCAAAACAACAACAAAGCCGCGTTGTGCAATCCGTGCTCCAGTAAATTCATTTCAAGTTACTTAGCTGTTTTATGCGATTCAAAAATCCACAGTCAGCTTGTGCTTGTAGTTAGAATGCAGACGTTGTTTTTAAGAGAGTGAACGGAAATTATTGTAAAATTTAACGCAATGCGCGCCATCATTTTCCGCAACCTAAAATTATAGCAGCGTTGTAGGCTTTCATAACTAAACTAACGCCACCATGCAGAAATCGAAGCTTCACCAAAACCACTTACAGTTTTTTTTACATCGAAGCTGGATATGTCTAAATCCCCCCCGGTCCCCCCCCCCCCCCCCACCATTCAGTACCGTTACCGTGAAGCCCCTTTACTCGGCACCACATTTGCGCGTAATTCTTGCCGGAAGCGACGCCTTGTTAACAAGCTTTCTGAAGTCAATGAAACTTGTAAAATACACTTCTCCCTTTTTCTCCGCCGCCGGTCGAATCCACGCCATTCATTGGCCCCTTTGAATCATATGTTCAGTGGCCACCACTTTCGGCCTATCGGCTTGGATCTACCCTTGAGCGGCTGCTGGATCGTGCGGAAATCGGAAGGCATAATTTCGTTCATGCACCCTTTACAGCGAAGCTGTTAGCCATCTCCTCGATCAAAAAATTCTCTAACGTAAACAATAAACCCAGAGAGTACTCAGCAGGGGTCGCCGAAGACACTCAGCGCATGCGTGGGGCTAATCAGCCGTCCAGCTTAGAGCTAAGTAATCGTGTAAAAAACCTCCAAAGAAGCATCGAAACCCCATGGTGCATAAAAAAGATATGTTCACAGTTTACCGCCCCCCCCCCCTTTAGTGTTCTGTTAATAACAGGGTCCTTCAAGGTTTTACTGGTCACGAAATGCCGGCGCTCATTTCATATTGGCGGTGAGCGCAAACAGGGGCGGCGCTGCGAAGCGCGCCTCCGTGACGTCGGCTTAGGAATTCTCGCATTTGTCGTCTGCATCACTCAGGCTCACTCTCGCTGCTGTTTCCTTGCGCTCGGTCAACTTCTGATGCTTCTCCGCACCAGAATTGGCGTGTGGGTAACTTTTTATCACAATAATATTCTTAAAATCCTATAGACTAGCTCATGGTATCAGTTAATGTTTAGTTTTGGATATCGCTACGGAAGAAACATTGCCGACGTCGCTCCATTCCTCGCGAAGCGTGTCCTGTGCGGAGCGCGAAGAGTCGGAGCTAGGCGACAGCTTTTGTATTTATCCATCTTTCAAACGAAGGGAACAGCGAGCTGCAAATAACCAACAACACATAAAATGGAAGACGAAAACAAATTCTAGGCCTTCAAAGCTGCCGGCTTTGGCAGAAGGCATTACGATTCCCGATAATCACATGTAAGGTGAAACAGTTTTTGAAACCTTGCCGAACGCTCGAAAGAATTGTATTACCTCAATTTACGTTTCCATGGCGTGATAGTATGCCAAAATGCACTATGTACCGCGCAAAAACTGCAGGTTGAGTTCCAAATAACCCACTGGGTGCATAGGCGCGTGGTTGTTTTATGCCGGGCTTCTAAACAGTATGGAGGTTTATTGAGCAAAACGAGTCACGTCTACGTTAAAGAGATAGTAACACTATGTTCGTTCAAACCTGGAGGGATATTTCGTTACATTTTCCACAGCCATATCTTCCCGATATTCGGATATGCGATATACAAAAACTGCAGTCAAGAGGAGATGGAGTAGGGGAACGAGGAGAAAAATTTATTTACCAATGAGATCGAGCTGGTTAGTGGGCGGGATCTTCAGTCCAGGTCAAGATAGCAAAAGTAAATTTCTTCGATTCACAGAACGCTATCCCGTGTAGAATAGGATTTGTTCTTTGCGCCTGGAACAGTTGGAAATGAGTAAAGAGTTGCTTGGAAATATTATTCGGTTGCGAGTCTTGTAATATATGCAGGTATACTATTTATTCCGTTAGTTAGCGAGTATATCATGCCTTCAATACCATAATCATAACGATGGTTACCATATAAATTCGGAGTACACAAGCAGCCTTCGAGCACTGTGGACAACGTAGTTTTGGGCGCGATCGCAGTGGCGTAGCGCAAGCCTTCTCATTGTATTTGCACGTGCAAAAAGAAAGCACGGTACGGATATGCACGTTCTTGCACGCAGCCGGAATGAAAGCCAATTTGTGAAGGTGGGAATGTATGTCATACAACCTGAAGAAAGTATCCACAGTATCTTTGTAAGCCTCCGAAACATCCCGAAACCTCCTACTAAGACAATTGTGATGGTGCAGTAAAATTAAAACGTTGGGTAGAAAAAAAAAACCAGAAACAATAATCTGATACAAGACAACAGCAAATAAAGAAATAGAAGACAGTCGTTTTATTTCCTGCTGTGAGATGCACGCGTGTAGGGCACCGCTACTTGGTACGTAGCATTAGACTGTTGATACTTCATGAGAGCATCTGAAAAATACTGCAGGAAGGCCTCCGCATTTTCAATACTTATCCAGGGGCTCTGAGTGCTGATCCTCGCGAATAAGCTAGAAAGGACGAGTTACAGACGCTCTTCTGACCAATGCTCTGAAAAAAGTTTTCTATCTCTTCGTTGGTTGCAAACTTGTGGGTGATACAGCTTCAAATTATTCAGATGCGTCTGGAGCTAGTAAAGTAACGTAATCATTATAAATATGCTTTTTAATGCACTACAGCAACAAACCACCGGGCAATTTTTAGCGCAGACACTGCCGCCCCTCACAAGCGGAGTGTAGCAGACGACAGCGGCGTGAGTCCCTAAGCCGAAGTCAGAGCCAAGGGGCGGCACTCAAACATCTCACCACCAATAGGGAGCGAGGGTGGCACTACTGGCGCACCGCCGCACGAACGCAATCCAGCCGCTGTGCAAGCGGCATATTTGCCAGCACTTGGCGTGCAAACGCTCGCTGTTTTCGGTGTCTGCGGGATGATTCTGTTTTTTTGTAGTAGTAGTTAGCGATGAAACGTCCAACCACCGTTTATAGCACCTGCCTTAAATGGGGTTTTAGTTTCCAAATATATTTTATTTATTTATTTATTTATTTACTGATACTGTCAATCCCTTCTGGGATTTTTACAGGAGCAGGCATAGTCAAAGAACACATGTCGAACAGATTTTTTTTACAATAGTTAACGAAGAACTATAACGACGGTTGACTCGAAGTACAGAGCTTGCAGTAGCACAGAAATTATTCAATACAATAGAGGCGACAAAGATAAACGGCGAAGAAAAGAAAAGATAGCGCTTGCTCATAAGGTATCGAAACCAACGCAGAAATTATACAATAATAAAAGTAACTAGAATAAACGCCGAAAAAAGATAGCACTTGCTCAAAAAGTATCGAAATCACACACATTGGCGCACGTAGCATGGAAAACCTGTTATCGAGAAAGGATAGCCATTTCAGCTAGAGAACTGAACTTGTCTACTGTTGTTTGTTGAGTGATGGAGCGATCTAATCAATTCCACTCTGTGATGGCGCGGGGAAAGAAAGAAAAGTAGAACGTGCCGTTATTGCAATCGTATTCTTCGAGTGTGTGTGAATGTTTGTATCGCGTAGGACGGGTTTTATTGCTTCGAATGTAGGTATCGAAGTTTGTCTTTAACGAATTGTGAAAGAGTAAATACAAAATGTTCAAGCAGTTCACTTTGGCACGCTTTTCCAGTTCACTAAGGCCCGCTTGCTGTAACATTTCAGTTGGAGAGTCACTACGCCTGTACCGGTATTCCAGAACTGGGCGTATGAAAGTAGTATACCCGAGAAGCTTTGTTTCATACGTGGCTTCTTTCAAAGTACGCTTCAAAAAGAAAAGCTTGTTGTAGGCTTTAGATGTAACATGCTTCACATGTGCATTCCAACTAAGATTAGACGAAATTATTACACCTAAGTATTTATATTCGTTAACTGATTTAAGAACCAAATCGTTAATTTGATAGCAAAAATTTAATTTTACTTTCTTGCGCGTCACAGTCATAGAAACGGTTTTTTCAGTGTTTATTTGCATTTTCCAGTCGCTGCACCATCGAGCTACTTTATTAATGGCGTTGTTGAGGCTCAGCTGATCATTTCTGTTTCTAATTTCCTGGTAAAGAATGCAGTCGTCTGCGAATAACCGGATCTTTACATCAATATTATCTCTTATATCATTAATAAATATTAAAAACAATAACGGAGCCAGAACACTGCCCTGAGGCACGCCAGAACTAACTTTTACAATTTCAGACGCATAGTCGCCATACTGGACATATTGGTACCGATCAGATAGATAATTATGGATCCAGTGAATGAGGGGACCATCACCGAAAACACTGGTTAGTTTGGAGATGAGTTTTACATGTGACACGCGATCAAACGCCTTAGATAAATCTAGAAAAATAACATCAGTTTGTGTTTGTTCATTTACGGCTCTCGCAAGATCACGTATAGTTTCAATTACCTGAGTGGTAGTCGATAATCCCCGTCTAAAGCCATGCTGGTTCGGATTAAGTAGGCTATTTGTTTCAACGGCTTCAGTGAGGAATTTTAGTATGATATGCTCAAGAATTTTCGAACAGGATGAAGTAAGTGAGATAGGCCTGTAATTTGATGGGCATGAGGCATCCCCTGATTTGTGTATTGCGATTATTTTAGCTATTTTCCATTTCTTAGTGATGGAACCTTCCCGGAGTGATTTTGCATACAGAAGGTGAAGATATTTGCTAATCGGCTCAGCGTACCGTTTTAGAAAACTGTTAGGAATTTCGTCTGGACCAGTACTTTTCTTCTAATCCAAATTGAGTAATAAGGATAGGACACCAGATTCAACAATTGATAGCATACACAACAAGTAATAATCACGCACTATTGGAGAGGGCAGTGTTCGACCATTATCGAGGGTGAAAACACTTCGGAAGTAATCGTTAAACTCTTTTGCTTTTTGCTTAGCGTCTAAGCCGGACGGCTGGGAATTACGATTTTGCGAACTGCGCATGTACTGTTAAAACTTTTCGGGAGCTGTCTTGATAAAACTATGCAAGTGTTTCTTAGCGTCGCGAATTTTGTGTTTTAAAGACAACGTCATGGAATGTAATTGTGCCCAGTAATCAGAAATGAAACGAGACTTCTTGGATTTTCTTAGTCGCTTGTTTCTGCGTTTGATATGAATTATTTCTCGATTAATCCGTGGTCTAATTTTTCTTGTGTTTTAAATGCAGAGCATTTCAGTAACTCACGATGTCACCCGCGTTGACGTCCGTAGTCCGCACCGTCGTTGTCCCTACTATATAAAAAAGAAAATACTATCCGGCGCCAGGTTTCGATCCCTCGACCCTGCGGGCGGAACGCAATGTACATGGTGCTTTACCCACTGTGCCACAAAGCCGACACAGAATGGGACGCTACTAACGCGCCTTATATCGTTGACTCATTCAAATTACTGCTGACGAGCGCTCTCTCGTCAGCAGTTGCCACAAGTGCAACAACATTAACGTAACGCAAACTACTTAACATCGTGCGCCCCCGGAAATGCTCTGCATTTGATCGTGCCCCTCGCAATGGGGATGTTTATACAGGAACTCCTACTTTTAGCGGACTCCAGGCGCCCTTTTTCCGCCATTGTAGAGCCTATGAGGCGGTCTTCTAAGGGCGCCAAATTTGAATTCTACAAAATCTTTCTCAATATTACCAAGAGTGAAATGGCAATCGGATTGGCAGCAAGTGGCTAGTGCAAAGGCCTACGGATAATACTTATCGGTTCTGAAGTGTTTTAGTTCTCTTTTCGGTATACTTTTTCGCTATCAGTATGCCACTTTCTCGCATTCGAAGGATATCACAGATATGTCAAAATAACAACGTGATTAGCACCTAGCGCATGTGGTCGCGTTAGCGGCAGCGGGGCGCGAGTGCCGGCATGGCGAGGAAACGTGGAACAAGGCTCCGGCGGTAGGGCTGGTCAGGCCTAGTTTTGTGAGTGGCGGGTCCAGTGTTGCGGGGGCTTGTGGGGTGAAGAAAGGTGGAAGGATGCGTGCAAGGAATATATGCGAGGGGTCCAGCTTTCTTCTGATGACATAAGAGCAAAATGTAGAGATGGTGTTCAACGCTTTCTCTAATCGAGCCATTGTTCTGTGGAGCTGACGTGGCGAGCATGCGCTCAGCGTGACGCCTTAGCGGCCTTCCCATCGGATGGCAGCTGTGGGGTTAGTCGACGGGCCAGTGTTTAGAATAGAGGGACACGAGACCTTCTGTCTATCACGGGAGCACTGTTCAATGTTAGTGGGTGAAATGGGAATTCGTTCCAGGGCTGGGTATGCAGCCTGTCTGGCCATGATAAGAAAATGCGAGGACTGTCGGGCTTTGTAGTCCCTCAGCGCGGTTAAAAAAAAAGAATGTGTAGGCATTGGCAACATTGTCGGCGTTCGTCGTATGGACAATACTTATAACGAGCTGCCCAAGCATTGATTATACAGCGCTGCGAGTTCTGTTTCCTGTAGCTTGTTGGCGTGTTTTGATGAGTATCTTGGAGTTAACAAGTGAATGGGAGACAGTGGCTCCCATAATAATTGTGTACCAGTTATGTTTATTTGTCATTGTGGTCAGTTGAAGGCCTACTGTGTCAACCAATATGCCATCCTCGTCATTCTCTTTGTGTTTTGTCCCTTTGGGAAGGGGGACTTTCGGAATAAAACTCAGGTGTTTGGGATGTTTGAGGAAAGAGGGGAGCAGCGCTAAATGCGGGCCTCTGCCCCACCTTTTTTTTACTAAAATGGGGACAAAGTTTTTGATGCAGTGAACAACGTGATTCTTAAATGATAGCCACACGTCATCAATGCTGGACCGTTCATCCTCACAGAGTTCGTAGTTATCGAGAAATTCGTGCACCAGATAAGTCATTAGAGCATTGTCATTTGCTTTTCGCAATGCAAGTACGGGACGTTCATGGGCTCGTGGGTGAACAACAAATGCAGTCGGCAATGTACAAGAACAGCCTTATGATCACATACAACATCGAAAATTTCCACGTCTACTTTGTTGGATAGGAGATGGTCGCTAATAAAAACAAGGTCCAGAATTGAAGTGAACGCCCCGTGAATACGAGTGGGTTCTTCAACAACTTGCCCGAGATTAAACGAAGACATTATGTCAAACAACACGTTTTCTGCGGCATGCGACGCAGTGACAGAGTTCCAGTTTACTCCGGGAAAGTTGAAGTCCCCTGACATGACTATTTTGCTACCTAGCATATGCGTGTGCATGTAGTCGTAAAATAGAGCCAGATAATCAGTGTCAGCGTTAGGGGGTCTGTAGATGGCACCAACAAAGAGAGCACTATCGTTCAAGTGTATCTTACACCATACAGTCTCAACATTTGGCACGTCGCCCATAAGAGAGTAATCGATGCCTTGCTTAAAAAGGATTACCACGCCCCCTCCCCTAGAGCCCCTGTCTTTGCGCACAATCCTGTAGTTGGGTGGTACGACTTCTTGATCAGATACGCTTGATCAGATATTGTCGTAGACTTCGGCCGCGACCGGCAACGGCTTGTGCGTCCTCTGGCACAAGCGCGGCGCCGTCGTGTTTAGAGATTTTAAAATCTCTATTGCTTATTTTGTTAAAGCAAAAGTTGTAACCACTATGAATATGGTAGCTTCGTAGTCACGGACTGCTGCGGGTCTGCTCTTTGTGGCTCTCTTCATCTAATAATCGGAAAACCTGCTCCTTCTTCAAACCTTGCGTTTGAACTAACATCAACAACCTTCCCTAATCAATTTTCGCAGCTGGCAGGACACGTGACTCGGCCTGATGGAAATATCCTATTTGAGAATAAGTCTACCCTGCCAGGCTCGCCATTTGTTTTAATTTTATTTTTTTTCAACGTTTATTGAAATGTCGAAAAACACCGGGGGGTCTCTTGCTAGTGCATCAGACCCCCTCAGGGGTAGCGATAAGTTAAGGTTCACGACGGGTGTTGGTGGAAAATAGCAAGGGAAAAGTAGTTGGTCGGAATATGAAATGCAGGAGAGTGTCCCACACTGCCTTCGCTAAATTAAATGGGTAGGACGGACGCCGGAGATCATTTAAAGAATTTGGTCGTAAGTTAGCGGGAAGGGGTTCTAGGACAACCTGTCTTTCAGTTTGAAATTGAGGGAATGTCCAAATAATGGGTTCAGTGGTGTCCGGAATTTCACAGGGGATACACATGCCTTGATTAGGTGACGAATGAAAAAACTGTTGTCGTTTTGCAGGGGATAGGTTGGTAAGTGTCATTAGCTATCTCAGGCGTACTTGCTGAGAGCGAGAATAGGACTTGGGAATGGGAGTGTGGTTGACCAGGGAGGCGAGAAAGTCTTTCCGTTGTTGTTTGATGGTGGTCCGGTGCTCGTCAGTATCATATTAGCAGTCCGAAGGCGTCTAGCTGGCTTGGGGCACGTTTGTGAACGATGGACGTGCCGCCAAATGGGCTGCCTCATTTCCGGGAATTCTGGCTTGGTCCGGCACCCACGTGATGTTGACGTCGATGTTCTGTTGATGAAGGATGCTCTTGAGTTCTTGGATCTTCTTAACTCGTAGGCTGTATGATAGTTGATGGCGACATTCCAGAAAAGCTTCCCGTCAAGTGAACGGATGGTGAGGTACTCTCGACCACCTAAGAGACATCGACGCAGGGAAGCCGTTGCGACTTTATCAAAACACACATTTACTCTTAAACTAGGAAAACTCTAAAGCCAACCACTTAATAAAAAAACTACACACAAAGCATAAACACCCAAACCTCTAAATAACAATCCCCAATATCAAACCAAATCTAAACCCAAAAGTCTCCACAATAAAGTCCAACACAATTCGTTCATATACACTACTTACATCGAGTCGAACTCCATACTTGTGTCCAATGAATGTGTCCCTAATGAACTTGCCTAGCCCGCTGTCGTCGGCGCTGACGTGTTGCACTTGCCACTCGGTTGTAGCCGTCCTTGTCTCGCTTCGGTGTTGGCGTTCGATGCGAGCAACTGTTCCTTCAAATGCGTGCGCTCCGCGCGCCCTCATGTTTCCTCTGTTGCTACGCCCTGGTAGCCACTGCCGCTGGAGGTCCCAGGTAGGTTTGGCATGAAGGTAGCCCTTCGGGGCCGTCGAAACGAAGGTGGACGGTTTGTGGACGTTGGCCGCAGAGTTGGACGGTGCCGATGGACGGTGCCGATGCGAAGTCGGCCCGCTCTTATGCAGTCTCAGAATGCATGGTAGATGGCCTGGCCACGTCAGCCTGGCTCGTTCCTTGAATCTCATGTGCTCCTTCTGCATCCTGGTTTCTTGCCTCCCCCTGCTCCTTGTGCGCCCGGCTTTTAACCCCTCTGGGTTTGATCTCGGCGCACTCGCATTGGTTCTTTGTATTTTCATGTGCCTATATAGTCATCACGCTTCTGGTCGACTGCACGGCATTCTCTGATTCGCACATTGGCATTCGCTCATTGGGGCATTTGTGGCACGCCGTTCAAATTGCCGTTTCGTTGTTCTTTGTTCCCATTTTTCGGGTGGTTTTGATACATCCCCTCTCAGGGGGCGCCTTGACACAGACGACGGGAGTGCACAGTGGCGTTGCGACTAAGGCCGCTGTGCAACGCCACCCCGTTACAAAGGGGAAGCCACTAAGCATCACCATCATCATCATTACCGCCCACTCTAAGAGTTTTTTTCTCCAAGAACTGATTTATCTTTGGCGCCGATATTTCCTTGTTTCACCACCACTGTTAACTTTCAAGGTCACACTTCACTCCAATTTTATTTCTCTCAGTTTTAATCATTTGTTTGTAGTTCACCCCTGTTAGCAAAACACGCACACTTGGTTCAAACCACGTTGCCGTTCTATCTTTCTCAAACACGAATATACTCAAACACAAAATTTTTTCTTCTCCTGCTACTCAATTCTTTGCCAGTACTAATTTTATTTTTCACTTTATACGCTTACACCAACCTACTCATACAGTCTCCACCCGCACACATCACCGGAATCAAACCATTCAATAATCGAATAGTTGACAGCATTATTTCTCAATGGAAACTTTATCACTAACTAAGCGGGCAACTCGACGACAGCGTGAACAGCAAATCCAGACCACGATAAGGCCGCCACGTGCCAAATGCTCCGGTTGGTCTGGATGGTCGGCCCTACAAGCTGGATCCCCTCGGTCCTGCGGTGTACTGCACCGACGCAGCCTTCAGCGCCCCCGCGGTACCCCACTCAACATCGACAGCTTCGGACATAAATACGGCTCCCGAAACCGCGGCGATCAATGGGCACGGCGGCACCGCAAGGATGCAGAACGCTAATCCGTTCCTGTATATTCTACAGGTGAGAAAACGCTACGGCGAATGCACTAGGTCTGCCTACCCCTGCTTGATTGTGCTGCCGTGCCCACGGTCGCTTTGTGAACCACTGTGTAACTTGGCGTTGTATTTGAAAGAACTGTTGTTGCTGGGAGTTGATATCGAGACAAACCACGGTCCCGACTTAGCTCAAATTTCTCTACAACTGACGCAAATTGCTACCGACCTTAAAGAAATCAAAGAAGAACGACCAACGGCTATCGAGGCAAAACTAGAAAGCTTGGCTGCCATGGATAAAAAAATAATGGATTGTACCACTAAAGTTTCCGCCTTACAAAAAACCGTGTCAGGCTTAGAACTGAAGCTGGATGACTTAGAAAACCGGTCGCGAAGATCAAATTTGATTGTGTATGGCATTTCTGAAGATCAGCAAGAAAATGAGGAATCTTTAGAACAAGTAATAAATGACAAAATTGCTTAAACTATTCTAGAAATCGAACCCGTTTCAATCGAAAGAATACACCGACTCGGAAAACCTAACCCGAACCAAACCAGGCCGATAATCCTCAAACTTCTTGATGATCGCGACAAAACAAAGATTTTGAAAAACTGCCACAAACTAAAGGGTTCTGAAATATCAATTAGCGAAGACTTTTCGCATCGCGTACGCCTTATCAGAAAAAAACTGTGAGACTCGGCCAAACCAAACAAGGAATCCGGACAGAAGGTGCACCTAGTTTACGACAAAATAAGTATAGATCGTACTCTTTACCGCTGGGACGATTCCATAAACGATAAAGTTTTAGTAAACCAGACATCAAATTCCTCACACGATAAAAAAAACCATCAAAGCGCAGGACCGGCGACACGTTCTCGCAATCGCCAGAAATAAGATTTATAAATGTGAATTGTCGAAGCGTTGTGAATAAATTAGAATCTCTTGAATGCCTACTCCTCGACATCGAGCCAGACTTCGCTGCACTGACAGAAAATTGGTCAAATAATTACATTGTAGATAGTGAACTAACACCCCCAAACTACAACATAATACGAAAGGACAGACCGACAAAGGCGGTGGTGTAGCCTTACTGATAAAACGTGGAATACCGTTCACGGCGCTGCCAGATGTCGAGGGTGTTGAAGCAGTATTTTCGAAGCTAATATATGGCCCTCATACCATAATTGTAGGATGCTGCTATCGCAGTCCTAGCTCTGGCGAAGACACCCTGCAATCCCTTTACAACTATATTGAACAAAATATACAGAACACAAGATTCATTTTGCTGGGTGATTTTAACCTTCCCGATATCGACCGGCAGTCTACAAATTTTCATTCCGCATGCTCAGAGGTTATCATCGACACAATGCTGCGCTTTAATCTTCACCAAGTTATAGGTCAACCGACACGTGTTCAGGGACCAACTTCAAATATTCTTGATCTTATATTCATAAGTAACCACTTCCCAGCCGATAAAACTAAAGTAGAAATAATGGATGGCATATCAGATCACCAGCTTGCATTGTGCACTGTACCCTTCCAAGAAAAAAAGGAACCGTCAAACGTGAAAACTACATACCCAGATTTTATTTCTGCTGACGATACCAGCATAGTTAACCACCTAATTCTCAAGTTTTCTCCCTTCGAAGTGCTGTCAAACGATAGTTCCACGACCATCGAAATATTATGGCATGAATTAAAAACAATTATTCGTGAGTGCATTATTGATTATGTACCTACTCGAGTGAAAAAAATTAAGAAACACAGCCCGTGGATAACGCGCGAGGTAATCCACGCAAAACGCAAAGTAAAGCGAACAAGAAAGAGACTTAAGCAGAAACCAGGAGCAGTAAATGAACTTAACTCTGCACTGAAGGATTTAAAAAGGAAAGTAAAATTAGCTAAGAACAATTATTTTAATAAAAAACTACCTAACTTTCTAAAAAGTTCCCCTAGCAAATTTTGGAACTACCTCAAACCAGCAAAAAATAATAGCATCAACACACCCCTGGAAGAACAAAACCCGATCAATGGAAGCATTCTGAACAGCTACTTTCAATCGGTATTCACTGTAGATGACGGAAACATTCCGGCCATCGACACTAGTGTAAAAGCTACCCTAGAATCTATCATCGTAACTGAGACGGGAGTGCTTAACGTATTGCTAAACGTCGACACGAAAAAAGGAGCAGGCCCCGATAACATTCCCAACCTTTTTCTTGTCAGATATGCGGAATTACTGGCTAAGTATCTTTGCCTCATATATAACCAATCACTGTTAAGACGTTCGCTACCCGAGGATTGGAAAAAGGCAAAAGTAATTCCTGTGCATAAGGGAGGGCGCAAAAATGATTTTCCTAATTTTAAACCAGTCTTTTTAACTTTTACAATTTGTAAAATCCTGGAGCATATCATCCTTAAACACATAACCGTTTACCTAGAAGAACAGCGTATATTATCTCCCTATCAGCATGGCTTTTGTCGAGGTCTATCAACCATAACTCAATTACTAGAATTAACACATGAGGTAGCCTATAATATTGACAATGAAAAGCAAACAGACCTGGTTTTCTTAGATTTTGCGAAAGCCTTTGATAAAGTATCACACAAGAAGCTACTAAAAAACTCGAAGTAGCACTAGGACATTCAACCGTTAATAAATGGATCGATAATTATTTGACTAACCGTTCTCAATACGTGGAATCTAACAATAAGACTTCAGATGTTACCCCCGTCACATCTGGAGTCCCGCAAGGCTGCGTCCTGGCTCCCGTTCTGTTTCTTCTTTATAATATTGATCTGCCTAGGAACCTTAATGTGAAAGTCAAACTGTTTGCAGACGATTGCGTACTGTATCGTGAAATAAACTCCCCCGACGACCACACTGCTTTAAATACAGCTTTAAAAGACGTTTCCCGCTGGTGTCGTAAATGGCAAATGTCCCTAAATATAAACAAGTGTACCATTTTGTCGGTAAGCCGAAAAAAAACAAGGTCAAATTTTCATTACACTATTGACAACATTCTCATAGCTAGAGTAAATCAGCATAACTATCTTGGAGTAATTATAACTGAAGAACTAAGATGGGATTCTAACATAAATTACGTAACTTCAGCTGCCTTGCGGCGCTTGTTCACACTTAAATATCGGCTCCACCAGGCGCCGCCTCCACTGAAGCACCTGGCATATACTTCACGTGTGCGATCATTACTCGAATATGGTAATATCATTTGGTCACCCTTCACTAAACAACAAATAACTAAACTCGAAGGAATACAAAGAAAAGCAGTTAGGTTCATACACAACCGGTACAGACTTGCAGATTCACCAACCGAACTACTAAAAATGCTGGTTTACTTACCATAACGAATCGAACGCGATTGGCACGTGCAAAATTTATACATCAGCTGATTCACGGTCATTTCAACATTGATTTATCTGCCTACATCACGTTTGATCAAAGTAGAACGACACGCCTAAAACATTCAATGAGACTAAACGAATATTCATTTACCACAAATTGCTTTAGGTATTCTTTTTTTCCGTTAGCAATTACTGAATGGAATCAACTAGATCCGAATATCTCGAGCAGTACCCAATTAGATAAATTTTTAACACTGGTTGAAAACGAACTTAACAAAATGCAAGGGGAAACAGTTAGGTGATATTCGTTTTGTGTATTTGTGTGTATATTTTACCGCACTGATTATGTACTCTTAAGTTACGCTTAAGATGAAATACCCTTCAGTATTGTACGTTGCACTTAAAAAGTATTCCTGAGCTCAAATACTCTGTTTTCAGATCATGTTCTTTATGTACTTATATTTCTCTTATTGAATTCTTTACCCATGCAGTACTTTTGCTTATCATTGTTTGCGTTACATTTATCAATAGTTCATACAATTTTCCAGTATGTGAATTTGCTTTGTACTTGCACGTTATTAGTAACCCACATGTGTGAATGCTGTTCCGATTTTGTTTTGTTAAACCGATTCTGTTACTAGATTTCAATTGTTAATGTGTGTGTCTTATTGTACACCTACTCTGTAACTTTATGTCTCAAGCACTTAATGCGAAAATCCCTGATGGGATTGGCAGTATGTTTAAATAAATAAAAATAAGTAAATATATCCAACCTTGCTTTTTTACTGTACTGCAATATTAAGGCTGTACCACAACACACAACTTATTTACCCCTGTTATAAGTCCATTGATCAAACCTTGCGTTCGAACTAACATCAACAACTTTCCCAAATTCATTCTCGCAGCTGGCAAGAGACGTGACTGGGCCCAATGGAAATATTGTTGGTGAAGATAAATCGATCCTGGCAGGTTCACCAATTGTTTGCATGTCACGTGAACGGATGGTGCGGTTGTCTCGGCCACCTTAGAGAGATTAACTCAGGAAAGCCGTTGATGGGTTTTTAAGAAAACACATCTATTGTAAACACAAGGAAAACCGTAAAGCGAAGCACTCAATAAATGAACTACACAGAAACCATAAACACCCAAACCTCTAATTAACAATCCCGATAAAGAAGTCAAATATACACCCAAAAGTTTGTACAATAAAGTCCAACGCAATTAGTTCATATACACTCCTTACATCGAGTCCTAGTTATTGTCCTTCCTTCCACAACTCCATACTTGTGTCTTACAAATGCGTCTCTAATGGACTGTCTTACCCCGCTGTCTTCGGTGCTGACGTGTTTCACTTACTGTGTGATCGCCACTCGGTTGTAGCCGTCCTCGCTTCGCTTCGGTGCCGGCGTCCGATGCGCGCGACCGTTCCTTGCACGGCGTGTGCTCCGCGCGTCCTCACGTTTCCTCTGTAGCTACCCGCTGGTAGCCACTGCCGCTGGATGTCCAAGGTAATCTCGGCATGAACTCGGCATCTCGGCTGGGGCCACGAAGATAGGTTCAGGGTGCATGTAGGGTGACGGTGCCGATGCGAAGTAGGCCTGGTTCCGCCCAGGTTCGGTTGGCATGGTCGATGGGCTGGCCGCGTCCCCCTGGCTCTTTATTTGAAGCTCACGTGCTCCTTCCGCCTCCTCGTTTTTTGCCTCCCCCTGGTCCTTGTGCGCCCTGCTTTTATCCCCTCTAAGCTTGATCTCGGCGCGCTCTCACTGGCTCCTTGCCTTGTCATGTCCATATACTGTCATCACACCACTGGTCTGCTGCGGGGCGTTCTGTGATTGGCTGACCCGTTCGCTGCCATATTTGAACATGATGGCTCGGGGTTTTGGAGCTGGCGTTCGCTCAGTGGTAAGGTAATGGTGCGCCGCTCAAATTGCTGTTTTTTTGTTTTGTTCTGTGTTTGTGGTGCTTTTTATGTATTCCCTATCAAGGGGTGCCCTGACACATGAAATCGATATCAGAATAACAAAAACAGAAAGAAACCAACCACGCGTGTTTCTAACTACGCTAAAAATGAATCTGTTGATTGCTCTGGAGTGCGCAGAACGCTCAGAGAGATAGCCCAATAATATGTCGTTTGTATGAGTTGGTACATACTTGATGACATTTAAAAAGGCTGCACAAACGCAAATGATCAAATTAAGAAGATATATACGTTGCACTGAGTGTTTTTCCGCTACCACGCTTTCCAGTCCTTGCAAAAAAAGGAAGCGCTAAAGAATAAAACTGATTTTATTACACTCTACAGAAAAATTTATTATGTTGAAGCCAGACAAGAGCGTGGTCCTGCGTACAAAAATTTATTTTTTGCGCTTTGGTATGCTGCACAAGGAGGAAACAGAGTATTGCCACGTGGGGAAGAATGACGCAAAGTTCTATTAGACGAAGTTTCTAAAGCGACCTCCTGCTCTGTAAAAGACTATATTGAGACACGAACGTCGAAGAAGGAGTCCGTAGCATGACGTGCACAGATTAACGTTGATAAAGAGAGTTTCTTCTCAGAACGTTATTACTCTCAGATCCAAGAGGATGGGACCGAGAACACTGACGAAGAAACAAAAAATGAAGTTAGTGACAAGGTGACACCCTTTGCAAATCAAGCAATATTGACCGACGCGACATACCACAAAAAGAGCATACAGGCGCTTCAAATGACACACCTGATAATAAAGCTGGAAGCGGCCACGCGCGTTTACAAAAAAAAAGAAATCATAAGTGATAGTTCTTGGACACATGATAATGAAAGCACAAGGACATCACAAAGCTTTTTTACATGCGAGCCTGAGCGCAAGGTAATACAAGTTTGCAAACAGGTAATGAAGCACAGGTGCTACCTGACTGATATGACAAAAATCCAGCTTTAAGTTATCCTTCTACAGTTAAAGGTCCAAGGGGCTCTGAAAAGGGTACATTGCGTTTTATTCTAACACATTGCATTCTCACACACTCTTAGATGAGTTAGAATTGAAGCTAAAATTTCCCGACTTCTTGCCTTGGAATGGCACGCTTCCATTTCTTATGCAGCTCCCCTTCGCTCGGTAAACAGTACAAGGAAATGTTTTCTTTTCTAGCCTTGTACCCGGAACCAGGTCCCGGGTTACTACACGTGTTCGGCATCATCACTGCACTACTCAAGTCTCACCACAATTGCGCGATGTGCACGTTACGTGTCTTTACCGCACAAAACAAACACAACTTGGCCGCGTCTTTCTCGTAGAGCCAGCGCCACGCCGCCCGAATATGGTGGTGCCACCGCGCAGCGGTCAAACGAAGCATCTGAACCTCTCCCGTTGAGTTTCGGAGCAGTTTCGTGACCAGTAAACCATTGAAGGACAATGGTAATAATTATGTTTGCCCCTGCACTCAAACGGGAGGGCTGCTGACGTCCTCCTAGGGCTAGGGCATGCGTGGGGATGGGAAGCACCCAGCAGTTCTCGGCACGACGTGGTCCCACGCTTGAAGACCCACCATTTTCCACCAGGGAAGCCAAGTGCCGGCGACCAGCCCGCCGAGACAACAAAAAAACAGTTCACCTCTCCTCCATCAGCCTGTGTAGTGGTTTATAGCAGCTACCTTAGACATCCTCTGTTGCAACGCGGGACGGCACCCATTTTTATTAAATTACGTGCTACAGCGCAATGTAAACGGTAACAGAATGCAAGGGTGTAGTGCGTTTGGCTGCAAGACCAGAAGGGAGTCGGATAGGCACTTTTTTCTATCCAAAGCCTCCAGGCATATCGGAATCGTTGAGTGAGATGGATATAAACATTATTCCATGGACAAATCTGTCCCCAGAAGAGACCACACTAATCGACGAGATTTAGGGTAAATCCCCAAGGTGGAGTAAGATTCTGCGAAGGAAAGTTTGACATCCACCGGAATGCAGCCGCGCGGCTACAAAGAAAAGCTATACAGCTTTCTCAGAAATTTGGTAGTTGAAGAAAAATTCGTCCTGGTCCTGGAAAAATTCGTCCTGGTCTAGGATTCTAACCCGGGACCACCGCTTAACCGGAGCAGTCGCTCTACCAATTGAGCAAACCAGGAGGCTAGTCGTTCGTAGCGCGAAGGTAAATTGATCAACAACTCGAAATGAAGGACAGGTGCAATCGACCAGATTTAGAGAAAATCCGCAAGGTGGAGTAAGATTCTGCGAAGGAAAGTTTGACATCCACCTGAATGCAGCCGTGCGACTACAAAGAAAACCTATACTGCTTTCCTTTGTAGTTATACAGCTATATACATTCAGGTGGATGTCAAACTTTCCTTCACAAAATCTTACTCCACCTTGGGGATCTCCCCTAAATCTGGTTGATTACACCTGTCCTTCACTTCGAAATACATGTTACTGACAAAACACGAGGCTTTATGCGCACAAAGGCGCACAGATAACGTGTTGTTATACGGAGCTGAATCTGCAGCGGACGCCAGGTCGGTTGGAGGCGCAATAACGGGCCTCCCATCCGTTCTACTTATTTTATATGCTCTATTCGTTAGCTGTGGTTTTTTAAGTGTGAAGTACCTTAGGACCTCACAAGGTCCATCCGCGTCCGTACGCATAGCATTTACATCGCCAAAAATCACCCAGGCACCGGCTGGATTCGAGCCTTGGTCTGGTATTCCAGCCAGAGTTGGTGTCCGACGTCTTACTCACTGGGCTACGACCGTGACTTAGAGTCCCACGGCTTACTCTCTCGCCTGTAACGGTTCGGAGTACATTAGGACCTCCCAATGTCCATTCATGTTCAACCGTGCACACAAAACCATAAAGCGAAAATCTGTGCGGAAACTACCTAAAAGGTACAAGAACACTCAAAAACACTCCAAAGTAGGCACAAACATAACCTATCAATGAGAAAACTCACAAAAACACCGTTGTAATTATGTTGTGACGAAGTTTCAGTTCACAGTGACTGCATCAAACTGCGATAGGTGGCAACACGCGTAAAAACAAGAGATGACACCATGGTGCACCACGTATATAAGCGGGTTCCGGAAATCACACACCCTCGTCCCGCCATTTAAGAAAACGAACATAGCGTCAAGCTGCTTCTCAACGTCTACAAATACAACAAGTGGCCAGCCAAGGCAAAGCGACTAAAATCCAACGACGGTCGGGGAGCAAATCGAATATCAGTCGGGGTGCAACTTGGATGTCATTTAGAGGTCCCGTATTCTGCCCCCTCACCATCATCGGCGGAGTGGAGATGCTGCCATTCCTCGCATGGGGCACCTTGAGTAATCTTGGTGACGATGTTGACGACACCGCGGACCCCGAGCCCCCATTTTCACGCTGTAACCAACCGTGATAATGATTTTCAAGGTGAAGGGTACAATTCTCAAACGGTGGCCGTCGGAGCCCAGGTCAAGCTCCGGCGGATGGTCTCCCTGTATGTTTAACAGGCAGGGAGCTCCGGGACCTCTTCAGCTATCAGGGTAAGGCTGACGAAGAAAGTACCCTCATCTCCCTGCTTTTTGCTATGCCATATGGATAATTCAACCCCCCCCCCAAAAAAAAAACGTGATCGGCCCCCGAAAAGGGGCCGCACCAAAGTCTGCTTTCCTCCCTTGCCAGAGTTGACATTTCCAAAACCTGACAGTTTATCCCGCTTTCTAATAATAGAATCTCTTGACCAGTCAAATCCCGTCACTGCCTAGTCTTTTTTTCTCATCTCCAAGTTCCTTGACTGCATTGTAGGGAAATCCTATAAGGCCAAGAATCTCCAGAACAGGGGAAATCTTGATCGAAATTAACAACAGTCAGCAATCAATGAACCTTCTCAAACAAACCCGCATGGTAGATACATGCATAAAGATCACGCCCCACCGCACGCTGAACTGCTCCCAGGGCGTCATCTCCGATCCTGACCTGATGAACGAAACAGAGACAGATCTGCTCGAGAGCCTTCGAGATCAGGGTGTGAAGGCAGTGCGAAGGGTAGCCATGCGTCGAAATGACACCGAAATCCGCACAAAACACTTGATCTTGACATTTGACTGCTCAACGCTCCCCGAGTCGGTCAATGCAGGCTTCATGCGATGTCCAGTCTGACCGTACGTACCAAACCAGCGCCGCTGCTTCAAACACCAGCGGTTCTGGCATGGTACCAAATCTTGCCGCGGCAAAACGACCTGTGCCAAATGCACAGCACAGGACCACCCGACAGGTAATTGCAACTCTATCAACTTCACGTGTTAACTACGGGGAACACACTCGGCGTACTCTCGCAAATGTGAGAAATTACAACAAGAAAAGAAAATGATGATGATGATGATGATGGTTGGAGTTTTTTGGCGCAAGGCCAGCTGGGGCAAAGAGCGCCAAACAAAAGTATTTAGAAGAAAATAGTGGCTACTAGAGCCAGAATAACACTAAAATCAATTAACGACAATGCTGATGGCTGGTGTATAGGGCCAGTTTTGATTACGCATGATAGGAAATGAGGTTTAAAAGTTTACATCAGACAAATATTTAAAAACACGTTGCACTGAGACCATGGCATTATCCCCCCAAAACAACGAAAGGTGTAGCGGAATGTGTTGTCTGTATAGTTCCTTGAAGTGTCTGTGTCTTGTTGTGTCGAGTGCCTTGCATGTGATTAGGATGTGGACTACGGATAGGCCCTCCCCACACCTGCTACGCCCAGGTCTTGGAGAGCTAGTGAGCAGGTGTGAGTGTGTTACGTGAGTGTGGCCTATCCGCAACCTAGCTAAGGTAACTTCAATGTGTCTGTTATGTGAGTCAGTAGCGTATGGTCCCAAGTGAGGTTTTATTACATGTAACTTGTTATCTGTCTGTTCACTCCAGTGTGTTTGCCACGTGTTGTGAAGTTGGTGTCTGATGTGTGGCTTCATATCTGTGTACGGAAGTGTTGGTATGCCCACTGAATTCAAGAGTGTAGCAGCAGTGGCCATTTCATCTGCAGTTTCATTCCCGGCTATTCCGCAATGGCCAGGAACCCAACATATTGTTATTTCAAGACTTGATGCGTATGCAACCATAAGGCCCTTAAAAACAAGATTGATTACATAATTTTTTGAGCGTTTTCTAGACAAAAGTGCACGTACAACAATAAGAGAATCTGTAAAAACTATGGACTTTGGAATTTGATTCTGGACAATGTGGTCTAAAATAAGTAAAATGCCGTGTGCTTCAGCTGTAAAAATGCTGTTGTGGAAGTTCATTCTTTTTGCCATGTTAAAGTTCGGTCCATGCGCAGCACAAGACACAGCATCAGCTGTCTTTGATGCGTCGGAGTAAAACTCTGCCCACTGGTACTTATCCTGTAGGAAGAGGAAATGCTGCATAATAACGGCCCTTGGTGCCCTGTTTTTGTCGAACTGCACAAAGGACAGGTCACAAGAAACATCCCTGGCTTGCCATGGTGCAGTAAAATCAATGATCGCTGTCTTATGGATATATGAAAATGACACTGCTAGCTCAGAAGCTTCTGCTCTCACTCTGAGAGGGAACGGCATGGGAATAGATGGGCGGTTTAAAAAGAGCTGCTGTGAGGATGCATCATGAATGGTCGAGTTAAGAGGATGATTTGTGCGAGACATGATTTTAGAGGCATACAACAAGTAAGTGTATATCCTCTGGTGATACAGGGACCATTTGTGGCACTCTGCATAGAGGCTTTCCACAGGGCTGGTGCGAAAGGCGCCACAAGCAAGGCGAAGCCCCAAATGCAGAACTGGGTCAATCATTTTAAGCGCCGTTTTCGTTGCAGACCCATATACGACGCTGCCGTAGTCCAAGCGAGATCCAACCAGTGCAGTATACAGACGCAGGAGTAGCTGCTTGTCTGCACCGTACGATTGGTGAGAGACAACTTTAGGGATATTCATAGTTTTTAGGCATTTTTGCTTAAGCATTTTCAGATGAGGAAGAAATGTTAGTTTTTTGTCGAATATTAGGCCTAAAAACTTGTGCTCCTTTTTTACAGGAATCGACACGCCGTTTAGAGTAATGTCAGGGTCCACATGGATCCCGCGAACACGGGTGAACACAACGCAAGTACTTTTTACGGGGTTCAGCTTAAAGCCGTTTGTGTCCGCCCAGCGAGCAAGTTTGTTCACGCCGAGCTGGACTTGCCGTTCACAGATTGACGTATTACATGATTTAAAAGATATTTGCACACCATCTACATAAACTGAGCAAGAAATGGTTGGTGGCAATGCCTTACGGAGTGAGTTCATCTTCACTATGAAGAGTGTGCAGCTCAAAACACCTCCTTGAGGCACGCCATTTTCCTGAACATGTACATTAGAAAGTGCACTACCAATTCTTACACGGAAAGTTCGTTCAGACATGTAGCTAGAAAGAGTGCTAAGCATGTTGCCCGAAACACCGAATGACTTCAAGTCACTCAAGATGCCGTATCGCCATGCCGTGTCGTAGGCCTTTTTCATATCAAAGAAGACTGTAATGCAGAAGTGTTTGTGAATGAGGGCATCTTTTATGTAAGATTCCAAGGCAACAAGCTGATCATTGGTGGAGCGCCCCGCCCTGAAGCCTGCCTGGCAGCTCTCGAGAAGAGCGTTGTACTCGAGGAAGTACACGAGCCTGCGATTGATCATGTTCTCGAAGAGCTTGCACAGGCAGCTCGTCAGGGCTATTGGGCGGTAACTTGAGGGGGACGACGGGTCTTTTCCCTCCTTCAAGAAAGCCACTACAACGGCCTCCCTCCAAGAGTGTAGAATGTGCCCCGAAAGCCATATTTTATTATATAGATGTAGAATTGCTTCAAGTGTGTCTGCGTGTAGGTGTTGTATCATTGTGTATGTAATGTTGTCTGGGCCTGGAGCTGAGGGTTTACACATGCTTAGAGCAGCCCTCAGCTCATGTAGTGAAAACAAGGAGTTGTAAGAAGTCTCTGATTTCTTGTTGTCGTGTAGGGTCTTCTTTTCACAAGAGGCTTTATGTTTCAAGAAAGTGTTCGTGTAGTGTGCTGAACTGGACACGTGTTGGAAGTGTTGTGCGAGTGTGTCACCCTGGTCTTCCAGGGTGTCCCCTGTCGTACTGACCAGGGGCAGGCTGTGTGTCTGTTGTCCTTTGAGTTGGCGTATACGTGTCCATACTTTCCTTGTGTCTGTGTAGGTGTTTATTGATGTTATGAATGTACGTCAACTCTCTCGTTTTGCCTCACGGCGCACACGTTTTCCTAACGCCTTGGCCCGTTTGAACAAGAGGAGGTTTCCCGACGTGGGGTACCGACGAAGGATACCCCACGCCTTGTTCTGGGCCTCTCGCGCCCGCCTACAGTCCTCATTCCACCACGGCCTCCGCTGGTTGCGCGGGGCACCAGAGGCGTGGGAAATGGACTTTTTGGCGGCGTCGAGGATGTGCGCCGTGAGGAGTTGGGTAGATTCTTCAACGTGTAGGTGTCCTATGGATGTGTGGTGTAGTTTGGATGTCTCTGTAAATGTATTCCAGTTAGCTCGTGTTTCATTGAACCTATTATGGGAAGATGGACTGCATGGGCCTTTACCTATGTATGTAAGTGAGGTGGGGAAGTGGTCACTGCCATATGGGTCAGTTCCCACACCCCACTCGAGAAGAGGAAGGAGAACTGCGGAGCCAATAGCCAAGTCAAGACATGAGTATGTGTTGTGTCCTATGTTATGATATGTAGGCTGTTTATTGTTGAAAAGGCATGCTCCAGAGGATGTAAGAAACCTCTCTATCAGGCGACCACGGGCATTCGTACGAGAAGAGCCCCAAAGAGAATTGTGAGCATTAAGGTCGCCCGTTAGAATGTATGGTTCGGGCAGCTGGTCAACCAGCGCCTCGAAGTCAGAGCTCAAAAGTGTGACATCAGGAGGAATGTATATAAAGCATACCGTTATCAACATATTAAATATTATTAAGCCTATTGCTACAGCCTCAAGGATAGTGTTCAAAGTGACAGGGTGGCATGCTAAAGATTTCCGGGCGATTATGGCCACACCCCCAGAAGAGTGTGTGCAGCCATCCCTGTCCTTTCTGTATACCAGGTAACTATTCAAGAAATTTGTGTGCTTGAAATTCAAATGTGTTTCCTGAACACACATTACACTTGGCTGATTAGCATGCAGTATTTCATTTACATCGTCGAGATTTTTAAAGAGGCCTCTGCAGTTCTATTGTACTGTGTTCTCTCTTCCCATTATGGAGTGTTCGGAGCTACTGGACTGTGTTGTTTATGTGTCCTCTTTCGGGGCTGTGATTCTCGTCTTTTTTGGCTTGTCGGGATACTTTGGCGTTGGGACGCGTTCCTTGCGGTGTACCGCAGACAAGAACGGACCGACGTCCATTTCATCCTCGGATGTCCTCGGAGCGCCTGAGGGATCAGGCTCCTTGGACCGCGAACCCTTTGGGGTGCGCTTTTCTTTGCCCGCAACCACCGAGGGATTCAGGAACGCCTCGGATGGCGCAGGCGGTGCGGTGGTGGTGGGAGCTGCCGCTGGCTCCCCCAAGTCCATCTCCTCTGCACCGTCACCCGTGGTTTGGGACACTGGAGTGGAAGTGGAGGATGCAGCATCGCTTCCACCAGACGTGGTTGCCCCCACAGCCGCTGCTGGCTCAGCGAGCAGTGCGGAGGCGGGTTGGATTGCCTGAGGCAACCCAGGGTGGGGGGGCGCGGGCGGGACCAAGTCCGACTCGCGGTACTGGGTCCCCGCCGAAACCAGACGCCGCTCCGCCCCCCGGCGAGCTGCGTCGGCGTACCTCCCCAGGGGGAAAGAGGCGAACCTCTTTCGCGCCTCTGGGAAGGTGATGTTTTCCGTGACCTTGATGTTTATTATTTTTTTCTCAAGCTTGAACCGCTCGCAGGTTCGCGAATATGCAGCGTGAGGTCCTTGACAATTGGCACAGAGCAGTTGATTGGATGAACAGTCATCAGTGAGATGGTGTTGGGCACATTTAGCGCAGGTTGGCTGGCCCCGCACGAGTTGGTACCATGCCCGAACCGCTGGCACTTGTAGCAGCGACGCGGATTCGGGATGTACGCTCGAACGGAGCACGAGATAAAGCCTGCCTTAATGGATTCAGGAAGTGTGGAACGGTTGAAAGTCAGGATTATATGTTTTGTGGGGATTTGCTTCTTGTCTCGTCTGATGGTTATACGCCTCACTGCAGTTACACCCTGATCTTTCAGGCCTTCTAACAGATCAGCTTCGGTCTCATTCAACAAATCAGTCTCCGAAATCACACCCTGAGAGCTGTTGAGGCTACGATGGGGAGTGACTCTGATGGCCAGATCTGCCATGCAGGTTTGCGACAGGAGGTTAGTGGCTTGTTGCTGCGTCTTGACATTGACTAGAACTTCACCGGTACGGAGTTTCTTAGCATCGAACGATTTTCCGAGGATGCCTTCCAGGAACTTAGTGATCAAGTATACGGACATGGAAGAAACAGGGTTTGTTTTGTCAACTGCCTCGATAACCAAGAATCGAAGATAGTTGTCAGGTTCCGGAATGTGGATTGTTGGAAGGGATGGAAAGGAAACTTCGGTGCTGCCCCTTTTCGAGGGCCGAACACGTTTGGGGGGGGGGTTTGAATTATCCATATAGCATTGGAAAAAAGTAGGGGAAGGGGGTACTTTCGTCTCAAACCTTATCCTAATAGCTTGAGAGGTCCCGGAGCTCCCTGCCTGGTGAACAGACAGGGAGCCCATCCGCCGGAGCTTGACCTGGGCTCCGACGGCCACCGTTCGTGGTTTCTAACCCTCCACCTATAAACACATCGCCACGGTTGGATCCAGCTTATGTTTGGGGGCTCGGGGTCCGCGGTATCGCCAGTACCGTCACCAAGATTGCTCAAGGTGCCCCGTGCGGGGAAGAAAAGAAAATAATCAATGTGAAAGTAACAGAGAACATCACCTTCCCAGAGGCGCGAAAGAGGTTCGCAGACCCGCTGGGGAGGTACGCAGACCCGCTGGGGAGGTACGCAGACACAGCTCACCGGTGGGCGGAGTAGCGTCTGGTCTTGGCGGAGACCCAGTACCGCTAGTCGGACTTGGTCCCTACCCCGCACCCCGCTGGGTTGGCTCACGCAGCCCAACCCGGTACCACGCCGCTTGCTGAGGCAGGAGCGGTCGTGGTGCAAACCACTTCTGTCGAGACCGGTGCCGCTCCCGCCCTACCTGCCCATCCTTCAGTGCGTAGGAGGGTGCTGAGGGGATGGACACCGCGGGCCCCACACCAGCTCCCACCACCACCGCACCACTCGTGCCACCTCTGGTGCCCCGAACGCCTTCGGCGGTGGCGGCTCAAACGAAGGGCTCCCGAAAGGGGGCCAAATCCTGGGGGCCCGGTCCCTCAGGCACCCCTCGGGCATGTGATGACAGGATGGATACCTGCCCGTTCCGGCCTGCAACGCACCGCAAGGAGCGGCCACCGACTTCCAAGACTACAGAAAACCCTAAAAAGCCGAATCCCAGCTTAACAGCCCCAAAAGACGACACATGAACACACACACTCCAGTCATTCCTAAATGTATATAATCGGAACAGACATCATTCAATGGAACTGTAGAGGCATTATTAACAATATAGATGATGTGTACGAGATACTTCATTCACATCAGCCAAGTATCATGTGTCTTCAGGAAACACACCTGAATAGTCAACATAATAACTTCCTGAATAGCTACTTGGTATTTCGAAAAGACAGGCACACTTGCACTTATTCTTCAGGTGGTGTGACCATAGTAGCCCGAAAATCCTTATCGTGTCACGCCATCTACCTAAACACCATGTTGGAAGCATTGGCGATTCAAACAAATATTTTTCACAGGTTAATAAAGGTATGCTCTCTCTACATCCCTCCAGATTATTAACTTTCGAAAAATGATATGAGGCCCTTATAGATCAATTACCTGAACCGTACTTAGTCTTAGGCGACCTCAATGCACATAATTCAATCTGGGGCTCTTCCGGCACAGATGCCCGTGGTCGCTTAATTGAAAGATTTTTCTAACATCATAGGGAGCACGCCTTTTTAACAAAAAGCAAGCTACATATTATAACATAGGACAAAACAGTTATTCACATCTTGACTTGGCTCTTGGCTCTGCAGTTCTTTTCCAATTTCTTGAGTGGCATGTGGACACAAACTTATATAGTAGTGACCACTTCCCCACCAAATTGACTTACATAGGCAAAGGTACAAACACTCCCCCTCTCACAAAACGTTCTGTGAGACAAGAGCAAACTGGAGTATATTCACAGAAACATCTAAACTACACTACACATCCATAAAACACCTACACATAGAAGACGCGACCCAACTGCTCACGGCGCACATTCTCGACGCCGCCGACAAGTCTATTCCCCAGGCGTACGGTGCCCCACGCGACCCAAGGAGTCCCTGGTGGAACGAGGACTGCAGGCGAGCGCGAGTGGCCCAGAACAAGGCCTGGGATGTCCTTCGCTTGTACCCCACGTCTGATAACCTTTTATCCTTCAAACGGGCAAAAGCACTCGGGAAGCGCGTGCGTTGTGATGCAAAAAGGGAGAGTAGGCATGCCTTCCTCACATTCATAAACTCATACACAAACACACGCAAAGCATGGACACGTATACGTAAACTCACAGGACATCAGACACACAGCCTGCCCCTGGTGAGCACAACAGGGGACACACTCAAAGACTAGGCCAACACACTTGCACAACACTTCCAACACGTGTCCAGCTCTGCACACTAAACAAACACTTTCATAAAATACAAAACATCTAGTGAAAAGAAGGCCTTGTGGGATAATAATATTTCAAGCACCTCTTATAATTCCCCTTTACACTTCATGAGCTGATACTGGCTCTCAGTACTTGTAAGCCTTCAGCTCCAGGTAGAGAAAACATTTCGTACATCATAGTACAACACTTACAGCAGACACACTCGAAACACTTTTGCACCTCTACAACAAAATATGGCTTTCGGGGCAACTTCCAGGGTCTTCAGAGGCCATCGTAGTGGCTTTTCTGAAGGAGGGAAAGGATCCGTCTTCCCCTGGTAGTTATTGTTCCATTGCCCTAACAAGCTGCCTGTGCAAGCTGCTCGAGAAGATGATCAATAGGAGAATTGTGTACTTTCGAGAGTACAATCGTCTTCTCAAGAGCTGCCAGACTGGCTTCCGGGTGGGGCGATCTAAAAATGGTCAACTTGTTTCTTTAGTTGCTTACATAAAGGATGTATACATACAAAAGCAATACTGCATGACAGTATTTTTCGATATTGAAAAGGCATATGATACGGCATGGTGCTACGGCATGCTTGGAGACTTAAAATCTTTTGGTATTTCAGGTAACAGGCTGAACACTCTTTGTAGTTGCATGTCTACACGAACATTCCGTGTCAGAGTTGGGCCGGCACTATCAAATGTTCACGTGAAGGAGAATAGCGTGCCTCATGGTAGTGTTTTGAGGTGCACATTGTTTATTGTTAAGATGCACTCGCTCCGAAAGGCACTTCCGCCATCTTTTTCTTGCCTCATTTATGTCAATGACGTCCAAATATCTTTCAAATCATGTAACATCTCTATATGTGGACGTCAGGTCCACCTTGGGGTGAACAAACTTTCTCGCTGGGCTGACGAAAATGGTTTCAGACTTAATCCTGCGAAAAGTACTTGTGTTGTATTAAAAAAAGGCGCGGCATTCTGCACGATCATGAAATTAACCTCAATGGTGATTCAATCCCAGTGAAAAAGAAACACAAGTTTGTGGGTGTGGTGTTTGACGAAAAACTAACCGTCATCCCTCACATCAAACGACTCAAACAAAAATGCCTAAAAACGATGAATACTCTAAAAGTCCTGTCTCACCAATCAAACGTTGCAGACAAACGACTTCTGCTTCGCCGTTATGCCGCGTTGGTAGGGTCACGGTTAGACTACGGAAGTATTGTTTATGGGTCAGCCACGAAAACAACTCTAAAAATGCTCCACCCAGTGCTTCAGTGGGGGCTTCGCTTGTCTTGTGGCGCATTCCGTACTAGTCCTATTCACAGTCTTTATGAAGAGCGCGAAACATGGTGCTTAGCGTACCAGCGAGCTTATGCTGACCTTCTATATGCCTCCTAAATCTCATCAATGGATAACCATCTCTTTAAACAAGTTTTAAATGATATATCCACAACTCAACTCTTTTTAAACCGTCCATCAATTTCTCTTCCCTTCCCGCATAGAGTGATAGACGAGATGACTATTCATGAGGTCTCCTGCTCCGACACATTCAAATCATCTCACACTGATCTTGTAGCTCCATGGCATCTTTGTCCTGTGTCGTGTGACTTGCCTTTCGTACAGTACAATAGGAACAGGACACCACGAACTGGGATTCTGCAGCCTTTCATGTATCTGCAGGATAAATACAGGGCTTCAGAGTTTTTCAGTGATGCATCTAAAATGTTCACTGCATTGTATTGTGCTGCACATGGACCTAACTTTGAAGCAAGTAGAACCATGAGTGTAAAGACTAGTATTTTCACGGCGCATGCATATGGCATTTTTCTGGTTTCAAGTCACATAGTTAAATACATTATTTCTAAATCCACCATTTGGACAGATTCGCTGAGTGTCGTCCGTATATTGTCATCCGGAAAGTCATCAAAACACTATGTCATTAACCTTGTCTTCAAATCATTTATGATAGCTGATTCGTCAACCCTTGTGGTGACTGTGTGTTGGGTGCCAGGCCATTCTGGCATAGGCGGAAATGAACTGGCGAGAAGAAGTCTCCTGTTACGACGTGTCTTTCCTCTGGTTCGTGTTTCGACCCTATTTATCGCATTTTCTACGTTCCCAGCTATTTCCCGTAGTGCCAGCGAGAACCTCCTTTTCCTGGCGGCGCCAGCAAGGGCTACTACCTGCCCCGGAAATGTTCCCGAAAGCAAGCATCACAACCGCATCGCCTCTAAGCAGCGGCTAGGCCTAACCTCCTGTTCGGGCGGTGGGTGCCGTTCCGCGCAAGGCCTTCTTGGGTCCCTCAAGCAGGCGCTACTTCAAGACCAGCTGTTTAAGCAAATGGAGCCGACGTCTCACGTGGTGTCCAACGTCGCCCTTCAAACATCGACGCCTCTCACACCCCAGGGTGACGACAGGTGCCCCATGAATGCCAGCAGCGACCCTCCTGTGCCGCAAAAGCCATTAGTGTCACTGGCAAGTCTGCTGAACCCCCCGACAAACGCCTTTGCACCGAGTCTTCAACCTTAGTGCCGCGTCAGTCTGAGGACGCTAATGCACCGGTGGACCAGAAGCAGGCAACCGTATTCTTATCAGAAATCAGAAATATGTTTATTACATAAAAAACAATTACAGCAAAATGGGTGAAGACTCATCTGGATCCTTAGCGACATGGCTAGTCATGGATCCGTAACAGAGTAACTACAATAAACAAAGAAACAATTTTTTTTGGATTGGAAAACATTTTATGAGCATAAAAGTGGGTGGCTTTCTCAGTCCAGATAGCCGCGAGCTAGCGCAGCTGCTTGGGCGCGAGTGATGAGGCGTGCTTGGTCCTCGCACCGTGAGCTGGCCAACTCGCGCTCCCACTGCTCAGGGGATGGGGAAGGGAGGGGGTTTGGCGCGTAGGGGCATTCCCAGACTAGGTGGTAGGTAGTGTTTGGGACGGAGCAAGAAGGGCAGTTGTAGGGGTAAGTGGAGGGAGATATGTGGTGGAGCATCGTGGTGTTGTAGAATGTGTTGGTCTGCGGTCGACGCCAAATGCGAGCCGCCTGTGTGCTGAGGGATGGCTGAGGAGGAGGGTATTGAAGCCGCAGTTGGCGATAATGATATAGGATTTCAGTGTATTGGGGATGGACCAGGGGATAGATGGAGGGTTCGGAAAGGTCCTCTTCCGTCGACGAAAACGCCCGGAATGTAAGAGCAACGCAGCGGCGTGTGCCGCCTCGTTTCCCTCGAGGGAAGAATGGCCTGGTGTCCATACAATCTAGATGTGGGGTGGATTCTTGATTGAGGATAGTATCTTCAGCGCTGAGGGAGAGGTGCGGCCTGTACAGTAGTTGCGGCAAGCCTGTTGCGAATCTGTGAGGATTGCCACGTAGTTAGAGGAAGCCGTGGTCGCTGCTAGAGCGATGGCTGTCTCTTCAGCCGTCGTGGTGCTTGCGTGTAGAATGGTGAGGGAGGTAACATTGACAGATTTGGAGTCGACGACAACCAGTGCGTGAGCAGGGCGGCATGTATACGGAGCGACGTCCGTGTATAGGGTGTCCGGTTTGTTGTGGTATTCGGCCCGGAGGCGGGTGACGCGGGCCTGTCTTCTGCCTTGATTGAAGGAAGGGTGCATGTGTTTGGGGATGGGAGACACGAAGATGTGAGCGCGGAGTGACGGAGCGATACGCTGGGGGGTGTCTAAAGAAAGAGGAGTGGGGTAGCCTAGTTTATGCAGTACCGTGCGACCCGTAGGGGTGAGGGCAAGGCGATTGAGTTGCTGGGCCCGCTGTGCTTCGAGGAGCTCAGAAAGGGAATTGTGGATACCTAATTGCAGAAGGCGGACAGTAGGCGTGAAGACAGGGAGGCCGAGGGCGATTTTGTATGATTTCCTAATAAGGGCGTCTAATTTGGGATGTTCCTTTGGTTTGAGGTTGACGGAGGGAGTACCATATGTAATGCGGCTGATCAGTAGGGCTTGAACAAGTCGGCAGGTGTCTGGTTCTTTTAGGCCATGGCGCTGGGTGCAGATGCTTCTGATGAGATGTGTGAGCTGGGTGACTGTGACATGAAGTTGTGGGAGAATCGCCGCCCCAGAGCCATCTGCGTGGAACGTCACACCAAGTATACGGAGTGAGGGCACTTGGGGAACGGGCGTAGAATCGATCGTGACTGACGGGTCCGGAGTGGGGTTTGGGGGACGGCCTCGGGTGCGGGCTCGAAGAACGAGGAGTGCGGATTTATGTGGTGCACATGTCAGACCACGCTGCTGCAGGTACCCGAGTGTGCAATCAACGGCTTGCTGGAGAATGTCTTGTTGATCTCCTGGGGATCCTGCGTTACTCCAGAACGTGAGGTCATCCGCATAGAAAGCGTGCTGAAGGTTGGGGATGGCAGAACGCTGGGCTGGGAGTTGAAGAAGGGCTATGTTAAAAAGGAGCAGAGAGATTACAGAACCCTGTAGTGTTCCTTTCGGCGGAGTCGGGAAAGGGTCAGACTGGAGGGGGCCAATACGATGCGTTGCGGTGCGGTTCTTGAGAAAGGCCCGGACGAAGTTGTATGTGGCCTCCCCGCAATTGGTTTTTTGCAGTCCTTGGAGTATTGCGGCATGCGTGACATTGTCAAATGCTCCTTGTACATCTAATGCAAGTATAGAACTGGGGTGTGTTTTGCTTAAGTTTTCGATAATTTGCTCTTTAAGTTGTAAAAGCACATCTTGGGTAGACAGGTGTGCTCGAAATTTAAAGATGGTATGAGGATAGAGGTCATTGTCCTCCAGGAATTCCGTAAGTCAGGAGTGAACGAGGTGCTCGAAGAGTTTACCCAGGCATGATGTGAGTGAAATAGGGCGAAGGTTGTCAACGGAGATTGGTTTGTGTGGTTTCGGGATGAGGGTGATGTCGGCGTGGCGCCACTGAGAAGGAAGGGTGCCGGCTGCCCAGTGCTTGTTGAAGAGGGCAAGGAGGGAGTTGAGGGAGTCTTTATCGAGATTTTGCAAGGTCTTGTTGGTTACTCGATCTTTTCCAGGGGTGGTATTGCGCGTGATGCGGGTGAGGGCCTGCTTCAATGCTTGAATCGAGAAGGGGGCATCAAGCGCAGGGTTAGGTGTACCCATGTAGTCGTCAGATGGAGGAGGTGGAGGGGTTTGCGGGGGACCAAAAAACTTCGTGCGTAGGGTGTCCAGAAGGTGGGCAGGGGGATGGGGGTAGTTATGAATCACACGTTGAATGTGGTGATACGGGGCAGTCTTGGAGTGCTTTGAGCCCAGCAGATGTCTCAGAATACGCCACGCACGTTTTGTGCTAAGCTTACCCTGCAGCTCGTCGCAGAATGAGCGCCAAGAAACAACCCAAACAATGTTTTTACAATAATTACATATCACGTGAGCTAGGTAAATATATTTATTATGTGTTAACAGGGTGAGGTATAATGTTCAGACATGAAAAATTCTCTTAAGGAACGCGTGTTTTTTAGTTTTATTTTTATATTCACTGGCACAATGTTCCATAGTTTGGCACTTAGGTAAGAAATAGTGCGGCGCCCATACAGATTATGTATTTTTGCTAAATTAAGATTACAGTTGTGGGCATGTCTGCTGTTTCGTTGAGGTTCTATTATAACGGGTGATCGATTGGATTTATTTAGGGCTCTTTGAACTAGTAATGTTGTTTTGTAGTCCCTTGCTACATTAAATGACATAATTTTAAGTTCTCAAAAGATTGGGGACGATGGCGCGGTGGTGGGAGCGCATGTCATTATTCTCATCGCCCTTTTCTGGAGTTGGACAATAACGGAGCTGTATGACGAGAATGTATATCACCATGACTCTCTGACCCACTCCGCTCTCTTCTTGTCCCTTAATGTTACACCTATCATTTTCCGCTCAATTGCCCGCTGAGTCGTTCTCAATTTAGGTTGAACCCTCTTAGTGAGTCTCCAAGTTTCTGCCCCGTAGGTGAGTACCGGTAAGATACAGCTGTCATACACTTTCTTCTTCAGCGACAATGGTAGGCTGCTATTCATTATCTGAGAATGTCTGCCGTATGCACCCCACCCCATTGTGATCCTTCTAATTATCTCTGCCTCATGGTTGGGATCTGGGGTCACAACTTGGCCTAAGTAGATATATTCGCTTACCACTTCCACTGCCTCGCCAACTATCTCAAACTGCTGTGCTGTCCCGAGGTTATTGATCATTACGTTAGTTTTCTGCATATTAATTTTCAGGCCCACGGTTCTACTCTGTTCGCCCAGTGCGGAAAGCATGCTTTGCAATTCGTCCCCCGAGTTACTTAGCAAGGCAACGTCATCAGCAAATCTGGGGTTAGTGAGGTATTCTCCATTAACCCTTACTCCCACCTGTTCCCAATCCAACGTTCTGAATACTTCGTGTAAGCATGCTGTGAATAACATTGGAGAGATTGTGTCTCCTTGTCTGACACCCTTCTTTATAGGTATTTTACTGCTCTCTCTATGGAGGATGATGGTAGCTGTAGACCCACTGTAGATATCCTCTAGTATTCTTACATAATGTTCATCTACCCCCTGGTTCCGTAATGCCTGAATGACTGCTACAGAAAATAATATAGGACAAAGAACCGAACCCTGTGGTACCCCTGCTAGGACCGTTTTTAACCCAGATTTGCTGTTTGCTATATTTTCAAACTGTTTACAGTTACTTAAATAACTGCGGGAAAAGTTTAAGGTTGGCCCTAGAAAACCATAGCGTTCTAGTTTTTGGAACAAAATGCCGTGATCCGCACAATCAAAAGCCTTTTGTATATCAAGGAATATGTCTAATGTAATTTGGTTGTTATTTAGGGCTTGGTTAATAACATCTGTTACTGCATTAACTGCCGTTGTGGATGAGTAAATTTTGGGGAATTCGTGTTGATTTGTTGTTAAGATTTCATGTTTTTCAACGAATTTCATTACTCTTTTCGCTATTAGCTTTTCAAACAAGATATTATTGCACGATAATATCGTTATAGGACGGTAGTTTTCTACACAGTTGGGGTCCTCTCCTTTGAATATAGGCACCACTCTCCCAATTTTTAGCTGCTCGGGGTATCTTCCAGAGTAAAAAGATTTGAACATTTTTTCTAGTGGGTGACACAAAATTTCGATGTTACCTTTCAATATGCTAATTGATATTTCATCATGACCCATTGCTTTATTTCACTGCATCTGTCTGGTCATAGCGATTATTTCTGCGGTGGTTATCTCTCTGAATGCGAAGCTATTAATAATTGTGGCACCATTCACTCTGACGGTAAAGTGCCCTGCCGTCTGAATCCCACTGGCCTTCCATCAAGCACTAAAGATGCTCAACCAGCTTCCTTCAAGGTAGCCATCAAACCGGATCAGAATTTCGACATCCGCCAAATCACGACGAAAGCTCTCCTACAGACGATATCAGCATGTCTGCATCCTCAAAGCCATATTGGCTACACTTTCCACCGAGATACCAACTCCATTTCTGTGTGGGTAGCGTCATTAGAGGCAGTTCACAAGCTTTCCATCCCCACTTATATACCCATCTCCCTCGGAGTTCACCTGCCAGTACAAGCTTACCTCCTAGGCGGTACTCATGTCCGCCGTTATGTCGTCTCGGGCGTCGATGCCGGTGAGCCCTCCGACGTGATCCGGGACACCATCGGATCCGAGACGCACCAAGTGCTCCTAGCCCGGAATTTGACAGTCATCGTACATGCCTCGTGACTGTTCTTGGTCCTCCGGAACCACCGGTGTGATTCATATACAATGGCTGCATCCTTTGCCATCGGCCTTACAAGACGAGGCCAGTATTTTGTTGCCAATGCTTGCAACAGCGTCACATGCGCACCTCTTGCCCAAATCGCCCTCCTTCTCAAACCTCCGCGACTCCAAACGCGACTGCTGAAAATGAAAATGCCCTTAAATTTCGTTGTGGGCTGTGCAAGTCTGATGATCACGATATCACAGACAGGAAGTGCCTGACGAAGCTTAACGCAAAGCCAAGTGCGTGTGTAAAGAGCTTCCCGAGGTCCCTGGTTGATCAAGGCTCTCACTTTGAAACCGGTACGAACTCCTAGCTTCGAATGACGACGACGATATTGCAGATCACGTACCAGAACCGGTCTCTTCCACACCACCTATGAATTTGGTTTCATAGAGCCAGGTGGTGCGACTGCGTCGACCTCGTAAGCGATCCCGTCTTCAAGAGGCCGACCAGAATTCCCCGGCCCTAGAAGAGGTAGATCTTCCCGTCGAGGCACTACAAACGGAGGTTGCGAAATATACCGCTCGTCGTGCCCAGTTGCTGGCGCAAAGACGCTTAAAGCGTGCTGCTGCAAAAGGGAGCTCATGTGAAGCTATACCTCCTCTGTCAACTTCTCCGTTGCCTCCACCTCCTCCGGCATCATTACCAGCAGCAGCCTCCATCTCGTCAGCATCTGACGCTCGCTGCATTCTTAACTACATGGTTCAGCAGATGCATATATTAACCACGACTTTTCCAGCATGACTCCACTTAATTATGCACCTGCCGTACCTGCAACTACACGCAAGGACACTATCCTACAATGGAACTGTCTGGGCCTGCCCCAAAAAGTTGGTGAACTTAAGGAACGCCTTCGCCTAGGCTCACTTCGTGCATGGGCGCTACTGCTTCAGGAAGCGAATGGCCTAAAGCGGTGGTATATGTCCGCACGCACCTTCCCCAGCAAGCCATTGACCATCAAAGCTGGTGCTCCCCGTGGCAAGAAACTGTTGCGGTGAAAGTTCAACTAAGTCACTGTGCAGTGATCCTCGTATCCTGCTATGTGCGTCTTCGCAGTGGTCATGCCCCGCTGGCTCGGTTTGGGTGGATTTCGCATATACGAGCACAACATCCCGGTTGTCCCATCCTCATCGCCGGTTACTTTATTGCTCCGCACCCAGCCTGGGGCTATACCATGGCGAGTGCGCGAGGTTCAGATCTCCTAAAGATCATGGAGAATGCTCGCTTTACTCTACCTAATGACACGACCAAGTCAACTCGCCGCTCCAAGTCTACTCGTATGCCTCCACGTTCCCCAGACCTAGCTTGGTGGCTTGGTCCAACGGCCGTTACTGGGCGGCGGGAGCAAGACTGCTGGGGTAGCGACCATCATCCCATTTACCTCGATATTTCATCTTCGCCCTCTCTTCGCCTACGTCGCAAATGCCATATTATCAAGTGGGACGAGTTTCGGAAGTCTTTTAGGCAGATATCAGCATTTAAAGAGGACCCTTTATCATCCATACAAAGGGCTCTTGAAGATTCTACAACTGTAAACTGGGTTGACGAGAGCCGCCCTACCCCTGATTTGCGCCTCCTTCACCTGTGAGCGTAGCGCTGCTAGGCAAAAGTGTTTGCTTGTCGCAATCCCAAGTCTCCCACTTGCCAAATGCGCCTTAAACAGCTCACAGCCGCGGCTCATCGCCATAAACGCCGGCTGTCCCGCCAGAGCTGGCTTGACATGTGCGCTTCGTTAGGGCCTCAGTCTGGACTACGCTCCAATGGCGCATTTTTCATTCTTTGGAGTGATCACCACGATCCTCAGATCCTGCTCCGTCAGCGTTCCTCACGTGCAACCATAATTTTTTGCAATTTGCAGATACGGTGGCACATACTTTATACCCCTAATTTGACTTGGACCCAGCCATCATGCCCCCTCCGTTGACTCTTCCTTCCGGTGCTGGTTCGCCGCCATCGGAAGCAGCAACCTAGGGCGTACTCTCACCATTTACAATTGCGAAACTAACCTCGGCCATTGACACGGAGGCACTTCGCCAAGCTCCTGGCCCCGACGTTGTAACACTTGAATCTTTCAAGAACCTCGACCATTCTTCGCTGGAGGGACTCATAGAGGCGTACTACCGGGTTTGGCTCACGTGTACCATCCCCCCGGCCTGGCTTCAAGCGGATGTTATCACTACCCCGGTAAACCGAGTACAGACATCCGCACCCTCCGACCAATAGAGCTTACGGCGACCATTTGGAAGCTGTTGGACCGGATGATTGCCACACGACTTCACTGGTGGCTCGACGAGCACCATCTATACCACCCATGCCGAATTGGATTTCGTCCCCACCTTGGTGCAGAGGATGGTCTGGGCCACCTCTCCGAGATGATCCTTATTGGCGGCCCATCCCACCGTGTTCGCTCTTAGCTGGGCATGGACGTTCACAAAGCATACGAGCACCTTGGCCATGCCGCCGTCATTGCGGTACTTCATCTCCTTCACCTGCCATCCCGGATATGTGATTTCATGTCCTTCTACCTACGAAACCGCACCTTCTCCTTACGTCTCAAAAAATCTCCCATAGGGTCCTTCCAGCCCCGCCGTGGTGTGCCTCAGGGACCTGTCTTGGCCCCCTTGCTTTTTAACATGGCCATGATACCTCTTGCCTGGCGACTTGGTGCTGCTCCACACATTTATAGTATCATGTATGCAGACGACATCACGGAATGGTCTGTTTACCAGGACCTTCACGTCCAAAGTGTCCGCCTGAAATAAGCTCTAGATGAAACCAATCCTTCGTGCAGGTATCTTGGCCTCACGCTTTCACCTAACAAAACAGCCCTTCTCACCATGGCCAAAGCATGGGGCCGTCGGCGGTTGGCAACCTCCGCGATCCGTCTTTCGGTTCAAGGCACGCCTATACCAACAGCATCTACCCTGCAGGTGTTGTTCTCGGATATTACGGCCACCGGTTCTGCAAAACCTTGGATTCGCTCTGCAAAGCATAAAGCTTCACAATCGCTGCAGCTGTTCCGTCGCATGTCTCAAAAAGCCGGCGGTGCGGCCTCGAAGATGGCCCGCATACTTGTCCGAGCCATTCTTTAGCCTAGCATAGTTTATGAAGCGCAATTCCACTTTCTTACAAAGTCAGACTGGGCACTACTCGAATCAATAAAGAATTCGGCTATGCGAGCTATAACTGGTCTTCCAGCCCTCACCCCGTCACTATTCTGAAACAGGAAGCGCAGCTCAACACGTTTAATGAGCTAGTGCATCAGCGTCGACAACCCGCCTCAAAAAACAAGCCCTTGACCCTGATTCCGCCGCTCTTGCAGCGTACATGACCGGTTCACCTGCCCCACCACTATGGAACACAAATATACGGCCCCATGGGAGTTCCACCGACTAACGAATACACGACCTGTTGCTCGTATTCATCCCCGGACAGTTGGTGCTCCGATTCCGCCTTTTATGGACATTGGTAGCCATTTGTCTGCGCTGATGTTTGTCGACGCCAGGGCTCTACTCTGCCCGACTGCGGCTCCCGATCCAGTGACCTGCACTTACATAACAACGGAGAAGTGGCCATCAAAGCAGGCAGAGCTCCTTGCAGTGCGGGATGCTCTGCTACACACATCGTTGGTAATTAACCACGGTTCACCACAGTGTACAATTTACACCGATTCGTCGGCAGCTGTTCGAGAGCTTCGTAAAACTCTCACGCCCAACGAACTTCTGCTAGAAATCCAGGACATAATGGACACTTATCCAGGTCGTGTACGCACTTCATGGCGCCAACGGAATAGCCACCCCGCAGTGCAGGCTGCAGATGCCGGAACACACCCCGTGCGCGCGCAATATCTAGCTCCTCTTGCACCTTCGTCGAACGGTGTTCGCCTTGCCAGTGCAAAAGAACGTCTACGGCGCACCGCGCGCGCTCTCTTACCCCCGCGTGCTGCAGATCTCCCTGGCGGGTTGTCTCGCCAATATGAGGTCCTGCTCAGACGTCTTAGCCTGGGAGTCGCCCTCAGGCGAGCTGTGACGAGGTCCTGGCCTCCTCAATACCATGCCCCGTTCAACTTCACCTGCCCTTTTTGCCCCGCTCCAGTTGACCAGGCTACAGCAGAGCACCTGGTGTGGAGTTGCCCTGCTCTGCGAAGCCTACGCGCTGTGCACATCACCTCCTGCGGCCCGCGCCCCGGACGTCCGCCAGATTTCATGACGTGGATACAAGGACCACATCATCGCCCCCTGCTCCGACTCCTTCGAGAATCCGGTGTGTATCTGTACATTTAATTTCCCCTTATGCTGAATAGCAAACTTCCGCAATAAAAAAAATGAACTGCCGGATGAAATGGCCGCCAATGCTACACTCCGAAACACAGTAAACATAACAACACTACCTTACACAGACCGCAAGCCACACATAAGACAGCAACTCCGAAAAACTTGGCCAGCAGACTGGAGCAAACACACAGACAACAAACTACACGTAATAAAACCACACTTGGGACAATACACCACTGACTCACACAACAGCTACATTGAAGTTACCTCAGCTAGATTACGGATAGGCCATACACATGCAACGCGGGGATAAAATAAACAGACAGACACGCGGGGATAAATCAAACGTCCTACGTTGTACTTGTGATTTGGCCGGGGATTGGCGCGCGGCGGTATCGGCTCGAAGTTCGTAGCTCGGCCTTTCGTCGTCGCCCACACCAGCGGGGGTGATGCAGGCCCGTCCCTGGCTGCTGCCCAGAGATGAGGATTACAGGGTGCAGCAAACCTCAACGAAATGTCGCGCCCTCAACGGACGCCGAGCGGGATGCCCTGCCTGTCGTGCCATGTCGCGAAACCAGTTGTCTCGCCCAGCACTGGCGTATTTCTTGATGGGACGACTGACACACCCGTTCCAGCAGACGCTCCGCCACCCGCACACGCCTGACCTCTTTCTCGCTCGGGTACTTGTACTCGGTATGTGTACCGAGTGGTATGCACTCGGTACACATACCGTGGTATGTACTCGGGTACATACGTACTCGGTATGTACTCGGGTACATACCACTTTGGGGATAGCCCAAAGGGCATGCGGCTTTCGTGTTCCACTCTTCGCCTTTAGGCCACATCATCACAATGACTCCCACATTTTGAAAGTTTTGTCGTGCAAAACTATTCTTCCACACTCCACATCGCTCAAGAGGGCCGGCGAGTCCAAAGAGGATGGAGCACTTAACCAAAGAACAATGCCCCTCTGACTAGAATCTAAACAGGGAAAAGTCACATGTGTCACACTAATGGCGCGCTAAAGCAGTACAAACACACAAGGAAGCGCCGCTCTGAAACTCCTAAGTCCACATGTACAGACAAGATATTGCATGTCATCTCTCGCAGAAAGCTATTCACATCATTGCGAACAGTAGATACATGCGTGACATTCGTACTGCATTAGAAACTCTCTACTCCATGGATAGATAATCTGCCGCTGATTCTCGAATGTCATCTTGTGTCACGGGGAAGCTGTGGCTACTGTACGGGACGGTACGGGGGACGGCGCGTTCTCCTATCTGGCGAACAGCTCCCAGATGTTGCTCGAAGGTGGGGATCAATACTGTTGCGGAGCAGGGAAAACGCCTATTCACAAGTAGTAAACGAAGGATTCTCTAGGCAGATAATTAGCAACGCAAATTTCTCCCGTCACGAGAAATAATTTCTCCCGTAACGAGTATAATTTCTCCCGTCACGAGAAATTATACGCGAAAGTGACGAAAGGCATTGCAATATCCCAGTCGCTGTGGTCACTAGACACATATATGGCGAGCGTGTCCATAAGGGTTCTATTAAAACGGCTAGTAAGGCCGTTTGTTTGTGGGTTATAAGCTGTAGTCACCTTATGGCGAATCGAACATGAGCGAAGTATGTCCGCAATGACTTGAGACAGGAAATTTCGACCGCGGTCTGTGACAAGCTGCCAAGGAGCGCCGTGGTTCAGTATGACCTGATAGAGGTGAAAATCGGTCACGTCAGTAGCACAGCTCGTGGGTAGCGCACGGCTGATAGCAAAGCGGGTAGCGTACTCGATAGCGACAGCAATCCATTTGTGTCCGGAAGTAGACAAGGGGAAGGGCCCGAGCAAATCTATTCCGATCTGGAAAAATGGTTCAGTGGGAATTTCAAGTGGTTGCAGCTGCCCTGCTGGTTGCTTGGAGGGTAGCTTACGGCGTTGGCACAGGTCACATTCAAGCACGTAACGCTGCACTGAGTGGTACAGTCCTGGCCAGAAAAAACGATGTCGCACGCGGTGGTAGGTGTGGGTCACTCCCAGATGGCCGCCCATGGGTGCGTCATGAAGCTGGTGCAGCGTAGTCCGACGTAGGTGTTCCGGAACGAAAAGCAGGTTATCAGAACCATCTGAGCGAAAGTTGCGCCGTTATAAGACTCCATCATGTATAACGAAGGAGCGCAGGGCATGGTCGGTGGAACCAGGGTTAACGCCGTCAATGATGGAGTGCAGAGAAGGGTCGCGCCGCTGTTCTTCGCCAATGTTCAGGAAGTTGGAAACCGCTACGACACAAGCGTCAGTGTCGTCCGCCGACCATTCCGGAGGGCTGACCGGGTTTCGAGATAAACAGTCGGCGTCCGTCTTTAGCTGGCCGGACTTGTGAATCACCGAAAAAGAGTATTCTTGAAGGCGCAACGCCCAGAGGCCAAGCCGACAGGTAGGTTCCTTGAAGAAGGACAGCCAGCACAGTGCGTGATGGTCAGTCACGACAGCAAAGTGCCTACCATACACATAGGGGCGGAATGTGCCGACCACCGACACTAGAGCAAGGCATTCGCGCTGAGTTATAGAGCAATTGTGTTTCGAGTGCGAAAGGAGGCGGCTGGCGTACGCGGCCACTCAATCCACACCTGCTTGGCGTTGGGCCAATACAGCTCCAATGCCGTAGCCACTAGCGTCGGTGCGAATTTCAGTAGGAGCAGAGGCGTCGAAGTGAGCCAAAATCGGCGTTGAGGTCAAGAGTCCAGTCAGTGCGGAAAATGCTCGCTTTTGGTTGGAGCCCCAAATAAACGTTGTGTTCTTGTGAAGGAGATCGGTAGGAGGGCGGGCGATGGTAGCAAAATTTTTGATGAAGCCCGGAAGTAGGAGCATAAACCAAGAAAACTACGTACGTCTTTAGGTGAACGGGGCTCAGGCAAATGGCGAACGGCACTTATTTTACCAGGGTCGGGGCGAACTCCCGTCGAATCAACCAGGTGGCCGAGGGTAGAGAGCTGGTGGCATCCGAAGCGCCATTTCTTGGCGTTGAGCTGGAGACCAACCTGACGAAAAACTGATAGGATTTTAGAGAGGCGGGAAATGTGGCTGTCAAAGGTTGGCGAGCAAGCGATGACGTCGTCCAAATAACAAAGGAAATCGACCATCTAAAACCGTGCAAAAGTGAGTCCATCATTCTTTCAAAAGTAACCGGAGCATTACAGATGTTAAAAGGCATCACTTTAAACTGATAGATGCCGTCGGGAGTCACAAAAGCGGTCTTTTCTCGATCCTTTTCGTCCACTGAAATTTGCCAAATAGCCTGGTTGTAGGTCTATTGAAGAAAAATATTTGGCTCCATGCAGATAATCAAGGGCATCGTCCATGGGCGGTCGAGGGTAAGCGTGTTTTTTGTTATCTTCTTTAGGTGTCGGTAATCAACGCAAAACCTCAGGGTGCCATCCTTCGTTTTTACGAGTACGACGGGAGATGCCAACGGGCTGTCCGAAGGCTCTATGATGTTTTTGTCGAGCTTCTTGTCGACTACCCTGCTGTATCACGAGCAGATTCAGCATGCGACACACGGCATGGCCGCCTGCGAATTCGGTTTGCATAAGCAGTGTTTATCCGGTGCTTCACAGCAGAAGCCTGGCCCAACGGGTGGTCAGCCAAGTCAAATATGTCTTTATTAGACTGCAAAAGGCGGTAGAGCCCTTCAGCTTATGCTGCTGGAAGTCCGGAGGCAATCATGTCCACGAGCACATCGTCCTGCCTAGGCTCCTCAGGGGTCTCGTTAAAAGGGCTCTATGGTGCGTTGGCCGATAGAGGGGAAACTTTATCACCGTCCAAAGGGCAAAGGGTTGCAAGCGAAATACCCTGTGGCATCACTTGCGTTGACAGGCCAAAGTTCACAAAAGGGAGGCTGATCGCATTATCAGTCATTGTGACTAGGGTGTGGGGAAGAGCGACGTCGCGCTCGAGTAGCACTGACCGTATCGGCCAAACGACGTAGTTACCATTAGGAACGGGCGGCCGCGATGACAAGGGAACAATGTCACGGTTTTTGCCGGCAGACGGACGCTTCTTTCGCAATAAAACTGTGCCCCTGGTTCGTCGCCTGCTGTTTACAAAAGAGACAGCTCTAAACGGAGGACACCGGAGGAGCAGTCTATGAGGGCAGCATGTTCCGACAAAAAGTCGAGGCCAAGTATAACATCGTGGGGACAATTTTGAAGGACAGGGAAGTGGACGGGGATTTGGTGGCCGGTAATTTCTACGCGAGCAGTGCACAGCCAAGAGACGACCGGCACGCGTCCGTCGGCAACACGTATGACACTGGTTGGAGCAGGTGGGAGGACTTTTCGAAGTTGGCGGCGTAGATTAGAGTTCATTACAGAAAATTGGGCTCCAGTGTCAATAAGGGCCCCAGCCTGCCTTTTTCTGCCGTTCGGAAAGGGGTCTCGTGGCTGCCGGGATGATTCACCGCGCAGACGGACCGTATGCCCAGGTTTTCGATCTCCTAACGTATGGCGCCTTGTATAAGCGGGATGGACGGGTGGTTGCTCTGAGATGCGTGCTGAAATAGGGAAGCTGGTGCCATTGCTTCGAGCTCGCGTCGTATGACGCGCGTCAGACCCTCAGGAGCATCTCGGCCAACGTTAGACGGGGACTGTCGCGAAGAGGATACGGGGTCCTCGCACGAAGATATCGGAGTGGTGTTCGGCAGTCGGGTGAACGGAGCTGTGATGCGGCGGCTTTTGGGCTGCTGAAACGTCTGACATTCTTTGAAAATAGCACTGACAGTGGTCCAGTCTTTGCAGAGCAGCAAGTGAAAAGCGCTATCCGCGATTCCTTTAAGCGCATGGCCGACTTTGTCGGCCTCTGTCATCTGGGCGCCAGCCTTCATGCAGAGGGACAGCACGTCCTAGATATAGGACACGTAGCACTCGGTGGTTGTTTATGCATGCGTCGCCAGTTGCTTCTTCGCCGCTAGTTGACGTCCTTCTGGTTGCCTAAATAGTTCCCTCAATCGTTTCATAAGGTCGGGCTCGGTCATTTCATACCAGACCTTCGGTGTCCCCCTCAAGTAATATCCTATGTTGGCCAGCATGATTGTCGGATCCCACCTGTTATGACCACTGACGCGCTAGTACATCTTGAGCCAATCTTCAACCTCGACGCCGTCGGTGAGGAACCCGGGCTCGCGAGGGTGGGGGATGATGACGAACGGTGGCGCGGATCCAGAGGCTCCAGTAGCCAACATCGTTTCTCCTGGGATGTGGCGGCCGCTCCGAAGCTTCGTTTTGGGTAGCTCCTCCACCACAGATGTTGCGGAGCAGGGAAAACTCCTCTTCACAAGTAGTAAACGAATGATTCTCTATTGGCAGATAATTAGCAAAGCAAATTCAGACAGGCAGCTAGGTCTTTCAGCTCGTGCACGTGCTTGTTCCCCAGAGCGTCTTCTTCACTCTCGACGGGAAGCTATGCTGCCGCACAACCATGGCACATGCCCACTTTGGGGGATTGCGCCCTTTGCAAGTCGAGTGTCTGGCCAGCTCATTTCTCGGTCAGCTCATTTCTTTAATAACCACCACGCGGAAATACGCAGCCGTCGCGGGACCTTAGGGAGCCTTTGGTGTCACATCGTACAACCGGCCAACAGAATTCTTCCAGAACGCGGTTTGTTGTTCTACGGGATCCCAGATGACCATTCCTGACGTCCTCCTGTGCCAATCGAAGAATCTGTTTCCAGTTCTGTTCTGGAACCACCAGCTGCTGGATTGTCTGGCTGGTTGCGAGTTGGTATTGACGGTAGAAAATGTTCGCATCTTAAATAAAGTGTAGTGATTGACGTTTCCTGAGCAAACGTGTCGATTACTTTTTGCTGAAACTTTTTTTAGGGTGCTATCCTTGGTCTGTTCCTCCGAGAGTTGCTCCTTTCAGATGCCGACGTGACCTATTGAGGTTACTCTTTAAGGCGCAAGGTAGGTCCCTGCTTTGGCAACGGCCGAAACTAAGACGGAGTTGTCTATAGACGCGGATTGCTCGTAACCCTTAGGTTTCCCTGCCCCTTTGCACCCGGTGCGTTTGTCCTCGCTGCTTGGATTATGATTCCGAGGCGCACGCACATTTGAAATATTGCCGATGACGAGACCATAAATAGGTTGTCAATGAGGACAACTGTTACTTCGCCGGTAAAGTAAGGCGTGTCGACGTGGATGACCACCTCCTGCAAGGTATTCACTGAACCATTGAGGGGAAGCACGTGGCTGCTCGTCCCGGTCAGGCGTTCGTCTGGAAATAGGGTCCTCTGCACGGTAGCCATGTTACCTCCCGTGTCCCTTAAACACTAGTTTTCTTTCCGTGCACACATCCTCCCGCCAGGGGCATACCTTCCACGAGGAAGATTGGGCTTTCCTGCCACGTGTGGTTGCCATTGTTGTCTGTATGGGGTCCTGGCTTCTTTGGACAGTTTCGGGCAACCATGTCGAGTGGTAAAACTCTTGGCCAGCACGCAAGCAACGACGTTGTCATCCCCAGGCGGGAACTTCGGCGGCGAATCCTTCGGTGTATTACGACATTCCGCAGCCCGATGATCTACTCGATCAAAATGCTTGTTCGATCAAAAGCATCTACACTTCAAAATGCTTGTTAAAAATACGGCCGCTAGAAAGAGATAAAGTGTTGTTTGAAACAAGAACACAACATTTCAACGCAAATGTCTCAGAGTCCTATCGGCAGGGTCTGTGGTCTGTGTCTCTGCTGTCTCTATGTCAAGTGATACGTGTAAAAAAATATAGGTTTGTGCTCTTTTCGACAAGATTTTAGAAGGTAGTCAAACAATACAGTAGAATGACCCAACTATTGATTTCTGCAGCGTCTATGTTCCTGCTCTCTTTATGCCACGTGATGCGTGTAAGAAAATATTGGTTTGTGCTCTTGTCGACAACATTTTAGAAGGCGGTCAAACAATACAGTACAATAACCCAACTAGTAAAGAATTTCACAATGTAGACAACGGCGATACATTTTCGCTAGAATCATAGTACATTATACCAGCATTGTATGTTCGAATATAATCTTTCTGCAGGCGATGTTTAGTAACATTATTGCACGCAAACTTCAAACCAGACAGGCGAAGGCAAAAAATTGGAATAGAAAAGGCAGAATCTCAGTGCATTGATAGCTGTTGATGATAAATATAGACCCCTGTTAGGTGAAAATTCCCTACGCAGCTTTTTACATACAATAGAATGGCACAAATTATATCGTTAATATCGAAGGCTTTGCACGAGTTGTACTCGTATTAAAGTTGTCACTGTAAATCCGCGCCATCACCAACGACAATGTCGAACAAGACTTGCTTTGTCTGCAGATCACACACTGTGTGCTTAGTTAGAATAACGTGGCAGGCAAATTCCGCCTGGCCGCAAAATTTTGATGTGGCGTGCACACATTTTTTGCCATTTTAATTTAGTATTCAGCAATTGGAGTGCTGAAAACGTGAAGGAGCAGTATGTTTGCATGGCTCTAACAACATTTATTTGGTCGCACCCGCATTATGAAAAACATAAATGGACAAAGATGAGAGGAATAAGCAATGTTTTTGATCTGCGAGGTTCTTTCTCTGTGCTGCTGTAAGATGTTTTGACGCGTTGCGGCGCATTTTAGGCACTTCTGATGTGTCGAAAATAAGGCCGAGGCACGAAAAAGAGTTGTGGATGTCCTCTACGGAAACAGAAGAGCACGTAATAGGAGCAAGGCTCGAACGTTGGTTCATAATGTTATAGCTGATTGAAGATTACAACAGATATTTTTCCTCCGGATGTTTCAAAAATGTGCCGAGTTTATTAAACGAAAGCTAATTTCTACAATAGGCAGTTGTGGGTAAGTTTCAGCAAAACCACCATTTCTTTGAGGATTTTGTCAATATTTCAGGAATTTGTACTGCTTTTTTTTTCAGAGTTTAATATTCCAAAAGACAAAAGTTGTGGAAGGAGCTTTTCCAGGAGGACTTTAGAGACATCCACACACACTGGCCGCAGAGGAAAAGCTAACCAAGAAGGCCGCACCAACCTCCGCAAAGCTTTTCTATGACCGCGACGTTTTGACGGAAACAGAAGCGAAGGATCAGCGAGTTTACGAACAGGGTTATTTCTGCAGGTGCAGCCTGCGTCCTCCCCAGGGAACGGGGGAGAATGTGGAAAAACGTGATGAAAAAGTAAAGAAGATGTAGGAGTTTCTAAGGGCGACCCTCTGCCTCTCTTCTCTGCGTATACCCCTTTCTTTACATGATGTACACAATTAAGGCTGCTTTGCTGAAATGCTGATACTCCTCTGTGAAACTTGTGACTTGAACGAGGAATTTTTTGCTGCAAGCACATATTACCTCTTGGGACGGAGACTCCACGGTCAAGAAGCAAGCTGTGGCTGCTTTCTACAATTCCACCGGTGTCAGTATCAGCACCTTGTGAGTAGATGGTTGTCATAAGATGTAAGAGTTCCAGGCGTCAGCGACGCTGCAAAGTCGACCACGTGGAAAGCGGCGGTTCCCTGAAGGGCACATGAATGACTTTATGACAGTCAGCTCGTTAAAATCAAGCGGTCTCTGGATCACGCTGCTCGCGGGAGGACACATTGTCTGGGGTCGCAGCTGCGCTGTCGCGTTGTTTTGGCCGGAGTGCATGGTGTAGCCGTGGGAAAACATTGGTAGCGTGGCGACTCAAATGGCATCCCGAGGGCATGGCGGCCGTTGGCTCGGGGCCCACCGCGGTTTCCATTAGCAGGTTGCAAAACCATTTGGTCCGTCGAGTGGCTGCAGACAGGGAGCGTGGAGCTGTCAACTGTGGTTAGACACCGGCCGATTTATGGTGATAGCTTTCCTTTTGTTGGCCACGGCGCGCGCGGAGTGGAGGCGTGCGAGGGTGCGCGCGTTGCGGCCCGGGATGGGCGCGGCAAAGGCGACGCCTGAGCCGGCCGCCGTGTCCTTTTGTCCCTACGCGCTGTTTCTGGCCCACGGTCCAATTAACGGGGCATCGCCTGTCAACGGCGGAGAATCTTGTGGACGCGCCGGGTCGTTAAGACGGATGTTTATGGGTTTCAGCTGGCTTGAGTAGCTGTCCTGTCTCGGACGAGATGCGTGGGAACAGGCGATGCAGACACCGTTCATGGAAGCATGTCCCTGGCGCTTGCACGTGTATTCGAGGGTTTTTGGCTGTTTATCGTGTTTGTTTGGTTTGCTTTTGATCCTGTCCTTTTTTCTGGAGAGAGAGAGAGAGTGACCAGTGTTTGAGGGTTACGGGGGGCGTTGCCTACCGTGGTTTAGGCCCGGATTTACTAATCCATCCTATCAGGTGCCCAGGAGATACCGATTGGCCTGTGTATCGGGGGTGGGGCCTAAGTAACCCATGAAAACCACGAGACACGAGGTCTCTGGGTCGAATCTTCAGGGTTTTATTGTGCTATGCACGGCCGGCGTATTGCCGCGATAGCCAGGCCAGGCTAGGGAGGATCTCACCACTTGGGTAGTCTTAGGTCAGGGTCCGTCGCTGACGGGGGTGCCGCGGGCACAAATTCTTAGCTGACCTAGGAACCCACTTTATTTCTTACTCTGTCTACTTCAGTCTGTAAATATCCTGTATATGTCTTCCGTGCAAATATACAGTTTTAAAACCCTCAACAACTCTAATCGTCGTCGTGTCATCAGTGCTGTCACCATCAGGCACCAACGCAGACCATCGGAAGTCTCCTACACGCCACAACATCGGCGCATCGAACCAAGAAACAACCTTTACTTAAGGTCTGCACCAGAAGGCAAGGTGGCGTGTTCACTGACAATCTTTAGAAAAAAAATAGTCGGGCCAATCCACACCGTTAATGTAGCAGGAAAGAGAAGTTCTAAACGGCACCCACAACGATTACCCATGCGACGCCACTTAAATTGACTCACCTTGCTCTACAAATAGTGAGACCAAAGAAAACTGAAATGCACTTAACCACACCCTTATTACTTCAAAGAGATATTACTTAAAATCAATGCATGATGCGTGAACGGTGGTTGGTTGAGTTGTATTTGTGTAGCACATGAGTGGAAACATTTGTTAGGCTTGTTGGGAATCGGTGACTAACTTCCGAACCCCCCGTTTAGTGAGAGCCATGGCGATGGCTGCCTCTTTTGCTGTCGTCATGTCTTGGGTCTTGAGTGAGACACACGCGCGGAGGATGGTTCCAGAAGTAGCCACGATGATGGCGTACTGCCGCCCTCGATGTTGGGGAGCGTCCGAGTAGGTAACTGCATTATCCTAACCGAGGGTGCTGTTGACTGCTTGAGCCCGTGCTTGTCGGCGACCATCGTCGTATGAGGGGTTCATATGTCTCGGCAAAGGGAGCATCTTTAGTTCTTATACCCAAGAATCCAGGGAGTGAATGAAGCGGAGTGACATTATGTGCTGCCTAGCCAATCTAGTGAAGAATGAGGCGACCCGCAGCAGTTCTGCTCAATCGGACACCTACCGGTAAAATAGGTACCAGCGACTCCCCGGCCTGGCGTGCGGCCCTTGTGTGGGACTACAACGCTTGGGAAGTTCACCCGGCTTGCACGGAAAATCGTCCCTATGGAAAGGTGTGGCTGCAAAAACGCAGGAACGTTTTTTTCATTAACTAATACGATCTGTAAACAGTTAGAACGCATCATACACTCCCAAAATATCCAATACCTTGAAAAACACAACATTATGTGCAAATATCAGCACGGTTTTCGCAGGGGTTACTCATGTGACACACAGCTCGCCGGTTTTACTCACGACTTACACTCATCTCTTGACGCTATTAATCAGGTCGACGCCATTTTTCTGGATTTTTCTAAAGCCTTTGACCGTGTTCCTTACCACCGACTTCTACTCTAAGACGTCTTACTAAGACGTCTTAATATTCATACTAATGTTGTTGCATGGATAACCGATTTTCTATCCTCCCGAACTCAGTTTACATCCGTTAACAGCTCAAATTCGTCTTTCGTACAGGTAACGCCTGGGGTGCCCCAGGGCAGTGTTCTTGGCCCTTTGCTCTTTCTAGTTTATATAATGACTTACCTAACGGCCTGACATCTAGAGTAAGGCTCTTTGCCGATGACTGCGTAATATATCGTAACATTTCAAATGACACTGACCGCCAGGCTCTTCAGGCTGATATTGACACATTGAACGCATGGTGTTCTGATTGGCTAATGAATCTTAACTTTTCTAAAACAAAGTGCATGTCATTCACCCGTTCCTCAACTAGAATTTGAACTACATATTTCCGAACAACAATACACTTGAACTGGTTTCTACTTACAAATACCTTGGAGTGCATTTTCAGTCAAATTTAACATGGCATAACCATATTAATCAAACGCTCGCATCTGCCAATCGTACACTAGGCGTAATAAAACACAACCTAAAGCAAGCACCATCACACATGAGAAAACTTGCATACATAGCTCTCACTCGCCCTAAAATTGAATACGCATCCGCCATGGGGGATCCAAGTCACAAATACATTATGCGTGATATTGAATCCCTGCAAAACGGTGCTGTTCGTTTTATTTTTTCTGATTATTCCCCATACGCAAGCGTCACAGAGCTGAAAAATCGCGCCGAGTTGTCTTCATTATCACTTCGCCACCGGCATGCTCGCCTAACACATTTTCATCAACTGTATCATAATGAGCGCCTTCGTGACGACTTTTTTCACTCACCCACTATTACATTTCCATGGTGCGATCATTCTTGTAAAGTTAAGCGCATCACTTGCCATTCATTGACGTTCGCAAACGTATTTATTCCGCGCACAATAATAGACTGGAATAACCTACCACAGCACATTGCCACAGAAGCTAACCTAACCAAATTTCAAGACTTTTTTAAAAAATTAAGGGACCAAATTCTGTTCTTGCTTACGTATAATAAACTTTTTATTATTTTTTAATTTTTTGCTGTGGTGTGCTTGCCTTGTAGTTATTTGTTTTTGAAGTTAAGTGTTTTAAAAATTCTTATTGCTTGTATTTTTTTGCTAAGTTTCTAATTTATCATTCTGTTAGCACCCATACATGTTATGTTCTATGCATGCGCATGCTCCACCCTATTTATTACCCTCCTACGGAGGGCCTTTAGAGGTACCTGAATAAAATAAAATAAATAAATACACGTCGTGGGAGCCGTGTAAATGTACAATAAAAAAAGTAGGGTACGTGGCGCCAGCTATGAAGCGCCATGTACACGTTTCACTTGGTGTTACGAGGTGACCTCCGCTTTGTGGACATTCGGATTATTCCAGCTCGTCGTAACGCTTTTCCAGGTTGGCCGGGCGTGATACACTGAATACTGAGTAGTCGCATACAGTGTCCATCAGAGCCACAACGTCAAGGCCGTCGATGAATACCTATACGTTGGTCCCTGTCGCCTTCTAGTAGCAGGTGCTTCAAGGCATCGTGCCTGCGGCGGCAGCTGTTCGCGCCAGCGCGAACAGCTGCCGCTGCATCATATTGGTCAGCAAGTTTGTGTGCCCAAATTCTTCTGCGCCACCGCAGCCAGTACACCACTAACGCCATACCCGAAGCATAAGCTGACGTGATCTTTCTATAGAGCCGGTTTAGGACAAGGTTTTACTTTGGTTTACTAAGCGCAATGTGGTCCCGACACTGAGAGAATGTTTGTTTTCAATGTGTTCTACCGCAAACAAAATCTTATGGGCTTCTGCTCTGAAATTACTGCAGTGTTGGAGAAGCTAGAGCTCACCCGGATCTTCAACACGTGGAATGACAAAAAAACTTTCCGCCATGTTTTTTTTAGATACAAGATGCAGCTCCAACTTCGTTCGAGGAGCACAACAGCTCTTTGACGTTTTGGATTGAGGCTAGTTGGTTAAAGAGGTGTCGCGCTTGAAAAAAGTTTGAGCTGCATCTTCTAAATAAAAGAAAACATGCCGGAAAATTTATTTGTCTTTTTACCTGTTCTTCAACCACTGTTTCTCCAACCACAGCTTCTCTAACCACGGTTGTGGGTCTTTAGGGGGAATCTCCAGAACGATGGCGGTTCCCGGGGCTGCTGCAGCACGATTTTGATGTTGCTTCTTGATCCATGGTCGTGGTTGCAGCACTCCTTGTTTTGGCTCCTGCTGGCAGGAGATTAAACTCGGGCGGTAAATTTTCAGATGGCGTCTGGATCTAGTTCGTGGTCCAGAGATTATGGGGAGAATAAAGGGTACGTACCAAGCACACCCCAACCCAGATGTCACGTGGGAAGGATTACGGAGGCTTCTTCAGGGAACAGAGCCCTATTGGAGCGAACTTGTGCTCTCCTAAGAACTCAACAGATTGCACAGCGGTGACGTAGCAGCAAACTACGTGAAATACACAGGTCACGTACAACAACGTGACGTTCCCAACGTGAAGTACAAATTGAAAACCGCGTTTTATGCCCCTCTATTATCTGTCTCGGTGCGATTTCTTATCGAGCCGTGGAATTATATTGACAAAAAATCAAGGAAGGTTATTGTAGGCTAGTAAGGACACGGCAAAACACTCTCCCTATCGAATATCAAATGAGACAACCAGTGCCGCCTAAAAAAATAGAACTTGCTCCGCTTGGCACACAGATAACACAGCCAGGTGCGGCCGGGTGGGAAAAATGAGACTTAATTAACCAAAACCTAATTCGTGGTTCATGGCAGTATTATGTACATTTTTGCCTCCAAATTTGGATATTTTGCTGGCGTCATTGTTCGTAGGACAATGTGCTTCCATGAGTCACACATGTATTGTGATTTTGGTGTTGTGTGTTTTTCCACAGTGTTATTTTCTACAGAAGCCTCATAGTCTTTCCCTATACAAACCTCATAGTCCTTCCCTATATAACACAAAGAAGGAGGTTCTGAACCCGTTATTTTTATTTTAAATGGTTCCACCGTAACTGTGTATCCCTAGACAATAAGCTTTGAAGCAAGTAGTCTGGAATATTGATATTTTCCAACAGGAGCATTGCAGTAGCTTCGGGGCACCATTCCTGTAATTTAGCGTCTGCATTTGGCTCCTCCTCTTAGCGCCATGCGGGGAAATATAAAGAACACAACCCCGCCCACGTTATTTCAGTGCCCTATATCCTAAATCGTCATCGCAATACTTGAGAAAAATACCTTAGCACGATTCAAATTTATTGCAGCAGAAAGGAAAGTTGGGCGAGTGGGTACGTTGACATGATGTAAAAACAGCGCGGTAGTACGAAATACACGAGAAAAGGAACCAGACAGTATAAGCGCTGACTATGAAATGAAAGTTATTTGAACGAAAAGGCATATATCCATAAAAAAAATCGTGCCAATCCACTCCGTGAAAGTGGTTGGAAAGCAAAGCAGTAAACGGCACCCATAACGATTTCCCATGCGACGTCACTTAAATTCACTCTCATCGCTCTACAAATAGTAAAACCAGAGAAACGTGAATTGCACTTAACCACACCATTTATTACTTCAAAGATATATTCTTGGTAAGGTTAAATCAATGCATGATGCATGAACGGTGTTTGGTTGAGTTGTATTGGTGTAGCACAAGAGTGGAAACCTTTTTTTATAAAATTAAAGCTCCAACCCGGTGTTAGACGATCTGACTTCTGTGTCTCTGCGCCGCTGACAGACGCGACGAGATTTGCGGCAGAGAAGGAGCAGAAGGAGGAAGAAATACTTCTTTTAACATTTCTGAACGGCCCAGCGTGCAGCCCTGGGGAGTGATTCCTTCTTCTATGGGGCCCATATGCAGACCGCGCGGCCTGTGTTCTGTCCACCCGCTGAAGCTGGGTAGGTTGAGAGGGCCTGGACAGCAGCATCTCCCATTGCTCTTGTTGGGTAGTTGACGGAAAGAGAGGAGCGTGCTCAGGACTAAAGTGGCACACCCCGATTACGGGGTGGAGTGTTCCTACTTCTGAGCAAAATTTACATTCAGCGTCGTAGCGATTCGGATGCATTAAGTAAATACATGTAGGCTGCGGTAAGGAGCCCGGTTGTATGAGCCGTAGGGTAGTTTGTTGTTCTCTAGAAACGTAAGGGTAAGGCGAAGGTACGGCCGGTCTCAGAAGGCGATAATCCTGGGTTATCTCCCTGAACGTGACAAGCGGGTGACTGTCCTTGTGCAGCTCCATAGCACGGGAGGTAAAAGCGCAGGCTTTTGCGTATTTGTTGCCCTCCATTAAAGCGTGAGTCGGTGTCCAGATCAGCTGAATGGAACCGTTTGGGGAGTGGTTTTTTAGCACGCGCAGAGCAGGTAAAGACACCCAACCCGACTGGTAATTCCAGTAGGCTTGCTCGGAATCGGAGACTATCCTCCAAACCCCTGGTTGAGTGAGAGCCAGGGTGATGGCTGCCTCTTTTGCTGCCGTAATTTCTTGGGTCCTAAGCGAAGTAGACGCGAGGAGATGCGTTCTGGAGGTAGATACGATGATGGCGTATTGCTGCCCTCGATGTTTGGAGGTGTTTGCGTAGATAACTGCATGCTCCCCACCGAGGGTGGTGTTTAGCGCTTGAGCCCGTGCTTTTCGGTGACTCTCGTCATGTGAGGGGTTCATATTTCTAAGCAAAGGGAGCATCTTTAGTTTTAGTCGCCAAGAGTCTGGGAGTACATCAAGCGGAGGGACATTCTGGGCTGTCCAGCCAATCTGGTGAAGCATGTGGTTACCCACCGCAGTTCTGAGTCGGACCACCTGGTTAGAAAGATGGCCTTCTATCAGCTCTTCCACCGTGTTGTGGAGCCCCGTGCTAAGCATTCCTGTGTGGACGCACTCAGGAGAAGACCAATGGCCTGATCGACCGCCTTTCTAATCATTATATAAAGCATCTCAATGTCTTCCTTGTTGAGAAGAAGACAGGTGATTAACGTAAGTGACTCTAGAGAGGACAAAAGCTTCAATTATTCGAAAGGTACCGGATTATTTTAGGCCTCGCTTCTTGGTGGCAACTCGCCTGATCATGTGTATGGTTTGATTATTGCTTTTTTTGAGGCGCTGCAAGGAGACGTCACTCTTGGTGTTAGACTCGAGATATAAGCCCAGGATGTTGACTCTGGTGCTTGGAGTGATGTTCTGGCCATCAAGGAGTATTTAAATATATTCCTTGATTAGGCGTGAGGCCGGACTACAAGGAGCTGTAATTTTTACGTGAACACTGGAGACCACAGGCTTTAGCACATTGGCGTACTAGAAGTGAGATGCTATGCACTGGTGTGAGCTTGCTTTAATTTTTGTAACTCTTAGCATATGAGCAATGTGCGCACAGCACCGCCAGATGGGCGTGAGTGGTCGCGTGCCGCTTTCACTTGGCATTCAGCGAGAACGCAGGGGGTAAACCCGTAGAAGCGCTTGGTGAGTACACCACCTGTCTTCCCCGTCTTCGCGTGGGCTCGTAGCTAAATCGGCAAGACAACGGGCTCTCGCTTTGTTAGTCTATTAGTTCCAGGTTCGATTCCCCGCGGTGCCAGTAAATTCTATTATTTGTGTGCTGGAGTTTTCTGGTGACACCAATGGTCGCGAAACAACCCTTGGGGGGTAGAGGTAAAAAGCTTTGCTTTAAAAACAAACAGTAATAAAACGTCCATTGTTAATAAGTGCGCTGTCACCCAAAACTACAAGTATGTTGCGTGCGCGGCAGGCATCGTCTATCGCATCCTGTTGTCTTGTGGCTTTTGATAGATAGGTCAACCCGGTCGTTGCGTCAATAAACGACTGCGCGAGCATTATCTGCCCATTCAGAACACTTTCCTTTCTAACTTGGCGTCTCATTGCAACACGCATGGTTGTACACCGGCTTTCCTGACACAGCCGTGTTTTTCAAACACTCTAATCCGCTTACAAGGAAGGTGTCAGAGGCATTTCACATGTAAAAAATGTGACACTTGCGTACGCCAACCTTCTGTGACCCTACACAAAAGCGAAGTCTGTTATCTTTGAGAACTTGTGACTTGACGAGTTTCAGTATAACCTACTTATCCCTTCTTGAATTGAACAGTTTTGTCATGTGCGCTGCTTCGTGTATATATGTTTACATTTCCACTAAAAATTCAGTTGTGAGTGCTGCGCTCTGTTACTAGCCTTCTTTGTCCTCGCCTTTCTTGCACTGATTTATGATAGCTGTTGTGGACAGCCATCTCACAAAACAATTCGCGCCAGTCCACCCCGTGAATGTGGTACGAAAGCAAAGCTGTAAACGGAACCTTTAACGATCACCCATGCGACGCCACTTAAATCGACTCACGTCGCTCTACAAATGGTGAAACCAGAGAGAAGTGAAATGCACTTACCCACACCCTTATTAATTCAAAGAGATATTCTTGGTAAGGTTAAATCAATTCATGATGCGTGAACGGTGGTTGGTTGAATTTTATTGGTATAGCACATGAGTGGAAACAATTTTATATAAAAATAAAGGAATCTCAAACCCGCTGTTAGGCGATCTCACTTCTCCGTTTCTGTCACCGTGGTCGGAGACGAGGAGATCGGCGGCAGAGACGAAGGAGCAGCAGGAGGAAATACTTCTATTCGGATTTCTGAACGGCCCGGAGTGCGACCCAGGGAAGTGGTTCCTTCTTCACTGGAGCCAATGTGCAGTCTGCGCCGCCTGACCTCTGTTTACCAGCTGAAGCTGGGTAGGCAGAGAGGGGCTGGACAGCAGCATCTCCAATTCCTCTTGTTCGATAGTTGACGGAAACAGAGGAGGGTGTTGAGGGCTAACGTCGCACAAACCGATTATGTGGCGGAGTCTTCCTACGTCTGAGCAAAAGTTACATTCAGCGTCGTAGCGATTGGGGTGCATTAGGTGAAGACGCGTCGGTTGTAGGAAGGAGCCGGATTGGTAGTTGTTCTCTGGAAAGGTTAGTGTAAAGGGAAGGTAGGGTCTGTCTGTGAAAGCGATAAGGCTGGGTTTTGTGCGTGAATGAGACAAGCGGATGACGGTCCTCGTGCAGGTCCATAGCACGGGCATAAAAGCGCAGCCTAGTTGGTGGGCGTATTCGTTCCCTTCCATGGAAGCGTGAGCGGATCCGTCTGGAGAGTGATTTTTAGCACACACGCATTGCAGGGCCGGACACTTAACCTTACTGGTAATTCCGTTACACATGTTGCGAGTCGGTGACTAACATCCGAACCCCTGGTTGAGTGAGAGCCAAGGCGATGGCTGCCTCTTCTTCTGCCATAATGGCTTGGGTCTTGAATGAGGCACACGCGCCGAGTTTGGTTCCGCAGGTAGCCACGATGATGGCGTACTCCTGCTCTTGATGTTGGGAGGCGTCTGAAGATAACTGCATGATCCCCACGCAGAGTGCTGCTGACTGCTTGAGCCCGTGCTTGTCGGCGACCATCGTCGTATAAGGGGTTCATATTCCAAGCAAAGGGAGCATCTTTAGTTCTTGTTCCCAAGAGTCCAGGGGGTGCATCAAGTCGAGTGGCATTCTGGCTGCCCAGCCAATCTGGTGAAGAACGCGGCGACCCACAGCAGTTCTGCTCAATCGGAACTTCTGATTACGATGACGGGCCTCTATCAGCTCTTCCACCGTTTGGTAGAGCCCTATGCTAAGCATCCTGTCGGTGCACACACTTATTTGAGGACCAATGGCCTGCTCAACTGCCTTTTTTAGTGTTATATAAAGCATCTTTATGTCCTCCTTTCTGAGAAGAACACAGGGGGTTGGCGTAAATGATTCTCGAGAGGACAACAGCTTGAATAATTCAAAAGGTGTCCGTTTTCTTGAGGCCGCTCTTCTTGATAGCAACTCGCCTGATCATGTGTATGATTTGATTGATGCTGTGGTTGAGGCACTGCAAGGATACATCACACTTGGTGTTGGCCTGGAGCTGTAGGCCCAGGATCTGGATTCTGGGGCTTGGAGTGATGGCCTCACCATCAAGGAGTATTTGAATGTCTTCCTTGATGTGCCATTTGGCGTGAGGGCGAATGTCAAGGAACTGTGATTTTTTACGTGAACACTGGAGGCCACAGGCTGTAGCACATTGGCGTGCTAGAAAGTATGCGTTGGTGTGAGCTTCCTTTTATTTTGGTGACTCTCAGCTCATACTCAAGGTGCGCACAGGGCCACTAGACGTACCGTGGGCGGAGCACGCAGCGGTGCGACAGGTCCTGTGACGCTATCACGTGGCATTCAGGGAGAATGCAGAGTTAAACCCGTGGGTTTGCTTCCACCTGTTTGCCTCGCGTGCGCGTGGGCTCGTAGCTGAGTCGGTAAGACAACGTGCTCTCGCTTTGTTACTCAATTACTTTCAGGTTCGAATACTGGCGGTGCCAGTAAATTCTTTTATTTGTTCCCGGGAGTTTTCTGTTGACACCAACGGTCGCAAAAGCACCCTTGGGGGCAGAGCTAGAAAGCTTTGCTTTAGAAGCAGCACGACATAGCACGCCGGAGTGCATTGCGCAATCTGATACGGGACGATGAAATGGGAATCCGACATAGAGCTGTTTTAAGATATTTACCCTGAATTTACGTATTGATAATTTTCCCAAGCAAAAAACAAATGGTCAGTAAAGGTTGGGTTTCTGACAAAGGGAGAGAGTATGGTTAAAATACTTACATATTTCTTAAAAGTGTACTATTGCCGTTAACCTTGGAAAACGTGGCCGCGTGTCTCCTTGCTTCGCTCCAAATGTCGTCAAAAACGATAGTCTTCCGTTGCCCCGCCCAAACAAGTCATCGCTCCCCCCTGGCCACCCGTGATGTTCTTCCCCTGCCATTTCCGTTCTACCATGAATAATGGAACGAAGGTTTGTTTCCGCGTTCGCACTGCTCGCGTGCCGTGTGTTTTTACATTAGGGAATTGTAACGTTTGCCTCAGTTTTCAAAGGCGAAAGAGTTTTGACGCATAAATGTATTTTATTGCGTTGAATGTTCACTCGTTTTGAGCATACTTGCGACACGCGTAAATACTCGCCTTGCCACCTCCGTTGACGCTAGGGTGTTAGGAACGATAACGTTCCACAGTCACAATGACACTACTGTGACCCTGAGTGTGACATTCACATTCGTTGTCGTCCGACGCATTGTCAACGAAAGAGAATATTGGTGTATGAATGCAGAAGCATACGGAGTGACTGAGTGACTGGACGCGGACGGACATTGTGCAGTTTTGAGGTACTCCGCACGTAAAACTAGGGCTATTTGCCATTAAAAGTGGCCTAGCATGCGCCGTGTAGCTGGGGTCGACTCTGGTCCTTCCTAGCTGCACGTCCCTGTAAACGATACCGCATTCCCCTCGCCTCGGCTTTTGGTCCTCCTTAGCAATAACGATGCTACTACTACTAATCCGCAAGGACATTTCTTTTCATTCAGGACATCTGAAGTGCGAACGGCATGAATATGTCGGCGCGCGAACCAATTGTTTATTCTAGACGAAATACCATCACGCAGGCAATTTCCATAAAAACATCGCCGTGGTTAGACCCCATGGCGCTTAACTGGCCGCCCAAGTATACGATTTCCCGACATTTTTCTGTGCGAATGCAGGAAATGTCACAGAAAATGATCGAGCGATGACTGTGTGCGATTTAAAAATGTTTATTGTCACTTGACGTAACACAAACAAAACGTTAAGAGAAAGATAGCACAGAGAACACTTATTTACGACATGCACAGATACCTACAGAAACCGGCAGGGCTTCGTAGAATAACATAACTTGAGGCAACACAAACAAAAACCTCGAGGGAAAAACGCCACACAAAAATATATTTGAAATCTACACAGATTCACAGCGAAACTGACGAGCCTTCCTCAAATTACATAATATAATGCAACACACGGATACCTTACGAGGCAAAAAGCAGGCAGAGCATCTATTTACAATCTATACAGTACCGTACAGACACTCTAACGGATAACAAACCCTAAGAGAAATAGCACACCGTACGATCTGTCTACAATCTATACAGAAAGAAACTGACAAGGTTTCGTAGAATGACATAACTATGTATTATATGGTAAGAGCTTATTTAGAAGAACACATTCGTATCTACAAAAACTAATTGAAATAAGCATCATATCAAAGAACATACAGTAGGCTGGAATGTATGCTTAGAGTACAGTAGGTTAGAGAGTCATCTTAGCCATCACAAACGTATGTGGGAGTGGAACTGCTTGCCCCATACATATTGTTTGAAGTAAAATACACCAAAAGTTCTTGGCCCGGTTTGAAGATCTAGCAGCAGCCTCCGTTCCTGGCCCGACCAAACTTCACGTGAAGGAGAGCTTCTTATGACTCGCTAGACATTCCATTTCAATGGTCGGTTTTAGTAAGCGAGACTTGACGAAACACTTGTTGCGCGGCCGTGTTTGACGCGGGTAGTGATAGCAAAGAAAGCACCATCCCAGACATCACAGGGAAAGTCGGAGATTCTGCAACGGTTTTTTTTTTCGTTTTTCACCCGCACCCAGAATTCGTTCATGGTCTGGGTACCCTGTGCCAGATCGTCGGCCTCCGTTTGGAGCAAGCAGTATTCAGATTCTATAGGCGATATTGAAGTTTTTTTTCATTAAAAGCACCGAACGAGCAGTAACAAAAAAACAGATACTTTTTTATATTTTTTGTTCAAGAAGCTGCAGGTCAATGAGAAGATTCAGGTTCACAGATAGTCGCTTCAGCGCAGTTTTGATACAAGCTATAATAAACTCGCGGCCCATTTCCAACAGAAAAACATCGTAGAAATCACTGAGCAAAAACTTCTGCTGCCATTTCGTGTTGTCAGGCTCTGCATAGCCAGACATTACAACTCTTGCCATAAGCGTCTTCACAAAGAAACTATATTCTTCAGTTAGCTCGACAGGGTCGAATTCGTCGTACAGACAGAGCTTGTTGGTTCATTCGAATTCTTCAATGATTAGGCTTGGAAATGCCGAAGTAGAGCTCTGCGGATTCTAGAAGCAGAAGCCGAGCGCCGCTACAAAACTTAATTGCGTTGCCTCGGCCTATTTATATGTTTCACTTCAGTTCAGTTTATTGTTTCAGTTGAAATGGTACAGCGCATAAATAACTCTAGGAGGTCCCATAGTCATGGACTGGGGAGGGACCTCCTACCAACAATTACAAACGAAAATAACACCTGATTTGGTTAACAGCAGTAGCAATGCTAAAAAATACAAAGAACATGATGACAGAATCAAGCCAGATACTGCTACTAAAAATCAAACGTATTATACAAAAGGGCAATTAAAGGTGATATTCACCCACATATCTCATATACAAGTACATAATAACACTCGTTATGCCAAAAAGATCCGGCGAAGCTGCCTCTTGAAAGAATAAATTGAAGGAGATGATTTATTGGTTGGGGGTATTGTATTCCAGAATGAAGTCGTCAAAAAAGTTCCCAGTTAGTTTACCGTAGTTAGTCCTAGATGTTGGTAAAATGACAATTATTGCGATGTGGGAATCGAGTACCATCAAAATACGGGTTTTCATCGTTACACAATAAGTAAATGAGTAAATTTTCTTGACAAAATTTATAAGGGAGGACGCAAAGAGAATATTTATTTATTTCACAAATTGACAAAATAATAAATCAGCGGGGTAATGTTAACTCATTACATAAAAAATGGGTGTAAGCGATTATTCTTAAAGCTTGGTTTTGTGTGTGCTGTAAAGGTGCCAAGTGAGTGTGATATGTGTTGCCCCGAGAAGAAACGCAATACGAGATATGGCTTTGAAGGGATGCATTGTAAAGTGAGACTAATACGTGTTGATTAAAATAGGGCCGGTCTCTTATTAGTATTATCAGGCCATAGGCCGTTTTACGGGTTAATAAAGATATGTGACTTGTGAATTTCATTTTCCTGTCGCGTTCAACGCCGAGAAGTGGGGCATGCTCAGTAGCATGAAGCAAATTTAGCCCAAGACTGATAGAAGGCTTTTCCGGAATAGTTTTAAGCGGGGATGAAAAAATCACAAAGTGCGATTTTGTGATTATAATATTCAGCATATTATCACTACAGCATTTAACGACTTTCGCGTTATCAGCATATAGGTGAGATATTAGGGAATCTAAACATGTGTTAGAAGAATAAATTGTCGTGTCGTCAGCGTACAAAATACAACTACAATGTTTCTTTTTACCTGGAAGGTCATTAGTGTGTACAAGAAATACAATGAGTCCCAAAATTGAACCCTGTCGTACTCCAATGTTGCATAGTCTAATACAAGAATGAGGAAAAAAACACTACGAAGTTAACTGTGGTGAAGGACTCTGACGATCGATGCGGCATTTTCGGGAGAGACGTATGCAACATAAATTGTTTGATTGATGGATTGATTGATTGACTTATTGATTCACTTTTTGGTTGACTGATTGATTGTCTGATTGGGTGATTGATTGATTGATTGTAGGGTTCAACGCGCCGACACGACGCAGGTGGTGAAACGCGCCGTAGGGGACTGGGCCGGATTAATTTTGGTCGCCTGGGGATCTTTGCCATGCTGCGAATTCTCGTAAATACCGGCATTTTTGCTTTCCGCCTCCATTAGAATTGTGGCCGCCGCGGAGGAGAATCGAACCCGCGTTCTTGTGCTCAGCTGAACTATGCCTTAGCCACTGGGCCACCGCGTCGGGTACCTCTGATTGCCAAGCACCCTTTTCCAAGAAAGCGGCTAGGTAATGCCTTCTTTCTGCGAGCCAACACACCTATCTTCTTGATACAAACTCGATCCCGGACGTCTCCTTCCAGCAGACGCACAGCCCCTTCAAAAGCACAGGCAATCCTCCGTGGGTCCGGTGCTTTCTCTTGGTTGAAATTCAAGCCTCGGCTATGAAGCTCTCAATCGGAATGGCTGAGTTTTTATGTCGACAGGGTCGGTGTTTAGAATCTCGGCCGGGCCCTGCTGGCTGTTTCCTTTTCAGCAAGTAATATCTGTATCTTTAGATCCTGGGACTTCAAGCGCCTCACGTCTCGTGTGCGCATTTCTTGGTTAGCAACCAATTGAACGCTCGCAAAGAGCACCAAGTAATGAATTCCAGTTGTTTGTCAAAAAACCGGGTGGTTTGCAGGCGCTTGTTTGTTAGCTTGAATTGCTCAATTCGCGACTGAAGGAGGTGTTCAGCCTTAGTAACCACCTTCAGTCCAAAATGTGTTGTCGCGGGCTTCTTGCGATGCAAGAATCTTGGAATAAGTAGATTAGACTTGCAATAAAGGCTAAAATTCAAGTGCCAGCGCTATGCCGCAAGATTGGCGAAGGTTCTTACAAACCCAAAAGCGCAGTGACGCCCGGTAGTTTATACTGATGGTGTAACGTGATGTAGTCGAGGGTTTGACGGCAGTGTTCTATGTTGCTGCGGCAACAGGCAGCAACATCATATAAATATACTGTGATGAAGGCAAGTCCCGGTGCCGCTACGTGAATAAACCTTCATTGGTATTGTTCTTGCGGTGTATGCGACTTTTTACTTTTACATTTTCTCTCTCTCTCTCTCTCTCTCTCTCTCTCTCTCTATATATATATATATATATATATATATATATATATATATATATATATATATATATATATATATATATATATATATATACATAAATATATATATACAAGGTTAGTAAAGACAGAGACAAACGAGAAAGCCGTACAAACAAGAAATAAGTTTACTGACGTTTCAGGTAGAGGACTCCCTTTCTTCAGAGTACAAAATAAGTTTGTTTCAGAGCTATATATATACAGAAAATGCAGCAAGGGCGAGGGCAAGGTAAGAGGAGGGAGAGTTTGTACAAATGGATCATAGTTGATGGGTAGCAAAAGAATGAAGAGAGAGCGTTAAAATAAATTATAAAAACGATAATCAGAACACACAGTCACGCGGTACGAACTTGGGAAAAAAGAGAGACAGAAGAACCAAACACAGAGAAAAAAAAATATTAAAAAATAAAAAATAATAAATAACAAGGTAATTTTCCTCCCCCGTGGCAACGGGGGTGAAAGAGGGGTCAAAACAAGATATGCCCATGCCCCTGTTTGACATGGGCAAAAAGATTAGTCATGCGGAACGAAGACGTTCCAAAGAAGATATGCACACAAAGGGCGAACATCTGCCCATTCACACCCGTTCTAGGAATCCAAGTAAGGTCATTGAAACAAGAGACACGTGGCTTCTGTTGGTGGGAGGCAGGGGTCGCGCCCAAGAGCATTAGGAAAGCCAGTTTCGATAGGAAAGAGTGTACATTGGTATAGACAAAAATTTCCACTGTGCACTGGGCGCCGCCATTTTTAACGACCGGTGCGCCATCTGGCGGGAATTTCTTGGGGACTGCGTCGCGAGCAGACGACACATGCAGTGGCTGCCTTTTCAGTCGGTGACATGGCTGATTCGGGCGGGGAAACTACTTTAAAAATCGGTAAGTGGACTTTCCTGCCGCCTTACTGAAACACGAAGTTTAACAGTGCAAACAGGGGTCGGTCAAAGTGCGCAAATAGTTACTAATATCTAACGTAATACCATCTTAAACTCGCAAGCGTGCAATTGATAGTTTTCAGTAGAAAAAATTGGGCTTGCATAGTGTGAAAACTGTTCAAACAGCAGTGCACGTGCTCATCGCCAGCGTTGAAAACATTCCAATAATGTTATCTGTCGTACTGTGATGCCTTTGTCATTGACACATCTTGCCTAAGCGTAAAAATGTTCGTTCAGCATATTGCTGTTTTTTCATGGCATTTCGTCTTTGTTGGTAATTTGCCCGGCAAGTCTCCATACGAGCATATTTATGGAGAACTATTGTGCCTGCTGTGAGTATCATCTAATGTGTGCACGCGAAAACACCTTGGGTGTATCTTCATGTTATATGGAAATTTATTGCAGCATAATTAATCTGCACAATAATATGCAGAGCTGGACATTCATCAGAACAAACCCGTATTTAACTTTGTGTCGCTTTTTTACCGTGCTAGGTGCACTTCTGTGGAAAATCGAGTTCGTTCAGCGGCAGGGCCTCACCGGGGAATCCTGTACAGACCGGAGTGCCCAGTGGAACAGAGGCACAAGACGCAATGTATTGCCAGCACAAGTTGGCAGCATGGATTTTCGAATGGAAAAGAAGATGCCCGACGTCACAGCTGCACCTGGCAAGGTTACAGCACCTCATTATAGCACGCACGACGAGTACGTGAAAGCAATGCGAGAGTCGATCATTGCCCCCCTTCTGAGTGTAAAAGGAAGCTTGTTGCAACAGACGGTACGCGTCACAACACTAGCCCCTGTAACTGCAGCTACTCCGAGGGAAGATTTGCACACTTCCCACGAAAGCTCAAACCTCTCATGCAATGTGTGTGGGGAGGTTTATGAAAAGTGGGTGTGCATTAAGGAGTCTGCCCGAGCACAACTCGCACGCCTGACAATGCAACAAAAAGGGAAACTGTGCCAATGTAGCCGCAAGCTGAGACTCACTGCATCGAACATATCGAAAGTACCACGGAGAAAGGATACCCCTCCAGAGAAGTTTGTCCAGGCATGCTTGTTCAGCCATTTCAGGGGCAACAAGGCTACAAGCCACGGGAATAGGTTTGAGCCTGTTGCCCGGCAGGTTTTTGAGAAAGAGCATCATTTGACTGTGGAGTGTTGTGGCACTGTAGTTAGTGAAACACACCCTTTTCTTTCTGCAAGCCCAGATGGATTAATTGGGTCAGACAGCATTATCGAGATCAACTGTCCCTACACTGATGATTGTCTTGAGCTGATAAACAGCAACAAATATGATGTGCGAAAAGATGCATCTGGGTGCTACTACGTGTCAAAAGCAGGAAAGAATGGTTACTACTTTCAAGTACAGTTTGTTATGTTTTGCTTGCAAAGCTCTACGTGCTACTTTTTTGTTTAGTCTGCCTTGAATTCTGTCCTGGTGGTCGTGCCCTATGACAAAGAGTTTGTAATTGCGCATATTACACGTATCTCAGATTTTTATTTCATGCCCTACCTTCCAAGGCTTGTTCAAGCTGTGCACGGCAAAATCTTAACGATGTGTGATGAGTATGCAGAGCCCTGCTCGAAATGAATTTGTACACCAGTTCCTAAGAAAGTGTAAATAAAGTGTGCTTGACTAAATAAATTTGTGTATTTTGTAGGGATGTTTTGAGGCTGAGGATTGTGTGTACTATGTGTGCGATAATGCGTGCTCATACGGAGAACCACCTATTTATAGCAAACTGTGATAGAAAAGGATACCCTGGTCATATTTTTCTGCAGTCTTCCAAACATGAACCTTCAGAAAGTATTCTGCATGTCTCCCACTCTCCATGGGGGCCAAACAACTGTGAAACCATTCTCCTATTACACTCTAACGTTCAGTTGAGGCTTTCCAACTGACAATTTGTAGGATTAGGTACAGACAGCTCGTGAAGTAATCAGTAAAGCTTTATTTACATAGCACTGCCAGCTCTGGGTAGTGCTATAATGCAAAAGGAAAAAATACTTCGAAACACCGAACAGCAAAAAAAGACATCCTGTTCATACAACAAAGGGTCAGTAAACTGAAAAAAGTACAGTAACAGCAGTACACTGAACAAAGCGTTGCACGGTAAGACTTCGAAGCAGCACACAGAAAACTACTAACACTATGGACCTGAAGCAAGCATAAGTTTACATGACACTGCACACCATTGGCGATTATTATGCAATGGATACAGCATATGAGGTAGAACTACACATTACACAAGTTCTGGATAAATGTCAAACTGCATGTGGCTTTACACTGCAGACAGAGGCTACTGAACACTTCAGTACCATGCTTGTCATGTGTTCAGTGTATATCTGCAACCACTTCCTCTTCATCTTTCTTAGGAGCAATTAGTGGCCCCTTTAAGTGGCAGAAACCTGCACACACCAAAACAATGGTATACATCAACTTTTTGTGATGAATGGGAAGCGAGTGCTTTAAGATCCTGTACAACTTGATGCGCTTTATTGCGCGCTCTACATGAATTCTTAGCCGAGATATCCTCCTGGACACAGTTGCTTCGGCTTCCGAGAACTGCGGCTTGCCCCTTGAAAAAGCTGGCACATTGAGCTTCACATTTTTCTCGTTCATGGCAGTTGTTAGAGTGAAACCCCTGTCAGCCATCACTTCTTGATTTTCTGACAAGTAGTCAGCGAAGTGAGAGTCCTCAACAAAAATTTCCCCGCATTTCCCCGAGGGGAAGAATGTGAAAGTGCGAATGCTGGAGTTGAATTTGCGCGGTTCGGTAATGTTCGCGAAAGAGAGATCACACACACACACACACACAACTACAAAGAAAGAAAGATGCATTTATTCACAGACACCTATTTGTGTTGTCGTTGTACTTGATTGCTAGAGCGGATCTCAGCTTTGAAATTTCGTGTCAGTACTCCTTTAAGCGGGTGCATTATTCCTTCTCACGCCCGATTCCTGGCCAATCTCCCACGTGGGTATGTGCCAAGTCAGCGGCCAGGCAGCGCGCGCCCATCTCCGCCCGTTGCCAAGGAAGACGAGGAGATTCCTGGCAAATCCCCCACGTGGGTATGTGCCATGTCAGCGGCCAGGCAGCGCGCGCCCATCTCCCCCCGTTGCCAAGGAAGACGAGGAGCGCGCGCACCCGCAGCTGTTGCTATGTGGACGGACGGCGGTCGCCGGAATTCAGGGTCGCTTATAAAGTGCATTCGCTCTTAATAAATTTATCAGAGGCCCGTCCACCATAGGCACCACAGACGAACATGATGAACCCGCTTGGAGCAATTGCCACCAGAAACTTCACAGTATTTCCTCCCTTGTAGCGACTGTATGTTTGCCCTCTTGGGTAGAGCCGCTTTGGGCGCTGCATTTGTGCTTCAGTGCCGTCAACAATGCATATTGTGTTGGCGTAGCCACTGTCTGCAAACTGTTGTGGCAATGTTGCACGAATTGTTTCCGGTGGCAGCCACACCACTACCTTGCTCATTATGTTATGCAAAACGCCTAGCATTTCCCTGAACACCTTACCAGCCTGCGAAACAGAAATGGAAAACCTTACAGCTAAGTCAAAATATAAAAGTCCTAGGCGTAGACGCATGAGTGTCAGCAGCACTTGGTCACTAATGCTCATGCTGCGGTTGTTACAAGCAAGCGCAGTTACAGTCATCACAAGCTTCCAGAAGCCATCGCAGCTAAGGCTTGTATAAAAGTTGCACACAGGCTCACACATTTCTTCAGAAAGTGTTGTTGGCATCGTTCGTGTTCCTGCACATACACTTAGTGGGAGTGCACTGTACAAGTGTTCTTCGTGCAGAGCTTTGAGTGGGTCTTCCCACTGTACTCCACAGCTTCGTACATTTGGCTCTACTTGGCAGCTCTGGTCACTGTATCTTTCACTGTGTTCAGGTACAGCAGTGTTGGTTTCTACTGAAAGCATGCGAGTGCGAACGCTGAGGGCAGACATTTCAGATGTCGCTGCCTCAACCGTCTCACACGTGCTGTCTGGAAGTGGATGGGGCTCTGTTCCGTCCCCAGTGCTGGCTGAAAGTGATGGTGGCCGCGGAAGTGTGGACGGCAACGGGCTCATTGCATGTTGATCCTAGAAGAAAAAAACACACACTCTTGGCATTAGAAATCTAATAGAGTAAATAAGACTTTACCATCCCCTCCTAAGGAAGTTGAGATGAGCACGAAACCTAAACGTGCGTCCTACGTTCCCTGAAAGTGCTGTCGTGAAGCCCCCATTCAGTTTGTGTTTTCCCTTTTTGTAAACTACTCCTTCGGCCACCTAGGCCCAGTTTTTCTGAAAAACGCATGCGGTGTGTCTTTGCGCGCTGACCGACCGTGAGACATGGCTGTTAGGGGGAGCCATCCACCCAGCGTCGGTTACAGCACGACAGCGGCGCCCCCCCCTCCCCCCCGGTGTAGATCAAACGACCTTTCTGTCTTTTCCACTGTTTACTTCGGTGTGTTCTGTCCGGACTACTGTATGTCAATAATTCTTGAAGCATGCGTCCTCGCTTTAAACCTTCTATCTGTGTGTGAGTGGTCCTTTTCACTTTGGCGGGAACATGGCTGATTGGTGTTAGCAAGAATCTCCTCGATTGGCTGCAGAAAGTAGCGCCAGAATGCGCTTTTCCCCACGAGTCCGCTTGAGAAAATATAAACCCTCTCGACCGGGTTCACAGAGAGGGCGTTGGGCAGCGTGTGCCAGGGACTGATTCGAGAGACGCTGCCGCCCGTCGTCGGACCTTTTCGCCAGGAGACCGTGAACCAGTCAGCTTTACCCATTAAGTACTCTTGCTGTATTGACTGCTTTTCTCATTTGATGTAAGAAGTGTACTCTTTAAAATTTGTATGCGTTAAAGATCAGCCAATGTCATCAGTAAAGTAAACCGTTAACCTTAAAACTTCTTAGAAGTCTCGACTTCGCTGCTCGACCATGATGCTACCATAGCGGCAGGTATTGGACAAATTTCACCGTTACAGTGCATCCAATCTATCGTCAGGCCTTTAAAGACTGAAATCGCAAATGAAGAAAAAACGCGTGGGATGATTTCTTGCGCACTTAGTAAATACATCTACGAGTGATCTAAATGTACATTGACACGGGCAAAATGACGCACAAAGAGTAACAAACACATTGAGTGCGTTCGTGCTTGGAGATTTCAATCGTAATTGCAGGTAGTGCTCGGTTTTCAAGGTGCAAGAAATCTAATTTTGAACAAAAGGCAATAAATTTAAAAGTTGAGGTGTGTTGTTAAAGAAAAAAGAAAACGTGGCGAAGAAGGGACAGTTGTAGGCACAAAACGACAGATACAATCATTTTTCTTTTTCGTCCACGTCCAATTTGCTCCACTTTTTTTTCTCATTACGTTTGTACCAGCTAGCTCAGCAACAAGTTTTGTTGAGAGGTGTTTTTGCCAAGGCTTTTTTACATGTGTGCTGTTTAGCATATTGTATTATTGCCTTGTTTTTAAATTCTAAGCATGGAGAGCCTGCAGGAAGAGCCATCACCGGTACGAATCTTTCTGAAGTACCAGAAATAGTTATCAAAGGCTTGTACCTTGTCGTGGAACCTCGCGAAGGAGCAGGCGATGCTCCTTGCCTTGTTGTCAGAAGTGGCCGCAAGATTGGTTTTCGTCCATGTGTCACCTGCAGATGTTCAAAGTGGTTGCAAGTGGACTCAAATAAAAATGACATCATAACACCAACCGTGTCTATTCTTTGATCCAATGCAACATTTTTAAGCATTAAAGGAGCAGTTATTTGTCAAGACATTTTTTCGTGCTTATGCATGCTTTGCTCATGGCAAAAAATGCTTTTGCATGTCTCGTCTCACAGCTGCAAAGTATGAAGCATGCATCCCATTACAGAGATTGGTTGCCCACTTATTGCACTGCTGGAGCTAATAAGCAAGGTATTTAGGGTAGTAAATGGCTGTTGGCATAAGGGGTTCTGCAATGTTTCAAATTTCCTGCTGAAAACATATCGTTATTGTTAGCACATTTTAGCAACTATCAGCCTTGATGTTTCCACCATGATATTATTGTTGAACGGGAAACACTCAGTATCTAGCTCAGTCGACCTAACGCCTAAAACACACACTTCAGCATTGTGTTTGGCTTGAGCTGTTTGTTCAGAATAAAGTCAGATCCAGACATCGCGCAATAATGTCTTGACCCCAGTCAAACAGGAACACAGGTTTCTAGGTACAATACTTGACGAAAAGCTCACATTAATCCCACATATCAAACAACTAAAATAAAAAGTTTAAGTGTTGTGCGGACATTGCCATCTCGCAACTCTAAAAACCATCTCGTCAACCTTCCCATTAATGCCGTCTGCATACGCATTGAACCTTGAAGTGACTGTGTCGTGGATGCCATGTCAGTCTGGGATGGCAGGAAATGAGACCGCTGATCAAATTGCCGTCACTGCTGCTCTTACAACTACAGTTGACATAACAACAATACCCTACACCGATCTCAAGTCACACATCAGACAACACCTTCGCAAGACATGGCAAGCACACTGGAATGAACATACGGACACTACACATAATAAAATCACTCTTGGGACCCACCACCGACGCAATGAAGTTACCCTGCCTAGATTACAGATAGGCTACACACACGTAACACACTCCCGCCTGCTCACGGGATCCCCAAGACCCCTACGTAGCAGGTGTGAAGACAGCCTATCCGTGATCCACGTACTACTTCAATGCAAAGCACTAAACACTTCACCGAACTCTACAGGCAAGACATCGCACCACATCCAGCGTTTTCCTGTCTGATCCTTTGGTTTCCATCAGGTGTGTTTTTAACTATTTAGAAGTGAAATTTTAGCCGTAATATCATACCATGCATAATGACAACCTGGCCTTCCACACCACAATAAATTGAACAATACAAGCGAGTCGACACACACAAAGCGCTTTGTGTGTGTCGACTCGCTTGTCCCGTTCTAGCGCTTCAATTCATTGTCATGTTCGACCAACACGCCCAAACCAGCGCCTTCTACACCATCCATCGTCATTTTCTGAATTATTTTAATTGTATTCTTGCTCACCGATATTAGTGCATCATCATCTCTCCAATGCAACCCTTGTTTTGGCACTCTTTGCCGCAGTTGGCCTTGCGCTATTAACATCCAACCATCATTCTTTGTTCAGAAGAAACGGAAATGCATTTCTTTTTACAGTTTTAACCCAACCCCAAATGAAACATGCACAGCATGGCGTCAAAATTATGCAATGGATAATTAGTGGTTTCTAATCAGTAATAAAAACCTCCAAATGAGTCGGTTGTTCAACAAGGCCCTCACATTTTTCCTTTAGCTGTGGAGACGTTACATGCTCATAGCAGTAAAAAATATATATCTTTTAAAACTTCCGCCGCATAACACTATTTTTTGCTACCAAAACAAGAGCAACTTATTCGATACATCAAGATTTCATTCCCGTTGGGTTGAATAAAAGAACTTTTGCGTTTTAGCGGCGGGTGGGAACCGCGAACAGCGCTTTCTCGGACCGGGTGTGCTCCGCCAACGTGACGCTCCTATTTCACTTTCGGCTCACCTTTTTCGCGTACCCGAGCTGCAGCATAGGTGTCGGGTTGGTTTTCCTCGGCTTTCGGTCGATGAAATGTACAGAACATACCCGCAGGAAGCAGAAACGTGCGATAAGGATTGACCATGAGGGTGAATAAACAGCGCTTCTAAAAGCTGCGTACAACCGCGTACTTACTATCGCAAATTTGCTGGGTTCGAAGTCTTTTCGATTCAGCGCGACGACCCATTCGCGGCGGGACTCAAGGGACGCAGGAAACTTGTGCAGCGAAAAGACGCCGCACATGCAGATACTTCTTTTGTCATAGTGCACCTCACACGTTTCTTGCATGAGTCCCTTTCGCTTACGCTGGTTGTTGGTGCAGCCAACAACGGCGCAATGACGCCCGGACGAGTTCCTTTTGTACATCACCAAGGCGATGACGGCAACCTGCACATATTTAAGGAAATGATTGATGTTATGAAGTCGGGCGCACTGCTGGCAAGGCGAACCGCAGCCTTACAGGCAGCCCCCGTCAGGAAAAAGCCTGCGTAGGGTGGCACGCCGCCTTAGCGGGTTGAGAATGGAATTTATGGGCAAACCTGACAGCTCTCGGACGTTTTGAACGTTCTCCTTAAAGCACTGTAAAACTTCGGACTGCTGACATACCGAATAAATGACACTTACCGATTTTTGATGCCGCTGGGACGTGTGATATCCACGCGCGGCACGGAACAACAGCGTGTGACTGCGGCGTCGTCCGCTGCGACGCAGTCCCCCAAAAATGCCCGCCAGATGGCGCACCGGTCGCCGCAAAATGGCCGACTCGACAAAATTCTGGTCTATACAAAGAGCGAAAAAAAAATAACCAGGTAATTTTCCTCTCCCTCGTGGCAACGGGGATGAAAGAAGGGTCAAAACAAGATATGCCCATGCAGGTGTTTGACATGGGCAAAAGGATTAGTCACGCGTAACAAGGAAAAGAAGAGATGCAAATGCACACAAAGAATGAGCATCTGCCCATACACACCCGTTCTAAGAACCGGGTAAGGTCATTGAAACGTGAGAGACGTGGCTTCCGTTGGGGGGAGGCAAGGGTCACGCCAAAAAGCAGTAGGATAGGCATTTTCGACTCGAAATGAGTGTACATTGGATGAAAAAAAAAGACAAGGTCAAACGGGTCATGAAAAGAAAGAAAACAGGCAGGTGCACGCGTATGACGCGGCAGCAAGTGGTATTCATCTGTCCGGCGCATGGTGCCAGTTCAGGGAATGCCGAGGTGGTCAGCAACGAATATTAGAAAACAACAATACAAAAAAGAAAGAGGCCACGAAAGCAATCACACACGCTCGCGTTCACAAATTAATTACAAGGTGAGAATATCAAAGCTAAAAATGGTACTGCAGCCTTCTACCCAGACCACAATGTCGAGACTTGTTCATCAAATTTGGTTCAGTGAAGCCATTGTGCTAAAAAACGCCGTGCTAGCACAAAACTATACCCAACTACGGGAGCTCGCCAACTAATGGGATAATAATATTGAGGAAAAGAAATGAACAGGCATAACACTAGCCTGAGAAAAGCAGCCGAAATTTTAATCGGAGGAAAGACAGGTTAATTTCCCATAACTTTCATTTATGCCAAGCGACGCTGATTTAAACTTATAGATAAGGTAAGACTCACGAACCTCGCGATCGTGATGCGTTTTAAAACTAGATTCAAGAATTTTGGCCTTCAGTTGTTCAAAAGAATGACCAGGAGTGTTAACATGCTTTGATAAAGGCAAAGAAGGGCAGGTTTTTGCATGGGAGCGGTGATGGTTAAACCTCAAACGAAAGGGTGTTTCAGTCTGGCCAATGTATTGTTTGCCACAGAGGGTGCATTCCAGCAGGTATACGATGTTGGGGGAATCACAGTTAAAGTTCCCTTTAACATTCACATAATAGTTTGAAGCTGTGCTGGCGGCGCGCTGTGTGGTGGTCATTTGTGGGCATACCTTACACTGTGGTTTGTTACAGGGCATGCAACCAGTAGTCTGTGGTCGGCTGATGCTGGATTTAGTGAGAACGTCGCCCAAATTTTTGCCCCGTCTATAAACAACACGTGGTGGCTCGGGGAATATTCCCTTTAGGCGTTCACTTTCAGCGAGGATATTGTGATGTTTCCTTAGTATGGATGCAACTATCGGAGAAGAGGCCGAATGGGTCAAAACGAGGTTTGTTTGTTGATTGGGGTTGGGAGCTTTTTTTGGGAGAATGTCGGCGCGGTTCATTTGGATAGCTCGTGTAATCGCGTCATCGATCACCTGCTCTGGGTATTTTTGATTTAAGAGGGTGGTTTTAAGTTCTCTGCAGTTAGAATCGAAATCCGCCTGGCTTGTGCAGATTCGCCTCAAACGGTGAGATTGGCTATAAGGTATTACAGTCTTGCAGTGCCTGACATGGCTGCTGTGGAAGTGCAAATACTGGCGCGTGTCCGTAGGTTTCCTGTAGAGATTAGTCTGAAGTCTGCCCTGAGAAACTGTGACAGTAACATCCAGGAAATTTATGCTGTGCGTAGAGTAGGAGTGAGAGAGGGAGATGGTAGGATGCGCAAGGTTAAAAGCCTAAATAAACGCAAGAAGTTCCATTTCACCGTGCTGCCAAATCATGAATATATCATCTATATACCTTTTGTAGTACAATAGCTTCAAACTTTGGGTTGCGAGGAAGTTTGTCTCTAGACGTCCCATGAACATGTTCGCGTAGTTGGGCCCGATTTTGGTTCCCATTGACGTTCCGCTGACTTGCACGTAATTGACACCATCAAACTCAAAATTGTTAAGTTCAAGGATAAGGTGAAGGAAAGTTTCAAGGGTGAGAGAATCGATAGGTTTGTCACCCGCTGACCCCTCATACGCACATGATACAGCGGTGATCCCATCGGCATGCGGAATGTTAGTGTACAGCGACACGACATGTAGGGTAACAAGTAAACAGTTGTTGGGAATTTCCATCTTCATGATATCCGAGAGAAAATCATTTGTATCCTTAATGAATGATGGAAAGCTGCGGGAACGTCGCGAATGAGAGAGTCGACATACCGCGAGAGGTTCTCGGTGACAGTACCAATGCCAGTGACAATGGGGCGACCTGGGTTGTTATTTTTATGAATCTTAGGAAGAAGGTAGAATCTACCGGCTCCTGGGCTTAAGGGGATAAGAGAACGAGCAGTTGTTTCAGTTATTTCCTGATTCTGAACAAGCTCAGTGAGGTTTTCTTTGACAATTAGCTTATAATCATTAGTGGGATCGCTTGGGAGTACTTTGTAGAACGCAGATTCTGATAGTTGTCAATGAGCCTCGTTGACATAGTCAGCTTTGTCGGGTATCACGATGGCGCCTCCTTTATCGGCCGGTGTGATTACTATTTCGGGGCAACTTGCGAGTTCCTCCTGGGCTTTCTTTTCCTTGTTTTTGATGTTACAGCGGAAAGGGGTTTGCTTTTGGTATGCTGCTCGTACATCGCGATGAACGGCTTTAATATACATGTCGAGGCATGTATTACGCTGCGTGGGAGGGGTCCAGTGCTTATGGCTAGGTAATGCGGTTCGGGCTTCGTCGGTTGGAGAACGGTCAGGGAAGTACTCTCGCAGTCTCATATTTCTGGCGAAGTTGTCTAAGTCCTTAAAAAGTTGAAATTCGTTGAAACCGCCAGTTGCCGAGCAAAAATTCAGACCTTTAGACAAGGCGGTCATCTTATCTGGTGACAGGGTAATACTAGAGAGGTTCATCACATTTCCGGTGAGATTTTTGTTAGTTTTAGTAGGCTGGGGAGAGGTTACAGAAGGGGAATAAAAATTTGGGTTTGCATTGGCTGACTCAATAGTACTGGCACTAATTTGAGCTTGTGAATGGTTAGTATTTGGCGCGCTTCAGGGGCGATTTTTATGTGAATTCCCAGATAATGGACAGCCATTAGTAATGGGGCTAACTTTATTCTTGCGGATGTTGTCATTGCTAGGGATATTATCTCGGGAAATTTTACGGACTTTTGTTTCGGATATAGCGGATGCCTTTTTGGATTCGTAGCTGCGTAGAAGGCCTGATTCTCTTTCGCTTAGATGCTTACTAAGAATTTCTTCTTCCTGGCGGAGGGAATGGGACATAGTCTCGTAGTGATCTAGAATTATCTGCGTTAATTGCAAGGATGCGTTGTCTGGTACTTGTTGCCACTTTTTTTTTGTTGGAAGGGTACAGTTCGGCAGTTGCAGGTCTCAGTCTAACCCTGAAACCCGTGGCAGCTACCTCGGCAGACAAATACAGTGAAAGTGCGAAAACGTGCATTTGGGAACGTATGCGTTTTTCATTAATCTTTCTTAATTTTAAGAACTGTTTTGATACTGGGTAAGAAGCTGCATTACCGAGTTTTTTGGAGCCTAGTCACTTTGTCAGCGCAGAAGACATTTTGTTGCGGAGGTTGTAGGCTGGCTTTGGGGCGCCCGATAGCAGTTCGGATCCGCTGCTGGCGTTTTCTAGTGGCTCGGTTGTTGTTGGGGCTCCGGTGGCCGTTGTAGTTCCCGAGGGCGGGCGCGGCAGGCTCTTGGCGCGGCGCACTCTCGGGGTTGGGTGCAGGCGATGCGTCGGTACTCCGAGGCCGTGGTCGCAGGAGCACGTACGGGTTGCAGGCTGCGGCGGGCGTCCGGGGACTTTTGGTGTGGGTCCCTGGCGCTCCGCTGGCGGTCCGTGGCTATGGTGGTCACGGCGGCCCGCGGGGCTGGCCGGTTGGACCGTGTGTCCGGGGACGTCGTGGAGGGCGTTGGGCTGGAGGGGAGCAGAGGCAGGGGTGGGAAGTCATGGTCGTATGAGGCCCCTGCCGGAGCTTGGGTGGCGGTGCATGCGACTTCGCGCTACTCAGGAGGGTTGCAGCGCTTTTGCGTGAAGCAAAGCTCGCGGATGTGGCTAGCAAGCACAGCCACACCCTCGAAGCTGAGGTGCAGGCCATCCACAGCAAGGACTCGGAGGGCGGGAAGGTGCTGGAAACCGGGGTCAATGAAGCGCACACAGCGATAGTGGCGGCAGAATTCACGCAGGAGAGAGTTGAAGCGTCGTGCTTTTTCATTTCAGCCAATGGCAAAGCGGGAGATGCGCTAGTCGCGGTGGTGGTTAGCAGAGCGCGGAAGAATCAAGCTTGCGTAGATGGTGGAGACGTTTGGCCGAGATTGAAGAATCAGATCAGTCAGCGAGCGATAGTCACAAAAAGCACGTTCAGCAGAAGAAGAGGTCAGGTCATTCGTACCGACAATCAGAAAAAGTGTGTTAGAGCAAGCAGGTATAGAGACAATGAGTAAGCGTAACAGTGAAGGGCTTGACAACTGAATAGTATATTAAATTAGAGTCACCACGAAAAACAACAATATTTAATACGACGTTGCAGCTGGGAACCAGCCTTTTTCAAGTGAAGTACATAGATCGAATTCAGGTTATATGTAGGCTCGCACGGAGCGCTGTCAGCACGTGGACACATTATTTTAAAAGTGTACAAGAAGGAAGTACAGCAAGAAACAAGTGGAAAGAAACGTAGTGCACGACTTGGCGCGCAGGTAATCCATCTCAATATACAACGCGGCGAAAAGCGAAGAAATTTTAAGCGGTTGATTCTTCTTCGGGATTCTAGCGTTAGAATTCCGTTGTTCTGCATTAGAGTGGTAGGGGAATCGTGCCTCTGATAACGGTTATAAATAAACCGAACAGCTTTCCGTTGAATTTGTTCGAGCTTGCCAATATATTTTTTTGTATGCGGGTCCCAGACCACTGAAGCATACTCAAGGCGCGATTGGATTAACGTATTATAGGCCAACAATATACCGTTCGGCGGGGAGTGTTTAAGTTTATGTTTTAAGGGTCCCAGTTTTCTTCTAGCCGAAGCGCAAATATTGTCAACGTGAGCCGACCAGGACAGGTTTCCAGTAATCGTCACACCGAGGAATTAAAAGCTATTTGCTAAGCTCACAGCGGTGTTGTTTATTGCGTAGTGGTATTCAAGAGGGTTCTTTTTGTTAGTTATACGCATGAACACTGTTTTATTTGGGTTTAGTGTCATGCCCCACATGTTGCACAATGTGAGCACGCCATCGAGACTTTCGTTTAGTGAGACCTGATCGTTAACATTTTTAATATTTTTGAAAAGCAAGCAGTCATCTGCAAATAGACGAATATTCACATCCTGGTTTATACAAGTTGTTATATCATTATTATAAATGAGAAAGAGCAGCGGCCCTAGCACGCTGCCTTGGGGGACGCCGGAAATAACGGGGAGGGTATCAGAGTGAAAGCCATTTAAATCAACAAATTGTTCGCGAAGTTCAAGGTATGATATAATCCATTTCACAAGCGAACAAGGAAAACCGAGTTTGTTTAGTTGAAATATTAGTCTAGAGTGAGAGATTTTATCAAAAGCTTTACTTAAGTCAAGGAATATTACGTCAATTTGGCCCGATGCATCAATCACAGAAGAGAAGGAATTATTAGTGGAAATTAATTGAGTGGTGCAGGACAAGCCCCTCCGGAACCCGTGCTGGAAAGGGGAAAGGATGTTGCCCTTATCTAGGAAATCAACTATGTAGTTAGCAATTATGTGCTCCATGAGCTTACAAGCAGAGCTTATCATTGATATGGGCCGGTAATTTGGAAGCAATGTGTTATCCCCTTTTTTGAACACCGGTACAACACGAGCGACACGCCACTCTGAACGGACAATGCCAGTTGAAAAAGATAAACGAAAAATAGCAACCAGAAAGCGAGCTAATGATTCGGCGTAGCGGCGCAGAAAAGCATTGGGTATGTTATCTGGCCCGCACGAGCATTTCGGATCTTAGTTGAGGAGCATCGAAAAAACGCCTTCAAATGTTATAAATTCTGCGCTGATATCTGCCATGTTACAACTGGGTATGTCATAAGGAGGGGACCTTGAAAAAACAGAATGGAAGTATACATTGAATTCATTTGCGATGTCCAGATTGTCGCGAACGACCCTTTGGCCTATTTTAATGCAGTCAACAGTTTTTTGTTTTTTAGAGCTGACGTGGCGCCAGAATTTAGATGGATTTGTTTTTAAAAACTGGGAAAAAGTATTTGAGAAGTAAAATTTTTTGCTTGAGCGAATTTTTTGAGATAGCAAGAGCTTTGGGTTATGAAGGTTTTCATTGGTTCCGCGTTTTTTTATTCGCCTAATTTTCCGTACCAAATGAATAATATCATGATTAATCCAAGGATTAGCCTTCTGAACTTTTTTCTTTTTGTTGGGAACAAACCTTTCAAGGCAGAAATGGCAACTGGACTTAAACTTCTCCCACAAATGATTGACGTCATTTCCACAAAAACCATCAAAAGCCAGATCAAGGTAATCGAGTACCGATTCGTCCTTTGCCAGGGAAAAGTCTTTGACTATTTTTTCTTTTTCTTTAATCGGGGAGCACTGACCGTTTAGACGACACGTAAAAAGCACAAGTTTGTGGTCTGATAAACCGTCCTCGACCGTAGCGCATGAGTCGTTAAGGGATCTGGAATGAACGACTAGATCTAAAATGGAGGATGTGTTTCGAATTTCACGGGTAGGGCAATTGACTGCTTGGGCGAGATTACATGCTAGTATCATTTCAAAGACAGTATGATCAGTACGACAGGGGGACGATAATTTTGACGAAATAATGCTAGGCAAATTAAAATCACCGACGATTAGCAAGCGATTTTTGGAGAACTTAGTAGCATTATCATAAAGTTTAGGCAAGAAATCCGGGTTTGAAGAGGGAGCTCGATACACAGCGAAAATAATGAGCTTATTACCAAAACAATCTATCTGGATACAGAGGCTTTCGTGATCTTCAATTTGGTCAAGTACTACAACTGGTATATCCTTCTTGAAAATAATGCCAACACCCCCGCCATGCGACGGTCGGTCTCTTCGATACACCTTATAGGAACTCGGCACAATATCTTCGTCAGAAATGTCACTGTGAAGCCATGTTTCTGTTACGATAGTAACACGGGGGTCGTGGGTTAGTAAAATACTCTCAAGCTCGGTGGTTTTGTTAATGATGCTTCTTGCATTTACATTCAGGAGACGCAAACAGTGTTGTGAGGGGAGAGGGCATTGTCATGGATGCAGCGGAGTTGTGCTCACGGACGGAATCTGTACTCGCATGTTTGTACGTAAGTCCCCTACAAAAGTGTCGTCGTCGATGCACAGGTTTTCGTTAACGAGATAGACCTTCTTTCCACTGTCTTTATCAGCCTTCGCACTCTCCCACAACAGTTTGCGCTTTTGAAGTGTAAGTCTAGAGTAATCATTTGAGATGAATATGTTGCTGCCTTTAAGTTTTTTTGCATTTTTCAAGATGGCCTGTTTTTCGTTGTAATCCTGCAGGAACAGGATGACCGGGCGGTTTCCTAACTGTTTCCCAAGTCTGTGAATTCTACCAGTCGAGTGGCACTCTACCTCAAGCTGTTTTTTGAACAAATCATCCAGTACCTTTTTTTTAGTAGCTCTTCCGTTTCACCTTTTTCTTCCGACAGACCATACACAACTAAGTTTGACCGGCGGCTTCGGTCTTCAATGTCAACTAGTTTTTCAGACTGGTGCGCAACAGAGGATTCAAGGGATGTTAGACTAGATCTTACACCTTCAAATTGGGATGTTGAAGAAACCAAGCCCTGCAGAAGCTTCTCAACTTCATTTACTTTTGAGCAAAGGGCTTGCAACGTAGTTTCCGTAGCAGCTTGTTGAGCTTTATTCTCTTCTATGCTTGTAAGAATAACCTTTTGACCGTCCAAAACGTCAGCTATTGTCGGACCAGGGTTTGACTCAACATCCCCGCAAAAAAGTATTTTGCAAACGTGGAAACACTCGCTTACAATGCACAAACAAGTAAGTGGGCATGGCACAATAATAATGAACCTATTACTAGTTTTTACACCACAGGGTGCACAACTAACCTGAACAAAAAGAGGAATAGGCCTGGCCAACATGGCTGTTGGTTTCAGTTCGCCATGCCCACTGATGAAGAACTGGTGAATTCCGGGATTTATAGCTGTAGTCTTTCGTGACGTCACGGTACGCAGAGCCACGTAGTGGTCCAGACGTGGGCAGTTGCGCGGCACGTGCGGTGATGCTGTTGTAGAATCCGAACCGGGGGGCAGAGATCCGGCAGATACCGGGAACGGAGCATGCAGCGATAGTCCAGCTGAGGTGAATAAGATGCAGCCAGCGAAGATAGCCTGAACAAAAAGAGGAATAGGCCTGGTCAACATGGCTGTTGGTTTCAGTTCGCCATGCCCACTGATGAAGAACTGGTGAATTCCGGGATTTATAGCTGTAGTCTTTGATGACGTCACGGTACGCAGAGCCACGTAGTGGTCAAGACGTGGGCATTTGCGCGGCACGTGCGGTGATGCTGTATAGAATCCGAAGCGGGGGGCAGAGATCCGGCAGATACCGGGAACGGAGCATGCAGCGATCGTCCAGCTGAGGTGAATAAGATGCAGCCAGTGAAGATAGCCTGAACAAAAAGAGGAATAGGCCTGGTCAACATGGCTGTTGTTTTCAGTTCGCCATGCCCACTCAATTTTGCCCACTCGCATGCCCACTCGCCATGCTCACTCACGCCATGCCCACTCAAATGTTGAATATTAGCGTTGATTAGCATTATCATTTCTTCTAAAATTTTTAATGTTTTTGTATATTTATTAGCTCTGTTTTTCTTCTTTCAAGATAATTTCTACGGATTTCAAGAAGTTGTTCTCTGTGTTTGTTATTGGGGAGTCCTGTAAATAGTGGCCAAAACTGTCTTCTGGTAGGTTACATTTACATATGTTGTTATTTGTAATGGCGAACCTATGGAAATAAAACGGAAATTTACCGTGTCCAGTGATAAACTGTGACTTGTAATAGTTTGTGGGAAAGTCGTCCGGAATTTTGTGAATATTCTTTATCCATTAGAATGTGTAGCTTTCATTTCCTTGTTGTTGCCAGCTCCAGTAACGACAGAAGAAGTAAGAACGCTTTGAATAAAATGAAAGGGGGAAAGCACCTGGTGAGGATCATATACAAGCAGACCTTTTGAAGGATGGGGGAGAAATTGTACTTGAAATACTGGCAAACCTGTATACACAATTCCTAATGACCGCAAGTGTACCGGAATCTTGGATGTACATGAACAATATCCTAATCCATAAGAAACGGGACATGAAGGACTTGAAAAATTACAGGCCGATCAGCTTACTGTCAGTCGTCTACAAGGTACTTACCAGGGTAATCGCTAACAGCAGTTTTGCAACCTTAGATTTCATTCAACCTAAAGAACAAGCAGGGTTCCGTAAAGGGTATTCAACAATAGACCATATTCACACGATAAATCAGGTGATAGGGGAGAATACTGAACGCCTATATATAGCCTTCATAGATTATAAGAAATCATTGAACTCGGTCGAAACCCTAGCAGTCATTCAGGCATTACGGAACCATGGTGTAGGTGACCATTATGTAAGAATACCACATGATATCTAGAATGGGTCCACACCTAGAATCGTCATTCATAAGGAGAGCAGTAAAATACCTATAAGGAAGGGCGTCAGACAAGGAGACGCAATCTCCTCAATGTTATTCACAACATGTTTACAAGAGGTATAAAGAACATTGGATTGGGAACAGGTTGTAGCAAGGGTTAATGAAGAATACCTGAGCAATCTCAGATTTGCTGATGACGTGGCCTCGTTAAGTAACTCTTGGGAGGAATTGCAAAGCATGCTTTCTGCACTGGACAAACAAAGTAGAACCGTGGTCCTGAAAATAATATGCAGAAAAGTAAAGTAATGATCAATAACCTTGGGACGGCACAGCTGTTTGATATAGGTGGCGAAGCCGTAGAAGTAGTAGGCGAACATATCTACTTAGGCCAAGTTGTGACACCAGATCCCAACCATGAGGCAGAGATAATTTAGAAGGATAACAATGGGGTGAAGTGCATTTGGCAGGCATTCTCAGGTTATGAATGGCAGCCTACCATTGTCCTTGAAGAAGAAAGTGTATGGCCGCTGCATCTTACCGGTACTCACCTACGGGCCATAAACTTGGAGGCTCACTAAGAGGGTTCCACTTAAATTGAGGATGACTCAGTGTGCAATGGAATGGAAGATGACAGGTGTAACATTAAGGGACAAGAAGAGAGAGGAGTGGGTAAGGGAATAAACGCGTGTTAAGGACATATTAGTAGAAATTAGGAAGAAATAGACGTGGGTAGGGCATGTATTGCGAAGGCAAGAAACCGTTGGTCATTAAGGGTAACAGAGTGGACCCCTCGAGAACGCAAGCGTTCCAGGGGGCGGCAGAAAGTTAGATGGGCAGATGAGATCAAGATGTTTGCGGGGATAAATTGGTCGCAGTTAGCACAGGAGTGGGATATTTGGAAATAAATGGGAGAGGCCTTTGCCCTGTAGTGGCGTAGATAAGCTGGTGATGACGATGTTGATTTATGTTTTTTTACCTTCGAGGCATGCAAGCATTGTAGATGGGAGGGGCCCACATGAATGAGCAAAAAAGATGTCAAAAGCACGCGACAAAAGCTCAACAATTGTCCACACTAATATACGCAATAATGTTAAAAAAAACGTGGTGAAGCAAATGCACTAAACGCAGCCATTAACGCAGTCACACTCAGAGCAAAAGAAAAGCAAACGGTAAATGCTCTTCATTCACCGTGATAGAAGAGCAATTATCTACACAGAAAGGGCGGATCGACACAAGCATACAATACTAAAAAAAAGAAACCGTAAACGCAACAAAAAACACACCTTACTAGATGGAATAAGACAAAAACAGAAACAACTAATGCACAAAATTTCAATTTGACAATGATTCCCGGAAATGGTTAGGGTTAGTAATGCAAGCTAATGAAGCACTCATGGCACGTTTTCACCAGAAAAGATGGGAGTAGGTCACAGTGTTTTGTTGCGGGGTATGAACTTTGACACCATAGTCCAGGCGTTTTGATTTGAAACGTGCGGGTTTTATAAAGCATGATTTAAGTACATGGTTGTTATGATACACTTTCTGAAATAGGCACCGACAGGACAGTTTTTTACGTGTAGAGAGAGGAGTAAGGTTCACACTAGATGTCATGGAAGTTACACTGGCCATACGATGATAGTTAGAAAGTATGAATCTCGCAGAACGGTTTTGTACATTTTAAATTGGTTAGTTAGAGTCGTATATCCAGGATCCCAGGTTGACGAACCATACTCTAGTATGGGGCGCCCGTAAGTAACATAATAATTGTTTTTGCGAGAAGGTAGTGCAAAAGAAAAAATTCGCTATAAGTGTCCAGGCATGCGGCTAGCCTCAGATGTTATAAAATCAATATGTCGACACCAGGAAAAGTTGTTAGTTATGTGCACACCAAGGTATTTATATTCGACTACGGACAATAATGGGGTACGCTTAGGAAAAGAACAAGGACGAAATAAGTGATTACGCGATCGCCTCACAATTTGACTTTAGTTATGTGGAACTCCATATGCCAAAGTTTGCTCGAAGTAGAAATATTACTGGGATCAGATTGTAGGCATTCAACGTTAGACGAATCAGTAATGTCGCGTTAAAGCACACAATCATCAGGAAAGAGGCTACCAGAACAAGAAATATTGCTACGCAAGTCGTTAATGTATATCAGAAAAAGTACGCGTCCTAGAACCAAGCCCGGACGCGCACCTGAGCGCACAGGTGCCTGAGGGGATTAAGTTTGATTGGCAGACACAAATTCGGTTCGGTTAGAAAGAACTACTTTGACCTATTGTGATACTTGGTGTTCAATTTTCAAATTATGCAATTTCAGCAGAAGCCTATGATTACCTTTATCTAACGCTTTTGAAAAATCAAGAAAAACACAGTCAGTTAGGAAAGAGGAGTGAAGAAATGCATGCAAGTCATTGGTAAACGTAATAAGTCGACTTTGACTAGAGAAGTATGTTTATAAAACTGTGTTTCCTATAATGACAAAAGTGATTGGTCGTAAGAAAGCTAACAAAATGAGCGAATATTATGTGTTTGAGGAATGTACACGGGATAGAAGAAATGAATATCGGACGGTAGTTTAAGGGGTTATGTATCGAGCGGAACCACCTTGCCGGTGTTCCATTCTTTGGGCAAGTAACTCTCTTGAATAGATGTGTTGTAAAGGAAATACAATATAATTGTTCTGCAGGCGTTAGTTTTCAGAAGAAATTTGGAGTTAGTGTCATCGGGACCACAGGATGATGACCTTTTCAGTTTAGATATTATGGCTACAATACCAGCAGGATTAAGAGTTAACGGGTCCATTAGGAAACAAGTAGACTCGTGCATATGGGGTAAATAACTGATAAAGTATCTTAAAATGAATTCGCGAAGCTATCAATAAACACAGAGGCACGGAAATGGTTCAGAACTGGTTCCATCGACATGTCTAGCAGGCAAATGTTACAGTCCTGCTTCGGCTTCCTGTTGTTCTAAAACCGCTTAGGGTTAGTTTTCATTCAGGACGGTAAGGTACAGTCAAAAAATTGCTTTTTACTGTGTTCAATGCTTTCGCGTAGGATGGTGCTTCTAACTTATAGGCATCCCACCACACCGGGCTTGACGATTTGTTAGCCCCACGGAAGAGCCTGGCTTTCTTACTGGGTAATCTTTCAGACTTCGCGTATACCACGCAGCATTTGGGTTGCGGTACACATTCCTGAAAAGTATGTATTTATTTATTAATACTAAAACCTCAAATATGTAGGGGGATGATAAGTATTCAACGCTTTTTTCTATGCGAGATGGCAGCAAAGTGTCCATAAAGGCGCAAACTACAGCGTTTATGGCCTCGAAGTCAGCTCTGGTAAAATCTGTGATTAGTCTTAGCCGCTTTGGTTTTGGATTGCGAGGAAGCGAAAAAAAAGTGAACCATGCCGTGGTCACTTAACCCAGACACGTGCCTAATGGAAGATGTTATGCCAGGGGAGGACGTCAGAATTAAATTCAGCAAAGAAGATGTAGGCGTGACACGTGTTGGTTGACAGACTAGCTGTGGTAAACTCAATTTGGAACGTACATTCACAAAACAAGAAGCCTCGGCAGACGCACGATTTGGCAAAGAAACCCGCATGCGCCCATTTGATTGTTGAAAAAATAGTCACCGACAAAGAAAAGTGGCACACCCGGGTAGCGCGCGGAAATAAGGTTCAAGCAATCGTGAAGACTCTCGTAGAAACCACCAGCAGTAGAGAGGGGCCGATAACAAACGTCAAATATGAATTTCTTTGAATTGTGAGTCATGCAACACCGAATGATCTCTAGATTAGAATGAAAACTAATTATAAAAGATTCCAAATGGTCGCTAAGAGCAATTAAAACAACACCACCGATTCTGCTACCATGGGCAAGTCTGTACACCATGTATTTTTGTTGCACTGAAATAGCTGATTGAACGGTATATTACTTGGCAGCCATGTCTTGGTAAGTGCAACAATATCAGCCTCGGAGTCACTTAATAACGCGCTACGGCTGTGCTTTTTCACTGTACAGACTACGAATGTTTGTGTAGAAGACAGACGCTTTATTATCATGTTGAGGACCACCCCCCATCGCGCACTCCTAGCTGCCGCTAGGCTGCCAATACACCCGTCCGGAACGCGGTGACAGTGGGGATCGTACAGCAGGTACTGAGGAAGAAGGTGTCGCCTTAAGTTCATACACGCAGTCGGCGCTAGAATTGTAAACATATCTCTTACCGCCGACAGAAAGCCTATTGTGGCGCAGTCTGTAAGAGGTGCTAAGACTTTTCCCGTACTCAAGCAATTTCTTGCTGGCAGTTCGTGCGGCTAGTGAAATGTCATTTCTGATATCGTCATCATCATCATCACCATCATCACCAGCCTATCTACGCCCACTGCCGGGCAAAGGCCTCTCCCATTATTCTCCAAATACCTCGGTCCTGTGCCAACTGTGACCAATTTATCCCCGCAAACTTCTTGATCTCATCTGCCCGTCTAACTTTCTGCCGCCCCCTGCAACGCTTGCCTTCTCTAGGGATCCACTCTGTTAGCCTTAATGACCAGCGGTTATCTTGCCTTCGCATTACATGCCCTCCCCACGTCCATTTCTTCTTCTTAATTTCTACTAGTATGTCTTTAACACCAGTTTGCTCCCTGACCCACTCCGCTCTCTTCTTGTCCCTTAATGTTACACCTATTATTTTCCGCTCCATTGCCCGCTGAGTCGTTCTCAATTGTAGTTGAACCCTCTTAGTGAGCCTCCAAGTTTCTGCCCCGTAGGCGAGTACCGGTAAGATGTAGCTGTCATACACTTTCTTCTTCAGCGAAAATGCTATACTCGGATACAAGTCAAGAAAAAAGGGGCGTCGCTTAATCCCCCACTTCCACCACCCCGTTCCAGCCAATAGTGTCGCTCTATCAAGGTGACGTCATGGCCGACCGCTTTGCACCTGCAGGCAGCGCTCGGACCACGCTTTTCCGTGCCGAAAAGTAGTTCTTAAGGGCGCCTTCAATTTGAGCGGAGATAAAAACCTTAGGTAAAATTCTTTATGTGCCCGTTTTAATGCAACGCGTGAAAGAAATTATCGTCAGCTGCAGTAGCGAGCTTCAGTTATATTCCTGATGGTGAATTTCTGCTTTTCCGGGTTTTCCCTCAGCCGCTTGCTTCTGGCAGCTTCTGGTTTTATGCATTGCCGGCCATTTCCCGCCATGGATCCCGAAGAAGTCCAATTTGAATGTGCTTCATCGTTCTCGACTGAGAATTGTGGTGCGTTGCCATCTACGCCACGCCGATGGTACAAGAAAAACAAAAGCGGCCGTGTCATCTGCAGCAGCGGACGGGAGATGATCCGGAACGCGTACGTTCGTTTGCGGCATCTTCACCCAGAGCGCAGCGTTGAAGAAACGGCCGCGACCGTGAGCGATCTTTTTGGAGTCAGCGTGAGCTTGGTGATGGACGTGAAGAAGGAGATGAAAAGTAACAACGGAAATGTTGCGACGCGCTCCCGAAAGCGCCCGCGAAGCGCCGGAAAGAGACGGCGCACAGAAGCGTACGACGACTTCACGAAGTGCGCATTGCGGTCGTCCGTGCATCGCTTTTTTCGCAGCAATGAGATTACGACAGTGAAGGCAATTGCTGCGGATTTCAACGCTAGCGCCGATGTTACTCCTCTCAAGCCATGGACTGTGCGCCGCCTGCTGAATGACATCGGGTTCAGGTATGAGAAGAGGGGCCGGAACTCGCTGCTGATCGAGCGGGACGACATTGTCGCGTGGAAGCAGAAGTACCTCTACGACGTCGCCAGGTACAGGATGGAAGGGCGAAAAATCTTCTACCTTGATGAAACCTGGGTGAATGCGGGACACACGCTATCGACTGTTTGGACGGACACGACGGTTGCTTCCCACCACGACGCCTTCATGCGTGGTCTGACGACAGGTTTGAAGCAGCCGTCAGGGAAAGGACAGCGCCTGATTGTAACGCACATCGGTAGCGAGGACGGCTTTGTCAGTGGTTTCCTGGATATCTTTCGGGGTACGAAGACCGGCGACTACCACGAGGAGATGGACGGCACCCGCTTTGAAAGGTGGTTTGGCGCCGTTTTGCCGCAACTGCCACAAGGTAGTGTAATTGTCATCGACAATGCCTCGTACCACTCGCGGCTGGAAGAAGCAGTGCCTACGACATCATCGCGCAAACAGGTCGTTCAGGACTGGCTGGCGTCCAAAGGACTTGCTTGGGATGAAAAAAATGCTGTAAAAGGAGCTCCTCAGCCTTGTGGCCTCTGTAAAGACACGGTACATCAAGTATCGTATTGACGGTGCAGCTGAAAGGGCAGGATGTATTGTGCTTAGGCTCCCACCCTACCATTGTGAGCTCAATCCCATTGAGCTCATATGGGCGCAGATGAAACGAGGTGCCGCAGCCAGAAATTCCACATTTAAGCTGGCAGATGTAGAGGTGCTCCTGAGGGAAGAAGCTGCCAAGGTAACAGCTCAACACTGGGCAAACGCAGTTCAGCACGTGATTAGAATTGAAACAAAGTTCAGGGGAGACGGTGGAGCAAGTGCGCATGTTCAACCTATTATAATCCATCTGGATGAAGATGACATGGACTCCGACAGTGACCTATCTGGTATCGAGTCCTTTGAAGATGTGTAAGGCGGCCAGCTATTCGCCAGTGCCGCCTTTGCCCCTTTCAGTTGGTGTCGAGTGCGCAATTTAGCTTAAGTAGGTGTGTTTCCATAGCTGCAGGGGCAAGAAACGCCATCAGACAGCAGAGAAGACCAGACATGCTGTTTGTGTGCGGTATTAAGACTTATTTCTGGAGTTAACTGAGCAGCCTGTGTGTGCTGCGTAACTTGTTCATGGTTGATTGCTTTGATATGTAGCTACGAGAATCAGAAGATGCGATTGCAGTGTTTAGTTTTTATTTCATTTGCCATTACTCAATGTTGTATGCTGTGTTGTACAGTCAACAGGGATTTTCCAGTATGACAGTGAGTGACAAGTTATTTCAACAATCGATGCATGATCTCATTTGCTGTAGTGAGCCGAGCGGTGTATTGTGTGGTGCTGGCTCAGGACTGGTTGCCTTGATATGTAGCTATGAGAATCAGAAAAGGATGTTGCAGTGCTTGGTTTCTGATTTCGTTTGTTGCAAGTGTGGTGCAGGAATTAGGCCGAATGAATGCAGTCCTGACAAGACACTGCGTTGCAGACGTATCCATAAAAGAAAATTGTACATCTCGAGGTAGAGGAAACCCACACTGTTCCAAACTATTTTCTGGAAGCAGTGCCACGCTTGCACTATGCGATAGTTTTCGCTGCACAGGGAGGATGGCTATTCGCATGTATAGCATGAGGTGTGTGCAAGCAGAGTCAAGCGAGTTCGCAAATTCACTTCAAGCAGAATCATCTGCAGTGTGTGGCTCTAGGGCTCCTTGTGCTTTCACCTACAGGAAAAGACGCTAACTCGAGTTTTCACCACAAGTTTTTTACATTGTTTTGACACTTATGCATGTATTGGATGCAGAAACAAAGTTGCAAATTAAATGCCTACGTGAAAGCATGTAACTGAACATTGTGTGCCCGTGTGGCTGGTGGAGTCAAGTTGTCTTCTTGTAGAACATTAAGAACAAATAAATCTGCTTCAGTGTCTTGTTGCTCGTTTCATTTGCTCTGTATAATTCAGCATTGCATCTGTTTAGCTGTCTGAGCCAAATCTGACAGGTTCCAGCAGTGACGACAAGAAAAGTTGCTTCGGTGTTTTATTTCTAATTTGATTCTATTTAGCTATCTGCTGTCTTATGCAGGACTTAGGATAAGTAGGTTTTATTTGTTGCCTACTCCACTAGATAAAATGCAGAAGCACAATGTTAAAAACAATCCCCAAAGCTTTGGGAAGGGGAAACAAGGTTGGTTTGAATCGATCCTCCCATGTATGGGAATAATTTTATGTAGTGCATATTTGGCGAGATTATAAATTTCCTCCTGAACATATGATCCAATTTTGCTCTTGCGTAGCAAGAAAAGTATGATATGCATTGACCAGTTTCCGTGCAGCGATGTGTACCATATGTGTGCTTCCATGCATCAACTCAACCGACATGTCATCAATCAGTGCAGATCACTACGTAACCCTTCAAACCGACTTCATTGCCTGTGTTATGAAGTGGGCATCAATTCATGCTCGGTCATTGTGATTTACACTCCTAATATATGTGTAGACATTGTACGAGTTGAGTTGCGAACAGTGCTGTGGCAAGCAGCAGCTTGCAATTTGACTTGGAGCAGCGAGCTTCCCGCTCCAGCGGCCACTTGTGACGCAACAGTGAGAATGGGTGAACTGCTGAGCTGTTTTCCACCCTGAATGCTGTATTTCGAATTTAGAGCACGTGCATGCAGATGACCACTGCAGCAGCAGCTTCTTACTTAATAGACAAACACAAGGCGAGCAGTGTCTATATAGCTTCAATAATGCACATCTCATGCAAGAATTTGATTTGGTGAAAAATCTGCATGCGCATGTGTAGAAAAAGCTGAAAGGTGGTTTATTTGATTTCAGTGCTGCGTTTCATGTCTTCACATGCATTGTTGCAGCTGGTCATACCGGTGAAATCTAGCTAATGCATTGTCACTATCGCGAACCACAGCTCATTCACAAAGCATAAACGGGACAATGAAATTGAACTTACAGTGGTAACACTCCTGTGGAATCTTAATTATCATAGACAATGCAAACTCAAAGCAGATGCTATTTAATTCACAAGAGTTTTTGTCCGAAACAACAACTTAAGGCACTCCAACAAAAAACAGGCGACAAAAACATACTTGTTGCAACTAACACATTTGACAATGGAATCTCAGCGTAACCGAGAAACAAAATAGAAAAGGTGGCATAATAAATCCCATCACGTAGCTAAGCTACAGCTCGTGCGCATTCACGGTCAAAAAGTGCGAAAATTCTGCTTCTTGTATTTGGCAACTTGATCACAATTTGGGCGAATACGCGTGCGCCCGACATGGACTTGGGACACACGGCTTGACATATATGCTTTAACGAAATGCCGCGCGCGACGTCGCGCGGCTTGCATTTTGCCCCGTGCATACTGTCCATGGCGTTAACGTCGTGCGCTATGCACAATATTTAAAACTTGCTGGCTTAATCTACTAGAAATAAACAAGGAGTTATCGCCCCCGTCGCAGGCACAGGTACGATAACGTGGGTAGCAAAGACACAGGAGGGACTAAACGGTAGAATGAGAACGGTAGAACGGCACTTCACGCTCAAGGCCAAACGCCCGCACAGGATGACGACGACCGCTTCGTATCATACAGCGTACACAGTTTGCAGTACCTGCAGCGGCGGCTGCTTGCCGGCAACGCGAGCGCTCACAAAGCAAAGAAAAAACACCGTAGCGATTGTCATTACCGAGCATGTTAAGAACACTGCACACAACACGCAAACAAGGAATACGACTGAAAGGCACTAAAAATCGTCCTCAGAGAGCCCGACGACGCCGACGGTTTGACGCGAACAGCGGAGGCGGCCATTTTGGAAGAAGTCCGTAAGCGCGGAAGAACATGTTTTGTGATTTCTTCCGTGAGCGGGGCGTGGAGGCGGTCTACCGCGACGTCACGTTGATACGGCGACACCATTGGCTGGATGGGGGTCCTTTGATGAGGAAAAGCCGCATTTTTCTTGAGTTGTATCCGAGTATAGGCTGCTATTCATTATCTGAGAATGTCTGCCATATGCACCCCACCCCATTCTGATTCTTCTAATTATCTCTGCCTCATGGTTGGGATCTGGGGTCACAACTTGTGCTAAGTAGATATAGTCGCTTACCACTTCCACTGCCTCGCCGCCTATCTGAAACTGCTGTGCTGTCCGGAGGTTATTGATCATTACTTTAGTTTTCTGCATATTAATTTTCAGGCCCACGGTTCTACTCTGTTCGCCCAGTGCGGAAACCATGCTTTGGAATTCGTCCCCCGAGTTACTTAGCAAGGCTACGTCATCAGCAAATCTGAAGTTACTGAGGTATTCTCCATTAACCCTTAGTCCCACCTGTTCCCAATCCAACGTTCTGAATACTTCTTGTAAACATGCTGTGAATAACATTGTAGAGATTGTGTCTCCTTGTCTGACAACCTTCCTTATAGGTATTTTACTGCTCTCCCTATGGAGGTTGATGGTAGCTGTAGACCCATTGTAGATATCCTCTAGTATTCTTATATAATGTTCATCTACCCCTCGTTCCGTAATGCCTGAATGACTGCTAGGGTATCGACCGAGTAAAATGCTTTCTCATAATCTATGAAGGCTATAATAAGCGTTCAGTATACTCAGCGCACTTCTCTATCACCTGATTGATCGTGTGATAATGGTCCATTGTTGAATAACCTTTACGGAACCCTGCTTGTTCTTTAGGTTGACTGAAATCTAAGGTTGCAGAAATTCGGTTAGCGATTACCTTGGTAAATACTTTGTAGACGACTGACAGTAAGCTGATCGGCCTGTAATTTTTTGAAGTCCTTCATGTCGCCTTTCTTATGAATTAGGATGATGTTCGCGTTCTTCCGAGATTCTGGTACCATTGCGGTCATTAGGCATTGCGTATACAGGTTTGCCAGTTATTTAAGTACAATTACACCGCCATCCTTCAAGAGGTCTACTGTTATCTGATCCTCACCAGGTGCTTTGCCCCCTTTTCATTTCAAAAGTCCGTGTCTCCCAGCAGCGATAGCTTTGATTGCACCAGCTCCTTTGTTTTGAAAGAAGCAAATTTTACTGCAATATGCCTCTTTTTATCTCGAGCATATATGCCTATCTTATGAGCGGGCGCAATGTTTTATGCGACGATTTTTAAGCCTAGTTTTTGGGAGGCAAACGACACAATCTTCTGTTTTGATTCCTGCCAACTTTCACTGGGGTTCGAAGCCGAAACACAAAAGATTGTCGCACTAGGTGCAGTCCTCGGCTTCGTAAAGCCTTGCTTGGAGAGTGATTATTTCATTAAGGAGAGAATCAGTACAGCCTGCAGAAGCATTGTCACGCAGACAACCTTCAAGATTAGTCACCTGCTTCTTAACGGCTTCGAGGAGGGTATTGATGGCAGAAACAGAAGCAACTACCGACTCAGGAGCGGTTCTAAAATAGACGATTGCCTTTGACAATTTCGTTTGGTTGGCCTCACTACTAATACAGCGCTAATTAGTTTCCTTTACCAATCGCAGTATTTCATCATAGGGCACCGGGGTTACCTTAACGTCACCACATAATGCCAAAAGTAATGCACAGAATGGATCAAAAAAGGCTCCTGGGCATGGAAGCACGACAATACAGAGGTCATCCGACCTGAAGCAGTAACTAGTTTGGGCAAAAAAGAGACTAACCTGCGCAACGAACAAGAACGGTGAGTACATTGCAGTTGTCCTGCATATATTCACACTGGCGCGGTGGCCGCTGGGGTGCCTTTTTGTGTGGTCAACCAAAGCAAGCAAACGAAGACGTTGAGGCTGGGATGATCACGTGGGTATCTTAGCAAAAAACCATGGGGACCAGGCCGGTTCTGTTCGTCGACGATAAGGCTTTTGGGATGCATGCGGATGGCTGGCAAAGGAAGTCCGTACCCCCGAACAGCGAACGTGCATCGAGGTATACGAGTGCGTATTCTCAGAGGGGACGACCCAGCTGCAGTCTGTGAGGAATCCAGTGAACGGCGCAACGAACAATACCGGTGAGTACATTGCGTTTGTGCATATATGGCCACTTCCTGAGTCTACAGATTCTACACAGAATAGGAATGCCCTGTTTTTTTTTCTTACTAAAACCACATGGTACGGCCACGAACTCCGAGATGGCTCGATGACATCCTCTCGCAATATCTGTTGGCCTGGCTTCGGATGGCATTGAATTTCATGGTAGACGTCTCATACTGGTTTTGAGGAATTGGTCTCACGGCGGCCGCAGTAATGATGGGATGCTTCTTCAGAAGCATTTGACGCACAGCAGAGGAGTATGAAAAACAGTCTTTGAAGCTCATTAGCAACTATGGAAGGGCTTGTTTCCCCGCGTGCGATGAGCACAAATTGACGTCAATTATTGGATAGGTTAGCCTTTGCCATGTTCAGTCTCTTCAAATATGAAGCAGTCATCGTTGCCCGCGATTTATTAAAAGTTAGCAACGGTGGCACCACTAGTGACGTGGTGGCATTCCTTGCCAAAGCTCGTCAGCAATATTTCAGATTGGCCATAGGCGACGTGCAGCACGTCTTGAGCAACTGCAATGTCGGACGCCGCATAAGGGCATCTATAGGCTTGCCATTACCATGAACGGTACAACGAACATGACACATCAAAGAAACTATCATGCAGAAGCGCGGTGGTACGTGCACATCATCATAGATAACACGCAGTGGCGCTAGGCGTACTTTGTGTTCTGGGCGGCAATGGCTGGTGACGAATTTAATAGAGCGCTTCCCCACGGGCATGGCAGTATTTTTCTTACTTGATAAGTGCGGAGCAAATATTTGCAGTTCTCTGACGGGACGACACAATGTGCGAGGAACTGGGAGTCGCCAATACCAATCCTGGCGCTGCATTTACCCACTGGCCCCAGCAGGGGGCATCTGCTACAGCAGATGTTTGCGTGTACTGTGCGACACCACGGACCCCGAGCACCCACGTTTAGCCGTGCGTGGCAGAGCCGTGACCGGGGAAAAGAGGGTCCTGGTGGTTGAGCCTACGCCGAGTGCTTGGACCTTTAAGGCCCCTTGGCGAAGGCAACACACCACTTTGGCCTCCGCTTCTCGTAGACGGAACATCCGGTCTGACCCGCCCGGGGGGAATCGGCAGTCGCCTTTTCCTGTCGTCCCATTCAACCTTTCACTTTCCCATCTTCTCTCTAACAACTTTCCTGTCGTCTCGTTCTTTCTCAGTTTCCTTTTTTCCTGGCGGCTAGGGTTGACCTTGTGTGGCGGACAACCCTGTGTTCAGCCATATTTGGTTATAGTCGCGGTGTACAGCAGGCGTGGGCATGACTTGCTCGCGAGTTCCTGTCCCGTCCCCTTGTTTGGCTCCATGGTGCGCGGCTGGCACCATGGCCGAAGAGGTTTTTCATTTTATGGCTTCCTTTTTTCGCCCATCTGATTCCTCCCGTAAAAGAGGGGGCACCGATGCAACCGCCCAGTTTTTACGAAGAACGTTACCAACTTTCCACGCTTCCACGTAATACACAGCAGTGACGAAGAGAAAACTGCCCGACTTGTCGCGCCATTTCTAGTCGCAAAGACCCTAACTGCCACAATTAGGAAAGGCTATAAGATCAAGAAGCTGGCAAACGGAGACCTTTTACTCGAAGTACTTTACAAACATCAGCTCGACACGCTCTCAGCGTTAACTTCTTTCTGAGAAATTCCTGTTACTGTCAGTGAGCACCGATCACTAAATACAGTCCGCGGAGTCATCTCAGATGACAACCTAAAGTATGTGTCCGAGGAAGAACTTCTAGAAGGTCGGAAGGAACAAAAATGTCACAAATGTCTACCGTATCAAAATCAAAAGAGAAAACAAAGAAATTCAGACAAGGCATATCGTCCTCACATTTGCATCAAGCATCCTTCCAGAATCTATGTAGGTGGGCTATACCAAAATGAAACTTCGACCCTACATCCCCAACCCACGGCGATGCTACAAATGCCAACGCTACGGCCACGGCTCATTGAACTGCCGGGGCCAACAGACATGAGCGAAATGTGCCTCTCATGAACACCATCCGGAAAACTGTCAAGCCGAAACACACCTTTGTGTAAACTGTGACGGTAACCACGCAGCGTACCCACGTGTTTGCCCTGCATGGAAAAAGAGGTAATAACAATCAAAGTAACAGAGAACTTGACATTTCGCGAATCACGGAGGCGACTCTCCTCGGCGCATACGCGACCCTACTCCGTTGTGGTGCAACAGGGCGCAGCATCACAGCGGTCTTCGGCGCTTGCTGAAGCCACACAGAGTGAGGTTCCAGCAAGGCCCCCCGTGCCCCCGGTGGAAGCAGCGAGCGCAGCGCCACCACCTCCAAAGCGGGCTGCACGGACCCCTGGTTCGGCAGTCTCCAAGGCCTCACCCCACACGGTGAGGTCAAACAGTTGGACACACGTGCGTCCTGCACGAACCTCCAGTGTCTCTGAAGAGAGGATGGACACATCTGAAGGAGGTTTTGCGCCCTCTACGTCGGATGGGCGGAGCAACTTCCTAGAAAACATGAAGAGAAACAAGCCCCGAATCACAGGACCGAAAACCTAGTTTTCAATCCACCAAAAAAACCAGCATGGCATTCATTGTCCACTGGAATTGCAGAGGACTTTTAAATAATTTAAATGTCATCAAAGACATCTTCGCCACACACTCTTCTGTAGCCGTTTGTGTTCAGGAAACAAACTTAGGTCCTAAACACCATAATATACTCAAAGGTTACCAGGTCTTTCGCTGCGACCGAGAGCACGCGAGTAGGCTCTCGGGCGGACTGGCAATAATTGTCCAAAATGGCGTAGCAACTCGAGAAGACAAACTTAAAACTCCCCGCACGGGGCACCTTGAGCAATATTGGTGACGGTACTGGCGATACCGCGGACCCCGAGCCCCCAAACATACGCTGGATCCAACCGTGGCAATGTGTTTATAGGTGGAGGGTTAGAAACCATGAACGGTGGCCGTCGGAGCTTTGGTCAAGCTCCGGCCGATGGGCTCCCTGCCTGTCTACCAGGCAGGGAGCTCCGGGACCTCTTTGACTACCAGGGTAAGGTCAAAGGAGAAAGTACCCCCGTCTCCCTGCTTTTCAATGTATCATATGGCATTTTCCAAACCCCCCCCAGACGTGATCGGCCCCCGAAAAGGGGCCGCACCGAAGTATCTTTTCCTCCTTTGCAATCGATCTCTCTCCCAAAGCCCGATAATTTTTCGCGCTTTCTGATCATGGAATCTCTTGATAAGACAAAACCAATCACTTCGCAGTCCGTGTTTTTAATCTCCAAGTATCTTGAAAGCCTTGTGGGAAAGTCCTACAAGGCTAAAAAACTCACAACGGGAGAAGTTTTGATAGAAGTAGAAAACAAACAGCAATCGTCTAACCTCCTCAAGCAAACACGCATGGTAGATGTCAACATCAAGATCACGCCCCATCGCAGTCTCAATAGCTGCCAGGGCGTGATCTCTGATCGGGATCTAATGAATGAGACTGAAGCAGATCTGCTCGAGGGCCTCCGAGATCAGGGCGTGACAGCAGTGAGGCGAATCACCATACGCCGAAATGATGAAATAATTCCAACTAAGCACATATTCTTGACACTTGACCGCTCTAGCCTTCCTGAGTCGGTCAATGCAGGTTTCTTGAGATGTCCGATCCGACCCTACGTGCCAAACCCACGCCGCTGTTTCAAGTGTCAGCGGTTTGGGCACGGCACAACGTCTTGTCGTGGTAAATTGACGTGCGCAAAATGTGCAGCACATGATCATCAAACTGACAATTGTAAATCCGAGAACGTCACCTGTGCCAACTGCCAGGGACCACACGCTGCCTATTCTAGGAGCTGTGAAAAGTTCAAACAAGAGAAACAGATCATTGCCTTGAAAGTCAACGAAAACATCACCTTCCCAGAGGCGCGGAAGAGGTTCGCCTCTTTCCCCCTGGGGAGGTACGCCGACGCAGCTCGCCGGGGGGCGGAGCGGCGTCTTGTTTCGGCGGGGACCCAGTACCGCGAGTCGGACTTGGTCCCGCCCCCACCCCCCCCCTGGGTTGCCTCTGGCAGCCCAACCCGCCACCGCACCGCCTGCTAAGTCAGCAGCGGCTGTGGTGGCATCCACGTCCGTTGGGGATGCTGCTGCACCCTCTGTTTCCTCCTCTCCACCGGCCCGAAGCACATGCGAGGGCCCGGAGGAGATGGAGTTGGAGGAAACCGCAGCAGTTCCCACCTCCGCCGCACCGCCTGTGCCACCCGGGGCGCTCCTGACGCCCTCGGCGGTCGCGGCCAAAACGAAGGGCACCGCAAAGGGTGCCAGGTCCGGGGGGTCCGGTAAGCCGGGTACCCCTTCCAAATCAGATGATGACATGGATGTGGGACCCTTCCTGTCTGCTTCGCAGCGGAAGGAACGGGTCCCCCCATCTAAACCTCCAGAGGAGGCAAAAAAACCCCGTCCAAGAATCCAAGCCCCGAAAGACCCTACATAAATAGTCACACTCCAGTAGCTCTAATACATAATAATGGGAAGAGAAAATATCGTTCAATGGAACTGCAGAGGCCTTCTAAATAATCTTGACGACGTCTATGAGATTCTGCATGCTAATCAGCCAAGTGTAATGTGTGTTCAGGAAACACACCTGAATTCCAAGAACACAAATTTCTTGAATAGTTACCTGGTATACAGAAAGGACAGGGTTGGCTGCACACACTCTTCTGGCGGTGTGGCCATAATCGCCCGCAAATCCTTAGCATGCCACCCTGTCACCTTGAACACTATCCTGGAGGCTGTGGCAATTCGAACGATAATATTTAATAGGTTGATAACGGTATGCTCCATATACATTCCTCCTGATGTTTCACTTTTAAGCTCTGACTTCGAGGCGCTGGTTGACCAGCTGCCCGAACCATACATCCTGACAGGCGACCTTAATGATCACAACACTCTTTGGGGCTCTTCTCGCACGGGTGCCCGAGGTCGCCTCATAGAGAAATTCCTTACATCTTCAGGAGCATGCCTTTTCAACAGTAAACAGCCTACATACCATAACATAGGACACAACACATACTCATGTCTTGACTTGGCGATTGGCTCCGCAGTTCTCTTTCCTCTTCTCGAGTGGGGTGTGGGAACTGACCCATATGGCAGTGACCACTTCCCCACCTCACTTACATATATAGATAAAGGCCCAAGCAGTTCATCTTCCCATAATAGGTTCAATGAAGCACGAGCTAACTGGAATACATTTACAGAGACATCCAAACTACACCACACATCCATAGGGCACCTACACGTTGAAGAAGCTAACCAGCTCCTCACGGCGCACATCCTCGACGCCGCCGAAAAGTCCATTCCCCACGTCTCTGGTGCCCCGCGCAACCAGCGGAGGCCGTGGTGGAATGAGGACTGTAGGCGGGCGCGAGAGGCCCAGAACAAGGCGTGGGGTATCCTTCGTCGGTACCCCACGTCGGGAAACCTCCTCTTGTTCAAACGGGCCAAGGCATTAGGAAAACGTGTGCGCCGTGAGGCAAAACGAGAGAGTGTGCGTACATTCATAACATCAATAAACTCCTACACAGACACACGGAAAGTATGGACACGTATACGCAAACTCAAAGGACAACAGACACACAGCCTGCCCCTGGTCAGTACAACAGGGGACACTCTGGAAGACCAGGCTGACACACTCGCACAACACTTTCAACACGTGTCCAGTTCAGCACACTACACGAACACTTTCCTGAAACATAAAGCCTCTTGTGAAAAGAAGTCACGACACGACAACAACACGACAACAACAAGTCACGACACGACAACTACACGACAACAACAAATCACAGACTTCGTACAACTCCCTGTTTTCACTACATGAGCTGAGGGCTGCTCTGAGCACGTGTAAACCCTCAGCTCCAGGCCCAGACAACATTACATATACAATGATACAGAACTTACACACAGACACTCTTGTAACACTACTTCACCTTTTCAACAAGATATGGCTTTCGGGGCACATTCCAAAGTCTTAGAGGGATGCCATAGTTGTAGCATTCTTGAAAGAAGGGAAGGACCCTTCTTCTCCCGCTAGCTATCGACCCATTGCCCTGACCAGCTGCCTGTGTAAGCTTCTCGAGAAGATGATAAACCGGAGGCTCGTGTACTTTTTGGAGTATAACGGCCTTCTCGAGAGCTGCCAGGCAGGCTTCAGGGCGGGGCGATCCACGAATGATCAACTTGTGGCACTAGAGTCGTATATTAAGGATGCCTTCGTGCATAAACAGTTCTGTTTAACTGTGTTTTTCGACCTAGAAAAGGCCTATGACACCGCTTGGCGTTATGGGATTCTTACTGACCTGAAGTCATTCGGTGTTTCTGGTAATATGTTTAACACCCTTGCTAGCTATTTGTCGGAGAGAACCTTTCGCGTCAGAGTTGGTTCTGCACTGTCAAAAGTACACGTGCAAGAAAATGGCGTGCCGCAAGGCGGAGTTCTAAGCTGCACTCTCTTCATAGTAAAAATGAACTCCGTTGGGAAGGCACTGCCGCCTACAATTTCTTACTCCATGTATGTAGATGATGTGCAGATATCTTTTAAATCATGTAATATGTCCACCTGCGAACGTCAAGTCCAGCTCGGCGTCAAGAAGCTTGCCGGCTGGGCAGACAAGAATGGTTTTAAAATTAATCCCGGAAAGAGCTCTTGTGTTGTATTCTCCAGGAAGCGTGGGGTCCACCCGGACCCAGACATCACTCTTGCGAATGTGCCAATTCCTGTGAACAAGGAGCACAAGTTTTTAGGCATTTTATTCGATGAAAAACTTACATTCATTCCTCATGTCAAACAGCTCAAATGTAAATGCCTAAAGGCAATGAATATTCTTAAGGTTCTCTCGCATCAATCTTATGGGGCCGACAAACAACTCCTGCTGCGCCTGTACACAGCGTTGGTGGGGTCCCGGCTCGACTACGGCAGTGTCGTGTATGGGTCGGCGACAAAGACCGCACTGAGAATGCTCGACCCAGTGCTGCATCTTGGCCTTCGCCTCTCATGCGGCGCTTTCCGCACTAGCCCTGTCGAAAGCCTTTATGTCGAGTGCGACAAGTGGTGTCTAGGGCATCAGCGGGAGTATGTTGACCTGCTGTATGCATCTAAGATTGTGTCCCTTACCAACCATCCTTTTAATCCCATCATGAACAATACATCAAACTTGAAACTCTTTTTAAACAGGCCATCCGTTTCCTTACCTTTCTCTCTCAGAGTTAGGGAGGAGGCTTCTGCACTCACGGTCCCTCTTTCAGACACGCACAAAACACCCATTCAAAATTTCATCGCACCATGGCATCTTCGTCCTGTATCATGCGACCTGTAATTCACTCTTGTAGAAAAAAATAGGGTACCCAAGAATGCAATTCTGCAGCACTTCCTGTTCCTGCAGGACAAGTACAGGTGCGCAGAATTCTATAGCGACGCGTCGAAAACTGGTTCTACGGTATCTTGTGCAGCGCACGGACCAAATTTTAGAGTAAGCAAAACAATGAATTTTCATAACAGTATTTACACGGCAGAAGCATATGGCATTTTACTCGTTACAAACCACATCATCAAACATAAAATTCCCAAGTCCATTGTGTACACAGACTCTCAAAGCGTTGTACAGGCACTGTCATTAGGAAGGTCATCTAAAAACTATGTCATAAATGCTCTTTTCAAGGTACTAATGTCTGCATATGCCTCAAATCTTGAAATAACTATATGCTGGGTACCAGGGCATTGTGGAATCCCTGGCAATGAGGCCGCCGACCAAATGGCTGGTGATGCTGCTCTCATGACTACAGTTGACGTTACAACAGTACCTTACACCGACCTAAAGACACACATCAGACGACAGCTTCGTAACACATGGCAATTACACTGGAGTCAACAAACAGACAACAAACTACACATAATAAAACCACAACTTGGACGCTACATAACTGACTCACACAACAGATACACTGAAGTCGCCCTGGCTAGGCTGCGGATGGGCCACACACATGCGACACACTCCCACCTGCTCACTGGTACTTCGGGACCCACGTGTGGCAGGTGTGGAAAGGGCCTATCCGTAGTCCACATACTAATCACATGCAAGTCACTTGACACAACACGACACAAACAATTCCCTGAATTATACAGGCAACACATTCCTTTGCACCCATCATACTTTTTAGCAGACGAACCAATGTTTTCTAGTCAACGTGTTTTTAAGTTTTTATCTGAGGTAAACTTTCTGCAGCTCTTGTCATATCATGTGTAATCACCCTGGCCCTATACACCAGCCATCTCCATTGTCTTTTGTTTTGCATCACCTTTACTTTTAGTTACATGTTTTAGTACTTACGGTCTGATGAAAACTCAATAACTTCTTTGGCGCTCTTTGCCCTCGTTGGCCTTGCGCCATAAAACACCAACCATCATCATCATCAAACTTAAAACTAAGCTAGAAGCAGTGGCGATCACCCTGCTTGCATTTAAAACAATAACAGTGTGCTGTGTGTACATTGAACCACACCTCACAGTAACACTGCAAGATTTTGAAGACTTGGTAAACCAACTACCGGAGCCTTTTTAATAGTTGGCGATTTTAATGCCCACTCCTCGTTTTGGGGGAGCGAAAAAACTGACTCAAGGGGGCAGATTTTAGAGGATTTTATTCTATACAATAATGTTTGTCTTTTAAACACTGGCAAACCTACATTCTGCACTCCAAGCTCAGGGAAAATCAGCTGCATAGGTTTATCCTTTACCTTACTTCACCGAGGGTTTTAGCGATATTAAGTGGGACGTCATTGACAACCCATACGGGAGCGATATCTACCTGTAATCATTAGCGTAACATCGTCATCACCAACCATTATCCCGACGACACCACGCAGGTGGAAACTTCAGTTTGCCGACTGGGATCCTTTTATTTCCGAAGCTACTTTAGACCAAGTTTCTTCGGACACACTGAGCATCGACGAAATAAATGAAAGGTTTACATCTTGCATTCTTAAGGCTGCACGCTTAGCTATTCCACAGTCTTCGGGAATGGTGAGGCAAAACAACAAAGTATGGTGGACACAAGAGTGTAAGGAAGCCAAAAAGCAGCAAAACAAAGCATGGGGAGTGTTGCGAAGGTATCCAACGCAAGAAAATTTATTAGTGTTTAAAAGGAAACGAGCTAAAGCCCGATACCTTCGGCGGAATGCCGAGAAAGATTCACGGAAAAATTACGTCTCGTCTATAAACAGCTCAGTCACATCCGAAAAAATGTGGGAGCAAGTTTGGAAACAAAACGGCACGTACTCCCCTTTTACAGTTCCTCTTCTAACAGCACCTGGTGTACAAAGTAGCCTAGAAGAGCAGGCGGATATACTGGGTGAACATTTCTCCAGCGTCTCCAGTTCTGTGCATTACGCAGAAGCCTTTTTAAAATACAAATACACTGTAGAGAAACAAAAACTTCCAACACACGGTGGTATAACAACCCTTATAAAAGTTTAGTAACGGTCCGAGAATTCAAGAGAGTTCTGTCGGCCGGTAAGCTGAGTGCACCCGGCCCAGATGATATACATTATGAAATGCTCGCACATCTTTCGGGTCCTTCTGTAGAAGTACTTCTCAAGTCTTTAATAGAGTTTGGGTATCGGGAATGATGCCGGTAGCCTGGAAAAAAGCATTCATTGTAGCTTTCCTCAAACCCGGAAAGCCGCCAACCTCCCCAAGTAGTTATAGACCAATAGCCCTTACAAGCTGTCTAGCCAAAACTTTTGAACTCGTCGTGAATACCAGACTAAGTTTTGTACTACAATCAAATGAACTTCTTGACATTCACCAGTGCGGGTTTAAAAAGGCGTGCTCAACAACTGATCATCTTGTCCGCCTCGAAAATACCGTACGAGAAGCATTCATACACAAACAACACTGTCTTGCTGTCTTTTTTGATCTGGAGAAGGCTTATGACACTACGTGGAGGTTTGGAATAATGCGGGATTTAGTAGAATTAGGTATCCGTGGAAGAATGTTGAATTGCCTGAATGACTTTATGGCAAACCGTTCATTTCAAGTAGGCCTAGGCGCAACCCTCTCGAGAACATTTGTACAGGAGAACGGGGTCCCTCAAGGGTGTATTCTAAGCACAACACTGTTCGTTGTAAAAATGAACTCCATATGGAAAATAATTACAAAGTCGATTATGTACTCTGTATATGCTGATGATCTTCAAATAGCTTGTACATCTTTCAATGTAGCAACATGCGAGAGCAAGTACAGTTGACTATAAACAAACTGACAACATGGGCAGACAGAAATGGTTTCCAGTTTTCAGCACACAAAACAGCGGCTATTCTCTTCTCTCTCAAACGAGGCTTACAGACCAATCCCACCCTACACCTCAAGAAAACCGACTTACCCATACAAAACGAACACAAATTTCTAGGCATGATGTGCGACAAAAAACTCACTTTCCTGCCCCACATCAATATACTTAAAAAGAAAGCTTCGCGAGCTCTAAATATATTTAAGGTTTTGTCACGTAAACACTGGGGTTCCGACAGATCATGCCTTCTACAAGTTTATCGCTCCGTTGTTCGCTCCTGCTTAGACTATGGTAGCATTCTGTATGGCTCCGCGAGACAGTCCTACTTGAAACGATTGGATCCCGTTCACAATTTAGGTTTACGTCTCTCGACTGGGGCGTATAGGACATCCCCCATAAACTGCCTCTACGTCGAAACAAATGAACCACCACTCAAAGATAGAAGAACAATGCTGACACGCTCATACATACTAAAGATCCGTTCACTGCCGAAACATCTGTGTTACCCCATAGGTACAAAACGCCCATCTAGAACACTGTTGAACAATAAACCCCAAGCTATCAGACCATTGCTTCTTCGGGTTGAAGAGATAGGCCAAGAATTCACTACGCTGCACACATTACCTCAAATTCCCCATAGACAGAACCAACGGCCCCCTTGGTATAGTTTTCCTACAACATGTGACTTCACACTAACACGCCTTCAAAAAAAGCAGACACCGCAAGAACATATTTTGCAGAAATTTTTGGCACTAAACAAAAAATACAAAGACTACACCTCATTTTACACAGACGGTTCCAAAACATCAAGCTATGTCGGGAGTGCAGTAGTGCAAGGGAAATGGGAAAAGGTAATCAGGCTACCCCAGTGCGCTTCGGTTTACACAGCTGAATGTTATGCCATTGCTTTGGCGGTAGAAAGGATAATGAAGAATAAAATTAAACGCAGTATTATATATACAGACTCTCTCAGCGAAGTCACAGCAGTGCATTACAAAAATGCAGCTCAACCTCTAGTAGGAGAAATAATACACAATTTGGTAACAATCACAACACAAGGACAGGAAATTAAGTTTTGCTGCGTCCCTAGCCCTGTGGGAATCAACGGAAATGAGAGAGCCGACGTATGTGCCGCACAGCCGGGTAACGGAACAATAGAGACAGTAAAGATTCCTCACAGCGACTGCATGAAATTTATACAGAGCAAACTGAAGGAAACTTGGCAGTCCTCATGGGATAAGGAAATCGACAACAAACTCCACCTAGTTAAACCCACGATAGAAGAGTGGGAATCAAGCAGACATGAAGAACGCCTCAAAGAAGTGATTTTATGCCGTCTCCGCATTGGACACACACATCTTACGCATAACTTTCTTCTTATGAAACAAGACAAACCGAGATGTGAAGATTGTGACCAGGAACTTACAGTAAATCACATCTTACTCTCAAGTACGAAATTCGAGGCCTTGAGGAAAAAAATTTTAGGCGGTTCTACAGCGAGCAAATTCCATTTCACCCCAGCCTACTTCTAGGAGAGAATGCTGTTGTCAAACTTCCCTCTGTCTTTAGTTTTTTGAAAGAAGCTACACTTCTACACAAGCTATAACGAGATAAAGCAATCGGTTATTATCCACAAAAAACACAAAACCCTTTGTTTGGCGCATGATAGCCTTAGTTGCTTATGTGCCATAAAACACAACACAACACAACACATTTACCCAGAGGCGTCGTCAGGTGACCACAAGCCGATCTAATCTGCAGTCCGAACAACGGCGTCTTTACTATTCTAAGGCAATCAGTGACTGTTTGGCTAACGACCGAGTACTCCGTACCAGTGACGTGTAAAGCAATCACTTCGTGTCCATCTGTAAAAATTACAAATTCGCCCTGTCACTTTCAGCGATACCTATTCAATTCGCCGTGTGTTCAGGCGTGGACGTCTGGACTTCGTTCGGCGGAATCGGGGATACTGTCGGCAAGACTTCGTGTTCTACTGGGGACACTGTGTGTTCGGTCGACGAGGTCCTGTGTTCTATCGCCGAGGCCGTGTGTTCGGTGAGCGACGTACTTGGTTCTCAAATGCCTTGCAAAAGTCTGCCAGCAGCAACCTTGCCTCCTGAGGTTGCGGTTGTTTGTTTCCCCGCCCGGAGCTGGGGCATCTTCCACAGTGTGATCCTCGGTGGTATGGACGGTCAGGTGACGACGCGCTAGATGGTGACTGAACGTCGGAGGATCGGCGTGGTACCTTGCCTGGCAGCGTGGTAAGCTTCGATTTCTGCAGGTCTTTGGTAGTCGCGAGTTCGTGAGGCAGTGGGTGAAAAGACGCGAAGCCCAGTTTCACGGTGCGGGCGACAGTGGCAAATGTGACCCGCTTCGTCACAATGATAGCACAGTGGCTGGGTGTTGTCATACGGCCACATATCCGTCTTCCGCACCTGCGTTCCAAATGTATTCTCGTGTTGTAATCGAGAGTACGTGGTGGATTCTGCTCTTCGGAGTCGGAAGTCGGATTCAGGCGCTAGGGGCGGCAATGGCGGATGTGCGACGGGAACCTGGCCACGGACAGCTGTTGCATAACTCGCTCGTGGAGGTTGCATCGGCTGCTCAGGGACAGAAAGCGCTTGTCGGATCATTTGGCGAACCATATCAGCAACCAAGGCAGGCGCAGGTTCTACCCGCTTTCCCACTAAACCGTAGCTTTTCTCCTACAATTAAGTGAATGAAGTCTCCAAGGAATGTGGGAAGGTGTTGATCTGAATAGCACGCAATAACCTTTTCTGGTCCCTCGGTAGAAACACCTTCCCACATCCCACAAGACTTCACCTCTTTGACCGGACACACTTTTCTCTACTTTGCCGCTTCTTTGGAGAGCCTGCTACTCTAGACACATAGTGGGTGGCTGCGACACGTCTACTGCGACCCTCTACACTCTACTACGACCCCCTAACATCCACTTTCCATGCAGCTTTGGGAGAGAGTCTCCTTTCTACCAAAGCCGCTCCTTTCCGTTTTCTTACTGCCGACACTCGGCCGGACTTCAGCGGCGGCGTCCAACACTCTAGCCTGGCCGTGGCCGACGCTGCTGCTGCATTCGGGACGCCGCCTCCGCGAATTCCAGGAAACGGCTGGCTCTGGTATCACTCCTTTTAAAGCCAAGTGTGTGAATTCAAGTGACGTCGCATGGGCAATTGTTGTGGGTGTCGTGTAAAGCATTGCTTTCCGCAGCCTTTGTTGTGTATAATACCTATCACGTATGAAGCACAAAGGTTTATTCTTAAGTTCTACGGATTTCTTATTGCATGTTGAGTGGAGGTAAAAAAAGTGGCTCCAATCGACGTTCTGAAGGTGAGTGTAAAGCAAAGCTTTAAATGACACACCCAACAATTGCCCATGCGACGTCACCTCAATTCATACACGTGGTTCTACATCGAGTGAAACCAGAGGTTCTGGCAGCCGTTACCTATAATTCGTAGGGGCGGCGTCCCGAACGTAGTAGCAGCGTTTGCAATGGCAGGGATAGAGCAGTGGACGCCGCCGCTGTAGACCAGCCGTGAGTTGGGAGTACGAAAACGGAGAGGACCGTCTTTCAAATGTTGCGACGGCGGAACCTAGCCATCCTGATGTGCTACTTTGGCACTACTCCACCGCGCCACACAAGCGCAGACACTGAAACAATTCGGCATGTGAGCTTAGTGATCCCATTTATACCGATTTAAACTAGTTAGTTTAGTACGTTTGATAAAAGCGAGAAAGCTTAGGGGACTCTTATATTCGCTATTTATCAGAACCAGTTGCTACTTTCGCTTTTTGTAATACTTAAAACACAACCGAATTGGCATTCACGAATTTCGAAAATTGTGTCCTATTTGTGGCAAGCAGTGCCGACAACAAAGCGTTTCTTTAGCGTTCAGATGTCTGTATGTGGTCGGTTGGTTGTGTTTTCCCGCCCTGCAAACGAATCCTTGACGTCTGTTTGCCGTACGGCCACCTAATTCCCTCGGTAGCGGGTTACCATGGCGGTGCTGCTGAACACGTAGTTGAAGCTGAGCGAAGGCAGCATGCAGTGGACGTGAAGCTGCGCGAGAGGAGGCCCTAAACAATCGTCGCTAAAGAAGACATAGCCGCGCCGCCGACTCCGCCGCCGCAAGCAGGCGATTCCGCGGGGGAAACGGTGGGTAAATTCACCGTTGCATCTACAGCGTGCTCCGTGAGTTAAACCCCCACCACCCCCGCCACTGCCGCTGTCGCGTTGGGAGTTTGTTGTCCCACTTGCCATGCCGGTGCGACGGGACCACGTGGCACCGGCATGTTGACCTTGTGAGGCCTCGCCTGGCAACCTGAGCCGCCCCTTCAGGAAGCCAGCAGGCAGGGGGGCCAACTACACCGGCCGCTGCCAGCACAGCGCCAGGGGCTGGGGCTACTCGCACAACTGTGGCGCCAAGAGCAAGTCCGGTGCCACCTGCAAGGCTGACGGATGGTGCAAGAGTGACATAGGGAGAACCCCGTGCTGCCACATCTGCGACACCTGTGATCAGGCGGAGTGAGAGACTGCGGCGACCGCCGAACCGTTACTCGGCTTGGTGACAGGCGTTGTTTACTGTTTGTGTGGAACAAACAAACTTGGGGGTGAGGGTTGTGACAAGCGTGTGGCACCCCTTGACCCTAATATTCGATGGCCGCTAAGTTCGGCGGCACCACCAGGCTTGGTGGGAAACATTGTGCACGTCTGGTAGAAAAATATTGCACCATCATCCCGTGAGAAACCATAAGCAGGGTGTGAAGCATCATAGGGGTTCCGTGCAGGTTTCTTTGTTGCCTTTATGTTGTTTGATTTATCGAAGCACGAATGGGAACGGAGTGTGAACCCCCATGTAGTGACACAAAAATGTATATAGATGTAGGGAAATGTATAGGCAGCGAAAAGACCGACACCCGCGTTACCTGATCGAACACCTCTTGGTTCTCGTCTTTCTTTATTGCGTGCTCACGCGCGTGGCGCTTCCCGCCACAGCTTTCCCACGGAAAATTCATCATCCCCCTCTAAAGTTTTCAGTTCGTCGTTTCCGTTGACGTTCAGCTTCGCGTTCTTTTGTTGTATCAGTAGCTTCTTGACGTAGTTTGAATGAGTGAAGGACATAAGGCGCGTTCGTATTACATGCTGCCATCTCGGTTTGTAGCGCAGTGGGAAGAGCGCCATGTACCTCCCGTGGCGACCAGAGAGTCGTGCGTTCGAAACTTGGCGCCGCCTAACAATTTCTTTTATTTATAGTGGACTGCGTTGACGAAAGGCCAAACGCTGACTGCGCTGAAGAGAAGCGCATGCCCAGTAGAGTGCGGGTGGAGGACACCAACAAGGAAGGGAGAGACACAGCCCCGAGCATGAGATGCTTCGTGTCTAATAAACACCGACGAGCACAGCCGCAAGCGGTCAGTCACCTTCACCACCAGCATGCTGCAGGTCGTCACTCGTCTGGAGGGTACCCCCTCCCTCCGACGTTCACGAATGCGGGCCAAATCGTGACAGAACCATTGTCTGGTAGAGCTCGAAAGCTTAGCTTTAAAAATACAATGTAAACGGTATCATTTTCGGGGGGTGTCTTTGCTTTTAAAATTAGGTGCGCAATGCGGACACCCAACGTTTTTACGTGTTTCAAGGATCACCACAACAGCATTCAGAAGATTATTCACGCATAAAATTTGGGCCTGCTTCAAAACATTTGGGCCTGCTCCAAAACAGGACCAAAACAATCGTCACTATAGTAGACGACACAGCCATACCACCGGCGCCACCGCCAGGCGAGCAAGCACTTCCGTGCGGGGAACGCGCAGAAAATTCGCTGCGCCATTTCGAGTGTGCTACGTAAGTGAAACCCTCCTTCCCCCCATCCACCGCCACCTCCGCTGCGTTGTCTGGTAGAGCTATAAAGCTTTGCTTTAAAAGCAACGAAATAGAACAGACGAAGAATGGAAATGAAACCCTGGCCGTGCCGGTATGTGCACCCGTGAGGAGACATCAGGTTTTTTAGGGGCGAAGCTCCTTAAGGTGTGGGTCTGTCCATCCTCGACGTATGTATGTAGCCACCTCTAGTTTAGTTCTTGGATTGTTTACTAGATGGCAGTACTTGTATATGATGAAAAGATGCGCTTGGATTGTTTACTAGAGGGCGTGGCTACCTCTAGTTTAGTTCTTGGATTGTTGACTAGATGGCGGGGAGCGTTGTAATAAAATCCGTTCACTGTTGGCGCGCGCTCGGAGTCGCCCGATGGATAAGGCTGCAGATGTGCGAGCCCGCGAGGCAGAAGCGCTCCGTGAAGCTGCGCGACGCCACCGCCAAGATCCTGCCGTACGAGAGCGGGAGGCTGAAGCGTGTCGTCTGGTTGCGCGACGACGCCGCCAAGATCCCAGCGTTCGAGAACGAGAGGCCCAAGCGTCACGGCAACGTCGCGAAGACCCTGCCGTACGCGAAGCGGCACGGCTGCGGCGCGAAGAGGATCTCCAAAGCGTCAGAGAACCGCAAGCGGCGAGAAAGCGCGCGTATCGGCAGGCAGACCCCGATGCAGTGAGAGCTCGTGAGGCGTCTGCAAAACGCATCAGGCGAGCTCAGCCCCAAGGTGCCGACGCGCGGTTTAAGCGAGATTTTCTAGACGTTACGTTCGGACACAGATGTAGTGGGCGAACTTTCACTGAAGAGTCACGGTTTTACCGATGATTTCCCCTCAGGAGCTTCGCCCACTCATGATCATTAACCCCGTGGATATGCTGTGAATTTTTTATGATACTTCACGCTCGCTGTAGCACAAAACTTTTAAGCGGATAGCGCCTGCCGCCGACAATGGTCCCGCAGCCCCCGTGTCAGGCTACAGTATCAGGTAGCCTTTTCTGGCTCACGTGACCCGCGACATGGCTCCCAGAGCCTGGACTACCCGAGTCGACAAACGATAGACGCTAACTCGGACCCAAATTGCAGCTACCGAACGCACTCACTTCGGGCTTACAAAACGCAGCGGGCTTCATTGCCACGCGGGGATGCAAACTTGGAAACCCTCGTTTTCATAAACGACAATGTAGCGACAAAAATTTCACCACCACGTGTTCACTAGGAGCGATATGCCATATACACGTAGGCTGAAAGCTCAGGGGTTGATAAAATAAACCACCTGAGGAAAAAATAATACGCCACAATGTCACGAAACGTACCCTTCGCTATGAATTATAACCTCTCGACAATTAGTTATGCCTGAAGTCTCTTTGATTCTGGGATCATTCGGCGACGGAACAAAGGATGCCGCCATCCGTCCTCCTTCTCACCGCAAAGAAAGCCTCAAGCAGGCGTGCCTAAACGTGTGGTTAAACATATTCACACAAAACGTTTTCTCTACCCCGCAGCCATCTTCACTCAGCAAACATGCTCTGGAGCCCCAGCTGCCTTGTGTCTGTTGTTCACGAGACCGACAAAAGCAGGATGTAACAGAGCAAAACATCACGGACAGCATTTATTCCCACGTGACAAACTAAAACACTGCATGGGGAATAAGCGTACGCCATAACCATAAAATGGGAGCGAAGCATTAAACAACATTCGATATTCAGATGGTTGTAAACCCTGGTGGAATACCGGAGCAGTGGAGCACCACGGGTGTATACGGGACTGCAGTTTCTGGGCTCGCTCAGACGCATCCGGTTGTGCCACATTCCCCAGGTCAAGAGCAGCTCGCCGAAACGCTTGCTTGCAATTCCATCCTCGTGCGACACGCTCATTGGTGGCCCTAGTGCGGAGGAAGAGGTTGTCCTGCGGTGTGGCAGGGAGGAAAAGGGCAACGGCGCCACCGTCATGACAGCGTTCCTACATCTTGCTGTCGCACTCCCGCATGTGGCTCCCGTCGCGCTTGGGAGGCATATTGCGCATCACTGTCCACAAGCGCAAGCTCTAGAAAAATGTGCTCGTGGAAGTAGCGATCCCCAAATATTTTATGGTGAAGCAAAAGCACACCCTGACTACCTCGCTGTTATTGAGGAGTGAGTTGGTGAAAACACTGACGACTCTTATCGGCAAGGTACGTCCCAGCAGTTGTTCGGACCCGCACGCCGACCCAAATGATTTTGTCCAAGAAAAGATGACACTGTTCGGGCCGGCGTGCTGGACGGTAAAAGAACGGAGAGAAGATCCTGCGTATCATAATGCGAGGGGTAAAACAAAGGCTGTTTGTTTCCATCGTTCGCACGCCACCACAGACGGCGGCCAATATAGCATCTGAAGTGTCCACAATGAAGAATATGCTGAAATTGGCATGAGGCAATACGGCCACTCAAGAAATGTGCTACAAACTGTGATGATCACCTTGGCGGTAGTTGCTCTAACGCGTTACACGAGACGATCCGCGCCATTGTAAGTGGTGAGCTGAGGAAACTACTTTCTACAGCGCCTGAAACTCAGATCGCTTGATCCAGGATAAAGTTGTAGTGACGTGATCAAGGATAAAGTTCTGAACACTTTGGGGAATTCAACTTCGCAAGAAGAGCCCCTTGCAGTACGGATTCTCCCACAGCTGTTTGTTGAACCCCCCAACCTCTAACGCACCGTGACGTGGCCCCACCGTTATGCGGTCCTCTCTCGCCTGGGCGACCAACAGTGTCCTAAAATCTGGCACCAAGGAAGACTGACCTATGGCAATCCCACGACCATGCCCCGCTGTGCTACCAATGCGGCGAAGCCTGGCACATTGCCTTTCCCTGCCAATATAAAGAAATCGACCATGAAACTTTGTCCTACGGCAGCACACCCCTTGCACGTACAGCGACCGTGTGAGACCGAACAGTACCTCTCGCAGAAAAGCCTAAACCAACCGCCCTTTAACCGGTGGCCATGGCCCAATCCATACGAATCAAGGATCCGCCGCCGCAAATCCGACTCCGCACCTATAAGGCCCCAAAAGGCCAGGAAGGGGAAATTTAAAAATCAGCTTTTGGAGGTGAGGTTATACCAAAGCAAACATACAAAAGCCATTCTAATGGCTGCACGATGCGCTGAAGACCACGATTTACGACGCGCCCACAGCCGAACCCTCCAATCTGCACCTGACCTCACCCTCACCTGTGGCAACACTCACATGATGCGACCATTAGCTGCCGTGACCAAGCGGACTACAAACTGATGCCAGTGATATAGGCTTGGTAATCGCTTACGTAAGCCGGGGCCTCTCAAAAATGACCGAAGCTTTTCGGCGTCTGAAAAATTGCGCGAATCCACCCTGTAAATTTGGTTGGAAAGAAAAGCTGTAAACTGGACCCACAACGATTGCCCATGCGACGTCCCTTAAATTAGTCACGTCACTCTAAAAATAGTGAAACCGGAGTTAAGCGAAATGCACTTACAAACACCCGCAATTCCTTCAAAGAGATATTCCTGGGAAGGTTAAACCAATGATGATGCATGAGCGGTGGTTGGTTGAATTGTATTGGTTAGCAGATGAGTGGAAACGGTTTTTTAAAAAGGGAAGCTCAAACCCGCTGTTAGACGATCTCAATTCTCCATCTCTGCCGGCGCGGACGGAGGCGACGAGATCGGTGGGCGAGACGGTGGAGCAGGACGAGAAGAAGAAGGAGGAGAAGGAGACGGTGGAGGAAAAAGTACGTCTAGTCAGACTTCTGAACGGCCCAGAGTACGGCCTGAACGGCCGTACCCCTCTCAGTGGAGGGGTTCTTTCTTCACTGGAGCCTATATGCAGTCCCCGCCGCCTGTGCTCTGTCCACCAAGTGAAGCTGGGTAGGCAGACAAGGTGTGGACAGCAGCATATCCCATTTTTCTGGTTGGGTAGTTAACGGAAAGACAGGAGGGTGCTCAGGGGTAAAGTCGCACACCCCGTTTATGTGGCGGAGTGTTCCTACTTCTGAGCAATATTTACATTCCTCGTCGTAGCGATTCGGTTGCATTAAGTGTTGACGGATCGCGTGTGGGAAGGATCCGGATTGTATGTGCCGTAGCGTAGTTTGTTTTTCTCTGGAAAGGTCGAGTAAGGCAAAGGTAGGGTCTGTCCCTGAAGGCGATAATGCTTGGCTATGTCCCTGAACGAGACAAGCGGGTGACTGTCCTCAGGCAGCTCCATAGCACGGGAGGTAAAAGCGCAGGCTTGTTGGGTGGGCGTATTTGTTGCCCTCCATTAAAGCGTGAGGGGGTGTCCAGATGAGCTGAATTCAACCGTTTGGGGAGTGCGTTTTTAGCACTTGCAGTGCAGATCAGGACACCCAACACGACTGAATATTCCAGTAGGCTTGTGAGAAATCGGTTACTACCTTCCTAACATCTGGTTGAGTGAGAGCCAAGGCGATGGCTGCCTCTTCTGCTGCCAGGATGTCTTGGGTCTTGATTGAGGCACACGCAAGGAGGTTGGTTCTGGAGGTAGCTACAATTATGGTGATATTGGGAGTCAGTGTAGATAACTGCGGGACACCCACAGAGGGTGGTGGTGAGCGCTTGAGCCCGTGCTTGTCGGCGACCCTCATCTTGTTCATATTTCTAAGCAAAGGGAGCATCTTTAGTTCTTGTAGCCAAGATTGCTGAGTAGATCAAGCGGAGTGAAGGATGCCAATCCGGTGAAGGATGCGACAACCCACCGCAGTTCTGCTCATTCGGAGCTTCTGGTTAGAAGGGTAGCCCCCTATCAGATCTTCCACCGTGTTGTGGGGCCCCGTGCTAAGCAGCCTCTCTGTGGACACACTCAGGGGAAAACCAATGGCCTGCTCAACCGCCTTTCTAATCATTATATAAATCATCTTTATGTACTCCTTGCAGGGAAGAAGACAGTGGGTAATGTATGTGATTGTTGAGAGGCAAAAGCTTCAATTATTCGAAAGGTATCAGATTTGTTGAGCCCCGGGTCTTGGTGGCAACTCGCCTGATCATGTGTATGATTTTATTGCTGCCGTGTTTGAGGCGCTGCAAGTGCCGGTCAATCTTGGTGTTTTCGTAGAGATGTAGACCCAGGATCGTGATGCTGGGGCTTGGAGTGATGGCCTGGCCAGTCGTTTGGCGTGAGTGCAGATGACAATGAGCAATGGTGTATTTCGTGAACACTAGAGGCCACAGGCTTTAGCACATTTGCGCACTAGAAGTGAGATGCCATGCGTTGGTGTGAGCTTCCTTTATTTTTTGTAGCTCCTTGCACACGCGTAAAACGCGCACAGGGCCGCTAGACGTGCTGTGGACGGAGCGCACAACGGCGCGTGACGTCGCCTGATGCTATCTTGTGGCATTCAGCAAGAATGCAGGGGGTAAGCCTCTATATGTGCTCGGTTAGCCCGCCACCTGCCTTCGCCGTTTCCGCGTGGGCTCGTAGTTAATTCGGTAAGACAATGAGCTTTCGCTTTTTTACGCTATTAGTCCCAGCTTCGATTCCTGGCGGTGCCAGTAAATTCTTTTATTTGTTCGCGGGGGTTTTCTGTTGACACCAACGGTCGCAAAAAAAAACACTTGGGGGGTAGAGATATAAAGCTTTGCTGTAAAAAAAGAGAACTGCCATGATATTGGCCATTTTTACGTGTCGCCCGTATCTCTCCGGCAGGCGTTTTAAGGTGGTAAGGGAACGCCTTGGGCTGTGTTTGCTGTCAAATGTGAAGGGCTGTCTTTAGCCCCTGAGCCTGTGCCTGCATCAATTCGATGTCCCAATCGTTTAAAAATCGGGAAGGAAACATCCGGAAACCGCGTGGTCATGACGCTCCCGTGTCTATAATCCGCCACAAAGCTCCAATGAAGATGCCGCGCTTTTTGGCATCGCGACGGGAAGTGACCTAGCCATTCAGCATCGTGCTTAGTACGATCTGCGGGCCATGGGCGATCACCTCGAAGATCGCCGCCTAACCATGGCGAGTGCTTTAAGGCTCAACTCCGCTATATTCGGATTGAAGTATACGGTGCCATTAGAAAAAAGCGACCCCTCCCCCAACCAAGAAAAAACTAAGTATTTCGTGGTTATCCCCGCTGGTCTCAAAAAGGGCTTTGGAGCCTGCCACGAGGAATCATCTTCAGGGCACCTCAGGACAGCACGCACGATCGGGAGGATCAGTACCAATGTTACTGGCCCCTCCTTATGTGGGACGTCACCCACTACCTCCAGAACTTCAATGATTGCCAGCTACGCAAACCGCGTCCGCCGAGACGCGCCAGACTACGGCAACCCATCTCTGCCACTTTGAGGTCATAACGACACGTCGAAATTGACCTTATGTGCCCGTTCCCTATTACAAGCCAATAACAACGGGATTGTTGTCACGGCAGACTACATGACGCGTTACGCAGGAACCGCCTCTGTTACGAGGGTGACTGCACAAGAAGTCACGAAGTTCTTTATCCACCAAGTTTTGCTGCTACGTGAAGCCCCTGAAGTCCTAATCACGGACCGCGGAGTAGCGTTCACTGTGGAGCTCATCAAGGAGTCTTAAGATGCAGCGACCCGGATCACCGAAGAACCACCAGGTACCGTCTTCAAACGAACGGACTAACCGAACGCTTGAACAAGGAGATGGCGGATATGTTGTCGATATACGCGGACGTTTAGCATAAGAAGGGGACTGAGGTCCTTTTTTTATGTTTGGGTTCAACACAGCAATCCCGGAGACACACTAGACGATTCCGGTCGCGCTTGTATACGGAAGTTATGTGACTATGCTGCTCGACGCCATGCCGCCGCACGTAGAAGACGAAGACCTCAACGTTACCGCTAAGCGTACCTTTACCATGCGGAGGAGGCCGGCCAGCTTCCTCATGTTTGTGCAAGAAACAATTGGTCGTGACTTCCGAACGCTAGAAGCTTTGACGCAAGGCTCCCACAATCAGCCAGGTGATCTTATGTGGGTTTGAAACCCCAATTTCACGAGTGAATTCTGCAATGGCATTTCGAACCACGTGAAATTGAACCTCGTGTTGGCCCACAAGCCTATGACGTTGCCCCTGCAGTGACTACGGCACATCCTTGTTACGCACGCTGCCTAAAGTCATCCTTGTGGTTAGCCTGAAGCCTTACGCGCCAGGTAAATGACTTTTATTCTATGAACTGCTTTGTTCTTTTAGCATCGCGTCGATGCAGGCTTAATCGGAGCTGATGCCACGAAGCATGCCTGCGTTTGGTTGAATCATGTGTTCTGATTTTATCGCATCGTCGCGTGCGGCTGTTTTATTTTTATTTTAAGTGGAGCGCGGGTTACGTTTCCTGTCTTTTGTATGCTGCAGGCTTTGTGGTCTTATTCGGAGGCAGTTTCGTCTCGTTGTCACTAAACTAGACTACTCGCGAGTGTTCTAGATTTACTTCGGTTGTTCCATAATGCCGCGAACCATGTATGGGCTTGCTTATTTATTGTTTGTTTTTGCTGCCGGGCCCCGCCGGGCTGTGTTATCTGCGTTCCAAGCAAAGCGCGTCTTGCATTCTTTATTTTTATGCCGCACGGGCTATCACATTCAGATAAGCAAACTGTTTCACCCTGACGTCGCTAGCCCAGAATAATCGTCTGTGATCTACAATGTTCTGAATGTGAATCGACGGTTCTAGAAACACTCGCGCCGAAATATAAAAAGCCTGCAGAGCAGACGCATCGGCATTCGATTCTGCGACGCTCGCTGACGCAAGTCACTTTGTTGACCGCTGCTTCGCCGCCTCTGTATTCTTTTGTGTTGTTAGGGGAACACAAGTTCGCTCCAATATACTTGTTTCTCCTTCAAGACAACTGCGTCGTCCTTGGCTTCGTGACATCTGGTGGAGGCGCGGGGTAGTCACCCTTTGTGCTCTCTACGACATCTGGAAGCCGCTAAGCCAGCCCAACCAGAGAAAGCAGCTGACTGCAAGGATTGCTACCCGAGTTCGGTTTGACGCCAGAATTGCCCAAGAAAAGGAACGCTGCAACCAACACCATGGTGCAAGAAACAACGTCGCCAATCGTCCTGCAGCAGCCCCGGGAACCGCCATCGTTCCGGGGAGCCCCCGCTGAAGACCCCGAAGAATGGTTGGAGATTCTCGAGCGCGTCCTTATCTTCAACAGGTGGGACGACGAAGAAACTTTCCGGCATGTCTTGTTTTACTTAGAAGATGCTGCTCGAACTTGGTTCGAGAACCATGAAGCTCTTTGACCGACTGGACTCAATTCAAAAGGGAGTTCCTTAAGACCTTCATTACCGTTGTGAGAAAAGAGCGAGCTGCGCTTTTGCTTGAAACTCGAACGCAGCACCCCAACGAAGGTGTCGTGATTTTCGTTGGGGAGATGAAGCGACGTTTTCGCCGTGCGGACCCCGAAATGACCGAAGAAAAGAAGCTCAGGCTACTAATGCGAGGAGTGAAGCAAGATCATTTTGCTTGTCTAGTCCGTAATCCGCCGAAGACGGTGGCTGAATTCGCGTCTGAGGCGGCCGCGATGGAGAAGACGCTAGAAATTGGAATGAGGCAGTACGACCGCCCTGTCAGCGTGCTGTTCTCGGAGACCATCGGTGCCGCAACTAGAAGCTCCGATACATTGCGCGAGACCATTCGAGCAGTGGTCAAGGAGGAGCTTCAGAAGCTTTTTCCAACAACGCCGCAACCTCAACTGGCTTCTCTGACTGACGTCATCCGTGAAGAGGTTCAACAGGCGCTGGGAACTTCTATGCCTTCAGAAGCACCCCGTCAGCCCCAAGCGATGACCTACTCCGCAGCTCTTCGTCAACCCCGCCCCGCTCCAACCCGTCGTCAAGAGGCCGAGCCATACCGCCGTCCAATGCCGCCCACCCAACGCTCTGTAGACCAATACCAGACGCCAAGGAAGACCGACGTGTGGCGAAGGCCCGATAATCACCCGCTGTGCTACCACTGCGGAGCGGCCGACCACATCTCCGTCGCTGCCCTTACAAGAGGCTTGGTCTGCGAGGATTCTCTGTCGACGCACCACGCCCCCGACCCAGCCAGCGCCCAACTGAGATCGACGAATACCTGTCCAACACGAACCGAGGAGCTGCCTGCTTCAACCGTTCGCCGTCGCCCTACCGGTACCAGTCGCCAAACCGCCATAACACCGCTGACTTCTCACGTGGAAGGTCCCCCAGCCCACGCGGGGGAAACTAAAAGCAGCAACTTCTGGACGTCAAGTTGCCGAACGGAGGAAAAACGAAAGCCCTCCAACGACACATGGCCGCACCGACCACCGTACCTGCAGCCCAACGACTCGATCTGACCCGGACGTTACTCCCGAACCCGACGACGACACGACGCGACGCGTACCCGAAACGACAGAGCCTGTCGCTGAGAAGAAGACGAGAATGACGACGCAAGGTTCCCGACCGTCAACACGTACAAGCTGAGCTACAACGCCCCGACACACCACAAACTCCAGGAAAGCGGCGTCCGACGTGCAGTTGTCCATCGACGGCTTTGAGGTAGTCGCCCTCATCGACACGGGAGCCGACTACTCGGTAATGAGCGGCTCATTCGCGTCGAAGCTGAAGAAAGTTACGACAACATGGGACGGTCCGCATATACGCACAGCAGGAGGCCATCTCGTAACGCCAAGTGTAACGTGCACATCACGCGTCACCATAGGCGGCACCACGTACCCTGCTGAGTTCGTTATTTTGCCTAACTGCTCCCGCGACGTAATTCTCGAAATAGACTTTTTGACGGACAACGGCGCAATAATTGATCTGCAGACCAAGTCGATAACTTTTTCCTCCGATCACTCCACGACGCCGCAGCCGAACCCCGATCACCGTGCTGCTGTCACGATCACCGACGATCACATCACCCTGCCACCCCGCGCAAGCTTGATGATCGCCGTCTACTGTGAGGATGCTGCTTCTGACATCGACGCTATCGTAGAGAGTGATCGAAGGTTGCTTCTCCACCGCGGTGTCTCCGTCGCAAGAGGCATTGCGCACTTTAGGCAACGCCAATCACAAGTTTTGGTCACTAATTTCACCGAAGAGTACCAGCATTTAAACAAGGAAGGTGCAATTGCGTTCCTCGAAGAAACGCAAGAAGCAAGTGACGTGATCGCGGTCGCCGACTTTGAACTCACACCCGATGACACCTTCAAGCTTCCACACCCGTTCGACGTGAATCCGGCGCTACCGCAAGAACAACGGAACAAATTATTGGCTTTGCTGCGTCGCTACAGCGAGTGTTTTTCGTCGAGTTCAAAATTACGTCAGACACCCCTAGCGAAGTACCGTATTATAACTGAAGATGGAGCCCGACCTACCAGACCGTCACCATACCGCGTCTGTTTCCACGAACGGGAAGCCATTCGGACTCAGGTCGACGACATGCTAGCGACGACATTATACAGCCACCGTAAAGCCCCTGGGCTGCGCCGGTCGTACTCGTAAAGAAAAAAGACGGCACATTAAGGTTTTGCGTCGACTACCGGCGACTAAACAAAATCACCAAAGAGGACGTGTATCCCCTGCCACGAATCGACGACGCCCTTGGCCACCTCCGCCATGCCAAGTACTTCTCATCGATTGATTTGAAGACCGGCTACTGCCAAATTGAGGTGGACGAGAGAGACCGAGAGAAGACTCCGTTTATAACCCCGGACGGCCTATACGAGTTCAAGGTGATGCCTTTTGGGCTATGCACGGCGCCAGCAACGTTTCAGAGAGTCATGGACACTGTGCTAGCTGGCCTGAAGTGGCACACTTGCCTGGTATACCTCGACGACGTTGTGGTATTTGCCCGGAATTTCGACGAACACCTTGCAAAGTTGGGGTCTGTACTCGAGGCCATTCGTACGTCGGGGTTAAAGCTGAAGCCTGAAAAGTGTCGTTTCGCGTATGAGGAGCTGAAGTTCTTGGTCCACGTCGTCAACGCCGCGGGAGTCCTACCTGACCCGGCAAAAACTTCGGCCATTGCGAACTTCCCCAAGGCCGAAAGACAAGAAGGGCGTGTGAAGATTTCTCGGACTGTGCGCATACTACCGATGCTTTGTCGCAAACTTCGACCGCATTGCAGAGCCACTCACACGGTTGACGAAAGATAGCACGCCTTTTAGCTGGGAAAACGGCCAAGAAAAGGCATTCTGCGATCTGCTAAAACACCTACAAAGCTCTCCCGTGCTCGCTCATTTCGACGAAAACGCCGAAACAGAAATGCACACCGACGCCAGCGATATAGGACTGGGAGCCGTTCTCGTCCAAAAGCATATAGCTGGCAAAAAGTAATCGTCGCCTTTGCAAGCCGTGGTCTGTCGAAGGAGGAGAAAAACTACTCAGCCTGTGAACAAGAGTGCCTCGAAATTATATTGGCCATTTCAAAATTTCGCCCATACGTATATGGTAGACCATTCAAGGTTGTCACAGACCACCATGCGCTGTGGTGGCTCGCCAATTTGAAGGACCCCTCTTGCCGTCTTGGGCGGTGGAGCTTGCGCCTGCAAGAGTAAGACGTTACTATCGTCTACAAATCCGGCAGGAAACACTCCGACGCTGACTGCCTGTCCCGCGCCCCCGTCGAACCGCCACCACTAGACTGCGATGAAGACAGCGCGTTTTTCGGAGTCGTTACGGAGAGCGACCTAGCCACCCAGCAGCGTGCCGACCCCGACTTGCGCGTCATGATCGACTACCTCGAAGGACGAAACGTCGCCGTGCCTAGAGCGTTCAAGCGGACCTTACCAGCATTCAGCCTCAAAAACTCCGTCCTCGTGAAGAAGAATTTCAGCCCCGGAACGAGAACGGATTACCTACTTGTAATATCTGCAGAGCTCCGTGACGAAATTTTGGAGGTGTGCCTTGACGACCCATCTTCCGGACATCTCGGCACAGCTCGCACTATAGCAAAATTAGAGGCGAAGTACTTCTGGCCACGCCTTACATCCGACGTCACCCACTACGTTTGGAGTTACCGTGTCTGCCAGCGACGAAAAATGCTGCCGACACGACCCGCCGGCTTTCTGCAACCGATCGCCGTCCCGTCGAGGCCCTTTCAACAGATTGGAATGGACCTTCTAGGCCCGTTCCCTACGTCACAATCACAGAACAAGTGGATTGTCGTGGCGACAGACTACATGACGCACCACGCAGAGACCGCCGCTCTTCCGAGGGGCACTACACAGGAAGTCGCAAAGTTCTTCATAAGCCAAGTTGTGCTGCGACATGGAGCCCCGGAAGTCCTAATCACGGAGTGCGGAACGGCCTTTACTGCGGAGCTGATGCAGAAATATTACGCTACAGCAACACGAATCACAGAAGAACGACGGCGTACCACCCCCAAACGAACGGACTAAGAGAACGTCTGAACAAGACAATCGCAGATATGCTGTCAATGTACGTTGATGTTGAACATAAGACTTGGGACGAAGTGCTGCCGTATGTCACGTTTGCGTACAACACGGCTATGCAGGAGACGACGCAGCTGACGCCATTCAAGCTTGTCTACGGAAGACGGCCAACTACGATGCTCGACGCAATGCTTCAGCACGTAGAAGACGACGACCTCAAGACCGACGTCCAAGGATACCTTCAGCGTGCGGAGGGAGGCCCGCCAGCTGGCTCGAGTTCGTACAACGCGCCAGCAGCTCGTGGATGCCGGGCACATACAACCTCCGACGCCGAGACTCCGAGTACCACCCAGGAGACCGTGTTTGGGTTTGGACTCCCATCCGACGATGCGGACTCAGTGAGAAGCTTCTGCGACGATATTTCCGACCCTACCGAATTCTACGACGTGTCGGCCAACTTACCTACGAGGTGATCCCCGATGGTGATTCCGGAACATCACGACGACGCACGCGGCCCGAAGTCGTGGCCCGAAGATGACGGACTTTTTTTTGTTGTTGTTGTTGTTTGTTCGGACTGTTTTATTTTAGAATCGGGTTGATGGACTCTTAGAGGGGGGGGTAATGCCGCGAACCATGTATGGGTTTGCTTATTTATTTTTTGTTTTTGCTGCGGGGCCGCGCCCGGGTGTTATCTCCGTTCCAAGCTAAGCGCGTCTTCCATTCTTTATTTTTATGCCGCACGTGCGCCTTGGATATCCACCGCCTCCGGTCTCCAGATGCAGAGTACGTGTTCCACTGTCTATACGGAAGCACATCCGCGTTACCCCAATTCCTAGAAATATGCATCCTACTTATCACATTGGAAGACGAAGGGCCCGCGCCAACTATCTTCAGGCACAATTTCAAAATCAAAAGGAGGTGCTGTACACAGATGCCTCTCCCTACATCACCAAAAACGCCTATGCGATTTCAGTTGTAAATAATACACTTCAGACCGTAGCCACAGCCACTGTCCTCACCACGAACACCGCCATTGCAGAGGAAGCAGCAATAGCCGTGGCAGCCACCACAACACAGAGCGACTACGTTACGATACTGACCGATTCTCAAGAGGCTTGCCGCAACTTTCTGCGAGGCACTCTCTCCCCAGCAACCCTCAGTATACTCAAAACCAAAACTCACCTACCTGACCTCTGCATTATCTGGGCACCAAGTCCTTCAGGCGTAGTCGGCAATGAAGCGGCGCATACCGCGGCTCGAGAAGCAGTACACCGGGCCATTGCGGACAGCCACAACCCTATTCCAACCACCCCCACAACTATACGCCCCAACCCCTGCTAACATACAACGACATCCTCTCTCACTACCGACTATCCCGCCAACAGTTTCCTCCCCCACATAAGCAACTGACCAAAGAGGAAGGAGTTATACTTCGTCAGCTTCAAACTAACACCTTTCCCCACAACACGCTCTGGCACAAAATATTCCCCACCCAATTCTCCCCTCAGTGCATCTTCTGCCCACATCAGGAACACTATACCACATAGTGTGGGAATGCCCGAACATCCCAGACCTCCCTCCCAATCCCAACCCTACCCCTTCACAGTGGGCGGCAGCGCTGACCAGCTCCGACCCCTGCTCCCAGCTTCGGCTGGTGAATAGGGCCCGGAAGGCCGGCTACAGCCAGGGAGTCCTGGACTGAGGACACCCCTCACTGCTCCGGAATGACTGCACTCAACGGATGAGACAAATAAAGTTTTTTCCTCCTCCTTCTCCTCCGCACGGTCTATCACATTCAGATAAGCAAACTGTTTCGCCCTGACTTCGCTAGCCCAGAATAATCGTCTGTGATTTACAGTGTTCTGAATGTGAATCGACGGTTCTAGAAACACTCGCGCCGAAATATAAAAAGCCTGCAGAGCAGACGCATCGGCATTTGATTCTGCGACGCTCGCCGACGCAAGTCAATTTGTTGACCACTGCTTCGCCGCCTCTGCATTCTTTTGATTTGTTAGGGGAGCACAAGTTCGCTCCAATAAACTTGTTTCTCCTTCAAGACAACTGCGTCGTCCTTGGCTTCATGACAATATTGTACGGGCAAAAATAAATGCTCACAAGGTGAACGCCACTGCATTTTATTTGCCGACACACGCTGTGCACGTAGTTGTGACGAAGGCTACTGCCTGCTTGTGTATTTTTCCAATTAACAGGCGAGCACAAGTTTGCTCTAACAATTTTTTCTCTCTGGAAGAGACCCGCGTAATCTCTGTCGAATTGTTGACACAGTTACTTGTTGCGGAGCCCTCTGGTAACACACGTAGCAAAGGCTGAGTGAAAAGGATTGTTGAAAGAAAAAATATACATTGACACAGGAGGTTTCACTTATTGGTACTGAAGCTACAGGAAAACTAATATCTTGTATCTAATGAGGTACTAAACATCAGCATTTTGCACTTTGATATATTACTTTATTTGTATTGTTTCTCAGTGATTGTTTATTTCTGATTTATTTTTATTTTTTCAATCCAGCAATTACAAAGTAACGTTCTGGGAAATTTTTTCTGTGGTCTTCAAGGTTGCACCGGCATTAGCGGTGCTAGAAGCCGTGGGTCGGCTGTGCAAATGGTTCCATTGCAAATGCAAGTTGGGTTCGGTGCACAGGACGACGGTTGTGATCCGTCCTGTGGGCACTGTAAGCAAATGGTATATATAGAAACCAGCAATAGACACGAGAGAAGCTATGCTGAGGCGTTAGAATAAAACAAAATGCCGCAAACAAAATGAAATCTTCCTAAACACAGTGTCTAATATTTGGAAGTAATATCTTACAAAGTGTCACAAAAGACGTGTTACTTTGCAAGCGGAATGAAATTTGCAGAATATATAATTTCACCTACGCGCGATCGAAATGACGTGTGAGATGGCGCGTGGGCGAAAAGAAGGTAATGCCTTCTGCTTGTCAAGCATTCACTTAGGTGTCTATTATAAGATAGATATCTAAGAACAACCTAGAAAAGTAACCGCAAAGAAACAGCCCTCTTCTATCCAAACAAGGATGCCGCTGCGGCATACACAAAAAGCTAACGCAATAGTACCAATGATAATCAAGCAGTACTCATAGTAATGAAAGTATAGTAATTATTACTTATTCACTGCACATATAGAATTGCATATTCCAGCCCGCATAAGAGTACAGGGCGTCGCTTGTGTGCATGGATGTGTAGCACAGAAAAGCCCAGTTCGTCACTCAACATAACAAATATATGCATAGCACTTAACAACCAAATTATAAATTTCCAACTTAATAAACTACAGAACTTGTTGGTGGGAGAGTCGGTTCATCTTCAACGTAAAGTAAATAGTGCGGAATTTGAGAGAGCCACCAACAGGAAGGTAACAGAGGGCAGGCGCAGTCCTGTTTTTTCTCCCTTAATGTGGCAGTCTTAAGTTGCGTAGTGTTTATTTTACGTTGGTAATAAACTATTCGCGAAGGTATGAACACCAGTGCAAAAACGTATGAGACATTGCCGAAACCATTGCCTTGTATGAAGCTTCCGGAAGAAAATACACAATCCTGATGTACGAAATGCCATACTTTGGTTACAAACACAATAAGAATTACTAAATAATAACACGCAGTGTGGAACAAAGGGGAAACATTATGGGTCTGTGCGCAACCATATTCGAAGCAGGCATATTATTGGGATGAATATGTGAATATTGGGGTCGAGGGGACGTTTATTCAATTGAAAAAGAAAGTATAATCGACGAATGTTTACCAACGGAGCTACTTCAGCTTTTAGTGACGCCGTGCTGCGTCACTATAAACCTATCATCATCGGCAAAGTGCAGGGGTGAAAATACTAGTTCAAGAAGTTTTAGGGAAAGTCGAGGGAAGGCAAGGAGTCCACGATCGCCTTGGGAGGGCGCAAACCATGAAGCATAGGATTTTAGGAAGGTACCGGGTATCGAACTTGGGACTTTACGCATTGAAACCGGACAGCCATCAACTGGCCCACGCCAAATGCTCGGGGGATACGGGTTTATAAGTGGCGGATAACAACATGTGCAGCCAACATGAAAGATAAAAACGTTCTAGTTGGCACTGACTGTGGAATACTTTCAAGAAAACAAGGTCAGATAGAACTTTTCACAAGCTATAAGGTGATACCGGTGAATTTGGAAGCGGAAAAACATAAATGTAACAACAAACTTAGCGCGCAAAAACCATTCTCTCTCCCCTTCCCAGGCCGCCTAACTACGATACGGGAAAAGAAATGTACCCGTGTGATTGGGAGGCTCAAATAAATGATATGTAGCCAGAGAAATAAAAGAAAAAAACCGAAATTATGCGCATGAAAACACAATAAAAACCGCCGCGACACAAAAAAAAGGAGACGAACCGGGGGAAGAAACGCTTCGAGTGGTTGGGAATCTCTCCTGTGTCCCCCGCATTATGAAACCGGCGTGTTTGCGATTGCGTTCGTGGCATGATCGCTCGCGTACTCTTCTCGTCTGTGAATGTGCATACGCGGCTGAAGTACGGAGCCCAGGCACCAAGTTTGTGCTAGAGACGCCGGGTTCACGAACCTTTTTACCGCCGGTTCTAACGCGTGCTCATCTGGTTCACTTCGGGACAGATGTGAAACGATCCGGATCTGCAATTAATGCAGCAATTTTATAGGCATGTTCGGAAGCAACTGTGAGGTGCAACAGCCGGGTCTCCGTCGAAGGGAGAGGATACGCCAGCTCTGCTGTTTCTGCAAGCTTGAAGCAATGGTGCAAACTCCACCATTTTGTATCAAAATTGGGGTATTTTCGAGGTACGAAAAATCAGTCAATGTGATGTAGTCACTTTATTTTATTGTTAACAACGTTGAATAGATCCATGAAAAAGTTTTACCTACTACATCGGAAACATACTGCTGACACACAAACAACGTCACAACATGGTATAATTGATGGAAGGTCGTAATCGGGATCGTGTCGTAATCGTGTTCGATATTGAACGTTAGCAGCATTTTCATTCGGCGTTTGATTTATGCGTTTAATTTGTAAGATGAAGCAAAACTATGAACAGTCACACCATCACTGATAATAAACTAAACAATTTATTTACATGCCTTCTTTTGTACAATATATATATGCATAGATACATTTAAACATACATGACTACATGCGGACCTGCATGCTTACATACAAAGAAACCTAAACGAACCGGCAAACCACAAATATACGCAATGAGGGAATCTTCCGCTCGTTGTTTGGACGGTACGATTTATTCTCCTCAAGCTACCGCTTGTTTTTTTTTTTTCAGAATTCCTCACTCTGCAGCAGTTACGTTGCTTGTTGGGCGACTGCCTGCCGAACGCGCATTCAGCTTTGCCGTGAGGTGTGCATCTTCTCCCTCGACCACGATTGAAAGCCTGAAGGGAGCATCCAGGAACGGGAGACTGTACAACAAAAAACCTGACTTTTGACAAGCGATACGTTGGCGGCAAGATCGTGTCTTCTTCTCTTTGTGAGGTTCAAAGTGGTGGAAAGAGCGGGCGCACCAACACTTTAAAAGTGAAGCAGTTATGTCACAGGGAGGGCATATATCGCGTCAGAAGGAGCGTCAAGAATTCCAATTTACTCTGAAGATGATAATTGCCGTAGGTTTAAGTAAAAAATGGCCGGGTATCAGCTCGTTTCGATGCAAATATCGACAAAAGACTATAGCCTTCAGTCGATATTTGCCTAGTAAATGCCTCCCTTCGCTTTCCCACTACCCTCTTATTTTGTTCCTCTCCCGTTGCACGCCTCCCATAAACACGCTATATGTTTTCTCAAGTCAATTTAAATTAGCCGCGTTTTACTGCTCCGGGCCGGGTGCCTCTATGACAGCGCAGCCGTACGGCGGAGACGCGCGTAAAATGAGGACCCGTACTTCATTGTTTAAAGAGCAATATTTCCTTTGTTCACGTGCGTTCCAAGCGGGACGTTGCACCTATATATTGGGACCTTTCGTAACAGTTGCCGTTTGACTTTTAACTTGCTCCAGTAGTGCATTTGATTTCGCAAAAACGAAGCATCCATAAATTTTTAATAAAGGACCACTCCAACTATCACTGATGTACTGATTTTCTGCCTTCTATTTGCGTAAAACCTTGTTCTTGTTCGACAATCTTTACAGGTATGAACATTCACACCAGACTTAGATGTTTAGGTTCGGCTGTGGGTGTATATAGCTATTTGCAATCTCTGTTTTTCGTTGGGTGGCTGGCTGAATCGATTGCAGACATGCAGACAGACAGACCAAAGTTTCCCATTCAAGTAGACCAAGAAAGATAATCGCCTTTAAAAACACATTCGTGTGCGGAACCATGCGTGCGTCGGTCACGTTATGAAACCAACGTCGATCCGATTGCGCCATTCTTGTGCGGTCGAAAAAAAGTTTCCATTTGGAGGGGTGGATGGACGTACAACATTATACAGTAAAATTATGCACCACTGCGTATTATGAAGGCGATGGTTAAACGCGATGTTTTCTTCATGCGATATAAAATGCCGAAGGGTAGAAGTCAGTGAACTGGATGCAAAAGTCCTAACTTTGTGGGAGTCACTGTCAAAACACAGAGAATGAATCCCTCACAAGGAAGCCTCTCGTTGAACCATTGTCGCGTTGAACCATGCATAATTACTGTTAGCTCCTACAGCAATTGTGATCACAAATGGACACCAAAGTTTTTTTAGGAGTTTCTGCCATATTGCCTGCACCCTTCACCCACCCACACTTCAACACCAAAAGCGTACCGCGGTGTGCAAGGGCGTGGGCGATCAGGCTTTTTGTGGCTTGTTTCCCATTTGTGGTGTTTTGCGCTTCTCTTCGTTTCCGTATGCCACCGGCCGATGAACGGCTAGTCTATGTTTAACGTAGCTGCGCAAGCTCCCTGCGGGTCCCTGCGGCGTCCAACTTCAGACGCTCTCCGTTAGCGGCTTCATACGGTGTTGTTGGCACTGAAGTTTGGAAGAACCAGTTCAGCGAGTGAGCGGTAGACTGCAGGTATTGTTACTTTCAGCTCCTTCTGCCCTATTTGTCCTCCCATATGGTTACAGCACGCTTGGACTATCTGGGGAAACGCTTCTGAAGACTGTTGGCCTGATAATGGTGGGATAAAAAAATCGTAATTCACCTTCGCTTAGCAAAAAAGAGAGCGTTGCTGTCATCACCGTAAAGGTATGTGTGGTCTGATATCAGGTACTGTAGCACTCCATGTCTATTAAAACTTGGTGTTCAGTCGCCGAGGACGTGATTAAGCACTTGTGGTTACCACGAAGTATTTATACAGGGAGTCGTCCGCAAGAATGAAATAGATGTGGCCGTCTGCTGTGGGTGGTGGAGGCCCCACGTGATCTACGCCAGTGGTTGGAAATACTGGTACTGGATGCGTCATAGGGCTGAGTAAGCCAGTCTGTTTCACCGTTATTCTCTTTTACCACTTGCAGCCTTTACAACCGGTTACATCTCAGCGAATGTTTTACTGTGCAACTTCGGCCATCAGAAGTGTTTTTCTATGTTTTGGAGAGTTTCGCTCGGGAAATGTGTGCTACTTCGGGAAAAGAAATAACCGTCTCTTAAGCGCCAATTCTTGATGCCTCTAGGATTAGGATGAGGCAGTATTCTTCGTTTAGGTTTCTGAACTAGACGTCGCAGCAAAGCGTTCCTGCGCCAAAAATGTAGTACGGATCGCAATATTAGGTGGGAAGTACCTTAGAACCACGCAATGTTTGTCCGCGTCCGTGCGCGTAGCATTTAAAATCGCAAGAAATCACACAGGCACCGCCAGGATTCGAGCCTGTGTATGGTAGATCAGAGGGAGTTAGTGTCAGTCGTCTTACCCATTTGGCTACGACTGTGAGTTAGTACACGAACGTCAAACCGCTTACTCCCTCGCCCTTAACGGCGAGGAGAACCTTAGGACCTCGCAATGTCCGTCCGCGTCCATCCATGCGCACACCACCATCAAGTGAGAATCAGCTAAAATACGATTTGAGCCCTGTGTTTCAGTTTTATTTAAGGAATAATCAAGGTGCATTTCACGACTCAAATTGAATGACGGTCAGGGCAGGAATCGGATGTAACTCGGGGTGCAACTTCGATGTCATTTGGAGTCCCCGTACTCCGCTACCTCGCCCTCATCCACGGTTTAGAGATCCTGCCATTTTCGTGTTTTAATGGGGTAATGTTCGTAACCATGCGCACATCGTCACTCTGTGCTTTAGCTATGTCACGAGCAAACCGCATTCAACTGTTCCCAAGCCGGAGCTGCTAACACTAACTGATGAGTTGACTACAGAATGCGCGAGAAATCACGGTCAATGCACTTTGGGCATGGCGTAAGTGATGCGTGTGGTCTTTTAGACGAAAAAGTAAGTTGACAATTTTGAGCATGAGATGGTGCTTGGAGAACATCCGTGATATAGCAACGTTCTTTGTAACCAGCATGACAACGTGGCGGAAGAAATAATGCTGAACTTTTCGTCTAACCCGCTTCTTATCGGAGAGTTTACAGCTCGCGTAAGCCAAGACATGCTCTGAGCTCCATTGATCGCGCTGCTGAAGCGTAGCCCCGAAATCAACCCGGCTGACATGAGAGTGCACTTCTGTTGCGGTCTTCGTGATAATTGCTTGGTCGCAGGCATGTGGTGAGATGTTTCAGCGCTTCAAATTTTGGACAACTCGCCACGCACATATTCAAGGTGGAGCGCTCCACCACACCGCGTCTCACAGGCCAGGTGTAGCGTCCAAGAGTTAATTATATAGGCGTTGGAAACATTAACGTGCCGATATCAGAAAACTGAATGCAGCGGTAAGAAAGCTTAGATGTCGGGACCGTATCGTGAGAATCGTCGATGCGAGTAAACGGGGTTGAGTTTGAATGGTGGGTCTGTTACCCACCTTTATTCATCCCGAAATGTAGTACTTCCTTTTTTTTCGCGAGCGACGAAAAAAAAAGATCTTTCAACGCCTGGACGGGGGTATAAAAATGTTTGTTTTGAGGTGCGGCCTTTCATGAGCGTCCGGGTCTTCTAAACGTAGCGACGCCGCACTGCAGAAAGTAGCGGATGATCGCCCGTCCGTATTCGCGCTGCTGAAGTTTAAAACCCGCCAAATTATCCTGTGCCACTGTGACTTAGCTAACCTAGTATTTTTCAGAAGCTATATAAACACGTATGATTGGCGTTATGATATTAAAACTTCAAGATGGGTATTTTCGATCCCTGTTCTGGAATCAAAAATCACATATCGCGAAACAGCCCCGCGAAGACGACAGCTGCATAAAACAAAACCTCTGCCCTTTCGGCGCATCCCCTGCAGTTGTGTATTTGGTATTATCTGTTTGCGCTGTTTCAATTGTGGTTACCTACACCGTGCCCGTGTTGCGCTGTGCCCTTGGGGCCCAGCCTAGCCACCATACAAACTGACTAATCATGCGGTCAGAACATAAACATCTCCTCATCGGTGTTTGAAAACGGCTCTGACCAAAGTTACTGATAATATTATGCTACGAAGACCCATGACGGTTCCCATGGTTGTTCTTCACCGAAAGTGACAAATAAACAATGCAGACCAAGGTTTGCGAAATTGAGAACGCTGACAATGAGCAAATTGTACAGAGCGAGCCATAACTCAGGAAAATAGCCCCCTGGTGATATGCTAGTTAATGTGCAAAGGAATAAATACGAATATTAAGAAGATATGAAAATGTGAAATGGGATGCGAGCTTGAGAATGCACTGCGAAGGAGTAGGCCCATGTAGTCCTAATTTCAGAGCCTCAAAGAAAGAAGGTAGGGAATGCGGACATGTAGGCGAGTGTATTTAAACCAAAACGAAGTCATTGGTGTAATACAGAAGCTAAAGACGCAAGGCTCTCGGGAACGAGGACCGTACACGAACAACTAGGAATAAACGAGGGAAACGGAGCGTCTCACATGGGTGGCGGCCCGCTTTCTGTACAGCGGCGCCTCAGTGTTGGTCAGATGGAGCCTTAAAACGGAGAAGCGTCACAGGTTTCTCCGCCGAGGTGGTGTGGAAGTGGGATACGGGTTACGATGGCCCAGAAGTCGCTTTAGCAGCGGGGCGCAGGGGAACACGATCCGGCACTCTCGCATCGGCCGAAGCTCCGGGTGACATGTTGGGCGGCGATTTCTTGAGCCGACCCTGATAGTTTCAGCTCTCGTTCTCAGCTTGAACTAATCGCAACCTTGGCGGGTCGCCTTGCCCTGCTGCGTTCCAACTCTGGAGCTGCATCCAGACAGTGTCTTTCCCACAACGGCTCAGTGGGAAGTGTATATGCTGGTCCTCTTTGATTCGTGGGCCCTTTCTCAAAGGCATGCAAATTGGGGATCTTTCCTTTGTTCCCTGGCAATTGTGAAATTCGTGCAGCTAGTCAACGTTGGCCTCGTCGGCCACATCATTAACATCGCCCTTGCATTGGAAAGTTGTATTATAGTAGAACTGTACGCTCACAGTTGCCATCATTGCACCTGTTCGGTGGGTTTGAAATTTGGGCGGATAAATTTAATCACACACAGAACATGTCCGTCTCACACGTCTCTAGACAGAGAAAGTCAGAGGCAACACACCTATGCCAAGATTCCACGTTAAAAATACAAAAGCAAGCAAAACTCACGAACTCGTTTATCGAAAACGTTTGCACACAAGCAATATGGGGCAGTAATGATACTCTAAACTCAATTTGTCTAGTCGGCTCTCGTGTTGTCACTTTCCATTACTCCAATACAGGTGTTGTAGCATAGATAAGCTGCCCGTCAAACCCATTTTGCTTAGCAGGATAAATATCATGCAATCAACGTGCGCCTGTACTACTAGGAAGTCTCAGCTATATACTGGGAAGCAGCTAATAATAACGGCGTAAGCTTTCACTCACTAGTACAGTGACCTCAGTTTTCCGCGAATGTCAAAGGATGTAGTCGTCTTCTATTTTCCGAAAAGCTCCTTGACTTTTGCTTCTCCGGGGTGATAGATAAAAGTCCTGAGATGTGTTAAAGCATTTTGCGCCACCTAACTGACAGGGCTAATGAAATTTCTCCAGAAAGCCTTACGATGTCCCACGAACTCCTTTGTGATAGGCCCTGAGGGCCTCATGAGTGACTTCAAGTGGGCCGATTGTGGAGTTTCAGAAGCAGAAGCTGTGTAAATGTCACAAGTTCGTTTTGGCAGTACAAAATGTTCGTGCATTGTGAGTGTTGAAATAATGTAAAGGGGCTGCTTTCGGATGGGAAAACGTTGGTGCTTCTTTCGAAAGAAATTTTCACGAAGAGATCTTCATGTTTTTACTCTAGATCATCTCTGGTGCCATCTGTGGTGGTGTCAATTGGCGGTTCATTTAGGTGTAGGAGATTGCGCTTTGTTCTAGTGACCGCGAAAAGAAAAACTACAGTGTCTCTGTGCAAGGTTTTTTTTATTGTTTATGAGTGCTGGCATTCCTAATGGGAAGTTTGTGCGCTACAAGTTCGTTATGAATTTCGTAGGTCCAGCAAGTGTGGGAGACTACCTAGAACAAGATCATAAACTGCACCTCCATGCAAGCAGTGGATATATCTCCAGTGAAGTATGGCCTGCTAAGTTAATTAACTACCTGCTCTACGATTTTGTGTAAACAGTCCAGAAGAAACACTTGCGGTTTTTCCGCTCAGGCAGTCTTCTGAAACCAATGCTTTTTGTGCGATTGTTGTACTGCTTGCCGCATCCTTTCATACCGTTGTTCTTTTCGCGATAATGCGTCCTTCAATGACGGGTATGCCTTCCACCAGAGAGTTGTGGTTCTGACGGCTCAGATGAGAATTATTGTTCTATAGATGATTGCCGACTTTCTGGGAACGGTGAAGTTCAGGGCAACCATGACTACTAGTGAAATACTTTACCATCTCACAACAAGCAATCTTCTCGTTCATTGAAACATTACTGCACTGTTCTGTGCTTTGTCCAATCTTTCTACATGTCTTAAAGTTTGGCGGTTGTGTTCTGTGTGTAGGTACACCCCGCAGCACTAACCATGACTTGGTCGTACAAAACCCTACATATAAGTGGCCTCTTTTATCTCTCAGTTCGTCTTATTCATCCCCTAATGGGCCTATACTGGGCAAACACTGGGATTCTAGGAAGTTGTCCGTGTACTCCACTTGCGAGCCAGGCAGATTTATTGTACCCCCGCTTTTTAAGTAAAATGTCAGCTTTGAGATGCAGCCGCCGAACAACTATTTCCGGATCTTGTGATCACACTTGCTCTCATACGTGTATGGGACTTGAACGAACTCAACCAAACAGTCGAAATACCAAGAAAACCAAGTGGCCGGCTGCTTTCCCGCAAACATGATAAAAGCTCGAAACCCTAGGTGCACTCACTGATGAAAAATACCTTGTATCGAGGCCAAAATGTACACAAACTCGTACAAACCTGATGTTAACCTTTTTTTTTGCACGAATATCTTACAGTCTGTGATAATTTGTTTCCGTCTTTCATAAAAACATTTTACGGACACCACACTTGGCTTCCCTTAGAAACAACCTTTTTGAGCTGTGGGGCACTAAACCGGCTTACATACTACCTGCTTATCAGTGTAAAACATTGTGTTTATTACTCGCTTTTTCTTTCTTGGTAAAGAGTTGCTTTCTAGTATGGCCTACGAGAATGCAAACAACCCTTATTAACCTTGACATCCCTGAAAAACGAGCCACACGAGCTATTGCAAGCCTAAAGAATTATGTAAGCTGCGAAGGATACTTTACATCATTTATATCCAGAAATTATCTCGACAAGTACTGCACCGGTATAATTCTAATCATATAATGCGTAACCCTGTGTTGCCCAACCAATGAAACCAATAGACAAAAATTTTAATGCTTTGTTACATTGTAGATTGTTATTTGAAACGACAAAAGAACGCGAAGAAAATTTTTTTTTCTTCCAGTGTATCATAAATTACTTAGTGTATCATAAACGTGTAAAGAGTAAGCATATATATAACTACATATATATTGTAGGCATACGATGTATCATACACTAATTTACATGTCGGTGTATGTATACCTACATATAAACTGGGCATATATAGTGTCGTACCCTAACTGAATGTAGGTGCAGACCTACCGGAGTGCTTACGACTGAGGAATCCAGCTTCCAAACTGCACTTGGGACCCAATGCGGCGAGTTATCGAGATATACATTTTTTGAAAAACAGTAGGAAGTAGAGAAATGATACTACTGGGCATTTCTGTGCGGTCGAAAGGCCCAGGGACGAGCAGAAGAGTCCGAAAGGTGGCGTATCTTATATGATACATTGGGCAACAGGGTTAAAATGAATTATATGTTCATAGAAATCCGTATGAACTGACAACACGCTTTGGTAAAAAGTGATGTTCTCGAACCGGCTATGGTGATCAAATGTTAATATAACATATCCCTATCTTCAATCAGTACCCTGATATTCTGGATCTCATTCAATGTCGTAGCTCAAACAAAGTATCAAAAGTAATGAAAGAAATATTTAGCCACATAAAAACTACCCGGGACTACAGTTGTCAGTGACCTAATTTTTTAAGTGCGAATGCACTTCTTAAGCGAGCCTGAATCGTCCGCCGCCGTTCGCATAGCAACAGCTGCGGGTGCGCGCGCTCCTCGTCTTCCTCGTCTCCCCTAGCAACGGGGGGAGATGGGCGCGCGCTGCCAGGCCGCTGACATGGCACATACCCACGTGGGGGATCGTCCGCCGCCGTAGTCCGCATAGCAACAGCTGCGGGTGCGCGCGCTCCTCGTCTTCCCTAGCAACGGGGGGAGATGGGCGCGCGCTGCCTGGCCGCTGACATGGCACATACCCACGTGGGGGATTGGCCAGGAATCGGGCGTGTGAAGGGCTAATGCACCCGCTTAAAGGAGTACTGACACGAAATTTCAAAGCTGAGATCCGCTCTAGCAACAAGTACAACGACAACACAAATATGTGTATGTGAATAAATGCATCTTTCTTTCTTTGTAGTTGTGTGTGTGTGTGTGATCTCTCTTTCGCGAACATTACCGAACCGCGCGAATTCAACTCGTGCATTCGCACTTTCACATTCTTCTCCTCGGGGAAATGCGGGGAATTTTTTTCACCCTCCAGTGCCTGAAGGACGTGTGCACTGACAGTTTTTGTTTCTCATTTTTTTGGTTACAATGTGTTATATCTGTTCAAATTTTTGGGTTGGTATGATTATTCCAGTGTGCACTTTTTTATTTTAACATAAGTATGTAACTTGCTTCTTGCGTTTTTTGATTCTCATTTATTTTTCTTTTCTTTTGCCTCCAGCTGTTGTTCGTTGTGGTCCCTTGTGAGCGTTGCGACTTCGAAATGCTCACAAAGTAAAGGTCCATTACAGACTGGCGAACCGCTTCTGTGGTTTTATTTTGGGCTCAAAAAGCATTATAAACTACTGTCGACGTAATGAAACCATATCGTCAGTGAAATCGGGCTTCTGTGGTTAATGCCCCCAAGAAACTCTCTGACCTGAGCAATTGTCCACCTAAGGAGCACCCCCCGGCTCTTCACCACCACCCCTTTGTCCACCACCCTTTCCACCGATTCCACTGCAGAGATCAGTGCCGTGCCATCCTCAGTTTCCAAAAAGCTCAGGGACAAAGAAGACTAAACTGATACGGTGAGCAATGCCTTATCAGAAGTGATGGTTGTCAGAGGAGATATTTCCGACTAGACTCGGTATCTGAAGGACTGCGTTCTAAAGTCAGCGAGCAGCAAGCCTAACGATGGAATCGTACTAGTTCCATTAAATAAAACACATTTTCCCCTAAATCTTTACCAAAAGGGTTGGCTTAAGATCTTATGTAACTGCACCACTGAGCGCCTGAGATAAAAAGGAACGAACTCACCCAAATTATGACAAAAATGAGGTCAGTTGAGGGTTTTGGCTTTTCTTTAGCGTAATAATTGGTTTGAGGTGATGGCACGATGTGAGATTAGCGACACTAATTCTCTGGAACTAATAATAGAGCATTTTATGACATCTTGAATGGTCTGTAGAAAGCCTATGCCCAAAATACCAAACAATGTTTCAAAGGAAAGCCTTGGGGCAGCGTTGACATTGCTCGCGAGCTCTCGTAGTGGCCTTCCTTAGGGCGTTGGTACCAGCGCGAACAAGACCCGACTTAACTCCAAATCAAAAGGGACACTTTATATTTGGCCCTCAGGAAAAACAGGCGCCTTAACAGCAAAACCCAAGGACTATAGTATTCGGAATTTTTGTGAAGAAAATACAAAGAATTCCTATTTTCAGAACCATTTAAATCGACATTTGACAAGCACCGCTATCAGGTTGCTATGCCCCCCCCCCCCCCCCTTAAGACCCCCGTCGGCATGTTCACCGAGTCTCCTGAGCAATCGCCTATGTTGATGTTTCGGAAGCAGATCAAACAGGACTCGGTGGCTCTAGAGTTGGTTGAACAAATTCGCGAACGTGACTCGTCTCTGATGGCATATCTGAATTCCCCAGAATATGTTCAGTTACTCGAACTGGAACTTCGCTCAATGGTGGAGGTAATGAAGATGCGATCGGCAGTGGGGTCAGAAATACGGACGCCTACCCTGGTGCGCTCTTTCTTTCGGGAGCATACCATCATTTTTCGTTTTGTTTTTAATGCTGCATTGGCACTTAGATAAGTTTCCGACAAGGTGTATGATCGGCCGTGTGGTATTCCTTCCTAAGCCTGGTCGGCAGCCAGACAATTCTTTATCCTACCGCCGAATCTGTATGAATTCCGTTCTTGGAAAGGTTTTAGAGCACCTTAGGTACTCCCGCCTCTACTTCTTTTTTTCTGGTAATCACGTATTTCACTCAAATGACAAGTACAAATTGACACATTATAATTTAGGATTGACCCTCTTGGAGCATCAAAACATTTGCTAGGTATGGCATATTCTCGTTCGAGTTTCGAGGTGCATTTGATTCCGTGTGACATCCGACAATTTTAATTTTTTTTCCGTCGCCATTCCCGCTGTAGGACAAAATGTTACGTAAGAACTATGAAAGCAAGACCGTTCACATGGCTGCCCGAAACGGGATGACATATTTAATCTCACGGTAAATCTACATCATGATGATGATGACGGGTGCTCACCTAGCAAGAGATTTAGCGCACTTCCACTCGCGCAACGTTTGTGGCTGCCGCTGTACCGCACACTTTACTTCCTGGCTAGTCGGCAGCATCTGACGCTGGCACCACGACCACGTATCGGCCAAGTCCCAACATGGTCCTCTAGTAGGCGCATTTTCTGGTGATACACGAGCACGAAGTCCTGTAGTAATCCCAAACCTGGAGTGGCAGGTGGGCTCTTATAAATACGCACTGATGGCTCGCTTTGAGGCGTATAGAAAACATGGGCGCTGTTGCACAGCTTGAAGATGCGGATTTAGTTCTTTAGAGGTTTGCAAAGCTGCAACCATTGCACTGCGGCAAAGCGCATATCAGGCTGGGAATTTCAGAATATTTCGGGCCTGCAAAGTAGTTGCTAGTAGATGAGAATAGGTCAATAATCCTAACAAGTTGCTTTCGGTCAATGTCAATAATAGAAAAGCTGTAGTATAATTCTGTCCTCGCTTCCATTTTCAATGGTGGTTGCGCCTTCGTGCCGCTTTCAGGACAGCCAAGCGCCGACAAGGTAGCGCGGACAATTGAACACGGCGGCTTGCTTCCTATTAGATTTCATGTCCTTCAGTCTTGCTGCGATTGTGTTCAAGATGATGGCGAGCAACCTGGAATATCTTGGCGTAGAGGTGTCTTGTTAGATCGATTTTGCGCTTCCCATGGGTTTCCTCTTCTTTATTTGCCGTTGAGTCGAGTGCATTTTCTTAAAGCTGTCCGCCCACAATGCAGCTGTGCTGCTTCTTGAGCACATATCACGGTATCTGGTACTCAGCGGAAGTGTACATCAAGGTCTCTTTCGCTTTTCAAATTTCCGTTCATATTTTCATATTTCAGAATGACTGGGATTCACGCAGGACTGCCACCTCACCAACTACTTCGGCGGTTGTAGCTGAAACGAAGTTACCAAAGGCTTGGTTTGGGGCTAGTTGGTACATTCTTGAATTAAATAATAACGTGCGCTGCATATTTGGACGCGGGACGGGCACAGTGAAAAGGCAAGCAAAAGAAGTTGCGGTAAGGACTGGCCCTTCCCGAAGTGTGCAACTAAGATGTACTCAAAACCGTAGTGCACCAGCTCTATGTCTTCTTTCCCGTCCTTCCTTTCACGGGATCCGCCCTCTACTTGTACAGGAACCGCTGAGTAGTCCTCGTGTACGACAGACGTGGTCGCGTGGCCTGCACGCTTGTCTTTTGCGGTGACCTTTTTTTGATATGTCGAACATATGGGTAGCTGGGGTCCATTGTGTTGGCACGGTACCGAAACCCCTCGGGCCCAAGTCGCTCACCGAAAGTGTAAACCTGCGGCTTCGGCAGGACAGGCCCCGAGGTTGCTGGGCGGGATCCCCACTGATGTGGATCGTGTCGATGGGTTGGTGGAAGAATACGAATATACACAGTGCTCAAAAAAAGAGGGTAATTTAGCTCACCTGCTATGTCGTGGGTAGCTACACTCGCACCGGGCGCCTTCCTAGAGCTCAAGGCCGTACGCAGGTGGTTTAGGGCATGACATAAGCTTACTCGACACACCAAGCCGTGAGAATACTCACACGCAACCTCATGAGAGTCCAGAAGTTCGATAATATTCTGTGCTGTCTCGTACAGTGCCTCGTCAATGCCCTCGAGCAGATAAACAGCCTCTTCAAGATCGTTCAGATGGGGTGAGGCCGATTCCAGGATATCCGCCGCTATCTTGAGCAGTCTGTTAACAGCTTGCCGTAGGATGCGTTTTTTATAGTTTATACTGATTATACATCGCCTGCATTCAGTTTATTGTTTATTTGTTTATAGTTGTTGTTTATTATTCCAAACGGGTCGTTACTTTGTGATCAGGGCCAGCCATGTTGAATTCTGGCTAAGGGCGGCCTTAACAGAGACAATATCGGTCACAATATCGGGCTTCTTCGTTCCTCATGCCGCAGGGGGCGTCAGGGGCTCTTTCCTCACGCGATTATAATCGCAGGTTTCTGCACCAAAATGTAACGTAAGAACAATGAAAGGGAGAGCGCAGCCACGGCTGCCGAATGGGGGATGATATTTAATCTCGCAGTAAATGTACATGACGATGATCATCACTGGTGCGCACCTATCAAGAGATTTAATGCACTCCGTGTGGCATCCGACAGATTTAAATTTTTTCCGTGACCATTCCTGCACTAGAATTTGTATTTACTGCTTAAATGTTTTCTGTCAGGTAGGCAAGTGGTTTATCGTAACCGGCCGTAGGATATTAGCACGTCGGCTTCTATTGGCAGTCCCCAGAGATCGCCTCTGTATCCATTACTGTGGAATGTAGTAGTTATACATGTGCCCCGAGAAACCCAGTTTCGTCTCGGCGTTACATACAAGCTTATGCCGATGGCACTGTGCCTGTGGTTTCGGGTAATCAGCGTAGAGATATAGAAGAGTTAGCTAATTCCGCTCTGGAAATTGTTAGTTTGTGGGCGGCAAGTGTTAATGTCGGGCTCAATGTGGGGAAGTGTTCATATATGCTTCTCCCTAACGCATGGATAAGCATGGTTCGAAAGCTTCCACCATTTGTTGGATGGGGTCCGTCTACTGCGGGTTACCGAGGTGAATGTTGTAGGGGTGATATTCGATCCCTGGCTCATCTGGATTCCACATGCAAATTACCTTGAATTGGAATTGAATCGAGGCCTATTTTCTGAATGGAGACTTACGGAGGGAAGGCAAAATGTGGCCAGCCTGACAGAGGCCTTCCCTCCGAGCAGAGTTTACACGCAGATACACTTTATTAGAAATAAAGCAAAACCTGGCAGTTATTTTTGAAAGGTTGACATATCAAGAAAATGTTTTACAAGGAAATGGGTTTATACTCAGGCACACTCGTCTCAAAACAAAAAAAGACACCGCGGTGTATTGAAAAGAACCGCCCATGTCACAACGTCATTTTAAATAATTATTCATTGCGATATTCATAGAATAACAATGCCCGCAGAAATACCAGTTGTACTTGCGAAGAAAGAAACTAGTCGTCCAATATTAAGTAAAACAAAAATTAAAATAAAGCACAAAAGTAAAACAAGAGTAAAACTAAAAGAAAAATTGAAATTTTACAACTAAAAAATTTCTACGCTTTTTGCATACGCATTCCAGGATTCCAAGTTTAGTTTAAATAACTGTTTATTTAATTGGTGGTTCCTAATATAACATACGCCAGGACTCCGTGTTGGCCAGATTCGCCTTCTCCATACTTAAATGTCGAATTGAAATCTGTGCAGGGAGTACCATTGTTGGCCATGTCCGGGGCCGTTGGTACGGTGCGGACTGAGGCCTTGGATGTTGTCACTGGCACACTGACCATCTCCGAATGGCTTGACGGCCTCATATTCCAGTTGTACTTGCGCGAACTTTGGCGGGATATTGTGTATGGAAGCTTTCAGATTGAAGACACTGAATTGCAGCGTTGTCACGACCCGTGGTCGGTAACCCTTCAGATAAACGGCCATGCCAATTTGAACATGTGTCGATGTAACCAGCAGCACCCATGGCCAGGATTGCCGGCGAGCACATTTATGCGGATGGGTCTTTTTCGGGTTTGTCAGCGGAGCGGCGTTTGTCGCCTTTTCTCCCGCGGGTAGATTAACTTTGGCCAAGTGTTTCAAAGTCGTTCCTGGAACCAGTGCCTATACCGCTTAGGCGTTAGAGATTCGAGGGGCCTTTCGTGCATTTCCAAGGCGTTAGTGGCCGTTCGGCTTTCTTTAAAGGAGCCATGAAGAGAAAACAAAAGTTTGTTTTATTCGAAAGATTAGGTGTTTCATAGTAGCCCAAGCGCTTTCCCGGAAGCAAATGATGCTTTATTCACTGAGAAATAAGGCAATTTAAGCCAAAATTTTAAATCTCCCGCTAAAATTGCACATTCCGTGACGTGAACAATGGCGTCATAGGAGCCGGTCCATGAAACAGATACTTAGTATGTCGACTCCATATAGGACCCACACGCGGGAGTCGACCGAGACGGCGGCCATTTTAAAAATACTAGTAAAACCTAGTGCACCCTCCGCCCTAGTCATGGAATGGCCTGATCCGGAGAACAAAACTCTCGCCGAGGAGCTCGCGCTTGCATTTAACAACCTCACACCACTTGAACGCTCAATGCTTCTAAGTGCACGAGCGGCAAGAGTTGTGGGATACGCGGTGGACAGGAAAGCGACCATTCCGGAATAGCCACAACAGACGAACGACCTGCCCTCGGCACCGCTGCCTCGTCAGCCCCGTCGCGACGGACGAATAGAGACTGGTACGTATGTGCCGTATTTTTATTACGGTTAATAACAGTTCAATTTCAGTAGCAGTATCGCTTATGCCAGTTGGCCGGTGTCGTGTATGGAAAGCCGTTCGCGCAAGCTCTCTGCTTCGACCAGAAAGATACGAGCGTCAATGCGCGGTGTTTACGGCATTTCTTTCCCCCAAGGTCAGTGTGCTTTGACGGCGATTTGACGAAGTCGGCGACGAGCGCCAGCATGTCGCAGGAGTGAGCTAACGTAAGGGTCCCTGCCGTAATCACTTCCTCGGAAATGAAGCGAGCACACTCGTACTTCCTTTAGCTCTCTTTCTCCTCCGTTTGTAAAGTTCACAAAACGTAGCCACTTGCTTCGCCGAGGTTCGTCGTTGTTCAGCACATGAAAGGAGATCTCCTCACCGGGGATGTCGCACACCCTCGACGATTTGCCCGTACTACATGGGCATTTCAAAACGTAGCAACGAAATTTCAGTGTAAAGTACTCGAACAAACTGAAGTTTTCAGTGGTTGTAAATTGGAAACGAGCTCCTAACAATAGCAGCAAGCCAACACCATTCCGAAACTGCGACGACTGTCACTATCTCGTCGCTGCTTGCTGTTCCTTACTCCCCTCGTTTCTATTTTTACCTTTGCTGGTTGGCGATATGACGGCGAACGTCCTGTGAAGGGATTACGATACCAAGCAAGGTCGCGGCTGTGCGTGCTCGGACGGTTCGTTGGCCCCTAAGAGCCTCGAACCCGAAAATTCGTCTGCGCGACGGCGAGATGTCGAGCTCAGCCGGCGGTAGTTTCGTACGCATTGGCGCACACGCTTGCGTGTTCGTTCGGAACTTAACATTTTAGTCCACCGTTCGTTGTCATAAAAAGAATGTGCAGTATGTTTCACGGTCATTTAGCTCGCTATGCAAACTGTAAGCCCTGCCTAACATGCGTTTGCTTTTGCCGGCCTCCGCCAATCGCAGAGCATTCTCGAGTGACATCATAGGTTCTGTTGCGGAAAATGAGCTGGTGGGTCACATGGTCCTTTCCTTTTTTCCTAATTATGTAGCTTATTTGAGCGAAATTTGAGTTATAAGTGGTGTCGTTATGGTTCTAATGGGGCAATCTTTCGAATGAACCAAACTTGTGTTTTCTCTTCATGGCTCCTTTAATACAGGCTGTTTATCCTTGTTTTCCGCTATGAGTTCTCTCAATAACAAAAGTACGGGTGCGCATGATTTAAATCAACTATACCGCCGGCTTTATATTAGGCTGTGTTCGTCTGTACCATGTTAGGGGCCATAGAGGCCTATTTGGGAAACAGTTCACCGTCCATGTGGTTGTGCGAGTAATCAGAGTTCAGACTCTGATAACTGACCACCACTCGAAATTGGTTTTTGATCTATGCTAAACAACCGAAAGTTAGAAGCATTGGTAAATAGAGTGGACATCTATGCGTCGTGACACAGCGTAATAAAATGTGCACCCGACATCCTTCGGTTCCCACCACATTTTCCCCTGCCACGACAAGTCATTTTTCTAATAACAGGACCCAGTAAGTTCCCGTTCTGCCTTCATCGCATCTCCCTTCATTCTTTATCGCGGTGTTTTTGTGGAGCAGAGTGCTTGATAATGGATCACTACATGCTGAGTTGTGTTGGTATAAGAGATTTTCGCAACTCATTGGTGTCTGAATGCAATTCTGAATCCCATCCTTGTGGTTACTCGGCATTGTTGAGTAGGCGGCAGGAGGTAGACGTGCTGCGCACTAGGGTGCGTTACATTATACCCAAATGCCCTTGAAGGATCCTGTCCCGACTTGAGTTGAGCACTTACCGGACGGTGTTTAGATTTGCCACTGCCATCCCCAAGTGACGAGAAGTGGTTCACCCTTCGAAGGAAGCTCTCGGCCTGAAAGTTAGCCTCTTGGGCGCTGGAGCGTACATGCGGGAATTACTGAGTACCAGTTTCGAGCTGGGGCTATCCTGAAGGCAATTCGTACAGGCATGGGCACTGGGATCTCCAGGTGCCATGACCCACTCTATTTGTAATGATCTCTATGGTGCTGCGCCCGCTCCCCTTTTCCACGTGACGCGTTGGGGTAATGCCAATCGGAGTGCTAGGCATTAGTTCAGCGTGTAGTGCTCTTCCCGTCCTAGTGCTCATTGAGCAGCTGTTTGTGCGTGGACGGATTGCGGGTCTGCGGTATGTGTTTGCAGCGCCGACTCTTTCCGTGTTAACACCAGCCTTGCCACCTTCCACACCATTTCAAACACGCCATCGTTGCCTCCGGATGACTCTCGAAGGTGGGAATCACGTGGGTTCAGCTTTAATTCTTAGTATAAATCAACACGATTTGTGTGGTTTGTATGCAAATTTGTGTTTGGTCCCCAGGTTGCATCATTTTTCATGTCAACGGCTACATGGTTGGTGTGCGCTGCTATAAGGACGGATATATTTAATTTGAAAAAATAATATCTTGGGTTTGGTTGTGGGGGTGCGGATTGTGTCTGGCGGGGTGTAGTTGGACGGGAAATCACCTGACAGTGAAGCCTTGTTTTGATTGGCCGTTCTCTCTTTAATGGCATCGTTGAGTTGCAGATGACACATACGTCTTCAAATGATTGATTCGGGACAGGAGGGCGTTTTGAGACTGTTTGAGATCATTTAGAACAATTTCTACCCTCATTTATCTGAGTTATATTTGTGCATCACGTCCATCATTCTGAGGGATAGACATTTATATTTCAAGTTTATCCTACCTTCGTTATGATTGTATGTTCCATAAATGTTCAGGAATTGACCAAATTATTGTAGTTCGTCATTGAAACAAGGGAGATGGATCATTTGTTTGGATGTTCTGCCAGGTGCTTGCGTTGGGATGCCCTTAGTTACAGCTGCAACACTGACTATACAACTTCGGAAATCGAGATCGTCGGGTGCCTTGATAGCGCTGTAAGTAGGTTGTCGGGGCTGAATTTTTTCAAAATAATTTGCACATATCCTTAGAGCTGGAGATGCTGGGACGATGAACTGTGCGCTGGGTAGTGAGGTGCCTTCAGCGCCGTTCCTGTGGTGTATCTCCAGCAGCCTTGCTGCAGCTCTCCTGGCCTGTGCACGCTTCCGCCCTGGCGACACCCCTTTGTTATGGCTGCTCCCAGAAGCGGCAGCACCTGGGTAACTCCTCGTGCGATGGCTGTTTCTCTCCTGTGAATTCTGTTTTCTAGTGCTTCTGATACTCGTAGGAAACTTTCAACTTTTGAATAGTTGCACTATGCTGGTGATTGGTAAATTAGTTGCGTGGACTTGTGATGACTGGCTTTGCGGACCGTTGGTGATAAAGTTGCGGCTGCGAATGTGAACGCAGATGTGGATTGTACTTGCTGCTGGACCCTGAACTGCGGACTCTGTACTGTGGGCCTTGTGGACTATTAGAACAGACGTGTTTGGTTTTCGCAGGGGTTACTTCGTGTTGTTGGGTGTGCTTGTGGGCGAACAGAATTATGGTGTTTTACTCTTGTTGCTGGACCTTGTGGGTATGGGACTGTGACGGCTGTGAGGTGGTTTTGAGGGGTCGGTTGGGACTTTTCGGACTTTATTGTTATTATTGCTATTTTGTTAGGAGGAGGCTCTCGCACTGCGCACTGTGCGCCTTTCTTCTCAGTGATGGACAGTGTATCATGGGATCGCACTCCGTGGGGAGGAATGTATGGAGGGTTTCGGGGTGGTCTGGGAGAGTTGTGGGGTTGTGGGGGCGTATTTGGCGTGTGTGATATCTCAGGCTGTTCCTCTACTTGCCTTCCGGAATCAACTCTATGCGGGTGCTGATGTGCGCTGTTCGTCCCACGACCGAAGCAAGAGCTTGTTTCTTTTTGTAACCCATTTTTTTACTTCGAAAAGATTTTGGAGCGTCGGCTTTCTTTTTTAGTTTTGTAATCGGCATTACCCTCTTATAACCTGGCTAGTACAGGGTTGTTCCCTTTTTATTTAGGTGGGTTTCATTCTTTAGGGAATAATTATTTCCGCCCTTTTTTTCTCGCTGCTCCCCTGATTGTTACGGGTGGTAGGTTCCCAACAGGCATTTGTTTGCCTTTAGCCATGCCATCTAAGGAACTTTGCGTTGAAGTTTCTGCTTGGCATACTACTTGTTTGGAATTCTACTTATGCTTTCGGGTGATGTGAAATCAAGTCCAGGGCCGATGAGCAAAACTGAGGCTGACGCTTTTTCTGCCACTCTGGAGACATTCCGCAAGCTGGTGGAGACAAATGAGACCCTGATTGTCGAACTAAAATGCAATAAAGACAGGCACGCAACTTAATTTAAATCAACCTCGGCGCTGAAAGCAAACTTTCTTTCTTCAAAATATATCTTCGCTTCCCAGAGTACAGGTGACCCTAAGACAGCCAAAAAAGCAATCACTGACGTTCCCGATCAAGTGACGACTATCGTGTCCAGTTGCAATGACGCTGAAAATAGACATCGACGGTCAAACATGCCATTTTTTGTACTTACGGATGATCCTGAGGAGGAGTGATCGAAATGGGAACAAAATATAATCAATCTCTGCTCCAATAATTTGAACTTATCCAAAAACAACACCCATTTTGAACGAGTGCATAGCTTAGGCAAATACACAGAAGCAAAAAACAGACCCATATAGCAAAGTTTGCCTTATTCAAAGACAAACAGAAGGTACTGTTGTCAGCGGAAAAATTAAAAGGTAAAGGAATTTCTATCATTGAAGATTTCTGTTTTGCTACAAGACAAATGCCAAAAAAAAAGTTGTGCGATTTTGCCAAGGCCCATAACACAAAATGTTATCTTTCCGTCGATACTTTACACATAGAAAAAGACTTAATTCGTCGATAGTGTAACAAACGAAGTGTATCTGTCAACGAAATAGCTCTTGCATGCCCCGTCTCTTAAGAAGCGTGATATCACCCGCCTCAGCAACACGCATGCTCAAAGGCGCCCTATGATATGCCCATTTCTAACATAACTTCCTTATTCGTTAAATTTAGAAACATACGAAGCCTACTGCCAAAGAAAGAAGAATTAGGTTTTCTGCTAGACGACAATAAATCGGACGTCCCCGCAATTACCGAGACGTCCTGCACCCTGTTATTATGATAACGAACTTTCGCCAAATTCTTATGTCTTTATTATATACCTTGAAGACCGCGCTGACAGAAGAGGTGGTGGTGTTCTTTCGGGTATTAGAAAAACAGTATATTCTTGCGTTATCGACACAAAATCACCCCTTGAGGTAGTTCGGGTAGCACTCAAAACAAGCCCTACTAACGTTGTACTTGTAACTGCTACCGCTCTCCTGATGCCAAAAATTGCTTCCCATCTGAATTGCGGAAAAGTTTAATGACGCCATGAAGTTCTGCGACACTGAACATGTCTTTTTTTTGGAGACTTTAACATTCCGCAGATTGATTTGAACCTTTTATTCTGTCATTCTAGTACATCAACCGATTTTATCAGCCTAACTCTTGACTTTAATTTTATACAGGTAGTCAATAACAATCCCCTGGTAACAATATCTTAGTTTAAGTACTGGCGTCTGCTCCTAATACTGTCGTGGAAGTTCTTTACCATAGAGGTCCAAGGGACCACAGACTGCTTAATGTAACCCTTGATCTTCCATTATCTTGTTCCAGGAAAATTACCAAGAAAAGTCCTGACTATAACAAAGCCAACTGTGCTGAAGTCAACAAAAAAAAACACGAAATATACTCAGCCAGGTACTCTTGCCCTCCTTTAATTTCCGTTCGGGAGAGGACTACTGGGTGACAAAATGGCAGTCCTTATAAACCAATACATTCCACTAGTTTTAATATCAAACGACAAATATATTACCTTGTCCTCTGAGCCATTTAGCCAGTTGAGCAATAAAAAGAAACGCTTGTACAGAATAGCTAAACGCCCACGCACAGCCAGTGCTTGGGAGAAGTTTGACTATTTTTAGATGCGTAATGCCCACCTTTACGTTCTGCTAAGCTTAAATATTTCTAAACTGACCGGGATTACCCTTTAAAACCAATTCAAAAAATTCTTCCCTGAAATATCTCGAAATCGTGATGCGCAACCACATTAGTTTACATGATGTAATAGCCAGTGTTGTTCTGAGTTTAATACGTTTTCTCTCTCAATGTTTAGTGTGGAGTAGCAATCCACAGTATCTAACGTCCCAGATTATGATTACCAGTAGATGCAACCTATCGAAATTACGGCCAAAGGTATATCATGCCTGATAACCAAGCTGAACGTATTCAGCTCAGCTGTCGCCGAAAATATCTACTCCAAAGTAATTAAAAATACCATTGAAATAACAAGTAAAATTCTCTGCTATATTTTTCAACAATATGTACAGAATGGTAACATACCCAATGAATGAAAAATTGCCAGTCACGCCATTCTTCAAATCATAAAACAAGCTTGTACCCTAAAATTACCGTCCGATTTCGCTTACATAGATTTGCTCCAAACGTTTAGAGCACATCAAAGCTCCCCACATTTGCAACCACCTTGAGTCTAAACAGTTCTTTTTCCGCGACCAACACGAGTTCAGAGGAGCTTGGACATTTGAGACGCAACTGCTTGAATTCACGTCTGACCTTCACTCGTACAATCTTCAAACAGACTGCATTTTTCTGGACTTTTCGAAGGCGTTAGACCGTGTGCGCCATTCTGATTGATTGATTGTGGGGGTTTAACGCGCCGACGCAACGCAGGCGATGAGGCGCGCCGTAGTGGAGGGCTCCGGATTAATTTTGACCACCTGGGGATCTTTATCGTGCGCCGAAATCTCGTACACACGGGCGTTTTTGCTTTTCGCCTCCATCAGAAAAGCGGCCGCCGCGGCCGGGAATCGAACCCGCGACCTCGTGCTCAGCAGCGCAACGCCTTAGCCACTGAGCCACCGCGGCGGGTGTGCGCCATTCTCGCGTAATCTCAAATCTATCTGCTTTTCAATTAAACCCACTAACCTTATCTTGGCTTCGAAATTTTCTTTCCCTCCAGCAACAATTTACGATCACCGCTAATGATTCCTCGCCAATGTGTTATGTAACTTCCGGAGTGCCGCAAAGCAGCGTGCTCGCGCCACTGCGCTTTCTCATCGATATCGATGAGTTGTCAAATGGGGTTGCATCAATCATATGAATATTTGTCGACGACTGCATACTCTAACATCATATCAAATATGTTACGATCATTACGCACTGCAGAAACATCAACACCTACTTATCAAATGTTGTGAAACTTGGCAAATGGTACTGAACACTTCGAAATGTAAAACCTTCTGTTTGAGTCGTAAACGTGACACCGCCATTTTTTGTACCGTATAAATAACGAAGTACTCTCTCATGTTTGCACATACCAATATTATGGCATACACTTGAAACATATTCTTTTAAGGTACTCTCACATCACTAATATCTGTGCGAATGCCTCAAGATGACTGGGCTACCTACGTCGTAACCGACATTCTTCCCACGGTGACGTCCGTGAATGACCTTACAAAACTTTTGCTCGACCTAAACTCAAATTTTTCTCGCCAATCTGATCTCCCCACCAAAACTACTTAATTGACATGACCGACGCAGTCCAAATTAGGGCATCCCAATATATTTCTCGTAACTATGACTTCTGCTGCAGCATAACTCAACTTCAAAAGGATTATTGCCTTCAATTATTACCCACTCGCCCCAATATTTCTCTTTTATGCCGTTTTCGCAGATACGTAAACACCACTAAAATGACCACACTTCATATCGAACGAACCTACTACTTATCAACAAGACTACACAACCTGCTTAGGTTTTCGCGTATGTACGGTAAAACAAACTTTTGTAACGCATCCGCATTGCCTCAAGCCATCACGTTGTGGAATGATCTTCCCGATAACGTAGCTTCTGAAAAAAGGCTAACAACATACAACAAAACAAAATACAAAATCTGATACCAACCACAACAAAATACTCTTGCTCTTCAGTTGGTAACTTAAGGTTTCAGCACTTTGTTCTTAATTGCATACGACATTTTTGGTTCTCCGCGAAAGTTCTTTTGTGAATCATTCTGCCCAGTGATTTTTTTTTTCATTTTATCGGCAAAAGCATATCTGAATAAGCTGTTCAGATTTCCTGTAAGAGCTATGTTGACATTTCCCGTTTGTTGTGGCAGCTTCTTTTGTCAATGCCAGTTACAGATATTGTATATCTTTTGTAATGCTATGTGCCGTGAGTTGACATTTATGTGGTTCGGTTACTATATGCACTGCTTACTTATAGATGTTTAGTTCTGGTTTCCATGCTATTTTTCGCTTTTACTTTGTGGCTCGTTTTACGTATGTACTTGTGGTATTTTGCTGAACCGTTGTTAGCTTATTTACTCAATGCCCTATCCAAGGGCCTGTAGGGTAATTGTAAATAAATAAGTTCCTGAGAAAGCTTTTGATTTTCCTATACAACCTTCTTTGTGTCAAACATGACAGAGAGCGGATGGCTTCCGCAAACTGCTTTGCAGGAAAGTGACAACTTCGCACGTGATTTCATGCTGTGGCGAAGAAGCCTGGGAATTCTCTAGCCACAGCCTGCGTATCCGCGATGCCGCATTATTTGCATTCACAGCATCAGGAGCATTATTTTCCTTCACAGCAGCAATATTTCACTTCACAGCAGCAATATTTCACTTCACAGCCTTGCTACCCTCCCTCAGTTGGCTTTTTCAACCATGCAGATTTTCAAAACACTGCCTCGTTACAAGCTAGAGGCTCAAATGCTCCCCTGGCCCTAAACTTCCTTCCTGTGGAGCAAGAAATTTAGTGTTGAGAAATTAGGTGCAAAGACCAAAACTCTAAACCTCCTGCCTTTGAGAAACAACTACGGATGCCAGACTCAGTTGAGCGCCGATCGTTCAGTGACACTTACTTAACCAGTGATACGGATCTCTATACCTTCGCAGACACCCATCGTCGCTCAGTGCCATCTGCAGACTCCTTAGCCATAAGTCTGTTTTTATTTCGAGACACATTTTTATAAGCAGACACTGTTTTTATTTACAGACAGACACAGTTTACAGCCTTATTCACAAACGTCCGTCTCAGTTTCCGAGACACAGCAGAAGTGAGTGCAAATGTTCAGCACAAGACATAGTGCAAGTTAACAAAACACATGATTACGCAACGATTTACAAGTTGATCAGCCGATTTTACGAGAGTTACTGAGCTTGCTGGACTGCGTGCACATTCTTAGGGTATTCTGAACAGCTAGGGAATGAATCCGCAGTATATCAGTATATACACAATCCAAGGCAAGGCGGAGAACTTTAGAGCTTCACCAAAAGAACAGCCGATCTCAGAAATCAGTATTCTCTATAACCTCAGAAATCAACGTAGAGTCAGCCGAACATGGGCGCCACCTAGAACTGAAGTGGCTTCCTGCACATTTGGAATTTGGCGTAAACGTTGCACTGCTTATCCTCCATCACTCATCTTTTACCGTACGAAATAGACTGGACGTGGCTGCCGTCATATTTTGCACAGACAGCTCTTATTGTGGGGGTTCATTGTTTCTTTTAAACAGCAATTAGTCGCGAATTTTTAAGGCTTTGTGAAGCTTCTGGTGCGACTGATACTACGCTGTTTTTTGCCGAAATGATATACGAGGAAGTGTATCAAGGAAGCTAAACGCCCGTCTACTCAGAAAGGGAACCAGTGAGAATAACTTCTGATATACCTGTCACAGGCGCTGGACATTGAAACAAACATTCGAAAAGGTGCAGCAGTGAACGACAAGCTTTATGTTCGGAGTAGACTTACGCTTCCTATGCAAGAAAACATTGTACCATCGACAGAGCCACTTGTTGACCTGGAAAACAAAAATAGAAGGTTACAGTACCAACAATGTTGTGTGTTCCTTGATGAATGGGTGGAGCAGTGATTAGGGTTTTCTATGAAAACAAACATCTTTTCTATGTTTCCAATATTAGGTAGCTCCAAGAAACAAAAAGTGCTCCACCTTTGGCGTCTCTTAACTCCCTTTTCTAAGCAAAGAAATATCCTGATCATACAGTGATGCTATGAAAGCATTGGAGAATAGAAAGTGGAACTGATATTCCGCAACCACTATTGCCTGTCCCTACTGCAGCACGACTAAGTCTAGTAACCAGGCAAAGCGAAATCCCTGTTAGAACAATAAGAAGCATGGCTCCATTGTGTGGTGTCACTGCATATTTTATGTTGCGGATGAATGAAAGCTTGTGGACCGCTAAGAGGCGCTCAGTGCTTGTGTCGCTACAAGTGAACTCCACCTGCGGTTTTATATGCATTTCTATCAGGCCGAAAAGTAGGGAGGCGGTTTTTATGCACTAAACATTAAAAATGTCAAAAGATTGGTTTATTGTGTTTGTGCAATCAACTGCCAGCTGGGCACGTAGTTCACACATCATGCCAGTGAAACGCAAAGCCGCGTCTTTTTTTCTCTCTCATTATTACATGTATTACGCAACTGTCTCGTGTTCTTCTTGAGACCAGGTACCATTCCCTTTACACGTATGGTTTCTGGCGCCTGTGTCAATTCTAAGGACGCGAAAACTGAGGTGGGTAGTCACGACCGCTTTTTTTACCGATGGAAGCACAGCTATGTGTACAAATTCACAAGTTTGCTGGTCATCAGGCATTGGTTGAATCTATTTGCTTGGTTTTCATTCATGCGGATTCTGTAAAGAAACATGTTGATATCCACCACCAAGTATATAGGGCAGTTTTGTCCAGATTTGTCCTATTTTTCATTTTATTAAAACTATCGTCTCAGCACTGCATCCAAGTGGTGTTACTAGAAATCTCTTTTTAAAATCAAGCGCATTGCTTGGAAAATGGGTTTAAAGGAATTCATAATGAAGAGCCAGTAACGGACCAATCGCCGCTGATCAACGTCTTGTATTTGAATTCAGCACTATGACAAAAATTCCTTTTTGTTCTATCTACGATTAAGTAGAATAACGTTTCGATTTTAAAACACATTCTACCAGACAAGGTCATCGTGCTCAAGAACTATTATTTCGCACAAGAAGTTGGCTATATTTGCTCATTGCGCTAGAAACGTCGCAGGAAGTCGATAGTTGTATGCCACTGTTACCCCATAAATGCGTCTCTCTCCTCCCCCACCAAACGTTCACAGTTTTCGTACGCCGTCTCACTCATTCCAAGACAAATACTGTAGGGTTGCTTACAGTCAAATACATTTTAGCGCGTATGAATCCTCGCGCACCATCTACTTCATCCATACGCCACTGTGCGGCTTCTTGGAATGCCGCCACGAACACGACGCAACTGCACACGCGCTTTTTCTATTTTGCTTCAAACCTGTGTTGTACGAACGTAGTTCTCGAAAGTGTATCTCAAAAACCATGCAGGCAAGTATTTTTATTTTATGATATAATATGATTTTTAACCTGAGTTATGCAATGTATTCTTTTCACGAACAATGTTGACAAGTAGGAAGTGTTTTTTTCACATTGAGGTGCGCGTGAAGTGGAAATTTTTCCCAGAAGGAAGCTCTCGTTCAAGTATTATTTTACATTCGCTAGGGAAGGTAATTCGAGGGTAGAGCGACCGGCAAAAAAAAAACAGGCAGACCAAAATTATTTTCGTAAAATAAAGTCTTAGAAAATCAGTCTATATTATCACCTATATATCAGTCTAAGACTAACCTTAGACTAATACACTCAAACAGGGCTTCAGTTCATATGCGAATGCATTGCTCAGCATAGATTCTTATCGAGCAATATCTGGCGTCCTATATCAAAATATTAAGGCCTTTCTTTTATTTTTGTAATTTTTTTTTACTGCAGAATGCTGCTCGTGTCATGGTGTCTAGCTGTCACTAGAGCAGGTTTCCACAGAGAAAGCGCGACACGGCAGGACCAAAGTCTGTCATTAAGGCCACTGCTAGAAAAGCTTAGCTGTTAGCACAACAGATCTTAGTTCATTTACAGCGCCATGCTTTCATGCCCTGCGGCCGCCAGCTACTGCCTGACAGCACCATGTACTTGATGAATGGCGATTCATGCTTCCCTTCCTCGCCGACTTCATCAACTGAACGGTCAAACGCTGAACCAAGAGTGTATCAAGCATGACAAGCACCCGGGCAAGAGTGAAGGGGAAGCTCGGCACCAATTGAGGCAGTTTCGGCATTAGCTCGCGGGGCGCGATCGCAGTACCTTTGTGCGGTCCCGCAGCCGCTTCATCTGCAGGCACCACGGTCCGTAAACGTTTTGGGCCGATTGTACGTTTGCGTGCTTCCTTGGTGACTAAATTGTTGTCTTTCGGCTGTCATGCAATTCAGTCTGCGAGACGTTACTGTATCCCTTTTGTAGATTGGAGAATCTTTCCTGACCTTTTATATACCTTGCATCTTGCCGTCTGCCAGTTGTAAAATATTCTTTTGAGAGTTTGGAATGATGATTACAGTTTATTCGAGTATTCCGCTATGCAGAATCCAATGCAGAACTCTTTATTACGGCACTGGCAAACCCCTCAACTCTAAACTCTTGAAATCTTATTACATCCATTACATCATTCAGAAGGCCGCCATTTTTCCGTGCATCGGAAACGCTGTTTCTTGGATAAAAGCAGTTGGTTTTTAATGAAGAGGCACAAATTGTTAAACAAATCGCGTAGCATTCCAAACAGCATCAATAACAGTGGCAACTGCACAGTGATAACCTACATAATATGTCTGTTTCCGTAATGTGCTCCTGATCCATAGTTTTGCTTCAAAGCGCGAGAAAATATGCAATCTTGTCTCGTCATCGGCCAGAAACATATTCGTTCAAAACCAAACATGGCTGTGAAAGTACCTAAAGGAGAACGAAGTCTTGTCTAACGTGCAGAATTTAGACGTTTTTCGAAACTATAGCAGTGGGTGTCAACTGGGAGATGTTCTCATCGCACCTAACAATGTAATGTCCAACCGAGAATAAATAATAGTTGGTGTAATCACATTTCATCTGTATACGAAATGTTTTTTGCGACTTGTTCGCTCTATGCTACTAGGTCGTCTGCATCGGTGTGACATCGGTGCGACAAAGCAGCGCTGACATTATACTCAAACTTAACATAGCAGAATTCCTCACATTAGACACCCCAGACAAAAGTACCACTTTTTGGTGTTTTCAACTATCGTCATATGGACTTTCAAGACCATTGGCATAGAACAGTGTTGAAGCTAACAAGGTTCTTCAACATCTTCCAAATTTCTTCCTCACAGAGCAAATCCCAGAGCCAATCCACGTGACAAACAATTCAGCGAATACTACAGATTGGACGCTCACAACACCCCATAAACATTGAAAAGCGATTACGTACACAAGGAGTGCTCATTGATTTCACCAAGACCTTCGATTGCATGAATCACGAACGTTTCCCTTGCGGTATTCGGCGCGTAGAACTCTAATAAACCGTACCTTAACCGAAGACTGCACTAAGTAGAAATAAATGCCATCCGCTCGCAGACACAATGAATTCAAGCAGGTGTACCACAAGAAAGCATCCTAGGCCCTCTACATTTCAATGTTTACACAAATGATCTAGTAAATATGTACAGCAGCGCAAAATATTTAATTTACGCAGACGACGCCATGATGCTATTCACGCGAAATGATTTTCGTGGTTCTGCCTCAAACGCGAATGGGGTCTTAGAGGAACTCCGCCTGTAGTGTATCAACAAATCAAAGTTTATTTCAACATCAACATCAGGCGATACAGATGCTAACTCTAACAATGGTGTTAGAGGGCTAACTCTAACAATGGTGTTAGAGTTAGCCCCAAGAAAACGAAAGCAAAGCTGTTCCAACCAAAAAGAAAGGTATACTGTGCGTAGTGACATCTTGTTTTCTGTTTCTAAAATTTAGCTTGTGCAATGTGCTAAAGCACTGTGAGTTCTCTTGGACCATTGCATGTTATTGAATGACCATATCAATGTTCCAATAAGCAAACTCTACAAAACAGTCTGGCTTTTGTATACAGCCAAACATCTACGACGTAGTGTAAAAGATCTTATATATAAGACTCTTTTTTTGAAGTCTCAAAAATAATTGCTCTTGTGTTTGGCAAACCACTTCCGCAACAAACTTGCACCATTTCTTCTGTCTGCAAAAAAGAATGCGCGCGATAATTTTTTATATGAGTAACCACTCACCGTCCGAGCCATTGTTCAAAAAGCGGTCATTGCTGAAGCTACAGAATCTGCTCAACTACCTATTACAGTCTCGGTACCGTAAAAAGAAACAAAATTTGGCTCCAATCCACGCTGTGAAGGTGATTTGAACGCAAAGCTTTAAATGATAACCACAACAATTTCCCAAGCGACGTCACTTGAATTCACAAACGTGGCTCTACGACGAGTAAAACCAGAGTTTCTGCTAGCCATTACCTGGAATTCGCGGTGGCGGCCTCCCAAATGCAGCAGCGTCGGGCAAGGCCGGGCAAGAGCGGCGGACGCTGCCGGTGTAACCCGACCGCGCGTCGGCGGAAAGAACACGGGGAGGAGCGTCTTTCGAGACAGCGGAGGCTAGCCATCTTGATGTGCTAGGTCGGAGCTGTTCCACCGCTCGAGACAAGCACAGACACCGAAACAATTTTGCATGTGAGCTTTGTGATTCCCATTTGTATCAATTTAAACTTGTTACTTTATTAGGTTGAGAATTCCGAGAAATCTGAGTGAACTTTTACATTCGATAATTATCTGATCCAGTTGCTCCTTTCACATTTTGTAATACCTCTTAAAACAACCGAATTAGTATTCACGATTTTACAAAACGGAGTCCCATTTGTGCAAGCAGCGCTCAATGTGCTAGCTCGAGGCTGTTCCACCGCTCGACAGAAGCACAGACACCGAAACAATTTTGCATGTGAGCTTTGTGATTCCCATTTGTATCAATTTAAAATAGTTATTTTATTCGGTTGAGAATTCCGATAAATCTGTGTGAACTTTTATATTGGCTATTTCTCAGATCCAGACGCTCCTTTCAGGTTTTGTAATACCAATTAAAACATAACCGAATTAGTATTCACGAATTTACAAAACGGAGTCCCATTTGTGCAAGCAGCGCGCAAAAGATCACCTGCTTGTCGTGAACGCTGGGTAATAGCGCCGTAAAACCGCGCCATCTAAAATGTGTTCCCTGAGTAAAAAGCGCCCTACGCATCTCCAGCCGCTTTTGGAGTTTCTTGCCCCACACGCCACGAAAGACGCGTTGGCCGGTTGAGGTAGCAAGCTTTGATTTAAAAAGTCGCACCAGTTTTATCGCCATCTCGCAAACCTGAAAGCAAGCGTCCCAGCCTACAACACACAGTCACCGCAATTATGCCATGTACCCTGCCTAAGATCTATGGTACTCGAATGTAAAGCTTTGCTCTTCCCACCCCATAGAATAAATTTCACTTCAGTAGTAATGACGTGATATCCTTATAAACTCTACGCACGTAATTTCTGTCGTCACTCGACTTTACAGACGCCAACACTTTTCTTCTTAAAACGAAGCATTTTACTTATAGCCCAAAAGGGTTCTGTCGCGACCGTAGGTGTCATCAGAAGACTCCCGCAAGCAAATAAAAGAAGTTACCGGCAGCACCAGGAATCGAACCTGGAACGCATAGAGAAAGGGCGCGAGGGCCCATTTTCCTACCGATTGAGCCTGCCAAGCGGCAGGTCACATTTCGCTGTATTCCACCTGTCCAACCACAGCCTGGAAAGCCGAAAATTCCTCAGCACCCAAAAAAACCCTCCCGCTAAGGCTGAATCCAGAGAGCTGGCGTGAGCGCTAGAAAAAATGCCGGAACCCCGCTCAAGTCGTATTCCTAGGTAACGGCCTTGAGCATGGCTGTAAACAGCAGCAAGACTGATGCTAGGATCACGTGCAAAGGCTAGAACTTCAGCTGGACTACCTCCCCCGAAGAAACCTCTTTTAACTTCCCTAGTGCGCCCCTCAAAATCTGACACTACGGCGCAACCAAGTCTGCGATCTCAGGTAGCACACTTTGAAGACTTCCACGCCACCCGCAAATGACACTTCAACCAGTGAGCATATCTCTCATAGCCACAATCAGCACAACTCTAATGCAGTATTTACTCACGCCACTCTCGGTGGATTTCATCTGACCTTGGCCTGTTACAAACCCTCGACCAGAGAAGCCAGACGTTACGTCTGCACACTGGACCACGCAAAACCTGCACAAGCAGAACTTTTTGCTATCTGGGCAGGTTCGAGGGACAATACCGGGCCTTCCATCATATATACAGACTCATGTGATGCCCTACATAGTATTGAGGACCCAAAAACAGACGACGCCACTGCTCAAAGCATCCGCCAGATACTCCAGCACAAGCAGAGGAACGACGTTGACGGTAGGGTCACGTCGACGCCGAGACACGTCGGGGATCGCGGGGGTGGTAACGAGGTGGCACAAGGTCTTGCCTCCTCACAATCTGGAGTTTTACCTGTAAATCTCCACCCTGTACTTCATGGATCTCCCGACCTCCGTGACCACCCCTACACGGACTCACTGCCAGGCGGTCACTTCGAAATGGCGCGATTGCGATGCTACCTCCAGTTTCTTCACCGCGAGAGATTAAAAAGCATCACCCCTCCACAAATCATTAAGGATTTACCCCTGAGCCGACAGCAAGAAATATTTATCAACAAAGTACTTGCCAACATGGTTACTACACCCCATATCATCCATAAATGGCAGAAACTTTCTGACCGAAAGAAGGGCATTGGCACCGCTGCCCCCTGCACGTGTACCTTTGGTCACACTATGTGTGAAGCAAACATAGACCTTTTTGTTCTGCACTGCTCCGCTTTTGTTATTCATCCACTGAACCATAATGGTTTTTTGAAAATTCATATATAGAAGCGTTACACACGAACATTCTCGAAAATCCTCAACACCTTACCTTAGCCCAGTTTGGCGTTGCCAGTGGTTTATAGCGAGCGTGATTTATAGGGCGTCTACCTCCCTCCCTATTTTCCCTTTTCCCCCTCCAGCGACCTTTGGTCCTCACCTTCCCAATAAAAAAATTATCATCATCATTGATCCACCCGGCCAAAGTAAAACACAAGATGCGCAATAGTGTTATATGCTCACAGCCTAATCAGAAAAGTGCGGTGTCAATGTTCAAACTGGTCAACATTGTTGTACAAGACATTAGGCAAATATAAGGCAGCAAATCAATATAAAGTGATATTTTCGGTGTGCCTTTATTACAAATTTGTGGATGGCTGATTTTTGCGATAGCAAATGAAATACTACATAAGCGTCACAAAACCGTCGCCTGCGCCACCCCCTGGCGGCATTTAAAAAATCAAGCGAGAATAGGAACAAAAGGTCCCACTAAATGGCATCCGCGTTCCGCTTGGAACCGTCGTTAAGTAGGGCAACGTGGTTCTATAAACGTCGTGGTAGGGGCCTCAATTCACGCGCGTCTCCTCCGTGCGGCCGCGCTGGCGTCGAGACACCCAACTTAGAGCAGTTGAACGCGGTAAATTTAAATTGAGTTAAGCAAACCTCTAGCGTGTCATCTTGGGAGGAACGATACGGGAGAGGAACAGCACCAGAGTTGAGCAGAAAAGAGAATGGAGGCTTTACTTTGCGGGGCACCAGTCAAGTATCCTCTTTCTTCGACATTTTCAACGAAAAGAGCATATACGCGGTCATTGTTTTATAAGCCGTTCCTTATGCACAAGGAGTGGCGCATAGTTTTACCCTCCCGGGGATTTGAGTGGGCGTCGAAACGTGGAGCTACGATGGCGTGCGATTCTTGTCAACATCGCTGTGTCACCGGAGACGATTTGCTGTATCCTGGCTATAGATCGCTTTGCTGTAAAAAATGGCCGCGTCTCTGCTCCTTACGTTGCAAATGTCCACGAAAGTCGATAGGTGACTGGTGCCCCTGAGATGTGAATGCCTGCCTTCCCCCTCCCGCTCACCTCTCATGCTGTTCCTCTCCCGCCTCGTTCCTTGCAAGATAACAAGCTAGAGGATTGCTTAACTCAATTTAAATTTTCTGCGCTCCACGGCTCCAAGTCGGGTGTCTCGGCGCCAGCACTGCCGTACGGCGGAGACGCACGTGAATACACGCACGTTGTGGACGCCCCTACTACAACGTTTGTAGAACCACGTTGCCCTACTCCACGAGCGTTGCTAGCGGAACAGGCATCCCATCTAGTGGGGCTTTCCTTGCTATTCCCGTTTGATTTCTTTGTCATGTGTCAAGGGCACCCCCTGAGAGGGGGACGCATCACACCCCCGAAAAACAGGAAAGAAACGAGCAAAGGAACGGCCATTTGAAGTTCGCGCCAAGAGTGCGCCAATCAGCAAGCGCCAGCGCCGACGCACCGAGGAATCATAGGCAAAGGTGGCAGCACGCTGGTCGGCCAATCAGGGAAGGCCACACACGGGACAAGTGGCGAGATGGCCATATAAGGACAGGGAGGAAGCAAGAAGCCAATGGGAGTGCGCCACGGGAGAGCCCAGAGGTTTTAAAAGCGGGGCGCACAAATAGAAGAGGGAGGCGAAAAACCGAAGAAACCAGGAGGCGGCCGGAGCACGCGCGCTTCAACGAACGAGCCAGGGGGACGCGGCCAGGCCATCGACCACGCCATCCGAACCTGGGCGGGAGCGGGCCGACTTCGCATCGGCACCGTCATCCTAGGTGCACCACGAACCTGTGTCTTCGTGGCCCCAGCGGCATCGGTCGGGCACCAGCAGCTAGCGTCCACGCTCCGTCGACGTTCGTCTCTACGGCCCCGAAAGGTTACGTTCGGGCGGAGCCTACCTGGAACCTCCAGCGGCAGCGGCTACCAGGGGGTAGCCACTGAGGAAGCAGGCCGCCGAAGGGATGACCGCGCGCGTCGAACGCCGGCATCAATGACCTCCAGCGAGAGAGGCTACCAGGGGGTAGTTACAGAGGAAAGACGTGAGAACGCGCGGAGCCCACGCCGTCCAAGGAGTGACCGCGCGCATCGAACGCCGGCACCGAAGCTAGAAGACGACGGCTACCAGCGAGTCGTTGCCACGCAACGGGTACGACACGTCAGCGCCCACGACAGCGGGGTAGGCCAGTCCATTATAGGGACATAGTTGTAGAACACAACTGAGGAGGTGTGGTACAAGAGGAATTAATGAGAACTTGGTTAAGGAGTGGATTTATAGTGTACTTAGTTTAGGACGTGATTGTAGAGACTTTTGAGTTTTGATTTGGATTGTATATTGAGCTGTTGAGGTAGGGGTTTGTATGTGAGTTGTATTTTGGGATTGGTTATCGTTTGTGTGTAGTTTAAATATTGAGTGCTTTTCCTGAGGGTTTTTTTGTGTGCATTAAATGTATGTTGTTAAACACGTCAACGGCTTCCCTGTGTCGATTGCTCCGAGCTGGTAAAGACCACCCCACCATCCGTTCACGTGACAAATCATTGGCGAGCCTGCCAGGATTTATCCTCACCAAAGATATTTCCATCGGGCCCAGTCACGTGTCTTACCAGCTGCGAGAATGGATCTGGGAAAGCTGGTGTCGTTGTGCAGCTCATTAGGCTTAAGCAAGGAAGAGGCGATGGCTCTGTTGGACAAATTCTCGCGTGACGAAAACGAGAGGCTTGATAAGGAGAAGGAGGTGCTGGAAATGAAGTTGCGCTTGGCAGAGACAAGTGAACAGAGTTCTCGAATAGAGCTGGATACTACCTTGTCAGGAGAGGCGAAGCCGCGTTCAGGGAGCATATGCCCCAGGAAACGGAGCATATGTCCCGTTCTATGAAGATCGTGACGATTTGGACGCCTATTTGGAACGCTTTGAAAGAATAGCCTTCGGGCAGGGTTGGGAACGGAGTGAGTGGGCCACAGCCCTGAGCATGTGCTTGGTTGGCGAAGCATTGAGTGTGTTTGGTAGGATGCCCGCAGAGGAGTCAATGGACTATGATAAGGTGAAAGTAGCGTTGCTGCAGAGGTTCCGCCTTACCACGGAGGGCTTCCGCGAAAAGTTTCGAGCTTCCAAACCGGAAGACGCTGAGGCAGCCAAGAGTTTGTCGCGCGCCTCTCGAATTATTTTGACCGATGGATAGAGCTGGCTGGAACGGCCAAATCGTTCGAGAGACTTAGAGAGCTCATGATTGCTGAGCAATTCTACGAGCGCTGCAGCCCGGAGCTGACGGCGTTCCTGAAAGAAAGGTAACCGAGAGGGCTGGTGGAAACCGTGGAGCTTGCGGACAGGTTCATGAAGGCTCAGGGCCTAAATAACTTAGCGAAACTGAAGCAAGAACCAGTCAAGTTAGATGATCAGAGATAAAAAACTGGAGGGGCAGGGTCCTGGCCACCCCAGAAGTGTTTTCTGTGTAGTCGGGTAGGGCAGAAGGCCGCAGAGTGCAGGGTGGTACCCTGTCGGGGCACCCCGACACCTGTATGTCAAAGTTGTCAAAAGAAAGGACACCGCACAGAGGATTGCTGGTCGCGAACCCCAGACAAGGCGGCTTGCATGATATGCCCCAGGGTGAGTCCCCCAAAGCGCACCAAGCAGAAATGCGAGGGGGGCCAGTTAGTTGCTGGGGGAGACGCTGATAATCTGGCCGGTCATGTTGAACCGAAAATGCCTGTGGTATATGGGGAGATGAGCGGACAACTAGTGTCAGGGTTGAGAGATAGCGGTTCCACTAGGGTGCTCGTTAGGAGGAGTTTGGTTAGAGGCGAGGATTTAACGGGAAATAGGGCGGTTATAATCATGGCGGATAGCACTAAGAGGTGGCCGCCAGAGGCAATAATAGAAGTGCAGACCCCGTACTACTCGGGAAAATTAAAAGCCAGGTGTATAGAAGACCCACTGTATGATATTATCTTAGTCAATATACCTGGTGCCAGGATAGTAGATGAGCCAGATCCCAATTGTAGGAGCAAGTTGGAGGTGAGCGAAAAAAAAATAGACCGGGCTGGTACACAGCCGGTAGATGAAACAGTAGGTACGATAGTGGGAATAATAGTAACAGTGCACGCAAGAGTGAAATCCGAAGAGGACAGAGCATGACAATAGTAGAGGCCACAGTGTCGCGAGGGTCTAGGGTAACGTTAAGCGAATTAGCGGATCAGAAAAAGAAAGATGCCTCATTGAAAGAGGGCTTTCGAAAGGTCAGGCAGGAGGCTAGGCGAAGGTGCAACCCCATGGTGTACAGGGTTCAGATAGTGAAAGGAGTTTTGGTTCGCCATTGCACCTTCGGTGGGGGTACACAAGTAAATCAGGTAGTAGTGCCAAAGGGTCTCCGAGGTTCGGTTTTAAGGCATGGACATGTCTGCACTAGAGATGGACATCTACGAGCCCGGCAGACGGCTGACAAAATTACTGAAGAATTCTTTTGGCCGCGTCTACACAGTGACGTCCGGAGATACGTGAGATCATGCGGAGCATGCCGGAGGGGAGTCGATAATGGGAGAATTGCTGGTGAGATGCAAAAGCAGCCTATCCTAAACATCCACCAGAATGAGACATCGTGCACAGGTAGTTGGCGTGGGCATAAAGTAAACAGAATGCGACTTCAACCACTAAACAATTGTAAAGGCAATATCGCCGAGTGGTGTGTTTGCGGAAGAGTGAAGATGAAGTAAAAAAAAAACTGAGTGAAATCATGGAGTTGACGTGGACTGCAATAGGACCTATAACGGTGACGAATAAGCTGAGTATGGTGAAAAGGCAGGGTTGGAGATATGAATGAGTGAGTGACAAAGTTCCGAATGAGAAATAGGGATGTTGAATATTAGGAAATTGATGTTTTTGATTTGGTGATGCGATCGAACAGATTGTATGAGTAGAGTGGTGTAAGTGCACGAAGTGTGGATATAAAAGCCATTGCAAAGTGCCGATTGAGGAGAAAGAGGAGGAAAAGACATTATGAGGTGTGGATTGGGAAAGTGTATCGTCTAGTAAGAAATAATTGAAGTGATTGATTGCAGTGATGTGATAAAGAAGAGTTTGAGTATTTCGGTGTTTGAGAAAGTGGTGTATTGGTGATAGAACGGCAACGTTGTGTAAACCAATGGTGTGGGTTCGGGGCACGAGTGAACAGCGGGGTAGGCCAGTCCCTTATAGGGACATAGTTGTAGAACACAACTGAGGAGTTGTGGTACAAGAGGAATTAGTGAGAACTTGGTTAAGGAGTGGATTTATAGTGTACTTAGTGTAGAACGTGATTGTAGAGACTTTTTTAGTTTTGATTTGGATTGTATATTTAGCTGTTGAGGTAGGGGTTTGGGTGTGAGTTGTATTTTGGGATTGGTTATTGTTTGTGTGTAGTTTAAATATTGAGTGCTTTGCCTGAGGGTTTTTTTGTGTGTGCATTAAATGTATGTTGTTAAACACGTCAACGGCTTCCCTGTGTCCATTGCTCCGAACTGGTAAAGACCACCCCATCATCTGTTCACGTGACATTCTTTAATACCGCCAGGACGTGCGCTGGCAACAGCTGGTGACGGTTTTTGCCGTCTATGTAGTATTGTATTTGCTATCCGAAAAACCTATCATCCCGGAATTTTTGATAACAGAACACCGCAAATATCATTTCTGTATTCATTTGCTGCCTTATAGTTGCGTAATGCCTTGTTCAACAATGCTGAAATAAATGAACATTGACACCACATTGACACCCCACATTGACTCCAACGCAGACGTAGGCGTCTGAAACAGTTACGGAAAGTGTCGGGCGTCCTGTCAGAATATACGAGGCGCAGTGTGTCAGTCGCGGCCTTTCCTCACTGGTCGTGGCCAATCGAGATCTCAATCGCCGCTCCGCGACCATGCATTCTGGCGGCCGTTCTAGGCACGCCAAGTTCGATATATCAGATGTGAAGTTCGTTATAAGGAATATGTTTCGCGTGTATTTCCGCAACTGATTTATTTTTGTTCGATAGATAGCATAATTCTCTCTATTCGGGTTTGTTATAATTGGGTTTGACTCTACGATGTCTTCGGTGCTGTTGCTCGGTGCGATGGTCGTTGTCGCTGTAGTAGCCCAGAGATGCCGTGTCGTGAGATGCGCCGTGCGATGACGCGACGCTGCTGCCTTTACGCTCGCTGGTTACGGAAGTACGCTGCTGTAAGGACACCGCAGAGATGGTGTTGCCAGTCCACAAGGCCAGGAGGGAAATTTGGCTCGGCATTGAGTTTCCTGGCCGTTCGCGACCAGCAGAGAACTCGCCGAGAGCCGCGTTCCCTCTGGCTTCGCTTGTAACGTGCGTTGTGCCTGCTCTTCCTCCTCTCCTTTGTCTCACGCACCCTTTTTCGGCGTCAGCACGCACCTCGTCTTCTTCGCTTCTTTCAGCCGTAAAATGCGTTTCCTCACAGTAAACTTAACTGGTTTACCGCATGACGGGGGATCAGCCGAAGCAATTAAGAAAGAATACTCTTCCGGGCAACGTTACAGCATGCTCGAAAAGAGCGACAATATCAATTCGGTGCTGCAAAACAAATATGAACTATTCAGTGGGAAAGCGAGTTTATACGCAATAGCAGTAAAGACTCTGCGGCTTTTACAATGCTACTGTGCACACGTCTCTCAAATAGTGCAGACACGCACAACACCCGTTCCAAGTTCGTGAGAGCGCGCAGTTGCAGCGCTACACAGAAACCTTAACGGTCGCGCGGCTTTCCACATGATTTTCTGCACACGGCACGCCAATTGTACTGACACAGACATCACTCTTTGTAAAGTTCGTCAGGGGCTTGCAGCAGCGGCAGTTGCTGAATCTGAACGATGGGAAAGGACACCCCGGCCGCGGCTTACACCACAGCGGAGGAAGTTTCAAATTGAAGATCCGTTTGTTCTCGCGGCAATGGTTTGAGCCACGAACATCGAGGCGCCCAGGCGGAAGGTGCACCTAGTGGCAGGGTTTGCCCCAAAGCACAGGACCAGTGTGCGAATTTTGCAGAAAAAACACTACCGTAGCACGGTGTATCTTTACAGCCAGCAAATCGCGCGAGAAAACCGCAATTTTCTTCCAAGTGCTCAGTAATTAATCCAGGTCCACATACCCAGACTTGGGTTATTCTGTTGGTTGTGTGCTACCGGTTAGTCTATGGGCATTCATTTTGCTTAAAGTAGTTTCTACAATTCTTCCTTCAGCATTGCTTGGATGCTTTTAAGGACGCTCTCTTAGTTCATCGAACTGTGCTTGCGTTGACCGTGGCGCTATTCGTTCCGCTCACTTTCCGATTCGCGCTTCCAGTGTACCTATACGCCTCGTAACCGGAGACCAGAATGCGTTCATCTACTTATTCAATCTTTCTGCTTAATGTGGAAGGAGTTTGACAGATAGGCTCTACGAGTTCAGAGAGCTCGTTGCATAACTTTGGTTCTCGCTGTTCCATTTCTAGTACTCTGGTCATGGTCGATCAGTTGCTCCGGCTCCACTGTCTTTTCTGCGGCTCCAATGTGAGTTGTTTTGGTCTGTATCGTGAAGAAATGGATCAACATCATGACCTTACGTGAAAGGTTTATAAAGAGGACCGTAAACGCACAGCATTTTATTTTAGTTCTAACATAATTCTGAACACGCACGCGCGATGCACTGAACAAATCTTGTTCGTCTCTATCTTTAGAGTAGATGATGGTGATACCTAGAAGATAATTTGAACAAACTGCTGTAAAAGGAAGCTAATCTCTGCATGTTCTTCCAGTATCCGCCACCCAACTCTGTAGGTCGCTAATATGGCTCCACTTATAGAACCATAGAAACATTCGCACATCCTGAACCCAAATAAGTGTCGGTTCGTTGCGGAGCTTCTTACGCGTTTCTCACCTCTCTGCAGTATCCTGGTCTTTGGGCGGAGGAGTGTCGGAATGCAGCACCTGTGTACTTTGTGGCCTGTGCGTCGTGATGACATTTCAGCGAGCGCACAACGAAGAATAGACAGTATTCGAACAAAATATTAGCGCGGGGTTTTTGTAGAGCAAAGCTTTCTACCTCTACCCCCCAAGCGTTCTTCCAACGCTTTGGTGTCACCAGAAAACTCCCGCGAAGAAATAAAATAATTTCCTGCACCGCCAGCAATCGAACCTGGAAATAACAGAGCAACACAGTAAGAGCCCGTTGTCTTACCGGTTAAGCTACGAGCCCACGCGGAGACGGGGAAGACAAGTAGTGCACTCAGAAAGCACATCTAGGGGTATAACCCGTGCATTCTTACTAAATTCCACGCGAAAGTGATTAGAGGAAACTCACTCCAACCAATGGCATCTCACTTCTAGAACGCCAATGGGCCTGTGGCTTCCAGTGTTCACGTAAAAATTTTAGCTCCTTGTCGCCCCCTCTCACTGAAATGGATACCTCAATGAACACATTCAAATACTCCTTGATAGCCAGGCCATCACTCAAAGCCCCAGCATCAAGATCCTGGGCCTCCATCTTCAGGCCAACACCAAGAGTGACGTATCCTTGCAGCGCCTCAAACAAACCATCAATAAATCATGCACATGATCAGGCGAGTTGCCACCAGGAAGCGAGGCCTCAAGCAATCTCATACCGTTCGATTAGTTCAAGCTTTTGTCCTCTCGAGAATCACTTACGTCAACCCCGTGTCTTCTCGGCAAGGAGGACGTAAAAATGCCTTATATAATGATTAGAAAGGTGGTTGAGGAAGCCATTTGTCTTCCAATGAGTGCGTCCACAGAGACCCTGCTTAGCACGGGGCTCTACAACATGGTGGAAGAGTTGATAGAGGGCCATCTTTCTATCCAGAAGCTCCGAATTAGCAGAACTGCGGTGGGTGGCCTTATCTTTCACGAGGTTCGCTGGGCAGCACAGAATGTCACTCCGCTTGATGTACTCCTGGAGTTTTCGCGACAAGAAACAAAGATGCTCCCTTTGCTTAGAAATATAAACCCCTCAGACTACACGGGTCACCGACAAGCACGGGCTCAAGCGCTCAACACCACCCTCGGTGGGGATCATGCAGTTAGCTACACAGACACCTCCCAACATCGAGGGCAGGAGTACGCCATCATCGTGGCTACTTTCAGAACCGACCTCCTTGCTTGTGCCTCACTCAAGACCGAAGACATGACGGCAGCAGAAGAGGCACCCATCGCCTTAGCTCTCACTCAACTATGGGTTCGTAAGGTAGTCACCACTTCCCAACAAGCCTACCAGAATTACCTGTCAAGTTTGGTGTCGCGACCCGCACTGCGTGTGCTAAAAAACCACTCCCCAAATGGTTCCATTCAGCTCATCTGGATGCACGCTCATGCTTCCATGGAATGCAACAAATACGTCCACCAAGCCGTACTTTCAGCCCCCTGCTATGAAGCTGCATTATGACGGTCACCCGCTTGTCTCAATCAGGGACGTAACCCAGCATTATCGCCTTCTGAGACAGACCCTACCTTCGCCTTACCCTGACCTTTCCATAGAACAACCTACCCTACGGCCCATACAACCCGGCTCATTCCCACACCCGACGAGCCTTCACTTATGCACCCGAATCGCTACGACGCTGAATGTAAACTTTGTTCAGAGGTAGGAACACTCTGCCACATAATCGGGGTGTGCGACTTTAGCCATGAGCACCCTCCTCTATTTCCGTCAACTACCGAACAAGAGGCATGGGAGATGCGGCTGTCCAGCCCCTCTCTGCCTACCCAACTTCCGCTGATAGAGCGAGCACACGTGGCGCGGACTGAATATGGGCTACAGTGAAGGAGGAACCACTCCCCTGGACCATACTCTGGGCCATTGAGGAATCTGAATAGAAGTATTTCCTCCTTCTGCCTCTCCTACTCCTCCCTCTGATCCTGCACCGTCTCTGCCGCTGATCTCGTCGCCTCCGTTCGCGACGGCAGACGGAGAAGTGAGATTGTCTAATACCGGGTTTGAGCTTTAATTTCGTGAAAGCCGTTTCCACTCATGTGCTATACCAATACAACTCAACCAACCACCGTTCATGCAATATGGAATAATTTAGCCTTACCAAGAATACCTGTTTAAAAGAGCAGAGGGTAAGGGTATGCAAAGTGTATTCTCTCTGGTTTTAATATTTGTAGAGTGAAGTGAGTGAATTATGTGACGTCGCCTTAGTAAGCATTGTGGGTGCCGTTCACAGCTTTGCTTTCCAAACACATTCACAGAGTGGATTGGCGTTAATTTTTTAAGTGCGAATGCACTTCTTAAGCGAGCCTGAAGCGTCCGCCGCCGTCCGCATAGCAACAGCTGCGGGTGCGCGCGCTCCTCGTCTTCCTTGGCAACGGGGGGAGATGGGCGCGCGCTGCCTGGCCGCTGAAATGGCACATACCCACGTGGGGGATTGGCCAGGAATCTCCTCGTCTTCCTTGGCAACGGGGGGAGATGGGCGCGCGCTGCCTGGCCGCTGACATGGCACATACCCACGTGGGGGATTGGCCAAGAATCGGGTGTGAGAAGGGCTAATGCACCCGCTTAAAGGAGTACTGACACGAAATTTCAAAGCTGAGATCCGCTCTAGCAATCAAGTACAACAACAACACAAATAGGTGTCTGTGAATAAATGCATCTTTCTTTCTTTGTAGTTGTGTGTGTGTTTGTGTGTGTGATCTCTCTTTCGCGAACATTACCGAACCGCGCAAATTCAACTCGTGCATTCGCACTTTCACATTCTTCCCCTCGGGGAAATGCGGGGAATTTTTTTGATCTTGGTGACACTGAACATCACCACGACGATGCCTGCTGTATTTGCGCATGCGCCCTCATCTCGCATTAACCAAAGAAGGCCCGACATCGGTCTGCGTTTTACCATCCGCCTCTCCGCCCTGGCGTGAATAGATATGAGTAATCGCACTGACATTGTGTGGTGATACTCTACTTTCCCGTGCAAACTCCGCATTAGCACCCCAGAATGGATCCGGAGTAGTGAAAGAAAGCGGAAAAGGCATAAAATGCCTGGGCTGCAGAGCAGTTGCCGGCGAAGACGGGTTTTCACACTGGTGAGCCCGCACCTGGTTCACGGAAAAGTCGTTCAGCACGAAGGACAAATAATGCTTTCGAAGACATTGTGAGCTTCGCGACCCCGCCGATCGAGATAGAACGGTAGCGCAGCAGCGTCGGAATTGTTAGCTAGGATATCAGCGAAATCTGTCGTTAAGTGGCCGACTGGCTGAAGAGAAGGCGCTCGCCGAAACCTGTGAAATCTGTGGCTGATTCTAAAACATGGCAGCTGGCCTTCAGTCGCTCTGCGCCGACAGCGTCACTCGTGTCTTGCAACAGGTGGGTGGTAGGAGATGGTGGGAAAGAATACTTCACGTGGAGGTAATGTTTTCAGCTCGGTGGGCCACAATAATATTCCTGCTGGTGCCCACAAAAACGCTACCGTACAATGGCGCTACAACGGCGGTCACTTTCCAGCCGTTGAGCCAGAACAAACTTGTAATCGCTGGTGAATAGGTTGTGGTTAAAATGCAGCACAACGTTGTCATACCGATGAACGGAACAGCCACACTCCTTGCGTAAGAAACGTTAACACGGTGCCACCAATGTTATGAAATCCCACGCCTACTGCTTGTACGAGAAACACTAACTGCGTCGCGGTCCTCGGTCACACATGAAGGATCGCGGCAGCCTGCGCTGTGCGTGGCCCGTGCAACTGCTGTTGCCTTAGCAACGGAGACGTGCAGGCTCCGGCATGGCACCGCGCACAGATTGTTCCCGGTATGCACGGCACGCCAGTAAATACAACCTTCTGGGACGTCAGTTCCGTATGTGAAATGTACCCTGGCGTTCTGTGACGGTGCACAGTGAGCGCGCAATTCACACGTGCGTAGTGCGCCGAAAGTCCGGAACATGCGCACAGCTGCAGCACGAATATATGCGGCTGACAGGATTGCAGCCTTGGCACTGACACGGTACTATTGTGATAAATTAAAATACAAACAACGGAGCGTGTGGCTTCCAGTCCATTGGTCTCCTCGATTTGTCTACACTTTCTGCACCAGTTTAGGCGGTGCAGCACTCTCGTCATCGATTTGCCAGTGCAGCTAGCACCACCGGCACTTCGGTCCTCGATTGCACGCTGTGCTGCACGAGTTCTTCCACACTTCTTCCCTAGCCTCTGTGCAAGTTCTCGTCTCGTGGAAGGTGCAGCGTGCATTGGCGCGTTTCTTCGTGCGCACCGTACCAGACGCCTCCAGCATGATACTTGTGTGAGTAAACGGAATAGGAACGACAGCATTTCCCATTTTAGACGAGAATGGTAGTAATGTGAAACAAGGTAGTGCATTTTTGTACGAAACAGAAGGTCAGTGCAGGGTGACACCATTTCGGAAAAAAACGCGAGGGCACAAACAAGGCCCGCAGCAGACGACGCTTGTACATGTTTGCCCTCGATTCGGCCGCTGCACGGAAAGCGCTAGTGTACGGCTAAACTCGCACTAAAAGAACTGGCGCTGCACTTTCATGACACCTTTGTGAACTGGGGCACAATTCTCGACTGCAGGAATTCCCACGCCATTCGCAATGTTTTTCGCGTAAGCACAACGCAAGCAACCATTCACGTGATTCCCGTATAGCTCCCACGACATGCAGTGTGATTTTTACGCTTCACTCATGAAGACTGCAACCAAAGAATCAAATATTGCGCATGAGAGATATGAAAACACTTGGTGTGTACTATAAAAATTAAGATGGTAGCTGAGGGTGGCAACAGAAACACATTTCTGCAGGTCAAAATTGACCTGAACACCACAAGGCGATCGAGTACCCTTAATCCGAAAACAGCGAAAGGCGGATGTCGAGCTAAACAACATCACAGAATTTTTTACCGTATCGATTTATTTCTTTCAATCGCTTTCAGTAACAAAGTTTGGCTCTCTGCTTCAATGCAAGCTTTGTTGCATTATCGCCTTTCCGGCCGCCACTTTCACCACGCCGTCGTCTTCTTATATGTTAAATGGTTCTGGCGTGATCGAAGAGAAAGAGGACGGCGACCATCGCTTGTATGACCAATAAGAGCATCGAAGAGCTACGGCTGATAACCACGGAGCGCACCGATGTCACCGATTCACTCATTCGTCACGCTCGACTTTAATCAGCGCTGAAATGAAAAAAGATTCCCTTTTCTTTCTTATATTTCTCTTGAGTTCAATCGTATGACCCAGCAGCTTACTAGGAAGAGCGTGAACAAATACCATGCATTGAATTCTCTTTGTCATGGAGAAGCTTGTACTGCCTTCTTATGTTGCAGTTACGCCAAACAAATACTTTTTAGTTTATTGCCAAACATAAAACCTAAATACTGCATGTTATTTGCATGCGCTGTGACCGCTGAGTTCGAAACAGTCGAAACCATTACTTGTTTCGGTGGAAAATATGATTCAAACAACGCGTCATACGAAACTGCGCCTGCTGAAAATTCGCGGCCATTTCGTGGCGCCGAAGGTCGGCGAAATTTTTGCCCTATTTTACGGCAAAAGTACCAGGCATTTTTAAGCTGTTTCGTAATAATACGTCACTTTTGCGCAGGCTAAATGTGCCAATGCGTGACGTGTTCGTTCCCGCAGACTGTTTAACCTACGTCACACCTCCTGAGCCAATCTCAGAGGGCGCGTTTATTACAAGCAGTATTATTGTTAAATAGCAAAGACAGGCTTACGTTGTCATGTCCGGTGCATTTAGTGTAGTGTTTCATTGCCGGCCAAGATTTGTGCACTTCACGTAGAGAAATAAGGCAAACTTTATAACTGTTCACAGTACACGTCATGAAACGTCACAATGACGAAAGCACACACAACCGCTTTGTCAACCAGAAGGACGCGACGAAAATTGAAAGCCAATCAGAAAAGACTTCCGGCAAACTCCTCATTTCCCTGGGAATTTGTGCAGTCGAGAATAAGGTCTCTAGTGTGCAAAGTGCAGCCAAATGGAGGAGACCTCATGCCCCGCTTACTGGCGACGGCCGGCGTATGCGCAGTGCGAACAAATTACGAGAGTGCGTCCAACGTTGATACGAAAACACCATCGTTCGGCCATTGAGCGTTTTGGTTTGTCTTCCCGCCGCATTCAGCGCCCGCTCACACAAACTTTAACTAACTTTATTGCGGCAATGAATTAAAAAGGCCGACTAAGCTGCATTCTTTTATTTTTTATTTAGTGTTGAGAAACGATAGAAAGACGACGGTCTTCCTATATCAAGGTTGCTCACGAACTCTCGTAACTTGTTCGTACTGCGCATACGCAGCCCGTCGCCAAAATGAGCGGCATGTACTAGAAGCCACGTGCTCCGTGGTTCATATTTCAATTTATCACTATAGTACATCCCGGCAGCCGCCAATTTGTATTGGCGGTGAGGTGTTTGAGTGCCACCCCCTTAGTCTGACGTCGGCTTAGGGACTCACGCCGCTGTCGTCTGCTACACTCCGCTTGTGAGGGGCAGCAGTGCCTGTTCTAGAAACCCCCGGCTTTGATGCTTCGTTGCATAAAAAGCGTATTTCTAGTAATTCAGTTCTTTTTGCCATCTTCTGACACCTCTGAATAATTTCAAGTTGTATCCCCGACAATTTTGCAACACACGAGGAGAGAGAACCAGAAGAGCATCGACCAGAAGGATGTGTGGAACTCGTGATTTATAGCTTATTCGCGAGGTTCAGTGTCACACCTCCTCGATACGTACTCAAAATGCGTAGGCTTCCCTACAGTATTTTCGAGGGGCTCTTATGAATACTCAGCAGTCTAATACCACGTACCAAGCACCGGGCCCCAACACGCACACCGCTCAGCAGGAATTAAAGCAGCTGTCTTCTATTTCTTCGTTGTTGACTTGTATCATATGAATTTTTTTCTGTTTTTTTTCTGTTTCCAACGCATAAATATTTCTGCACCCTTCCCGAGCCTCTTATTAGTAGGTTTGGGGATGTTTGGGAGGCTCACAACGATCGTATGAGTGTTTTCTCAAGGATTGACACACATTCCTTTTTCACAAATTGGCTTTAGTTATGGCTGAGTGCGAGAACGTGCATATCAGCAGCGTGAGTTGGTTGTTCATATGCAAATGCCACGAGAAGGTATGTGCTGCGCCCCCGCGATCGAGCTACAGACAACGTTGTCCAGAGTACTCGAAGGCTGCTTTTGTGCTCCGAACTTCTGTCATAACCATCGTTAGCATAACGAACGGACTCTCAACACGAACAGTTGTGGCATGATTATGGTGTTGAAGGCTTGATATGCTCGCAAACAAACGCAATACAGAGTATATGCGCTTCTATTACACCAAAGTCGAACCGATGAATATTTCCAAGCAGTTTTTATTGCTTTCCAACATTTCCAGGCGTAAAGAACAAACCATGATCTGCTCGGAATTGCGTTCTATGAACTGAAGAAAATTAGTCTTAGTCTCTTGCCCTGGACTGAGCAGCCAGCTGACTAAGCAGCTCCATTTTACTGTTATTTAAAGTTATGTCTTCCTACTTCTACTGCTCCGCCTCTTGAGTGTAGTTTTTCTATAACGCAAATCTGAATATTGTGAAGATGTGGGTGTGGAAACTGTACCAAAATATCCCTCCAGGTATGAGCAAACACAGTATTACTGTAAGTACCGTATATGTGATTCATTTTAAGTTAATAAATCTTCATGCTGGTTAGAAGCCTGGTATAAAACCATAACGCGCCTATACAAACAGTGGGTTATTTGGAACTCAGTCTGCAGTTTTTGCAGCCCATAGTGCATGTTGTCATAGGTTCATGCCATAACAGCGTGAAGTGATGTGATGTAATACTTACGAACGTTCGGCAGGGCTGCGAAAACTGTTTTACGTTGCATATGATAATCGGGAATCTTGATTGATTGTAAGGTGTAACGCGCTGACGCAACGCCGGCGATGAGGCGGGCCGTACTGGAGGTCTCTGGATTAATTTTTATCACCCGGGGAACTTTCCCTTGCGCCGAAATCTCGTACACACGGCCATTTTTGCTTTTTCCTCCCTCAGAAAAGCGGCCGCCGCGGCCGGGAATCGATCCCACGACCTCCTGCTCAGCAGCGCAACGCCTTAGCCACTATACCACCGCTGCGCGTGATAACCGGGAATTGTAATTCCTTCTGCCAAAGCCAACAGCCCCGAAGCCGTGGAATTTGTTTGGGTCTTGTATTTTCACTGCTGCCGGTTAGTATACTCGGTTATAACTCACGAACGGCATCACCTTATGTAGTGTATCACCGCCAAAGCGCCGGACCCATGACGTGAGTTCGCGTGCGTTTTGAAAGGGGTTTGCTATGAATGCGTGATATCGTCTGCCTTGTCTCACGCAGTTTGTTTGTCGTCGCTAGAGTCGTTTATAAGCATATTAAGTCCAAAAAATCACGGGAACGGCTTACGACATGTTCAAAATATTCCCAGTAACGCCCTACTTGCGCAGCACGGAGAAACATCCGGCTACTGTGATAAGGCACACTGGCAACATCCGGTGCCGTTCTTAAGTTGTCACCGAGTATAGCAGCTGGCTGCTCCCTTTGTTCGAAAGATTGCTTACTACAGAAGCTGACGCCTAGCTCCGACGTTTTGTGCTCCGCACAGGACTGGCTTTGCAAGGAATGGGGTGACGCTGGCAATGTTTCCTTCGTAGCGGTATCAAAAGCTATACTTTAACTGACGCCTTGAGTTAGTGTATGCGATTTTAAGGCTATTAGTACCCTAAAAAGTTACACACAAGCAAACTCTGGTATGGACAAGCATCAGGCATCAACCGAACACAAACAAGCAGCAGGGAGAGCGAGCCAGAGTGAAGCAGACGACAAATGCGAAAATCCCTAAGCCGACGTCACGGAGGCGTGCATTGCAGCGGCCGAAACAAAAATTCTTGCATATGCTGTACAAACAGCACCAGCGGTGAGCCCGAACGATACAGCTTAAGTAACGAAATTGAATAAAGTTGTCAGCGGGATGAGATGCACCGCCTTTTTTCCAACAACGCTTTGAGTGTCAGTAAATTTTGCGCTGATTTAATGATCACTTATTTTTCATGAATTTGCGCTGGTTTAATAATCATTTTTGTTCCAGGTAGTGTGTTCTCATTGGTTATTTTTTGTTATCGCGGGCGCAGCCTTCGATATATTAGTTGTAATTTGGCGTTGGTTTACCGGGCGGGGTCAGGCTGGGCAACTAGTAGCACTTTTAAGGAGGCTTGTTCAGAGGGAATCTGTCCTCGTAAGTTCGAACACATAACGCCTCCCCGCTTTTAGACTGGTTTGGGTAAAGCATTTCTTGTATTACTGTGTGGTCTGATTCCTAATCTGTATCCTACTAGTTTTAACTCCAGCATACCCTCACAAGTAGTGTGAGACCGTTCCAGTTACATTTTGGAGGACTGGGTTGTGAACAAGCAATAGTGTAAGAAGCAACGAAGAAAAATGCTTTTCTTTAAATGCGACGTACACCAATTGCCGTTCACTTTAAGAGAGACGACGTCGCATTGGCCTGCCGTGTAGTGATGTTAGGGAAACAAGCCGGCGAAGTGTACTAATCGGTACATTGAAGCACAAACACAAAAACAAATTAAAGGGAGTGTCGTTTTAATTTTCTCAATCTTGCAGCCGTTCTGGCTAAACGACGCATCCAGAAATACTTCCTACCCAAAACAAATGCAAAATGATGGTCAAATCTTCAATTTTATTTTAACAAAAATAGGACTTGCGGCTGATGACTAAACATTCCACGTTAAGTTTATTTATGCAACACACCACTGCAAAATTCAAGGTGCGACTAAAAATTGAACCTTTTGTTTTATTTCAATATACCGTCGTACAATGCGGCGGCAAAAATAGGGATTGGTGCTAACAACAAAAAACTTCTCTGTCAGGGAAAAAAATTGCTTCTTGAAGACAAGTTGGTTAACAAATCTTTCCCTATTTTATTGCCTTGTAGAAATCAAGTTCAGTTCCTTACGTCTCCGTGTCTTACGCGACGGGCTACGAACGCTAAACTACGGCAAGGCTGGCGCAAGAATCACTCTTAGGTGCATTAAAGTTTTGTATAGATTTTATAAGGGGTGCGAATGTTTTCCTTTCGGTTTTCGCATCACCAGGCTGCTCCAATTGCGTACAGTTTTTATCTTAGTCGCGCATATTGATTGGAGGTCTGTCACAAGTAAGCACATCGTGGAAGCAAAAAAAAATATTTTGTGTACTCTTGACGTGATATTTTTAGGACACTGTGTTGCGGTAACGTGTTTGTAGTTCGTGGTGCGGCGCCTTAGGAACTCAACTATAATATATTCATTATCAGTGCGCATTATCAGATATTTCGCATAATATTGGCTTGAGCATTTATATAGGCAGTCCCTATTTGCTTCCTTCTTGTACTATTCTGTTGCGTAACTAAATACATTTCTCAGGCACTTAGCCACTGTGCACACCCGACGCTCTCCCGTCCTTCTATCGAGACACAATAGGCAGGATGGGCGATTTTTTGGCACAAGGCGTCAGGAGGGGCCATTGCTTTTACACGTGCTTACCAGTTGTACTATCCAAAAGGGCGTGAAAACTGTCATAACCACCTGCACCGGCAATGTCACGCGTGGGAGCCTGGAGTTAACGCCCGCTTGAAACGGCAAATCCTCAGTGGCACCTGAATTTTGTATAGGAGTACGGGTGCCCGGAAAATCGCTGACACTGATACTGCAGCAAATAAGAAACAAAGCTTAAAAGATTTACATGGTGTCACGCTTCCGCAGTGAACATCATTGTTCAGCTGTTGGTTGGCGAGGCGTGATTTATTATCGAATGCACAGACACATTGGAATGCTGCAGCGTGTTAGCCGCCCGAACAGCGGCTTTGTTTTCACAGTACATTGGCTTCGGTGAAGGGTTATGCAGAAAAATTGCCGGGTACTACACATTTTTGAACTTTCCTTACTCGATCTCAGCATTGAAGCTTCGCAATCCAAATCGTCAAGACACGGAGGCCCACAGAAGGCATCTATCTACATCGAGTAAGGGCGAGATATAAGATCGGACAAAAAAAAATAAGTGGTTTTTATGGCGAAGGTCCCAGCGATTTTACGGCGATAATTGTAGGCAGTGAAGAACAACAAAAATAAATAAAAGAACCACTGAAGCACACTTTTTCTTTCAAAACAGTTGATTTGATTTGATTGTGGGGTTTATGCGCCGACGCAACGCAGGCGATAAGGCACACCGTAGTGGGGGGCTCCGAAATAATTTTGACAACCGGGGGATCTTTAAGGTGCGCCGAAATCTCTAGCACACGGGCGTTTTTTTTTTGCTTTCCGCATCCATCAGAAAAGGGGCCGCCGCACCCGGGATTTTAACCCGTGACCCCATGATCAGCAGCGGAACGCCTTAGCCACTGAGCCACCGCGGCGTGTTTTGCAAAACGGTTCCCGAAAGCGGCGACGCTTAGTGGTTCTGGTCAAAAATTTAAACTTCTTTAGAGAAAATCTCCAAGGTACTGAATTAACAGTTATGAAAACCAGTAGTGTGCCTTCAGGGGCACCTCGACAGTGAATTGCGGCAACGAAGCCGCTGCTGCAGGTGTCGCTGTTTAACCGAACGTCAATATATTTGTCATTATTGTAAACACAGAATTCTGTTGCAAAACGTTCCCTGGGAGACCAAGTAAATGTGTCTCCTCAAAATCGCAGGAAATGAACGTTGACGGCTTTTTTGCGAACACAAGAAGCTTGCGCATTTTCTGCCACAAAATAATTGAATGTGCATAAAAAGGTAAGCATAACTTTGAGGACTATGTTTGCTGGTATCGTTGTCGCTTTCACTAAAAATGTTGGTATTTAAAATGTGCATTGCAATCTTGTATGTTTTAAAATGTTGAGACAACTTAAAAACCCTCAACGGTTAGAAGGCAAAGACAAGGCTTGTCCCTAAATACATGACGCACTAGAATGTTTCTTTGAAGTTTTATTGATGCTGGTTATGAGCAAATTCTTCTGACAAGGAAGTAACGTACATTTATCGGTACATATACAGAGATTCGAAACCTGTATGAATATATTTCGCAAAATGTCTGCGTCGAAGCTCTGCTTTTGCAAAGCCACGAATTCAAACCTTTTTGGTGCACCTCGTACCCTTCTTCCTTCTAATAAGTGCGAAATGTTAATAACGGAAGCCAATGCGTGGACTGCCTGTTTTGTATGGGGGATAATTCTATTTCTTCCCTATACGCAGGGGGACACCTTGTCCGTTTTAGTTCAGGAGCCAGGACAAACACATGCATCGAAAGTAATGGCAGTTCCGTGATCTCACCTGAGTCATACAGCAGTTCACTTATGCAAAATGTATAGAAAATTTACTCACATGACTACAACCACCGTTGCAATGATCAGAGAAGCAAATGAGCGCTTCATGGCTTTCTAATGAACTATAGAGCAAATTATAAATGCAAGCTAGCTACTGTGAATTCGCAGGTACAGTCACTGAAGCTTTTATATAGCTCGGTCTCCAAAGAAAACAAACCGCATAAAGCTGGCCCTAAAAGTGAAAGTACTAATAATCACAGGACTAGCAATAACCTGTTTCGGGTTCACGTTTCTTTTCAGCAACAATAATGCGGTGTATCCTGCACAGTTTGAGTCATTTGTATTATCCGTCCTAGTTACGTTGTGCCTACGTTACGCAGGTCCAACATTGCTCTTCTTCGCTTCAGATAAAAACTATTGTTAGCTGTGGCTTCTTTGTTCGTAAAATCTGCCAACAATGAGAAAGGCCCAAAGCTTTCCAGCAAACCATTTATGATTGCCGTTTTTTCAGCGCAAGTCAGCGATGGCAAAGAGCGCCAAACAGAAGGTTTAAAGTTTAAAGCTTTTGTTAGACATAACTATAAAAAACGAATAAAAATAAAATGACTTATCAGATGAACTGACTGGTTTATTGAACCAGAATAATCATGAGTGGTACAAAAGGAGCTGTAAAAGCTTGACCTCTGATAGAAACCTAAAAACTTGCTACAAAGAAACCATTGCTTTGAAGCCTAGAAAGTGTCATGGGTGTTGTGAAATGTGCTGCCTGTTGAGTTCAGGAAAATGTTTGCGTCATGTTGTATCGAGGACATTACATGTAATTAGTATGTGAACGGCGAAAATGCCCTCTCAAAACTTGCTGAAAAAGGTCTGATGGCTCAATAAGCAGGTGTAAGGGCGTCACATACGTGTGGTCCACGGTGTGAGAAATAGGCGTTGACACTGCGCCCGGAGAGGCGACCGCATCTTGTTCGGCGCTCCGGCGCACTTTTTTCTTCCACCGGTAGAAGCGCTAGTGTATAGTGGCCCAGGCCCGCTGCATCAGAAACAGTGCCTGTTTGCTCTAACGTGTAGGTGGAGCAGTGGGCGTCCGTATTAGACCAGACAGATTGATTTTCTTTGTTTTAAAAATCATGTGGTAGGTTTAAAATTTATTCCTCGCTCTTGGCGCAGTAAACACAAACGATATGCCGAATCACAGGTGATGTGCGACGTAAGGAGCAATTCACCTGACACTTAATTCGGCGAGCATTGTTGTATCGGCTTATTAATTTGTTTACAGACAGAAAACTTCTTGAAAATATTCTGGTCGCCCATATTGTGCCTAATGCCAGCGCACGGCTACTTCCGAAGCGGTTAAGCAATATCGGCACTGCGGTATTGATGACATCCGAATCCATGTACGCCCCAAAGATGTTTGCATAAAAGGTCTATTCAATTTTACCTTATGTAGCATGAAATATGCTCCGACATGACGACACTTCGTTGCGTACTCGAACGGTAGGGAGTTGTCAGTATATTGTAGGGTAGGGAAAGAGAAGTAAATTTATTTATTTATTTATTTCTAAATAGCCCCAAAGGCCCTCCTGCAGAGGGTATTACATAGGGTGTGCATCAAAACGCAATGGTGAACGATAACTCGCTAGAAATGTTTTTTTTACTTGTCGTGTTTTGTTTGTCTGTCGTAAAATATTCAGAAATACGAGTGGCTGCTAGTACTATTGTTATTCTTCTTTCTTGCGTGCACTAAGTTTAAAATAGCCTAATTACCTTCACTAATGCTATCACATTTTATGCGCTTGCACATCTTCGTCGGTGTATTTGTTGCTGCCTCTGGCGAACAAACGTCTTTCAGCCTGTGGAACAATAAATAATAAGTAGAAATGATCCACTCTGGCCAGCATCAAAAACTTGCCGGTTAGTACGTATTACTGTGGAATGTTAAAAAGTGTAGGTACGGCATTGTGGCCCGCAGTACTGTGTATGTGTGTGCGTGTGTTCTCTTGGGCGGAGCGTGCGTGTGCTTCGGGGTCTACCTACATCGGTATCCACACATCTATTGTGCATCGTACAAATAAAAAACGTGTATATATATATATATATCTATAAATATATATATATATATATATATATATATATATATATATATATATATATATATATATATATAGCAGAACAGACAGATACGGGACGAGGGACTCGGTAAAGATACATATCAAGGTTGCAGTCGTCATTGCCAGTGCTATTCGGCTTTTTTCGAAATATTTAATAGGGCCGAATGACGTGTGCTTGTCACGTTTCTTTGATACATGGATGAATAAGCGAAAATATAGGTTGAGAAAAAATGCGCCGTTTTTCCTGGAGCGGGACTCGAACCCACATCTCCGCATAACCGGTGCGGTGCGTTCGCCATTACGCTATCCCGCAGCGGCTTCTCTCTCGACTTTAAAGCGGGGGTTTATATTTACAAGAGCTCTGAGGCCGGTCAACTAGCGCCGCCCCTCGACTACCGCGGGAGACGTAGAACGGTATCTTTCCCAGCGGCCGCCACGTAGACCGTGGTCGGAGGTCAGGGTTAGCAATTGGCATATCCGAACTGCTGGAGCCAGTGCCGCGTAATGCATGTAGCAGAACAGAAAGATACGGGACGAGGGACTCGGTAAAGATACATATCAAGGTTGCAGTCGTCATTGCCAGTGCTATTCGGCTTTTTTCGAAATATTTAATAGGGCCGAATGACGTGTGCTTGTCACGTTTCTTTGATACATTGATAAATAAGCGAAAATATAAGTTGAGAAAAAATCCGCCGTTTTTCCGGGCACTAGTTGACCGGCCTCAGAGCTCTTGTAAATATAAACCCCCGCTTTAAAGTCGAGAGAGAAGCCGCTGCGGGATAGCGTAATGGCGAACGCACCGCACGGGTTATGCGGAGATGTGGGTTCGAGTCCCGCTCGCGGAAAAACGGCGGATTTTTTCTCAACTTATATTTTCGCTTATTTATCAATGTATCAAAGAAACGTGACAAGCACACGTCATTCGGCCCTATTAAATATTTCGAAAAAAGCCGAATAGCACTGGCAATGACGACTGCAACCTTGATATATATATATATATATATATATATGTATATATATATATATAGTGAAAGAAGTCGACTGACACGTTTCCTGGGAAACGTGACAGTCGACTTCTTTCACTATTTTTATACTGGCCCATCGAACCTTATGATCTCTCTCTTTCTCTCTCTCTCTCTCTCTCTCTCTATATATATATATATTTTTTTTTTCTTCACTTTCTTTCTTTCTTTCCAAATTCTTAATCTGTTTCAATGATCTACCACATCCTCCCCTTTGCTTTCCGAGGTTTTCTCGACTGCCAACCCTTATTTCTGTGTTATTTTCAACGAGCCCCTCATTTCCTATTCTGATTCGCTACATGCATAGCGAGGGCCTCTGTTCTGGCAGTCTTGTTGCCAAAGGGAGCTTAAGAGGGTTCAAAGCTGGTCGACCACTCTGGACATGTCGTAGACACTCGAGTCACGACCCGGGGGTTAAAAAGAAGGTCCCCTTCACCCCGATTAGTCCGAATGGCGCTGGCTACCACCCCCAAGCACAGGAAACAAACATACCTAACATAAATACCCCAGAAAGTGAATGGGAAAATCGCCCCGCCGGTAGCGTAGTGGTTATCGCACCAGACCGGTATTCTGGAGGTCGTGGGTTCGGATCCCACCTGGCGGGCATTTTTTCTTCACTTTCTTTCTTTCTTTCCAAATTCTTAATCTGTTTCAATGATCTACCACATCCTCCCCTTTGCTTTCCGAGGTTTTCTGGACTGCCAACCCTTATTTCTGTGTTATTTTCAACGAGCCCCTCATTTCCTATTCTGATTCGCTACATGCATAGCGAGGGCCTCTGTTCTGGCAGTCTTGTTGCCAAAGGGAGCTTAAGAGGGTTCAAAGCTGGTCGACCACTCTGGACATGTCGTAGACACTCGAGTCACGACCCGGGGGTTAAAAAGAAGGTCCCCTTCACCCCGATTAGTCCGAATGGCGCTGGCTACCACCCCCAAGCACAGGAAACAAACATACCTAACATAAATACCCCAGAAAGTGAATGGGAAAATCGCCCCGCCGGTAGCGTAGTGGTTATCGCACCAGACCGGTATTCTGGAGGTCGTGGGTTCGGATCCCACCTGGCGGGCATTTTTTCTTCACTTTCTTTCTTTCTTTCCAAATTCTTAATCTGTTTCAATGATCTACCACATCCTCCCCTTTGCTTTCCGAGGTTTTCTCGACTGCCAACCCTTATTTCTGTGTTATTTTCAACGAGCCCCTCATTTCCTATTCTGATTCGCTACATGCATAGCGAGGGCCTCTGTTCTGGCAGTCTTGTTGCCAAAGGGAGCTTAAGAGGGTTCAAAGCTGGTCGACCACTCTGGACATGTCGTAGACACTCGAGTCACGACCCGGGGGTTAAAAAGAAGGTCCCCTTCACCCCGATTAGTCCGAATGGCGCTGGCTACCACCCCCAAGCACAGGAAACAAACATACCTAACATAAATACCCCAGAAAGTGAATGGGAAAATCGCCCCGCCGGTAGCGTAGTGGTTATCGCACCAGACCGGTATTCTGGAGGTCGTGGGTTCGGATCCCACCTGGCGGGCATTTTTTCTTCACTTTCTTTCTTTCTTTCCAAATTCTTAATCTGTTTCAATGATCTACCACATCCTCCCCTTTGCTTTCCGAGGTTTTCTCGACTGCCAACCCTTATTTCTGTGTTATTTTCAACGAGCCCCTCATTTCCTATATATATATATATATATAGCGAATCGGAAAAGGAAATGAGGGGCTCGTTGAAATTACACAGAAATAAGAGTTGGCAGCAAAGAAAACCTCGGAAAGCAAAGGGGAGGATGTGGTGGGTCTTTAACATCGATAACGAATTTGGAAATAAAGAAAGCGGAGGAAAAAAAATTCCAAATTCCAAATTCTTTATCTGTTTCAAAGACCCACCACATCCTCCCCCTTACTTTCCGAGGTTTTCTTGGCTGCCAACTCTTGTTTCTGTGTTATTTTTAAGGAGCCCCACATTTCCAATTCTGATTCACTACATGAATAGCGAGGGCCTCCGTTCTGGCAGTCTTGGTGCCATAGGAAGCGTAAGAGGGTTCAACGCTGGTCGACAACTCTCGACATGTCGTAGACACTCGAGTCATGGCCCGGAGGTTAAAAAGAAGGTCCACTTCACCCCGAGTAGTCCGAGTGACCCTGGCTACCACCCCCAAGGACAGAAAAAAAAACTAAATAACTAAATACCCAGAAAGTGGAGAGAAAAATCGCCCCGCCGGTAGCCTTGTGGTTATCGCACGAGACCGGCACTCTGGAGGTGGTGGGTTCGGATCCCACCTGGCGGGCATTTCTTCTCCACTTTTTTTCCTTGTTTCCAAATTTATTATCTGCTTCAATGACCCACCACATCCTCCCCTTTGCTTTCCGAGGTTTTCGTGACTGCCAACTCTTATTTCTATATATATATATATATATATATATATATAATGTAAGTAGAGACCGAGGCAAACGATACAGAAATTGAAAATAAAAATTACAGTTTCCTTACGATTCAGGAAGAGCACTTCCTGAAGAAAGGAAGAAAGGAAGTCCTCTTCCTGAAAGGTGAGTAAACTTTTATTTTTATTTTTAATGGTTGTCTCGTTTGTCTCGGCCTCTACTTACCTTATTTTTCCGCGCTCTGTGTGAGTTTTTATGTTTCCAGAGTATATATATATATTTTTTTTTTTGTTTCGAGACTATATATATATGTATATATATATACAACCTTCTTTGCCCTTGAATATCTCCCCCTCCATACTCCCAAACCAAACCGGTTTCTCAAGTCCACTTCCTTTTCTCCTCTCGTACGGGGACATACCCCAATATATAGCCTGCCAGCCAGGCGAGGGTTTGCCCTCACGAAGGCACATCTGTTTGCTGAAACGTTGGCAACAATCGTGGTTTCTACCTTGTTTGAAGTTTTCTTTTCTTATATCTATATTTATATATATAGTTGAGAAAATGGTTGACTCACGAATCAAAACAAAAGCAGTGGTTTACAGACGTTTCGAGTGGAGGACCAGTATTGATCTGAGTAATATACAACCTGGAAGCACGTACGCTTATATAGGTGCAGAACGTGTCCTACAGTGCACCCTTGTTAAGAACATTTGCGTGTTGGGGTGAGGGAACAGGGAAAGGCAGGAAACTATACCGGTCTGGTGCGTAGTGGTCATCGCACGAGACCGGCATTTTCGAGGTCGTGGGTTCGTATCCGACCTGGCGGGCATTTTGCTACACTTTCTTTCTGAATTCGTCATCTGTTTCAATTATCAACTACATTCTCCCCTTTGCGTTCCGGGGTTTTCTTTACTGCCAACCCTTATTTCTGCCTTAATTCAACGAGCCCCTCATTTCCCATTCTGATTCGCTACATGCATAGCGAGGGCCTCTGTTCTGGCAGTCTTCGTGCCATAGGGAGCTTAAGAGGGTTTAACGCTCGTTGACCAACCTCGACATGTCGTGGACACTCGATTCACGGCACGGGGGTTGAAAAGAAGGTCCCCTTCACCCCGAATTGTCCGAGTGGCGCTGCCTACCACCCGCAAGCGCAGGAAACAAAAATACTGTTGCGCAGCAGGGAAAATACCTATTCGCAAGTAATAAACGAATGATTCTTTATTGGCAGAAAATTACCAAGGCAAATTCAGACAGGCAGCTAGGTCTTTCAGCTCGTGCACACGCTAGTCCACCAGAGCGTCTTCCTCGATAGCTAGCTAGGCTGCCGCGCAACCATGGCACATGCCCACCTTGGAGGGATTGCGCCCTTTGCAAGTCAAGTCTCTGGAGAGCTCATTTCTCGGTCAGCTAATTTCTGTAATAACAGCCGCGCGGCATTGCTCCCCCGGAGGATAAGCACCGAGTCGGTGCTGCGTAGCTACGATGTGTGGACGATGTCACTCCATAGTTGAGAGCTATAAGTAACGACGGGGACGATTTCATACCGTAACGTCCGTAACTGGACAGAGTACTTTGTAAGGGCCAGCATAGCAGGAAAGCTGCTTCTCAGAAAGTCCCACACGACGAGTCGGACACCATAGGAAGACACGGGACCCTGGTGAAAGTGCACAACGCGGTGACGTTCATCATAGCTTTTCTTCTGGCTGACGTGTGAAACGGCGAGGTGGGAACGGGCAAGCTGACGTGCTTCATCGGCTCGAGCGATTCTTCGTGGTCATATTCGGTGCACGGGTGTGTAGTGGGAGACAAAAGGGTATCGAGCGGCATGGCCGGTTCCCTCCCGTACAGAACGTAAATGGGTGGGAAGCCTGCAGTGTCGTGGCGGGAGGAATTATACGTGAAGCTCACGAAGAGGAATTATACCGGAAGGTGACGGAAGTCAGTGCAATGTCCCAGCCGCTGTGATCAGTAGACACGTACATGGCGAGCATGTCGGTAAGGGTTCTATTAAAACGCTCAGTAAGGTCATTTGTTTGTGCGTGGTAAGCTCTAGTCACCTTTTGGCGAATCGAACATAAGCTGAGTATGTCCGCAATCACTTCAGACAGAAAACTTCGACCATGGTCTGTAAGAAGCCGCTGAAAAGTGCCGTTGTTCAGTATGACATGGTAGAGAAGAAAATCCGCCACGTCAGTTGCACAGCTTGTGGGTAGCGCACGGGTGATGGCAAAGCGGGTCGCATGCTCGGTAACGACAGCAATCCATTTGTTTCCGGATGTAGACAAGGTGAAGGGCCCGAGTAAATTCAATCCGATCCGAAAAAAGGTTCAGTGGGGATTTCAAGTGGCTGTAACTGGACTGCTTGTAGCTTGGAGGGTAGCTTACTGAGTTGGCACAGGTAACATTCACGCACATAACGCTGCACTGAGTGGTACGTATTTTCCTGAAAAAACGATGTCGCACGCTGTCGTAGGTGCAGGTCACTCCGAGATGGCGGGTCATAGGTGCGTGATGAAGCTGGTGCAGCACTGTGCGACGTAGGTGTTCCGGAACGATGAGCAGGTTATCCGGACCATCCGAGCGAACGTTGAGCCGATATAAGACTATCGTGTATAACAACGCAGTGGAGGGAGGGGTCAGCGGAACCAAGGTTAACGCGGTCAATGGTGGAGCGCCGAGAAGGGTCGCGCCGCTGTTCTTCGCCAATGTTCAGGAAGTCGCAGACCGCCAGGACACAAGTGTCAGTGCCGTCCGCCGAGCATTCCGCAGGGCTGACCGGGTTTCGAGATAAACAGTCGGTGTCCTTATGTAGGCGTCCGGACTTGTGTATCACCGAAAAAAAAGTATTCCTGAAGGCGCACCTCTTAGCGGCCAAGCGGACCGGTAGGATCCTTCAAGGAGTAGTGCCAGCACAGTGCGTGATGGTCATTCCCCACTACGAAGCGCTGACCATATACGTAGGGGCGGAGTTTGCCGGCTGCCCACACTAGAGCAAGGCCTTTGCGCTCAGTTGTAGAGTAAGTGCGCTCCGAGGGCATAAGGAGGTGGCTGGCGTATGCGACCATTCGATCAACACCTGCTTGGCGTTGGGCCAATACAGCTCCAATGCCGTAGCCACTAGCGTCCGTGCGAATTTCAATGAGAACAGAGGCATCGAAGTGAGCCAAAATTGGCGTTGAGATCAAGAGTCCAATCAGTGTGGAGAATGTATGATTTTGGTCTGAGCCCCATATAAACGGTTTGCTCTTCTGAAGGAGATCGGTAAGAGGGCGAGCGATAATAGCAAAATTTTTGATGAAGCGGCAGAAGTACGAGCATAAAGCAATACAGCTACGGACGTCTTTAGGGGAGCGGGGCTCAGGGAAATTGCGAACGACATTTATTTTTTCAGGGTGAGGTCGAACTCCTGTGGAATCAGCCATGTGGCCGACGATAGTAAGCTGGTGGCATCCGAAGCGACCTTACTTGGCGTTTGAGCTGGAAACTGGCCCGACGAAAAGCTGATCGTGTTTTAAAGAGGCGGTAGATATGGCTGTCAAAGGTGGGCGAGAAAACGATGACGTCGTCGAAATAACAAAGGCAAATGGACCATTTCAACCAGCGTAAAACTGAGTCCATCATTCGTTCAAAAAGAGCCGCCTCATTACAGATGCCAATAGCATCACTTTAAAGTGATAAAGGCCATCGGGTGTCACAAAAGCGGTCTTAACTCGGTATTTTTCGTCCACTGAAATTTGCCAAAAGCATAATCATAGGTATATTGATGAAAAATATTTGGCTCCATGCACAAAATCAAGGGCATCATTAATGCGTGGTAGACGGTAAACGTCTTTCTTTGCTCTGTTTAGATGTCGGTAATCAACGCAGAACCACCAGGTGCGTTTTTACGAGTACGACGGGAGATGCCCACGGGCTGTACGAAGTTTCTACGATGTCCTTGTCGAGCATCTTGTCGACTTCCTGCTATATCACGAGCCGTTCAGCCTGCGGCACATGGTACGGACGCCTAGGGATTGGGTTTGCATTACCAGTGTTTATCCGGTGCTTGACAGAAGAAGCATTGCACAATTCGCGGTCACCACAGTCAAATATGTCTTTATAGGAATCCAAAAGGCCGCAGAGTACGTCAACTTATGCTGATGGAAGTCCGGAGGCAATCATGTCTACTAGCGCGTCGTCCTGCCAAGTCCCCGCAAGGGTCTCGTTGATAGGGCTCGATGGTGCGTCCTCCGATAGAGGGGAAACTTGATCACCGTCCAAAGGGCGAAGGGTTGCCAGAGAAACACCCTGGGGCAGCACTTGCATTGACAACCCAAAGAACACAAAAGAGAGGCTGTTCACGTTATCAGTTATTGCCACTATGGTGCGGGGAAGAGTGGCGTCGCGCTCTATCAGCACGGAGCGTATCGGCAAACACGACGTAGTGACCATTAGGTACGGGCGGCCGCGATGACAAGGGCACCAATGTCAGGGTTCCTGCCAGCAGACGGACGTTTCTTTGGCAATAAAAGCGTGGCGCTGGTTTATCGCCTGCTGTTGACAAAAGAAGCAGCTCTAAACGGAGGACACCAGAGGAGCAGTCTATAAGGTGTGGGGATTGCGACTTTCACGCGAACCCCTTTCTGGCTAGCTTCCCATCGCGGCCGGCGCACAACGCACCTCGCTCACGCGACGGGAACGATACGGGAGGGCGCCAGTGACCGGACGGTTTTTTGTCGCCCTGGCGGAGGCGTTGACCCTTTTCCCCTCTGCCTTACCCGAGAACCAGTCCTTCCTCAATACTAGCGCCACCAAAAGGCGAGGTCTGGTGGGTTGTCGTATGACGAGAGGACGCTCTCTTGTCTTGGGGATCCGGTAGCGCGCGGACGGTGTGGCGCGCTTGTCCTGACCTGGGGAACGCGCCACAATGGGACGCGTCCGGACGAGCTGGGAGACTGCAACCGCGCTCGCACTCGGCCCCGCTCCGCTGCTCCGGTATGCCATCGGTGAGTCGAACCATCTCGATCTCTAGCGTTGTTTAATGTCTCGCTCCCAGTGTTACCGTTATGGCTTACGATTAGTCTGTATGCAGTATATTTGATTTGCACATTGCAATAAATGCTGCCATTGATGTTTTGCCCTCGCCGCCTCCTCCCTCTGTCTGTCTCCGCAAACAACGGACCCGTCCGAAGCCGGCGCTTGCAAGGCATGTTTGCTGAGCGCAGATGGCTGCGGGGTGGGAAATCACTAGTGTGTGAAATGTAGAACCCCACATCTGGCGCCCCAACGTGAGGCCTTGTTTGCGGAGACGAGCAGGAGGCACGGCACCATCCTTTGTTCTCACGTCGGACGATCCGAGGACAGACAACAGACTTCAGGCCTAACTGATTGGAGCGAGTTATTAGCAGAGGCCAACTTTCCTGAGAGTGAGGCGAAATATTTATTTCTGCGGCGTTTTTAATTTGTTAAGCGCCGAGTTTGCAGCAATCGTGTATATGGCAGGACATCGCTGCCAGTTAACACGTGGTCTCCGACTTTTTGTCGGGACGTTGTTGTTTATGGAAACAAGCGTTTCCGAGTTTGCATCCACGCGAGGCCGGGAGCCCGCGCCGTTGTGTCAGCCCGAAGTGAGTGTGTACGGAAGCTGCAATTTCGGTCCCAGTTTTCTTTCGTTTTGTCGACTCTGGGAGTCGAGGCTCTGGGAGCCGTGCGGCCGGGCCACGTGTGCCGCAAAAAGCTAGCTGGTATTGCAGCCTGGCACGGGCGCTCCGATACCGCTGATTGCGCGGTAGGCGCCGTTCACTCATAAGCTGTTCGTGTTACAGCGAGCGTATAGGACCCTAAAAAGCAGATGTCTCCTCACGGCTGCACGTACGGGCGCGTTCAGGGTTTCTTTCGTTTGGTCTGTTTTATTTTGGTGTGTTGTTGAATGCGGGTCGTTTGCCGAAGTGAGTGACCCGAAGGCTTTCGCAGCCGGTCCTCCCAGACGAAGGCACGACCTTGGGAACAATACGATGCGCATGGAGCGCTTCCCCTCTTTTGTTGATCGCCTCGCGCGAGAGAAAGGAATCTCTCCCGCCTCAGGAAAGACTTGCTTTGACCCCTCGCTGCTTGAAAAACTGCTTTCCGCAGCGTAGTTGTCGCGCCACGCGGGCGACGGGACAGAAGGGGGGCCTCATCCCTCTTCCACTGACGGGGACAATTACGCGAGGCAAACTTTGCGCCCGATGATGGTAACGTCATAGGAGCCTTCTTGTTCGGCTCGAGAGACCAAGCTCTGTTCACTTAAAGTACGCGCCTATGTGTTGAAACGTATTTCAGCATTTTTACGCAAGCGGCGTTCGTGTGTGTGAACATAGGGCTGTCGTTGGGAGCAAGTACTGTTTCCGCGTTCATGTGTATGAACGAAGTGTTACTGATGTGAGCGAATACTGCTTTCGCATTTGTGTGGTTAAGCATAGCGCCGGGCGGGCGATGCGACCATGTGTGTTCTTTGTGCCCTGTACCGTATAGGGGTAGGACAGGTTCTAGCTCTGTTGACATTTTCATAGCGGTTGCATTGCTGAGAAACTTAGCAGCTGAACCATCGGATTGTGTCACGTTATCGATGCAATCGAGTTCGTATTCTCCCTACCCTGCACGCTGCAGGGTTAAGACTATTTGGCGTGCTTTGTTGACGCTAACAAGCGGGTAAGTATGCCGAAGCCTTGGCAGTTGTGATACTCGACATCGAACCACATGATCGTTGGGATCAAAGGGCTACTGCGGCCTGTTTTTTCCTGCCCTATACATTGTAGGGTTTGGATTGTTTATTGGGCTTTGTTCACATTAACAGAGCGATGGCAATGCTGCCAACTCGGCAGTTGCCGTTAGGATCGCGCCACAAAGGCGGTGCGATCGGAGAGCTATTTTTTCTGCCGTACACTGAAGGTGCGGGGAGTTTCTTTGTACAGCTAAGCCACCCCGGCTTGGACCACATGACGGAGCGTGTTTATGCTGCTGTCTAATGTTCCGGGCGAGCTGCCGAGCCTGCTGAAGCGGTGCGGTACAGCATGCCGTCACCAGCCTGGCTGAGAGAGTCGGCAGTCTGGTGGCTTGGCGGCCACGGGCCATCACGAATGTGCCGCCACTTGAGCAACGCTTGCTTGGGTTGGCTGGGGCGATTCTTCCCGGAGCTACCTGCCTGCAGACATCAGCGGGCGACGACCGGGCCTGCTGGTACACAACCAGCTGTGGCATTGGACGAGTGGAAGCCGGCGTAGGCAACACGATGCAGTGACAAACGATTTAATCGACGAACGAACTTTTCGTCGCCTCTAGTCCTGTATTCAGCTGTTACCGGCGTACGCAAGGAATTTAGCAGGGAGGGATGTGGGGATTGCGACTTTCACGGAAAGCCCTTTCTGGCTATCTTCCCATTGCGGCCGGCGCACAACGCACCTCGCTCACGCGACGGGAACAATACGGGAGGGCGCCAGCGACCGGACGGTTTGTTGTCGCCCTGGTGGAGGAGTTGACCCTTTTCCCCTCTGCCTTACCCGAGAACCAGTTCTTCCTCAATACTAGCGGCACCAAAAGGCGAGGTCTGGTGGGTTGTCGTATGACGAGAGCACGCTCTCTTGTCTTGGGGATCCGGTAGCGCGTGGACGTTTCGGCGCACTTGTCCTGACCTGGGGAACACGCCACAATGGGACGCGTCCGGATGAGCTGGAAGACTGCAACCGCGCGCGCACTCCGCCGCGCTCCGCTGCTCCGGTATGCCATCGGTGAGTCGAACCATCTCGATCTCTAGCGTTGTTTAATGTCTCGCTCCCAGTGCTACCTTTATGGCCCACGATTAGTCTGTATGCAGTATATTTGATTTGCACATTGCAATAAATGCTGCCATTGATGTTTTGCCCTCGCCGCCTCCTGCCTCTGTCTGTCTCCGCAAACAATGGACCCGTCCGCAGCCGGCGCTCGCAAGGCATGTTTGCTGAGCGCGGATGGCTGCGGGGTGGGAAATCACTAGTGTGTGAAATGTAGAACCCCACAAAGGGTAGCATGTTCCGACAAAAATTCAAGACCAAATGTAACGTCGTGGAGACAATTTTGAATGACTGTGAAGTGGACGGGGATTGGTGGCCGGAAATTTCAACGCGAGTAGTGCACAGCCCAGAGACGACCGGCATGCGTTCGTCGCAAACAGGTATGATACTGGTTGTGGCAGGTGTAAGGAATGTTCGCAGTTGGCGGCGGATATTAGAGTTCATTACAGAAATTTTGGCTATAGTGTCAATAGGGCACGTACACACGCGCCATCTAAATAAACGTCGCGTAAATTTTTCCCTGCAGGTAACGGCAGATTCCCTGCAGATTTCCCTGCAAATTTCCTTGCAGGTATTAGATTCTGTGGACTGGTCGTCAATGCAGGTCACCTGCAAGCGCTGCATCTCTTAGCTTTCCGGCGAATCGTCGTAAGGAGTGGGTGAGGACAAGTGTGGTAAGCGGAACGGAAAGCGTGTGTGGCCAACACCTAGGACGTTCAGATAGCTGGATCAGGCTGTGGGAAGAGCAGGAAGACGAGGAAAAAAGAGGGGACGGGCTAACCGAAGCTCCAGGCCGGCGAGAAGACACGGCGTACCTCTCGTCCTTGTTCCGGAGGAGCGCTCAAACAGCTCTGGTGCCCGCTTGCCTCGCGGCGTAGGCCTGAGGAACACAACTTCTCAGCAGTCTCGGCCAGTCACCGACGCTGACATCCGAGCCTGGACTGGGGTTTGGTGAGACGCCGCGAGGACATTCTCCAGAGACGTGTTTTGCGTAACTGCCCGTCTGTGTGTGTTGGGTCCTGGGAACTAATCGCCAGTCTTTCATTTCGTGGTCTTGTCTTTGCGTTGGAAATACAAGTGCTGGCAACGTGCAACGGAGCGAGTCGTAGGTCTGGTGCGAGATACTAGTTGGACTCCTGATCATTACAAAGCGGCGCCACGGCGGGAAGCGCGAATTGCGACGTTGCTGGGACGGTGAGCGGTCAAAAGGAGAGGCCGAAATTCGGGAGGGACCGTGTGGTTGGCGTCGAGTCGAGAACGAACGGTGGGCATCGTTGGCGTACTGAATCTGGGTAGGCCCGGCGGCTAGGCTGAAGATAACGGCTTTGGCAGTATCTCGCAACATGGCCAGCCCTAATGCAGTTGAAGGAAATCGGTCTGTCGTCCCACGTCCTCCATTCAGCTGGATTCCTGTAATTGGACGGGGGATAAGTATTTCGGCTTGCCGTTCGGAAAGGAGTCGCGTGGCTGCCAGGATGGTTCACAGCGAAGGCGGAGCGTATGGCCAGGTGGTTGTCGATTTCCTGACGTAAGACGGCTCGGATAAAACGGGATGGACGGGTCGTTGCTCTCAGATGCGTGCTGAAATAGGGAGGCTGGTGCCATTGCCTCGAGCTCGCGTCGTATGATGCGCGTCAGACCTTGAGTAGCATCTCGGCCAATGTAAGACGGGTAATGTCGACGATAGGGTACATGGTGCTCACAGGGAGATGTCGGAGCCGTGTTCGGCAGTCGAGTGAACGGTGCTGCGATGCGATGACATTTGGCCTGCTCAAACCTCTGACATTTCTTTGATAATTGCCCTGACACTGGTGCGGTCTTTGCAGTGCAGCAAGTGAAGGGCGTCATCCGCTACTTCTTTAAGCACATGGCCTACTTTCTCGACCTCTGTCATCTGGGCGTCAGCCTTCATGCAGAGGGGCAGCACGTCCTAGATATAGGGCACGTAGGACTCGGTGGTTGTCTGTGCACACGTCGCTAGTTGCTTTTTCGCCCCTGGCTGACGTCGTTCTGATTGGCCAAATATTTCCCTCAATCGGGACTTGCAATCGCCCCAGCTCTTAAGGTTGTGCTCGGTCGTTCCATACTAGACCTGTGGTGTCCCCCTCAAGTAATTTCCTATGATGGCATCCATAATTGTTGGATCCCACCGGTTGTGGCAACTGACGCGCTCACACATCTTGAGCCAATCCTCAACATCGGCGCCATCGTTGAGGAAGCCGGGCTCGCGAGGGTGGGAGATGATGACAAACGATGACGCAAATCTAGAGGCTCTAGAAGTCAACATCGTTCCTTCTGGGATGCGGCGACCGCTCCGAAGCTCCATTTTCGGTAGCACCTACACCATAGATGTTGCCAAGCAGGAAAAACGCCTATTCACAAGTAAAAACGAATGATTCTATATTGGCAGATAATGATCAAGGCAAATTCAAACAGGAAGCTAGATCCTCCAACTCGTGCACACGCTAGTCCACCAGAGCGTCTTCTTCTTCCTCGATGGCTAGCTAGGCTGCCGCACAACCATGGCACACGCCCACTTTGGCAGGATTGCGCCCTTTGCAAGTCGAAACTCTGGTCAGCTCATTTCTGGGTTAGCTTATTCTTCTAATAACCGCCACGTGGAAATACCCGAACATAAATACCCCAGAAAGTCGAGGGGAAAATAGCCCCACCGGTAGCGCAGTGGTGATCGCACCAGACCGGTATTCTGCAGGTTGTGCGTACGGATTCCACCCTGCGGGCATTTTTCTTCCAGTTTCGTTCTTTAAATTTTCTTCATCTGTTTCAATTAGCAACCACAATCTCCCCTTTGCTTTCCGAGGTTTTCTTGACTGCCAACCCTTATTTATGTCTTAATTCAACGCGTCCCTCATTGACCATTCTGATTCGCTACATACATAGCCAGGGCATCTGTTCTGGCACTCTTGGTATCATAGGGAGCTTAAGACGGTTTAAGGCTTGTCGACCACTCTCAACATGTTGTAGATACTCTAGTCATGGTATGTGGGTTAAAAAGAAGGTCCCCTTTCCCCCGAGTAGTCAGAAGGGCGCTAACCACCACCCCCAAGCGCAGGAAACCAAAATACCTTGATATATATACCCCAGAAAATGTACGGAAATATAGCCCCGCGGGCAGCGTAGTGGCCATCGCCCCAGACCGGTTTTTTGGAGGTCGTAGGTACAGATTCTACCCGGCAGGCATTTTTCCTTCACTTTATTTCTTTAAATTTTCTTCATCTGTTTGAATTACCAACCACATTCCCCCCTTTGCTATCCTAGGTTTTTTACTGCCAACCCTTATTTCTCATCCTAATTCAACGAGCCCCTGATTTCCTATTCAGATTCGCTATATGCTTAGCCAGGGCCTCTGTTCTGGTAGTCTTGGAGCCATAGGGAGCTTAAGAGGATTTAACGCTGGTCGATCACTCTCGACATGTCGCAGACACTCGAGTTACGGCACTGGACTTACGTTATAAAGAAGGTCCCGTTAATCACGAGTAGTATGAGTGGCGCTGCCTACCACTCCAAAAGCGCAGGAAACAAAAATTCCTTAACATAATTACCCCACGAGTGGAGCGCAAAATCGCCCCGCCGGTAGTGTAGTGGTCTTCTCACCAGACCGGTATTCCCGAAGTCGTGGGTTTGTATCGCACCTGGCAGGTATTTCTTCCACCAATTTCCCAATTTCCCAATTCTTCAATGGTTTCAATTATCCACCGCATTCTCTCTTTTGCGTTCCGGTGTTTTCTTGACTGCCAACCCTTATTTCTCTCTTAATTCAACGAGCCCATCATTTCTATTCTGATTCGCTGCGTGCATAGCGAGGGCCTCTGTTCTGGCAGTCTTGGTGGATTAGGGAGCTTAAGAGGGTTCAACACTGGTCGACCACTCTCGACATGTTGTAGACACTCTAGTCATGGTACGGGGGTTAAAAACAATGGCCTCTTCACCACCAGTAGCCCGAGTGGCGCTGGCTACCACGCTCAAGGGCAGGAAAAAATACGTTAACATAAATACCCCAGAAAGTGGAGGGTAAAATAGCCCCGCCGGTAGCGTAGTGGTCATCGCACCAGACCGGTATTCTGGAGGTCGTGGGTTCAGATTACACCCGGCGGTCATTTTTTCTCCACTTTCTCTCTTTCCATATTCTTCACAGGTTTCAATTATCAACCGCGTTCTCCCCATAGCTTTCCGAGGTTTTCTTCGCTGCCCACCCTTATGTCTATAATAATTCAACGACCCCCTCATTTGCTATGGCCGTCTGAATGCCGTCTTAATGGGGGATATTGGTGTGGCACAGTTTCTGAAGTGAGTCCGGGTGCAGGCCGCCCGCCGCCCTCAATATCCAGCGGAGCCACGTTATATTTGCTTCAAGCGGTCCGGTGGAGGACGTATTTGGGGAAAAACTGCATCCTGGAGCGTGCGGATGCAATGGAACAAGGCTTTCTGCAGCCAATCGGGGAGAAGCTTCTTAGCTCCAATCTGCCACATTTTTGAAAGGAAAAAGGAACCAATCACGGAAGACACAAAGTTCTAACTCGAAGGCGCCCGTTTCTGGCAAAAGAATTACTGTTGAGAATAAAGTAAAGATGTACAAACACGAAAGGGAAAAAGACAGGCGGTCGTTTGAACGAGAGCGGGGTTCGGAGAACAGAGCGGCCCGCGTAGACGCAACGGGGGTCGGAGACGCCCCTGCGGCGGGCGTGGTAACCTAACCCTCGCAACAGCCGTGTCCCCGGTCGCTCAGCGCGGAGACACACTCACCGGTCCGTTTCTCAGAAAAAAGGCCGCCAGGGCCTAGTCGCGTCCGAAGAGCTTTCACCAAAAACACTTGGGAGGAAGAGCCCTTGCTGCGGGCACAGAACTCAAAACAACTAGAAAACATTACCAGACCTCGGCATCGCCACAATCACAATATATATATATATATATATATATATATATATATATATATATATATATATATATATATATATATATATATATATATATATATATATATATATATATATATATATATATATATATATATATATATATATATATATATATTTATATATATAAATATATATATATACACGACCACAAATATTTTGTAATGCGCCTTCTACACTTTCAGTACAACGTTGCACACGAATACAGCTTTATTCAAAGCACTTTCAACAAAAGCCAAGCAACTGGAAAAGAAGAAACTCAAGAAACACCATTAAAATTAAGCAAACAGCCGTTGCAAACCTGCGCTCGGAGGATGTGCAAACTTCCTTACACCTTGCTGATCTATACAGAACCTTTTCTCATATGTCAGTTTCGGGATGTCTATGCCGAGCTCAGCTTTGTGAGGCCCTTCTTATGTGTTTCTTGGAATCCAAGTTGGCTCGCTGACAGTGCTGCCTCAAACGCATGTTTACATAGTAATGCAGCAGCAACGCGGTCACTTCTTTGGGCTCGTGGGAAGGAAGAAATAGTGTGGGAGTGTTGAGCGCGCATTGAAGAGAAGAACGTGGGAAGAGCGGCGCTGGCACTTCGTACCTTATGTTACTACATTTCAGTTGAAAACAAAGCGCTTTTTTCCCTTGGCCGAAATATCTCAGTGCTACAAGTTATTTTACCACAGCACGCTGCTAACAGCGCCCACGGCATGGCTGCGCCGCAGATCACCATCCACGGCATCGAGCCGCACTTCGCGATCAGCTGGGCCCCCACGCCGCGGCGCCCTCTACAATTGCGCAATTTGCGCCGCTGCTAGCCCCGCACATGATCTGATCGCGGCGGCTCTAGAGGGGACGGCGGAGTGTCACCACCTAAACTATCTTAAACCATGCGGTGGCCTATCCTTAGCAAGCTTAGGGCTAGTTAGGTATATGTTTGCTATGTATGTTCCTAATAGAGTTTCTACAGGGTGTAGTTTGTTGTCAGTTTGATGTATCCCATGTTTTCTGCCAATATTTAAGGAGAGACCTTCATGCCACTGGTTTCAGGTTGAGTAGAGGACTTTCACAGTGGGTATAGGGTGTTTCCACGTTGCTGCGGACAGCCGCTACACCACTATTCTGGTTAGCGGTTTTCTTTCACAGAATGGCGCTCTGATACTGAACCCAGCAAACAATTACTTTTAGTTTTGAGATATAGGTAGAGAATAAAGACCTAATTAGGCAATGGAGAACGTAGTTATTGTTTCTTTAAACGTTTCTAAGTCTCTAACTGCACCCAAGAGTTTGTAAAGATACTGGAGTGTTGTGTTTTGGCATGTATGATGTGCTGTACTGCCATTGAAATGCCATACGCTTCTGTCGTGAATATACTACTGATTATGTGTAATGCCCTCGGGCTGAAAAAATTTGGATCCTGTGCCGCACCTGACACCGCACAAGGAAACTTGGATGCTGCAGTGTAAAAGGCGGTGTACTGGTATTGGTCTTTCAGCTCTAAAATTGTTGCATTATTATCTGTATGGTGCGTTTGGTTTGTCCACAGACTAAAACGACATGTCCCAAGAGATTGCTGACCTGTCCCAATACGCGACGAACTCAGCAATAGGCGACTTCATGCTCTCCTCGAAAAAAATCTGTAGTTCCTCCCCATGCTATCTCACTTTCAAGAACGGACCAGGTGAAGATTTATGGGGCTGTGTGCAGTTGAGTGGACGAAATGTCGTTCAGGATAAAATTACAAGAGTGATTTTTTATTGAGGTTACCTAATGGCAGAGAACCATGGTATGAAAGTGCACAGGTGTTTGAGGCTCCCTATATCGCACTCTGCGAATAGAATTTTAAACGGGCTAGTCCGTAAAGCTACGGATGCACGACGTACCCCCAACTGAAGTACTGGGTCCAACATTTTCAATGCGCTTACAGGCAAATCCATAGACGACACTCCCATAGCCTAACCGTAAGCCAACAATACTGGTAAAAACCAACTAAACGAGTATTTGGTTGTCTGCTCTGTAAGAGTAACGCGAGAGGACCTTCGGGATTTTCAGTGTTCTTCAGCATTTAAGTTTCAGATGTCTTCTATTTGGATTTAATGCCAGTTTTACATAAAGTACCACGCCTAAATTTGGGGTGCCTTCTTGAGAGGAGTGGAAAACTTTTAGGGTTAGTGTCAGCGTCCGTGTGGATCCCACGCCTTGTCGAAAATACAACGCAAGCACACTTTTAAGGGTTATGGCTAAAGAATCCCTGTCGGCCCAGTCAGAAAGTTTGTTCACACTGACCTGAACTTGCGGCACACGTTTGGATAGATTAGAGTATTTAAAGGACATTTCAACATTGTCTATATACACAGACTAGGAGACCTTGCGGAAGTGCCTTCCTAACTGTGTTCATTTTTACTATAAACAGTGCGCAAGTTAAACCCCCCCTCCCCATGAGGCACTCCATCTTTCCAGACATGAACCCATGAAAGTGCAGTGGCCACTCTCACCCAAAAGGTTCTTTCTCACATGTAGATTGAAAGCGTATTTTAACATGTTGCGGGGCAAACCAAAACACATAGGCTTACTACGATTACTATAGCACCATGCCGTATCGTCAGCATTCTGTATGTCATAAAATATCATCACGCAATATTTTTAAAGTTGAATGCAACTTTTTTATAAGATTCTAAGGCAAGCAGCTTATTGTTTGCTGATCGGCCAGCCATGAAATATGCCAGGCAGATGTTGTGAAGTCCTTTGTACTTTACAAAGTGCACGAGCCTCCTGTTAATCATCTTTTTGAAGAAACTACACAGCCAGCTTGTGAGAGCAATCGGAGGATAAGTTGCTGGGGAAGACGGGTTTTCCCCTCTTTAATAAAAGCCCCTAAAAAGGCTTACCTGGAAAGAAAATAAAAATAGAAATAAAGTTCCTCCATTTTTTCTCCCGCCCTAGGGTCACCCGTACAAGTCGGGTGACTTCCCAAGCGTTGTAGTCCCACAGAAGGGCCAAGGGCCAGGCCGGGTAGTCGCTTGTACCTAGTTTACAGGCAGGTTCCCGGCGCCACCAAGGCACACAAATGCACATGGTGACTTCCAAAACCCCGACAGACGCGCAACTTGTAACCGCCTGTGGCAGGACATGCCGCCTGATTTTTTCACACCCCAGCAATGCGGTGTTCTAGAAGGCCGGGGGCCACGCCAGATGAACAATGGTCAGGGGCCCCTCACGAGGGTAAAGGCAGCTTTCCAGTCATGAATTTCTCTTTCAAGGGTTCGCACTCGACCAGGGACACCTGTACCTATTAAAAACTGGTGCGGGCCTGGCGGAACCAATATTCGAGCCCGGTATTTCCCGCATACGAGGTGAGTGCTGTACTTCTGAGCCATCGCTGCGGTCACCGTAGCGTATCTCGACTTGGCGGTGGAACAAACGCTTGCAAGTTGACCACAAGCAGCTACGGGGGGCCCTGTAGTAGGTGCCTCGAACCTCTTCGGCTGGGGTCCGAGATCACTGGCCCCCCACCAGTTCAAAGAGTACAATCTCCCCATACCTCGGAAGGGGATGAAGGCCTTGGCCAAGCACTACCACTGCGGTAGCCTTGCGAAGTTCTTCTGGAGCCGTTGGTCACCCACAACAATAATAATGGGAACAGGCGCTCCCGTAGGGTGATCCAATGCACTGAAAACCATTCCAACACGTCGGTTCGTACCATGGGGTACGAGAATGTGGGAGGTACTTCGGTACTGCTGAGCACCAACCAGCAGAAATTGGTACAAGAACCCCTTGCCTAGGGGATCTGGTGCTCGGAACGTTACCTGACTTCTTCGGCAAATGCCACGGTGAAAGAGGTTGTAACTTACTGAGGGCTATGGTTGAGTGGTATAGCACTCGCCTCGTAATCGGGGAAACCTGGATAGAATCCTGGGCCACCGGATACCCCACGGTTTGTTTAAATGGTACAAGCATCCCCGTAGTGTAGCTCGTCTCGATGGTGGAACAAATGCTTGCAACTTGACCACAAGCAGCCATGGGAGGCCATGCAGTAGGTGCCTCAAGCACCTTCGGGAGTGGTCTGGGACCGCTGGGTACCCACCAGTTCAAAGTGTACGAGCGCCCCCTGTCTCGGCGGGGAATGAAGTGCTTGGACACGCAGTACAACCGCGCCAGACGCGGTAGTTCCCTGTGGAGTCACTGGTCACCTACCGTAAAGAAGGACAAGAGCCCCTGGTACGAAGATTCAGTGCACTGGAAACTGTTCCGTCACGTCAGTTTGTACGATGGGGTACGTAAATGCGGGAGGCACTTCGGTTCCACTGGGCACCAACAGGAAAAGATTGGTACAAGGACCCCCTGCATAGGGGGACTCGTGCTCAGGAAGTCACCCGATTGTGTCAGGAAATGCCCCGGTGGAACGGGCCGTAACTTGAATGGGTAATGCGGTCTATTCGAGTGCGGACCATTAAATGGGGAATTCACGCCTGGAACGCTGCCTTTACCCTTCCGAGGTATTATCACCATTATATACCAGGCGGGGCGCCGGGCCATCATACCGCGTTGCCGCATTGGCACACGTGGAAGTGCGCGGTTGTTGGCGGCACGGGCGAAAAAAAAAAACGGGAAGCTCAGTTATTCTTGCTAGCTGGTGGGGTGTCATGCTACACAAGCAAAACCAGAAGTGACTGCTACGTTAGCCAAGGGATGGATACTGGCCCTCCATTCATGATCATAATCATCTTGGTGAATTACGCGTTTAGGTGGTTTCATACGTTTTCATTGCTGCTGGCTCCTAACAGCAGTGCTGGTACACGCGACATTATTTCATTTGTCTGGTAGAGTTCTGAGTACAAGCTAAAAAGCAATGACTGATTCGCTTGCCGACTTCGTTACGTCAATGTTAACTGACTCGTCGTTGCGTTACACAGACGCGGTATACACGTGGGCTTTAATGGGGGTGGCAATGGGAAAATAAAAACTTCGTTATATCCAGGTATTCGTTACGTGGAGGTTCTTTACATAGAGATTTCACTGTACACACTTCTTTCTTTTTGTATGAGACGCCGCACGCTTCAGTTTAATGAAATTTAATTAAGTGAAGTTTTCACTAGTGAAGGTTACAAATCTGTTACTGTTCTTACACAGGACTGTGATACAGCCGTTAGTGTTTCTAAGCCGAGACGTCGACGGAGTCTTTTTTTACACGCCTTTTGTAAAGCATTTCGGGATGACCACCAGCTTTCCGTATTTGATTTCGTTGTTTAAGCTTGCAACGATCGTTGTAACAGATGACGCTTGAGCATCCCAGGAAGAGTGTGACATGACACCGAAATGTCTAGGCTTCAGCAGAGCAACTTTTAACATATTGCAATGGCACCAACTTTGCAGGCATTCGTAGAAGATTCGGTGGATGTACGCCGCATACTCCAGGGCCCACAGAGGAGTTAGAGGTTTCCCTCGGAAGCTGGATAATTCGCTACAAGATGGCCTACGAAAATTTGTGTGGAGGTTTATGTTTATGATGGTTGGGCCAACGGATTTAGTCCTGTCCTGAAGCACTTACAGAACAAGTTTCAAGTGCGCCATAAGCGGCGGTATTGCCAGCTCATGAAATGCATGTTGCCTTGTCAAAAGAAACAAGCAAAGGCACCTGCGGCGGAGGCGGTGCCATTTCACCATCTTGGTTTGTAGATTGGAAGTAGTGGAACAGTTCCATGCGTCGCGGTGTCCGCCCAGTGGGGCTACGACCCGGCAATGCTTTAGCGCAGAAAAGCGGCAAAGGGGAAACGCTGCGCATGGAGCAAGGGAAGGAAAGAAAGCCATTCTATTTGCAAAGTACGAACATAGAGCAGCGTAATGCACTATCGCTACGCCCCCGGCTGTAGGCATCACTGCAATCAATGATGGATGTAGTGTCCTGACGCATTACCTTATCTCAACCGTAATCGTTTCGCCAATACGACTTTGAAAAGTCAGCCAGGCTCCAGGTTCACTCGAAGCCTTGGTTAAATTGGTTTTTTTTTCACGCAGACAATGAGATATTTTGCTTTGAAGAGACATCGGCGTTTAATTACAGTTACAGCGAAGCTGTATATCTGTGCTTTTCGACTAAGCCTTTTTTCGGTGAGTTGAGTAGGAATTCTTGTGTCCGAAACTGGTTGTAAAGGCTTTGTACCTCTCAGTATATTGTAAGTACCTTTAAAATCCTAGTGACTAATATTAGTTATACAAGACACTAGAATCTAGCGTACGTAATCGGACACAAAATTGCGACGATTGCCGAACCGATGGCAACACTGATAACATAAGCGACCACCGAAAAAATCTCACGCCAGGGCTGCCAGTCAAGACCTATTACGTTGCCGCAAGTGAAATGAACTTTGCTTCGCTGGAACCCAGCGAAGAACGCTTAAGATGGCGATTATCGGTTGATACCAGGCGGCCGACGGGATTTGGACTGTTCGAACTTCAAGTAGCGTAGAACTACACGAAAGAAAAAAAGGGAAAGTACAATAAAAAGACATAAAACTTTGTTTTTCTTTGCCAGCTTCAACCATAAGGTTTTTTAGATTAGAGAGGCGCGTGAATAACTAGATGCACTTTGCACGAACGACACCATAAAGGCTTAGCCCGGTCCGGGCTCCCGTAAAAAACCCCTGCAGGTGCCATATGTGCCTAAATCTCGTGAATAAACTGCCTTATCCGATCCGTTTTTTCACGAAACCCTGATCCTCTGAAGTGCTGTAACCAACGACAGTAATTCTGTAACGCTTAAACATTCACTGTCAGCAAAGTAATTGGGATAAGTAAGTGAGTGGTCGCAACAATTGTAGTTTTAGAGGCCGTTAACGATGACGGTTACAGAGCACTCGTGGGGAAAACAAATAATTTTTACAAAAGAATATTTTTATGTTAATAATGTAATATTGTAATATTGCTTTTTAGCAATATTGCTTTTTAGGTGCATGTAAGCTGTTACACCCTGAATTGCTCAGAGTTCTGACGCAGCAAGAGTTCTATAACAAGAAAAAAAAACGAATCAATAAAAGGAAAGCCCATCTGGTACGCACCTAAACCCCTTTACATCCTTTCACAAACACTCCGAGCGTAATAACCAGAGAAACTATATTTTGAGCAAATATAGTTTCACTCATTTTCTAAATGCTATCATGCACGATACCAGCAAACAGGTCGAACACTAATGACGCCTGTCGCGGTGTGCACTCTGTAAATAACGAAGTAGTTGGACGAAGAAGAAACACAGCGCTGTATCAGCAATGATATATGCAAGGAAAATGTCGAAAAGTATGCAAAATAACAAAAAGAATCAATAAATGTTGGGTAACGAAAATAAATCTGTTGGACTTATTAAACAGCTCATATGAATGATGGACACTATAGCTGTACATATTGCATGTAGACCATAACCGATGGTGCACGATCGTGACAAAGGTAAGTCATTGAATGAGCCCCATTTTTTATGTTAAATTTATTCATAAAACAGTCAACGAGTTTTTTAAGGTTTTACTAGATTAAGGCTGCTAATATAATGAACTGAATGAAACCGTACATTAAACATTGTATTAAAGCAAAGCTCACTAATGTCGTCTGCAGTCCCCTCACAACACCTTGAGGAAAGCCAACTCACTCTTATTGTGGTTCTGATCGTGGGTGAAAAGAAAAAAACAAAGTGGTTTCTGTGGTCAGCATCAAGCCTGACTACCTACCGAATTGAAGCCGACGTCTGTCCTATTGCGCCCATACGGTACAGTCAAAGCAATTTTTATTTTGGGCGGGACGCGTTCACTGTGCAAGAGTAGACAGGAAATGCTGCCCTCCATCGGGTGACGATGGTTGAACGCTTGGGAAATCTATAGAATTCCCGTATCAGCAACGCACTAGAGAGCACAGTCGCAGGGCAGTAAACCCTTCCCATACAAAACAGGTTCTCGCTTCTAGTTCCGTTATTTGGTTGGCTTGGTGGGGGACGTGATTTTGGAAAGCTTCGCATGTCCCTAATGTTGTCATTTCAATAAAGGAGTTGTTGATATATTGTGTTTTTTCCCTAATTTTCAATGATTTGTCGTCTTTAAAACCATTCTGTTTTCCTTCATTGCGTTCCCCCTCTATCTGAGGTATTTTGAATTTTTATCAGGTACTAAGGACAGGAATATGGCAAAACTAACCAAAATGTATTACTCCCCATTCCTCTAATTATAAATACGCTTATTTTTAACATCAACCTTGATCGTATAAGTAATTACCTTGGTAACTTTTCAAATACATGTATCAATCTTTTTCTTATAAGTGATTGGGCAACTGCTGCAGACTAATGCACCCTTGTGAAGAATGGTTTTCCGTAGGGAGTCATGAACACGAACTAGATGAAAACTAAATAAAACACTTGCTTTGTTTTGATATTAGTATCATGCCGCAAGTTACCATCCTAGGCTGATACTTTGCAAGGTATTTTTACTTGGTTTTTGTTTAGGAATCAGTTAATGTACACATCTAGTTATTTTAAAATTTTATAAATAATGTAATTTTGCAACAGAACAGTACTAGCAGCTGTTTATTTGAAGCAAAATATATTTATTTTAAAATGTGTTTACGTGGACTCGTAATACATAGAAGTTTTGAGTTGTTTTCTTCAGTACAATACAATGCTGGAAAACGTTCTCAGGTAAGCGAATGATGTTTAGGCGCTAGGGAAAAGGGTTGAACATTTACAGTCGCCCTACGCCTCCGTCATGAAAAGAATGAACGCACAGGTTAACAAACTTCAATAGTACGGCCGGCGTCAAAATTTCGAGATCCGTGGTTTACCGCAAGAACATAAAGAGCTTTTGTTCGAGAAGTTGAATGACCGGCAGTGAAATCGGGCTACCATGAAATAAAGCACGCCATTATTTAAAACGTGCATCGCCTTCCAGAACGGCCCCGAAAAGAGCCTGTGAGGCTACAGCTGAAAGAACAATGGGTCCAGTGCCGCACTTTTATGAAGACTATAGATCAGATGCTGCGATCGTTTACTTACCTGCAGAAAAAAAAGACCTCTGTGGGTTAAGCCGATGAACATAACTACACCTTCGCATGGCAAAACAACGGACATGTCTTTGTTCCGAAGCACGAGGGTGAGACACCCCTCCGCATACATAACAATAGTAATCTGATTAAGATTGCGTAAGCCGCAAACGTGAAAGGCAATATTCTAATAACGTTCCCTCTCTGAAATAGCAACCTCAATTCTGTACTGTGCCCATCATGGCGCTGACTCCTTTGGGTTCGTTTAGCTCTTGCTGCAGCAAACCATCCCACCATTTTTTTTAATTAAATGTAGAAAGCTTCAAAGAGAAACACCAGGAATTGCACTTACTGCAATCATTTGTGTGGCATATATTTTTAGTACCAGTGACCAAATAGTGTTTGATGGGTATCGTTGCCGAGAAATGTGTAGGGCGGTAATGTACGGCGTTGTTGTCAGCATATATTTGCGAAGCAAGGAATCTTATGACATTCTTCATGATTACTGTAGTGTTGATCCCAACTTTGAACTACGTTTTGAAAAACTAATGCTTTCGTGTTAGGTGTGTTTTATAGGCCATCTTCTAGATATTGAAGAAAAGTTGAGCTCTTTCTTGGACCTATGTTAATTCTTATGTCAAACTCCAAGGCACCTCCCGTTATTCTTGGTGACTTCAGTGTAACCCTTCTAACGTTTCACGTATTCATAGAGAACTTTGTGACATGCTCTCCGTGAACTGGTTTTCCCACGTAATCAACGTTCGTGCTCGCTCCACACTATCAAGAGAGACACTGACTCAACTCTGCTTAACAATTTATGACGGAAGTGATACGAAAGTGGGTGTATTGGCGATTTATTTTATTGGTGAATTGTTCGTTTCTGGTCTTTTTTTTCTAAAAATGGTTGAACGGTGCGAGTAAGAGTAGTAATAAAACTATAATACGCAATATAACTCGGGGAAATACACAGCACGTTTGCAACGGGTGCGTCTACAGATTGGACAGGGTAATTGAACGGGACAGATCCAAATGGTTTGCATTGTCAGTTCATCAAAAAATTGTTTTACGATATCGCATTTGAAGAAGCCATCATACGAATCAGCAGAAATATCAGAAATTCCCGGAAAACGAGACAAGTATTACACAAAATGAAAGGCAAAAGTAAGCCGTTCAATAAGTTTCTAACTTGCCCTTGCGTTAGCTCTATTAAAGCAGCGCAAATCACTTCAGAATAAACCCTCTAGCGAGAAGACAATATCGCGTATTTTCTACTATTCGAATAAATGTTCGCACATACGTTGCGATCCTCCTAAGACCTGACAGTCCGTATAGAATTTTGTACATAAAGAAACCGCTACTTTGCTAGAAGAAGGAAAGTTTGAGAATCAGATTTTAATAGGTAAGGATTCTGCAAAGAAGCGTAATAGCGAAGTTTTGACCTCCAGAGCTTACAACAAAACGTAATGCGAAAATCTGAAAGCTACATGCTTAATGCCTGCAGAAACCGATATTTTTTTGCCCTGCAACTCCAATAGATATCTGCTGTATTATGAAACCTATGCTTGAGCTGGGCGTATAAAACCGGGACTAACATTGATTCAGACGGTACAAAGTACTGATATGGATGTTACAGTCACAAAGTGAATGCATCACTAAAGTCAATCCTAAACTCGCATTGTTCTGAAATGGAGGAGGAAAGCTATTAACAGTTCACAGTTTATTCTAAAAAACACAGCCGTGATGGAGTAAATGGCTCCCGTACTCTAGCGCAGTCGATGAAGTCGGTGCTGCTATTTTCCGGTTGTCGGCGACTTCATTGTGGTGGTCAGGGGGTACACAAAACTGCTCAGTCGGAGCCGGCGATTTACTGCGCGGTCCGCGAACGGCTGGCACCGCAGCCTGGCTGCGTCTCCGGCCACTCTTAACGACTGCATCGGCAGACCACGGCTACCGCATCTTGCGGATATCCCTACGGATCATGTCTCCTCCGATCCCACCCTGCTTCGTCACCAGCCATCTCTTCTTATCCTTCTCCTTTTCTTCTGGCGCATACAACATTAACGGTGATTTTCTGTGGCCTGCCATTCCAGCTTACTTATGGAATTTGTCTTCTGCCTTATCAAAAGTCCATAAAGAGTGTCTGTCATACAGTTTAGGAAGAAATTTTATGAGTAGTAGAGCGTGCGCACTGCTATATATGCATCTCCAAGCAGGTGAGTTGTCTTGTACGGAAAGTCACACTTGTTGCTCGACCCGTAGGACACTCTTCTGGGACCAAGTCTCTTTTTACAAGCACAGTGTTGCTGCAACAATCTCACATAGCTAATATTGGTTTTCAGGCGAACTCTCTAACTAGACTGGCAAGTCACAAATAAAGCTGGGCGAGTTGTTAACGGTTCATGGTGAAACGAAAGCGCGAAGAAACAACGAAAACCAGGAGGAACGATTACAAAAGGGTAGAACGCTACTATCAACTAAAATTTTATTGAAAAATTAGCAACATATACACATGAAGAAAAGGCACCTAATAAGGTGCTGCATCACCTGTATTAGCACAAGTGAACATTGTGTTAAGCAACATCTAGATAGCCTACTTCAAGATTAGATAAAGATACGGAGGAAGAACTTACACAGTTATCTCCCACTGTCGCAATATGGGCGGCCTCAATAATTTTTCGCGTCTTTTGGTCACGGTGTCAATGTAAAATAGTGGTTGCAATCAACAAGGAGTGGCATCCACACGACCAGAAATTAGCGGACAGGTTTCAAAGCTTACAAGTTTTTCTTTCGTTATTTTTTTCTTCTTTCTTTCGCTCTACCTCTGTTGTTCCCGCAGCCGGATATTTAAAGGGAAGGTGAAGTGGTTTTAGAATGAGAAGAAAAGTTGATTAGCAGCAAGTACACATTGAATAGTTCATGTGTACGAAATATTTTTGCAATACATGCAATAGAAGCGGCGCAATGAGCAAGCAAAAGTGGCCCGATGCCCCGCCCCCATCACGCCGCGTGATGCCGGAAGACCGAAGAGCGCGTGCGAAAACCGGCTGAAAAACGTCATACCTGGACTTCCGGCCGGATCGGCCGCCTCGGCCATGCTCTTTTAGCCGTGTTTCCTTGCGAATGATACTTGTTGTTGTTGTGGTTGATAGCACTCATTTGTGTGCACGAACGCCAAACGAGGCATACGTTATCATGCTGTATTCCTAAGCAGAATAATGCCACGCCGGGATGCTTGATAACATACGGAAGCGACAGCCGAGGTGGCTGTGCTTGATGACAGAGAATATACCACACTACGTTAAATACTTTGTAAACCGCTCCAATGCGGTTTTTTTATGCGACGGACGTGAATGTTCACATTAGATTCTAGATTTAGGAAGGATGGGGAATACTGCTGTACTTTGGCCGGGGATGTTTCGTTCCATTCCAGAAACCAAGTCAAATTTGTTCAGGAAATACTTGTTTCGTTAAACGCGTCGGTTTTCTTTCCCTATGGGCTCAGGACAGTGTTAAAAAAACACTTTTTTGGCGAAACTAAAACAAGGGGCCAATCCTGATAGAAGTTCTCTCCCGGCTTAGAGGTAAACAGTATTCCTACAAAGTAAAAGAACCAAGACAACCAGATTACTTATTTTGCAAGTATACATGTCACGATAAGGTGATGTTTGTCTGGAATTAAAAAACAAAAAACACCACTCCGAACCACCACCGTGCCATAATTTGTGTTGACTGCGGCGGGGGTCTAATTTTTTGCCCAAGATTCCGTGTGGCTGCAGAATATAACCTGGCAAGCACTTCTTGTCACTGAACCTCAAGTGTGCTCCAGTGATAGTCGGTGATATATATAATGATGATACTAAAAAAATTAGCAGCTGAGAGTAAATATACGGCCTCTGTCCCACTAGCGCGGTAAATGCTTAAATCTAGAAATGCTGAAACAGGCCAACGATTCATTATCACAAACGTTTGGTGATTGTTACCTAAAGTAACGTAACTACAACGTAACTGCCTTGTCCGACTGGTCTGTTAATTATAACGAGGTGGCCGTAATATTGTAGCAGAATGCGCAACGCACAAGCGAAAATCTAGCCCTACTACAGCCAATTTTGCTGAGCAGGCACTAGTATGCTGCAGTGTTTTCAGAATAAATGCATGGGAAGCAGTAAGACGCCACTCATCGAATTGCAGCTAGCAATCGCGGAGGCGCCGTAGTGCCGCTGCCGAAATGGCGCGCGCGTGTGGGTCTGTGTACGGGGATGAGTAACGGGGCTGGGGTGGGCGACAACAAACAAAGGACATGCGGAAGCAGAGTCTGCTTGTTGGTTTATGCGTGTACCGGCAAGATGTGTCTCGCATATACGTTTACAGCGCATGAACGCTATTTTTTCGCGCAGTGCATGTACGTGCTTTTCGCTGGTAGATTGTTTATAAAACGCCAATTAATCTTTTGCATAAATGGTTTTGTGTATAATAAGAAACAGTTAAGGCAGTACCTAATATTAACATAAGGTATAAAATCCCCCTATGCTGGTTGCCTAATTCAAAAATATATTGATGGAACCCACTAGTCGACGTCACAGTCACTGTTTTGGGGTTCTCTGTCGTGTAAAGCAATTTAAGCTCCAAGATAATTGAACCAACAGCACGGGAAAATATAAAACAAACTTCCAGTCATGTGTGAAAATTAAACTGCAAGCTACATTGCCGCAAAGGCATCCGTGCGATCGTTCGCAATGCTTCCGACAACCCGCGCGGCCGAACGGTGTCCTCCTTTGACGTCATGACGGGCGCAACCAATCAGGGGCGTCAAAAGACGAAAAGCGCGCGTCTTTCAAACGGGGCCGCGCTTTTTGCAAGATAAATGCCACTTGGACTTATGTACGATAAATTTCAATGTGATATTCGGAATCAGCGCGCAAGAAACTATATAACTGTTAATCTAACTCAAATTTTTTGGAAAGCGCTTCAGCTTCCCTTTAAAGAGCGTCCAGTTTTCCCGATATTGGCACTTTTCTACTTCAACAGTATCTTATAGACCACCGCCACGCGGAAGCACACGTATGCATGAGTGTGTGCTCAGGTTTCGGCGTTTGGTCTGTCAAACACAATAATTCGTATCTAGGCTGCCGCATGGCAGTGGTCAATAAGATACAGTTGAAGTGGAATGCTGCGTATAATGGGGTAACTGGACGCTGTTTGAATATCCGGCTATGCGAAATTAGAGCGCCCTCAATCGAATCAGCATTCAAACCTGTCCGCGCATTGTTCGTCTTTTGAATACCATCTCTTGTTGAATGAAACAACTAGTTTATATCGACACCGTGACGAAAAGACGCGCGAAATCGTAGAGGTACCCCACATTGCGAGAATGGTTGATAAGTGCGTAAGTGCCCTCTCCATCGTCGTCATCGCCATCATCATCATCACCACAAACCCATCTACGGCCACTGCAGGTCAGAGGCATCTCCCAATTATCGCTAATTTTTCTTGTGATGTACTAACTGCGACCAATTCATCCCCGCAAACTTCTTGACCTCATCTGTACATCTAACTTTCTGCCGGCCCCTGCCACGCTTTCCTTTAGGGATCCAGTGGGTTACCTTTATTGACCAGCGGCTATCTTGACTTCGCAATACATGGCCTGCCAGCGTCCATATCTTCTCAATTTCTCCTTATCCACTCCACTCTCTTCTTGTCCCTTAATGTTACATCTATCATCTTCCATTCTCTTGCTACCTGAGTCGTCCTCAATTTAAACTGAACCTTCTTAGTGAGCCTCCAAGTTTCTGCCCCGTAGGTGAGTGCCGGTAAGATGCAGGTGTCTACCGTATGCACTCCAGCCCATTCTTATCGTTCTAATCATCTCTGCCTCATGTTTAGAATCCGGGGTCACAACTTGGCCTAAGTAGATACACTCGCTTACCACTTCTAGTGACTCGCCACCAATTTTAAACCGCTGTGCTGTCCCAAAGTTATTGAGCATTGATTTACTTTTCTGCATAATAATTTTCCGGCCCACGGTTCCACTCTGTTTGTCCAGTGCGGTACGCATGATTTGCAGTTACACACCCGAGTCACTTAACAGGGCAACGTCATCAGCAAATCTGAGGTTACTCAGCTCTACTACATTAACCCTTACTTCCACCTGTTCTCAATCCAATGTTCTCATACCTCTTGTAAGCATGCTGTGAATAACATTGGCGAGATTGTGGCTCCGTCTCTGACGCTCTTCGTTATACAGGTACTTTACTGCTCTACTTATGGAGGAAGATTGTAGCTGTAAACCCATTGTAAATATCCTCTAGTATTCTTAAATAATGCTCGGCTACACCCTGGTTCCGTAACGTCTGAATGACTGCTGAAGTTTCGAAAGAGTGAAACGCTTTCTCATAGTCTATGATGACTATATTTACAGGTTGAGTATGCTTCCCGCACTTCTCTATCACCTGATTGATCGTGTGAGTATGGGTCATATTTAAATAGCCTTTGCAAAACCCTGCTTGGCTGAAACCTACAGTGGCAGAAATTTTGTTACCGATTATCATGGTGAGTACGTTGTATACAACAGACAGTAAGATATCCGGCCCGAAATTTATCATGTTCATATTGTCACGAAGCCAAGGACGACACAGTTGTCTTGAAAAAGAAACAAGTTTATTGGAGCGAACTTGTGCTCCCCTAACAACTCAACAGAATACAGAGGCGGCGAAGCAGCGGTCAAAAAAGTAACTTGCGTCGGCGAGCGTCGCAGAATCGAATGCCGCGGCGTCTGCTGTGCAGGCTTTTATCTTTCGGCGCGAGAGTTTCTGGAACCGTCAATTCACATCCAGAACATTGTAGATCACAGAAGAATATTCTGGGCTAGTGGCGTTAGGGCGAAACGCTCTGCTTATCTGAATGAGATAGCCCGTGCGGCATACAAATGAAGAATGGAACACCCGCTTCGCATGGGACACAGATAACATATCCGGGCGCGGCCGGGCATTAAAAATAAACAATAAATAAACAAACCCGTATATGGTTCGCGGCATTACCCCCCCTCTAAGAGTGCATCGACCCGATGCTAAAATGAAACGACAGTTTGAACGAATAGCAACAACAAAACAACAACAAAAAAGTTTGTCATCTTGCGAAGTACAGTTTGAGGCGAACCACGTGGACGACTTCGGTTAGTGTGCGTCGTCGTGATGTGCCGGAATCACCACTGGGGATCACTTCGTAAGTTCATTGGCCAACACGTCGTAGAATCTAGTAGGGTCCGAAATACCGTCGCAGAAGCTTTTCACTGAGTCCGCGTCGTCGAATGCGAGTCCAAACCCACACACGATCCCCTGGTTGGTACTCGGCGTCTCGGCGTCGGAGATTGTAGCGGCCGGCATCCACCAGCTGCTGGTCTGTTATACGAACTCGAGCGAGCTGGCGGGCCTCCTCCACACGTTGAAGGTATCCTTGGACGTCGGCGTTGAGGTCGTCGTCTTGTACTTGCGGAAGCATGGCGTCGAGCATCGTAGTCGGCCGTCTTCCGTAGACAAGCTCGAACTGTGTCATCTGCGTAGTTTCCTGTGTCGCTGTATTGTACGCAAACGTGACATACGGGAGGACTTCGTCCCAAGTCTTATGTCCAACCTCGACGTACATGGACAAAATATTCGCAATCGTCCTTTTCAGACGTTCCGTTAGTCCGTTCGTTTGTGGGTGGTACGCCGTCGTTCTACGGTGATCCGTGTTGCTTCAGGACTTCAGGGGCTCCATGTCGCAGCACAACTTGGATTATAAAGAACTTGGCGTCATCTTGTGCAGTCCCCCTCGGAAGAGCGGCGGTCTCTGCGTAGCGCGTCATGTAGTCTGTCGCTACGACAATCCACTTGTTCTATGATCGTGACGTAGGGAACGTGCCTAGCAGGTCCATTGCAATCTGTTGAAATGGCCTCGATGGGTCGGCGATCGGTTGCAGAAATCCGGCGGGTCTGGTCGGCGGCGTTTTTCGTCGCTGGCAGTCACGTGGCAGACGACGTGTCCCAAAAACTTGAGTTCCTCGTAAGCGAAGCAGCATTTTTCGGGCTTCAGCGTTAACCCCGACGAGCGAATAGCCTCGAGTACAGACTCCAACCTTGCAAGGTGTTCATCGAAAGTCCGGGCGAATACCACAACGCCGTCGAGGTAGACGAGGCAGGTGTGCCACTTCAGGCCAGCTAGCACAGTGTCCATGACTCTTTGAAACGTTGCTTGCGCCGTGCATAGTTCAAACGGCATCACCTTGAACTCGTACAGACCGTCCGGGGTTATAAATGCAGTCTTGTCAATGCAGTCTTGTCTCGGTCTCTCTCGTCCACTTCAATTTGCCAGTAGCCCGTCTTCAGATCTATCGATGAGAAGTACTTCGCGTGGCAGAGGTGGTCGAGGGCATCGTCGATTCGTGGCAGGGGGTACACGTCCTTTTGGTGATTTTGTTCAGTCTCCGGTAGTCAACGCAGAACCTTAAAGTGCCGTCCTTTTTCTTCACGAGTACCGGCGCAGCCCACGTACTTTTCGATGGCCGTATTATGTCGTCGCTGAGCATGTCGTCGACCTGAGTCCGGATGGCTTCCCGTTCGTGGGAAGAGAAGCGGTACGGTGACTGTCGGGTAGGTCGGGCTCCATCTTCGGTTATTATTTGGTGCTTCGCTGGAGGTGTCTGACGTAGTTTCGATTTCGACGAAAAACAATCGCTGTAGCGACGCATCAAAGCCAATAGTTTGTTCCGTTGTTCTTGCGGTAGCGCCGGATTCACGTCGAAGGAATGCCGAAACTTGAAGGTATCTTCGGGTGCGTGTTCAAGGTCGGTGACTGCGATCACGTCACTTGGTTGTTGCGCTTCTTCGAGGAATGCAATTGCAGCGCCCTTTGTTAAATGCTGGTACTCCTCGGTGAAATTGGTGACCAATACGTGGGATTTGCGTTGCTTAAACCGCACAATGCTTCTTGCGACAGACACACCGCGGTCGAGAAGCAACCTTTAGTCACTCTCCACGATAGCGTCGGGATCAGGAACAGCACCTTCGCAGTAGACAGTTATCATCAAGCTTGCGCGGGGTGGCAGGGTGACATGATCATCGGCGATCCTTACAGCTGCACGGTGTTTGGGGTTCAGTTCCGGCGTCATAGAGTGATCGGAGGAAAACGTTATCGACTTGGTCTTCAGATCAATTATTGCGCCGTTGTCTGTCAAAAAGTCCATTCCAAGAATTACGTCGCGGGAGCAGTTGGGCAAAACGACGAACGCTGCAGGATATGTCATGCCATCTATGGTGACGCGCGATGTGGACGTTCCACTTGGCGTCACGAGGTGGCCTCCTGCTTTGCGTATGTACGAACCGTACCATCTGGTCATAACTTTCTTCAGCTTAGACGCAAATGGTCCGCCCATTACGGAGTAGTTGGCTCCCGTGTCTACGAGGGCGACTACATCAAAGCCGGCGATGGACACCTTGACGTCGGATGCCGCCTTCCTCGAGTTCTGCGTGCGTCGGGGCGTCGCATCTGGAATTGTGCGTGTTGACGGTCGGGCACTGTGCGTCTTCTCAGCGGACGTCTTGGTCAGGTCGGGTACGCGTCAGGCCGTATAGCTGTCGTCGTGTTCGGGAGTCTCGTCAGGGTTAGGTCGGGTCGTCGGGATGAGGGCATATCATGAATCACTATCTTCGGCGCGTCGTTGCCTCGTTGGAGGGTTTTCGGTTTTTCGCCTTAGAGACACTTCACCTCCAGAAGTTGCTGCTTTTAGTTTACCCGGCGTGGGCTGGGGGACCTTCCACGGGCGAAGTCAGCGTTGCTACGGCCGTTCGGAGATTGGTATAGGTAGGGCGACGGCGAACGGTTGAAAAGAACTGGGCCACGGCTGGTTTCAGATAGATACTCGTCGATCTCACGTGGTCGTTGGCCAGGGAGAGGGCGAGGTGCGTCGACGGAGAAACCACGCAGTCCGAGTCTCTTGTATGGGCAGCGACGGTAGATATGGTCGGCCTCTCCGCAGTGGTAGCACAGAGAACGATTATCGGGAGTTCGCCAAACGTCCGTCTACCCCGGCATCTGGTTTCGGGCTACCGAGGGTCGGGCGGGTGACAGTGGGCGGTGGTACGGCGGGGCCTCTTGACAGCGTATTGGAGCAGGGCGGGGCCGACGAACAGCCGCGGAGTATGTCCTAGCTTGTGGCTCTCGGGGTGCTTCGGATGGCGTAGAAGTTCCCAACGCTTGTTGCACTTCTTCTCTAGTCACGTCGGTAAGGGTAGCGACTTGGGGCTGTGGCGGTGTGGGGAGAAATTTCCGTAGCTCCTCTCTCACTACTGCGCGGATGGTCTCGCGTAGGCTTTCAGCTGGAATCGCATCTTGTCAATGTAGTTCGCATTACCCGCGCCAACAAAGTTCCGCTCGTACTGCTTAGCACGCACTTCGAGGGCCTTCTCAATTGTATTCGATTCGGTCACGAATTCGGCGACAGTTTTGGGCGGGTTTCGGACAAGTCCAGCAAACAGTTCCTCCTTTACACCGCGGATTAAGAAGCGTAGCGTCTTTTTCTCCGTCTCTGGGACCGCGCCGCGAAATAATTGCTTCATCTCCTCAACGAAGATCACAACCCCTTCGTTGGGGTGTTGCATGCGCGTTTCCATCAAGAGGGCGGCTCGTTCTTTTCGCCCGACGGTAGCGAATGTTTTGAGGAATTCGCTCTTAAAGAGAGTGCAGTTGGTTAGGGAGCTTTCATGGTTCTCAAACCACGTTCTGGCCGTATCTTCTAGATAGAAGAAAACATGGCGGAAGGTTTCTCCGGCATCCTACCTGTTAAAGATGCGGGCGCGCTCCACTTTCTCCAACCAGTCCTCAGGATGTTCTCCGGGGGATCCGCGGAACGATGGGGGTTCTCGGGGATGCTGCAGGACGATTGGCGACGCTCGTTCGTGCACCATGGTGTTGGTTGCAGCGTTCCTTCTCTTAGGCCCTTCTGGCAGAAGACCGAGCTCGGGTGGCAATCCTTGCAGTCGGAGGCTGGCTCTACTTCGACTTGGCTGGCAGCTTGCAGAGGTCGTCATAAAGGGTGCGTACCCCGTACCTCCACCAGATGTCACGAAGCCAAGGACGACGCAGTTGTCTTGAAGAAGAAACAAGTTTGCTCCCCTAACAACTCTAAAGAATACAGAGGCGGCGAAGCAGCGGTCAACAAAGTAACTTGCGTAGGCGAGCATCGCAGAATCGAATGCCGCGGCGTCTGCTGTGCAGGCTTTTATCTTTCGGCACGAGAGTTTCTGGAACCGCCGATTCATATCCAGAACATTGTAGATCACAGATTATTCTGGGCTAGTTGCGTTAGGGCGAAACACTCTGCTTATCTGAATGAGATAGGCTGTGCGCCATAAAAAATAAAGAATGGAACACCCGCTTCGCATGGGACACAGATAACATTTGCGGGCGTGGCCGGGCATTAAAACAAACAATAAATAAACAAACCCGTATATGGTTTGCGGCAATTTGTCACCCTATGGATTAAGATGATGCTCGCGTTCCTCCAAGGTTCCGGTACACTCACGGTCATTAGGCATTGCGTGCACAAGTTTGCCAGCCTTACCAGTACAATTTTCCCTCTTCCTTCAAGAGGAGTGCTGTTATCTGATCTTCACCAGGTGCTTTGCCCCCTTTTATTTTTTTCAAAGCCTTCTTTACTGCTTCTGTAGTTGCTGGTGGGATATCTATCTCCTCTGAACTACCTTATTGTTCAGAATCCCCCTGGATGTCCCGGCTACTGTAAAGGTCTCTTTAGACATCCTCGGCTACTACGACTATTTTATCCCTATTCATGATGGCATTGCCGTGATTGTCATTAGGTGCATACATATGATTTTTCACCGCGCCAAGACGCTTCTTCACTGCTTTCAGGCCACCTCCATTCTTCACAACGCATTCGATCCTCTCCATATTACACTTCCGTATGTCAGCTGTCTTACTCTTATTGATTAACTTCGAAAGCTCCGCTAGTTCTATTCTGCCAGCTTGGGTTGAGGCTGTCATGGTTTCCTGTTTCCTCATTAGATATTTTGTCTTCTGGGAAAGTTTACCAGTATCCTGTCTAGACATCGTGAACCTGATTTCTACTGCACATTCCGTGATACTGCGTGTAAGATTGGCGCTGGCTTCCTCTGTCATGAACTCTGCTTCCTCAGCAAGTGCTGAATATCGGTTGTGCAGAGCGATTCTGAATTGTTCAACTTTACATCTTACTGTTAACCTATTCATCGGCTTCTTTCGTACTAGCGTGTTACGGTTCCTCTTCAAATCTAGCCTAATTGCGTATCTTAGCATACGGTGGTGACTATACTACTTTTTACCCTTCCGAGCACCTCCACACGTTGCACGACGCCAAGGTTATTGCACAATATGTAGTCTATTTTATTTTCATGCTCCCTCTTCGGGCTCCTCCACGTACACTTCCGGCTCTCCTGTTTCACAAGAAGGTGTTCATGATGTGTATATTATTCCGTTCTGCGAACGCAACTAGTAGGTCTCCCCCTGCTATTTCTACAACCTACTCCATTGTGGCTAAGTGCCTTGTCTCCAGTCTGATTTTCCCTACTTTAGCATTGAAGTCTCTCATGACTACGATATAATGTGTTTTAATTTAGTCATTGCTGATTCTACACGTTCATAGAAGCATTAAACTAGCTGGTCGTCGTGGCTGGATGTAGACGTGTAGCCCTGGGACAAATTGAGATTGTTCCTTTTATTAGGCCTAAGTACAAGACCTTCTACGCTTTTGATAATGCTGTATTATTCGTCTATGTCACCAGCTATGCGTTTATTACTAGGAATCCCAGTCCTAGTTCTCTCCTGTCCACTAGACCTCAGTAACCTACAATGTGGTCATTTTTAAGCGCCGTAAATGCGTCACCTGTCCTCCTAACCTCACTAAACCCTATTACATCCAATTTAATGCCAGGTAATTCATCGGACAGCAACTATAGACTCGCTTCGCTGGATAAGGTTCTCGGGTTAAACAAAGCCAGATTCAGATTCCAATGATCGCCTGTCCGGCTTCAGGGATTTTAAGCACGCTCAGCTGCGTCACAGGTCTCACCACCGACGTGGTCAGTTGCTTTGCAGCCACCGGAGACTGAGGGCGGTGGCTTAATTGGCGTATTCATGGGAGGCTGTGGCCAGTACTACAACAGGGTGGCCAATCCTCCTCTGGTGAGGGAATGCGTTAACGGCAGTGCTCGATAGGGTCAGACCACACCCAAAGCCTCAATCTGCAATTCCATCAATACGCAGATTTTTAAAATCTGGATGAAACTGTCCACAACCAGGATTCAAACCGCGGTCCCTCTGCCAGTAAGGTGGATGTCCTACCTGTCACCTCCGTTGACGCCCAACCATATAGCCCTCCTTCGCATCTCTGTAATCCTGAAGTACACTACTACATTTTACCTAGCAAAAGGTTCACTTGTGTCTGGCAGAAGTGATGCAGCATTTATTTGGCGTCTCTGCTTCATGTATATATGTTCCTGTCTTTTCAATAAAAGTTTATTTGGGAGGAGCACTCCGTCCCGTTGTAATCGTTCCTCCTGGTTGTGGTTGTTTATTAGCGCTTTCGTGTCACCATGAACAGTCATTAGCAAAGAAACCTGTTCTGGCATGTTTCTTCGGCCTGTGAACCCCAATGTTTCCAGGTCTTTGCGGAAATTTGTGCTTGCAGGTTCGAAGTATATTCGCTTCGTACGATTTACATTAAAGGTAAAGGCATTACTTGTGCTGCGGATTCGTTTCATCAGCATTTTTCAGATTTAAGGCCGGGCTTGCGACATACAAAACAGTGAATTTGAGGGCCCAAAAAGCGGCAGTAAGGTGCAGGGTGTCCACTCCTATGGCAAACGAAGCATGTTCGATCGTTTCTGGCAGGCCCGAGTCTTCGCTCGGCCGGATGTTTTTTGCCACCTTCCATAGCCGGACTCAGGTTCTCCATCGACTGAGCTTCCAGGGAACAGTCGCATACATCTGCCATCTCAGTTGTAGTATCCACTTCTCGTTCCTTGAGAAGCACTACAAGCTTTGAGTGGAGGCAATTGAAAAACTGTTCTGCGGTCATTTTGTCGCGGAGTTCCTCAAACGTCTTCGGTAGCCCTGCTGTTCCTATATACCGATCAAAGTTACCTGAAAGGCGGGACATGAACTGCGTTCCTGTTTGTCCATCTTCGGTTTTAGCATTTCTAAGGGTCTCATTGAATCCTCGGGCTCAAAGTCAGAACCGACAAAGGAGGGCCAACTTTTGTTTCTGATAATCGAGGTTTACTTTCTTATATTTCAGGAGTTATCCTTCCGATTACAGTTAGCTCTTCAGGACAAACACAACAAGACCGAAGGACTTGGAATCTTTCGGGAAGCAGAGCGCACTGTCGGGTTCTTGTCCGCGTCATCTTGAAGGCAGTTGGTTGTCCTGAAAGCGGCAAGACAACGCGAGCACCGCTAAAAGTGCAAGAGGAGAGAGGGTTTGCATACAGCTTCGCAGGAATTGACCTCCTGAAACGAGAAAAAATGTTACGGTTGTGGACCTATTCTTTGTGCTCTCGAAAATATCTCGCGGGCCTCTTATATCCCAAGCCAGGTACGGGGGGCACTGCATTACCAAAGTTTCAGCGTTGCGAAGGTCCAAGAACGGCCCGAAGAACTGTATCCGGACGTTAAAGCTGTGGCGCGGAGCAAAGGTTTGAGACGCGTAAAAGCGAGGCATCAGTGCACAGTGATAAGAGCCCACCTGAAGCTCAAGCTTTCGAATTAACTGCGAGACTTTCGGCACGTGCATCATTCGAAAGTTTTGCGCTTGCGCATTCCTCCCAGGCAGCACAGGACTGTTCGGCCTTACTCAAGCCGGTGTATTTTGGCCGGTGATTTTCTGACCTGCCTTTCTCCGGCAACCATGTTCGGCTGGTGTCCAAATGTGGGCCTTTTGGCCGTATACGGCCGCACACTCATCACTCTCCAACGGCCAGTGTCCGTCGGCCAGTCGACGGGCTTACGCTCATACGGCCAGATTCCAGCCGTAGGGCTCCGGCTATCCCAAAGCCACTCATGTGCGGCCGTAGTACGGCCACCGGAAGACAGCCGAGATGCGGTCGGCGGACTCCAGCTGAACTAAAGCAGCCGGAAATTCGGCCGTGCTATGGGCATTGTAGTTCAGCCAAAGTACGTTAGATGTACTCAGGCCGGTAGACGACCACTGCATGCAGCGCAAGCAGATGACTCAATCGCGCTGCCCCGCAGCACAAACCCACCATTTTGGGTTCACTGCACCCACATCAAAGTGAGCCCGCGCGCAGCCACCAGCCGTCCAGCCTTCAACGCAGCCTGGCTTAATTATCAGTGTCAGTTTACACCAAAATTAATTTATTCAAAAGTGCTCACAAATGGTCGTTCCTTTAATTGCTGTGCCTCTTTTACTGTCGAATACAGCCAATATTCATTTCTTTGCAGAACTGGAATAGATGTATTGTCCAGGTCCTGATATCTTCTGTGGGGCGGCTTACCTGTAATAAACAAAGAAGGAGGGGGGGGGGGGGCGGCGGATGGCGCATAATTTAGTGGGTTGAATTTCACAAAGATGAAAGTGCCGCTTTTAGGCAATTTCTTTTAGGACAATACCTTCATACTGTGACTAAATCAACTATTTTTACAACAGCTGCTCGACCAGTTTTTTTGTATATAAAACCGGTGCGAATGCCTTTCCGAAGCGGTTCGGCACTCCACAAAACACTCAGCAGCATTCAATATAAGTTACTCCAAGCAAAAAGTATGTCCAGTATTCGCCCATTTTTCTTGCAAAGAAATTTTCTACTCCATTACGTTTTCTGATGATCTTTCACAGGGCTGATTCTAGAAGAGATCAAAGAAGTACTTTCAGTTTCAATATATTTTTTATGTTGTTTTCATAATTTACGTGCACACATCTTAATAGTCAAAAAGAACTTAATTTTCCTCTAAAGTCGTACTACATTAGAAAATTCTAGACGTTTTGCGAATGACGCCCTTCTTCAGATGGCTTCGGTTGAGTCCCTCTGTGTTCACTCAAGGAAAGGCGTAAGACAAGAGTTTCATATTTTCTTTCAAACAAATAACTTAGGAAAACATTATTCATACAGCAAACTTTGCATACTGCAACGAATAAAGCAATAAATATTTCATTGGTCTAGTTTGAATGCGTAGGGTTCTCAAGCCGTCGGAGGCGAACTTGCGGCTCCGCAAGTTTATTAGTTTTTTATTTTTATTTATTCATTGATTAGTTCAGTTATTTATTTATTTATTTATTTATTTCATGCCTGCTTGCCCTTTCATGCATTACAGCAGGGAGATACATAACACTAAGCATCAAATATGAGGCCAAATAAAAAAGTAATTCCACAAAGTGCCGTGAAAATCGTCATTATAAACAGGGGATAAAATCATACGTGGAAGATAATTACACTCTCATATTGGTCTAAAATAGAATGAGTCGCGCAAGGCGTCACCTTAAAGGAAAGTTAATAATTTGCTTCAAGCTAGCGATCCCACTTCAGGGTATGTAGAATGGCGCTTGGATATACTTCTCCACTTCTATTCCAGTTTTCGAATGATAGATATTACGCAAAAATTTCAAACTCAGGTTTCATCTACGATCTTTCCCGTCTTACCATTTAAGTTTACTTTTACTTTTCCTCATCCTAAGTTGACCGTGCCAATCCCTAATACGATTAGCACTGCCCTATTCTGTATGTTTTCGAGCGTATGAACCAGCTCTTTGCTGTGGGGATCCCAGAAAACACATGCGTACTCCTACATTGAGCACACATGAGTGAAATACGGTTGTTCTTTTAGGTTAGGTGGAGGTTCGCGGAAATTTTATCACGCAAAGCCAAAAACACGTGCAGCTGTAAGTTTTGTGTTGTGAACGTGCCTATTTCTGTAACAACGCGTTAAAGAAACTGTTCGTTATTTATATTCCCTGGCCGTTCCTAAAGCAGTGTAATTTACTGTATACGCATTCAATTGGAATGAAGGTTTTCTTGTAAAGTTGACGTTAACATACTTTTTAAGATTCAACGACTTTTCTGAATCAGCACACCAGAATGTTATAATTGTGAATTATGCTGCAAGTATTCGGAATCACGTTGATTCGCTATAGTCCTGTAGATTACAGAGTCATTCGCGAACATTTTTAACGAACATTTGAGGCCACACAAACAAAAGAAAGCCCGCAACTGAGCCTTGGGGAATCGCTGAGGTCTCGGGAACATATCCGGACGAACAACCATTGAGAGCGACCAACTGCTGTTTCAGAGAGATATACTCGGCTATCCATGCAATAACCGATTCATTCAGTTTATTTCCCGCAATGTACTAACAAGAAGGTGATATGAAACACCGTGAAATGAGTTTCTGCCGCAAAAGAAAACAGTCAGCTACTTTAGGGTTATCTATTGCTAAAGCTAAAGCGTGCGTCAACTCAACAAGCTGCGTTGAGTAAGAAAAGCCCGACGAAATCCATGTTTGCTAGGATGCTGGCGATTATTTTTAACCAAATGAGTCATATCCCACGTGTAGTTAATCTAAATTTCATACGCCAAAACTAAATAAAATCAAGGCTTCGTCATTCACAAGGCTCTGTTGTTATGGCAAATTCAAAATAACACTTGTTTTTAAATAGGCAGTCATAAAATCCCATGAAATAACAGTGCAGGGCACGAAGTTGAGACTACCAATGCACGAGCTTAGCCTCGTCTACGTGTATCATTAACAAAGTACTGCAAAATTGTTTTCTGCAGTATTATTGTGATAAGAATAGCCGGAAACTTGCGCTTTTGCTCGCCCTTGCCTTTATTTGTTGGGGAGTCCTTGACATGGCGCCGGTTGAGCTCCTGCGTGGTGGTCGCTTGCTCGACACCCTTTAAAGCCCCTTATTTTGGTGAACCACCGCCATCTCGGGTCGGACGTCGCTGCCGGGTCGATGTCTCCAATGGTCTCCATTTCATGAGGGGGCGAATAGCCTCGAGCTGATGCGTTGACGAAGCCGGCGGGCGAGGCGTTGTAGCGGCTATGAATGAAGAGGCTTAGCTCACCCGTCGGTGTGGCACAGTCTTTTTGTGGCCATAGATGGCATTTTGATGACCAAAACGTTTCCCTGGTAATGTCCAGTCAGTCCTTGCACCTTGCCCGTTCTCCTAGAACACTCATTACTGTTTGACAAACGTAGTTCGTTCATTTAAAACGTAGAAACTCCGAGCGGATGAAAAACGTGTCTGCGCCATTCGACTCCCTAACGGCTCTTTCTTCACCCAGGGAAAAACCGGTGCTACATCGGCGGGCCTTCTTCCCAGCACGTCTGTGCATGAATTCTCGGCGCCCAGGCGCGCGCCGTTGTTGTTCGCATAATGACGTATAACCTGATAGCTTACGATGACCGGTCTCCTCTTGAACACCGGTTTCCGAAACTTCTGCGGCCATTCGCTTGCTGTAATTCGGCCGTGGACAGCTAACCAAATAAAAAACGTACATTCTGAGGCCGTAAGTCGGCCGGTATCCTTTATAACACCGGATGCCCGAAGAAAACGAATATTCTACCGCCGGACGCGCGGTTCAACGTTGAAAGACTGCATGCGCGGCAGCTGCGCTACGGCCGGTCTCCTTTCGAACACCAACTGCCATAAGAATACGGATATCCTGTGGCCGGTCGCTTGCCGTGTTTCGCCTGAACACCGCTTCGCGAAGGAAGAACGGATGCCCTAAAGCCGTACTCCGGCCGATTTCTTTCTCAACATCGGCAGCCCCAAGGCAACTGAATATCTGGTAGGCGGGCAGCTGCCGTTGTCCGTCTGAACACGGGCGGCCGAAGAAATACCGAAGCGCTGGTGGCCGAATGTTGGCCGTTCATCGTATGATCAGTGGCTGTCAGAACCTGGATGCTGGCTGGACATGACAGAAAGCGGGTATAGATGGGCCGGTCTTGGGACACACTTTCTGTGCCGCCTGGGCTGGCCTCAAGGCAAATGGGCAGTTGGACTGCGCATGTGCTTAATTGGCGAAGAGCTAACTGTTAAATGTCCCGATGGCTATGGGCTCATCATCATCGTTATCATGTACATTCTCCCTGTCATAAAATCTGTCATCCCCCTCAAGGCAGCCTTGGCCCTGGTCTGCCTTGCGACGTCCTTCCATTGCATTTTGTTAGAATAGATACGTCAAGCCACGCACACGACAAACTTACTAACATCTGTTTTTACAACGTACCTCCACACGACAAACAGTTTCAGTATGTGTCGAACGTCGTTGGGCACTTGCGTTGAACGTCATTCGAAGTGTCGTTTCTTATCAAGTTTAGCGAGCGTGTCATTCGCTACTTCGGAGAACTTCGCTGGAGCAACCGACGCAGAGAGTGATTCTGTTCTGGAACCAACCACACAGCATAAGACCTTACTGGAGCCAATGTTGCCACCCATGCTAGGGATCTACCGGTAGCAGCAGCATTAACAGCAGCAGCAGCAGCCCTGTGCCTTTCAGGAGCCCCGCTGAGGCCCCCTGTGGGCAGGCGCAGCCATGGAGGTTGCGCTGAACGGGAGCGCCGCCTTGGCCCCTGTGGCCGCGCCAGTCGGGGCACCCAGGGTGGTGGCTCGGTGGCTGCCCGGGCCTACCACTACGTGCTCAAGTTTCTGCAGGTGGGCGACAGCGACGTGGGCAAGGGCGAGATCCTCGGGTGACTAGAGGACGGCGTCCTGGAGTCTCCTTTCGGCGCCCCCGGCCGGTTTGCCTCGTACAGGACGACGACGGTGCTGCTAGACGGCAAGCGAGTGCGTCTGCACCTTTGGGACACTTCAGCCCAGGGCCACTTTTCCAAGATAATCCGGTTGTACTCGAGTGGCGCCCAGGAGATCCTGCTCGTCTGCGACATCACCACACGGTGGTCCTTCGATGCACTCGGCCGATCACTGCAGGAGGTCGAGCGCCATGCTCCAGGGGTCCCCAAGGTTCTCTTAGGCAACAGGTTGCACCTAGCCTTCAATCGGGAGGTGGGACGTCAGGAGGCAGCTGAGTATGCCCACAAGCATGGCATGTCCTTCATCGAGGTGAGCTTCTTGTGTGATTTCTACGTTACCGAGTCCTTCGTGGAGCTGTCACGGATGGCCCTCCCGCGGAACTGCATGAAGCACCTATGGCACTCGAATCGGGTGCTGTCCCTGCAGGAGCTGTGCAGCCGCTTCATAGTGAGCTGCACGAGCACCTCGCACCGCATCGAGCAGCGGTCACTGCCACCCCCGCTGAAGTCGTGGCTGAAGTCGTATTTCATCAGCTGCTCGGCCTGACTGGACGGCTTGTCGCACCCCGGGGGAGGGATGCAGGCACCCCTCCACCCCGTAGGTGCCCGAAGCGCCGAGCTCTAGCTCGCAGGCAAGCACCACTGGCGGCACTCGGCCATGGCTGTCCTCCGCTGCTACAAGAGCTGCTGTATCTCGCAGCACCACCCCAGGTCCTCTAAACCAAGAATTGCTTTGGCGACAAATGTCTGGCAAACATCGGCTACCGTGAGCAACTTTTTCGAGTGATGTCATTTGAACTCTTGTGAAACCCTTGTGGAACTCTTGTCAGAGTTGTGCACTCTCACGACGAGCGCATCAGACGGAACAAGTGTTGAGCATACGGTGTGTTCGCGAACGGAGAGTGGGTTCTCCAAGCCGAATGTGGGTGTGAGAGCATGGTGTGTCCTTCACGCCTGGTTGTAAAGTCTTAATATGCCTTCTTTTGCAAAGAAGCGCTGTTAGTATAGTGCATATAGTGCGTGGCACCTAGGTGGTGACCCCGGCTGTGATGTGTCGCGTGTACTTGTGTATTCAGTGTTCAGCCCTGTCTTTGCGAGTGTAGTTTGGTGCTAGAAAAACTGCGACTGGACGCTGCCATGTTCATGGTTCGGGATAACAGGCATTGTGGGGGGGGGGGGCTGTTAATGTAACAACATTGATCATGGTACAACTGCAAACGTGAACAATGTGTATTCTCGAGTTTATTTATTGTTTGTTTCCAACCGCAGTCACAACTTACGCGCTTATTTTATTTTTGTCAACAAAAAATGTAAACGGATACCTCTATGTTACTTGGACAAAGGTTTTGCTAATGTATCGGAGACTTGCCTTTATTATTGAATACGTTACACTGCAGACAGCAGAGGTTATTTAGAGGTAATATTTTTTTCTTTTTGGACGTAGGTTGTGACAAGCTTTAGATTTAATAGGAGACAGCATAATGCGCGCTCTTCAAGGAGTGTCAGAAGAGTAAGGATGTTGTATTTATTTGGACATTTTTTCTTTAACACGTGTGACAATCTTGTGGTGGTTAGGTGCTTTTCTGGAAGGAAGGTTGCTGGTGTTCAATTAGGTTATCCTGCTGGAACTCTTGTTTTTCTTGATTTACTAACATATCCCAAAATAAAATTCCTACAGAAAATTAGGAGGCAATTTAATTTATTTTGGTTCAATCGGGTTGTGCGCAAGACTTATTCATGCCTTCGTTCCACGCCAGAGAAGATGAATGGTAGGCACATTTTCCTGGGACTAGCCATCTCCTGCTGTTCCAAATATGATGTTTTTTAAAGGTTGCGTATCCTGACGGCCGCTTTCTTCATTCACGAAACCAACCTGCATTACAAGCGGTCTTTTCTAAACTCAAGTATGGGAATTCATTATGGAATAGTGCACCTAAATTAAATTTGCACTGAGGTTTTACTTACAAACTTTAGGCATAAACTCCATAAAATCCTCTAGGGTAAAACCGTTGAAAACTTCTATAAGATCGTCGACGACGCACAGTGTCACGTGTTCCACACAGACACATCAGACCAATACCAACTGGCCCCAATCTTTGACGTTTCTCCAGACCTACCACCAATTAACAAGGGCTCCTGCAGTTATGCATGAATTTTGTGATTGCTATTCTGAAGCTGCAAGTGTTAGACATAAAGCGCTGACTAAGCAACGCATCGTTAGCCGCGACAAACAAATGGCTATTCATCAAACTCATTTGCGTGTTTCTCCAAAAGAACGTAATGCCATACAAAATCCGGTGCACCAAATGGTCTACAGCGATGTTATTCAACAATCTCAAACCCGCTGGTCGTCACCTATGGCCCTAGTGAGGAAGATAGTTCGTACTCTACGTTTCTGCGTTGAAAACCAAGAGCCAAGTCATGCCTTAGAAAATGGTGTGTACCCGCTCTAGTAAATTGACGACTCTCTGCACAGAGGGCAAAATTCCCGGTACATTTCCTGTACTCATCCTTTTGAGTGGTGTGCAGTCTTGGCAACGTTTCAAAGGATGACGGACACAGTTTCACCGACTGAAAATTGCGAACGTGGTTAGTCTACCTCGATTACTCTGTTGTCTTCTCCGAAACATTTCATGCACATTTAAAGACTGATGTTTTTGTTGGTATTTTGTTTAGTTCGACTCACCGTGAAGCCTAAGAAATTGCACTTTCCGTATCAGGAGCTCCGTGTTTTGGGCTGTGCCGTTAGGCGTCAAGGAGTTCAAACTAATCCTGACAAAATTGCAGCTCTCGGTGACTTGCCTGTGCCCGCAGATAAGAAGTACATGTGGCGCTTCTTCGGCGTGTTGTTACTATAGATGATTTAAACCGGCCTTTTCACATTCTGCTCGCCCTCACTTCCATAACGCGAAATAAGTACAGTTTTGTCTAGGTCGAAAACCAGAAAGCGGGTTCCGATGAGCTGAAGCGACGCTTGCAAGGATCAAATGAGCTTGCGGATTTCGAAGAAAAGGCCGACACGATGGTCCACACAGCCGCATGCGACACTGGACTCGAGGCAATTTTTCCACAATGGTAGACAGTGCTGAAAATTGTATGTTTGGCAAGGACCCATTACAGCCTTGGTCCATCTACTCCGTATTAAAAGGAATGATTAGCTGTTGTATGGCCTTTAATAAAGCTCCGCCCTGATCTGCATGAAGGCCCATTTCACATCATAGGCCAGCACCACTCGCTGTGCTGGTTAATTGTGAAGAATTGATCAGTATGTATTGCAAGGTGGAGCTTATGGTGCCAAGATTTGGACAGTACCGTTGCATACACCTCAGAGGCTAAATTTTGATGCTGACGGTCTTTCTTGTGCCTCAATTGAATCAGCGGACCCTAACTACGAGGACGATGCGATGTCTGTATGAGGCATAGACGTCGAAAGAAAGCCAGAATTACAGCGACAACACCAGAAACCGGACTATAAGGAATGACGCATTAGTCGTAGCAAAAGGTTTCGTAAGAATATTGTCGTTTTTGTTACGCGGTAGGGCTCTCTGCAACCGGAACTTTGCCTCTAGCGGCCAGCGGTACCTGCTGATACGGCCTAGATGCCTTCACGACGAAATGCTACTGAGCTGCCATGATGAGACAACTGCTGTTCACCTTGCCCATGCCCGCACTCTACCCAGAGTCAAACGGAAACCTTACTGCCCAAAGCTGTCAGTGGCTGTTCGTCCTACATAGAGGTGTGTCACGACTGCCAGTGTTCTGACGTACCCCCGCCCATCCCCGCGATTTGCCACAATCCCTTCAGATTCTGGCAGCGCAATTCGTGAAGGTCGGCATAGGTCGTTTCAGTTATTTACGATTTCGTCGCTTGAAAACTGCTGGAATATTCTCGCACCGGACTACCTCCCCCGCAATGCAGAGACGATCGCTCCGCCTCGTGGGATTGCTTTTGAGGTAATCCACAGTTTTCTCGAGAATATCATCATTCGACATGGTGCTCCATTCATCGTTATCACGGATGGGCAAACAGCATTCATAACCCAAATTGTCGCAACGGTTATAAATCTCAGCGCCACTTCTCCAATGAAAACAACACTATACCATCCGCAAAAAAATAAACTTAACAAGCGGATGAAGAAATCATTCCCGGATATGCTGTTTATCAATCAATCAATCAATCAATCAATCAATCAATCAATCAATCAATCAATCAATCAATCAATCAATCAATCAATCAATCAATCACTCCTTTATTCGAAGAAACCAAAATACATAGTGTACTACAGGGACAGAGACTAAAGGCTAAATCGCCTGACGAGGACTCTGTCCCTCTGCAGAACAACAACGTTGCGTGTACATTTTACGCAAAAGAAAAGAAAGAAATTTAGAAAATTTGGGTATCTGTACACAGCAAAGTTTGCACGAAAAAGAGAAAAAAAATCAAAAGCTACTTGTCTAGTAAAAAAAACATTAAGAAAATAACTACATCCAAAATATATACGAGCAAGTTCACAACATAATATAAAGTAGCTGATACAACCGATACCAAAAAATAAAAAAATAAATTAGAATATTAATACAAAAAACGCTTACACCTGATCAAATTGTTGCACCAATAGTACATGCATTTCTCATGACACAGTGAATAACTGTACACGTGTGTATAATATTTCGGTAAGCACGGTAACGTCATTCACAAAAATAAAGAAAGGAAGAAAAACAAACCAGAAAATTTCGGCTAGATTGCGTGAACAAAAAACGGCAGCGAGTATCAATTGGTATAGTGGAGGCCGAGTGACTGCAGTAAATTCTTAACGTGCTGTTTAAACGCACTTACCGAACGCGTGAAATCTATTTTACCATTTAATTTATTAAGTATAAAAATTGTTTGATATCCAGTTGGGTGTTTGCCATAGTTTGTCCTGGTTTGCAGCATTCTCCTCTTTTTTTGTCGTATTGAATAACCTGAATCGTGATCTACGCCTGGCCTGCAAAGGTTATTTTGTTGTATGTACTGAAGCAGCTTAAAATAGTAATGCTGGTCTGGTTTTAATATATCGTGTTTAAAAAACAGGGGAGAAGTCGGCAGACTCTGGTAGTTTCCGGGATAGTTTTCAAAACATCTAAGCACTTTCTTCTGTAGCACAATTATTTTACTATTATTGCTGGACGTCGTTGTTCCCCAGACTAATAATCCATAACAGAGCTTGGAATATAACAAAGACCGGTAAAGAAGTTTTTTTAGCCAAAGCGAAATAAATGCTGTTAACTTGTACAGGATGCCAACAGTTCGAGCCAATTCTATCCATAAGAGTTCAACGTGTACTTTCCATGATAATTCCTCCTGATACCAAACACCAAGGAACTTTTGGACTCTAACCCTTTCAAGGAGCTGGTTATTGAACATAACTTTAAAAGTGGTGCATAACAGTTTATTTATAGGGCGAAGTAAGATGTGCGTAGTTTTTTTGGCATTCAATTGTAACCTGTTATTTTTCAGCCAGTTTGACAGGCGTCGCATGTAATCGTTCACTCTGCTTTCAAGTGATGCAAGATTATTAAACGTAAAAAAATATTAGTGTCATCTGCATACATTATGAGTTGTGGTGAATAGGATATCAAAACAATATCATTTATATATGCAAAGAAGAGGACCGGTCCTAAAATCGAGCCCTGTGGGACAACCTGTTTCAACATTAATTTTGAAGACATTGTGCCATCAACATTCACAGTTTGGTAACGGTGTGGCGAATAGGACTTAATAAGATCATGGGAAATTCTACGTACACCATAAATGAACAACTTATGAAGCAGCAGGTCATACTGTATAGAGTCAAAGGCTGTCTTAATGTCTAAGAACAGCCCAAGCGTGTATTTTCGATTTTCCATTTTAGCTAATATTGCGTCCTTCATAAGAAGTAACGCCTGCTCAGTCGAACGCCCTTTCCGAAAACCGTATTGGCTGTCTGTTATTATGCCGTGTATATCAAAGAAAGAAACAAGTCTGTCCAAAGTAACACCCTCAAACATTTTAGATAGAGTTGTTAGCACGGCGATAGGGCGCTAACTTGATGGGTTTTCTGGATCACCGCTCTTGAATATGGGAGTGACTTTTGCAACTTTTAACTTTTTTGGGAAGACAGCAGTGCTCAAGGTAAGGTTTATTTTATATGCTAGAACTTCGAAGATAAACGGTGCAATTGACTTTATCTCGGACGGCCCGATGTCATCAATTCCTGCTGTGACGTTTAGTTTAAGCTTTCTTATTAGAGATTCTACATCCATAGAATCAGTAGGCCTTAAAAAATTCACTTGGAAATACATGTGGGAGATGTCGTAGTTTCAGCATCATCGCTATCATTCCACCTGTTATATGAGCCTGCGTTCACAAAATGCGCATTCATAGCATAAGCTACGGCCTACCCACATATGCTCCTACCGTCTAGTGTAATTGTGGTCATTTTGCGATATGTTTTCGTTTTCCCGGTAAGCCTGTTGACCCCGTCCCACACCTTTCTGTGGTTTCCCTGTATATATTCAAACTTATTGTGGAAATATTGTTCCTTCGCTTTCTTAAGATCGGATATCAACATATTTCGGTATTTTTTATATTTTGTAAACAATTCACCATTGCTCTTTTTAAGATACTCATGATATAATTTGTTCTTTGTTTTAATCTGGCCTATAGGATTGAGCTCTTCCACGGTTTGCGAGATTTCTTTGTCTGATTGGAGGTACATTTTTCTAGCGAAAAAGCAGCGCAGTGACAATCCTTTTATATGCCCTCAAAACACCGTAGGCGTTCTCGGTGTCACATTGCAGGTAAACAGGGTTCCAGTCCACCCATTCAATCGAGCGAAGGAATATTCCTAGAGCATCGTTAGTAATTTTTTGCCGAAAATAAACCCGTTCGTCATTTACGTGTTTGTTTGTAGCAAAGGAAGGTAGTAGAAAAAATATTGGTAAATGGTCGCTCAGTCGCATAATAGCACACCACTGCGACATTAGTATGGACGCATGTTTGTCGCGCATGTGTCTAGTAAACTAGCACTGTGCGTAGTTAATCATGTGGGCACATGGATATGATTTGCAGCATCATAGGTACATAATGGAGCATTCAGTTCATTCGCATAGTTATCACTACAACACAGATCAATATTAATGTGACCCAAGGCAACATAAGAATGCTTTTCACATATTGAAGAGGAAAAGAACATCTCGAAAACTTTTAAAAAGTTTTGTTTTCGCCCTTGCGGGGGTCGGTATAATATTAGCACTATCAGTTTCGATAACCGAACAGCCAAACTTTCCACATCTGCCGAGATAAAGAAAAAATCACGTAATACTTCAGAAGTCAGTCCTTCATTGAAATAAACGGCTAGGCCACCGCCTCTTTTGGTTTTGCGACATACGTGCTCGGAATGATAGCCATTCAAACGCGGCGCATTATCAGGGTTTGTAACGCAAGTCTGAAAAGGCGAAGATGTCGTAGCGCTCAATAAAGGATTCCAGAAAGAGGGTACGTTCATCAATTTTGTTTTTTATACTTCTGATGTTCACATGAATAACTGAAAATGAAGTTCCAGGACTACAGAATTCAAGATTAAATTTTTCTGTGCTGTAATAGTTACCACTAACGTCCGAAGTCGTCGCCATATCGCTACAGCGTAGCTATCATCCCGTTGGAGTCCCGTTTTTTTTCCCTTTACACGATTTTGTCCAGGTCAGCATGGGTCGAAATTTGGACGCTTTTTGCTTTTTCGCCTTTACGTGTTAGCACTTTGCAAGAAGCCGTCCAAACAAATTTCCATCCCACTTCTTTTTTCTTTTTGATCGCCGCAAAAAGCAAAGCCTTAGTTGCCTGAGTCAGGTGCTCGTTTACATGTATTGCATCTTTCGCCTAAATGCCCAGACAGAGGTGTCTACTCTGCTCTTCCGGCATTTTTTCAATAGGCTGTCTCGCTTGCTGCAGTGAACAAACCGTACAATATTATTTTGTGCATCCGAGTTCTTTGTGGGCACCCAGTGACACGTGTCGATGTCCGTGCTATCAACTTTGATGCCAACGCTCTTGCCTATATGCTGGATGACGGTGAGAGGGTCGTTTTCAGTTGGCACACCTTTGATCTCAAGATTATTAAGGCGTTGGTATCGTTATAGATCCTCGCACTTGTTCGCCAGCCTCTCATTCTCAGCTTTTACTTCCCTGTTTTGCTTGACAAGTTCATTCATTTCTTGTCTCAGTTTTTTTTATTTCTTCAGTTTTTATTTCTTCAGTTTTTTTTATTTCTTTCTTTTATTTCTTCTTTACGCCATTGCAGACGTCAGTGCAGAACGAAATAGACTTTTTGAGTTCATCAAATTCCGGCCTTAGATCACGTGTGAACTTGTCCAACGCTGATAATAGCTCACCCATGTCCTTCGTCTCTGTAACATCCTTTTCAGGAACCTTGTGACTGGCTCCCCTCGTGGCGTCTTTACCCATCCAAAAACTGACAACACCGCAGTGAGTTCGGCAGCAGTGCAATCAAATACGGCCAGTGGGCTAGACAACTTGATACTAGAGAGAGAGAGAGAGAGAGAAAGAACGATTTTATTGAATGATCCTGCGGGGGGGGAGGTGGGCGGTAGCCACTCAGGGCCTGCCCCCTCCTTGACGTTTCCTTAGTCGTCCCCGAGACAACGCCTTGCGGGCGTCTACGAGGTCGACGCGCGGAGGGTCGTCGGTGTGATCCCTCAGACCTCCCGTCGGCGCCTCCCTACGCTTCTGCCCTGCAAGAGCAGCCTCGAGCCGCTGGACTTGAACATAGTGGTCGCAGTGGTCGCAGTTGAACATAGTGGTCGCACGAGTCCATACCACTTGTGATATCGCCCGGCAAACGTGTTGAGGCGGTCGCCTCTACTGGATTTCGTTCACAATCCCACAGTTGGTGGACCAAGGTCGCGTTCGTTTTCGCGCACACACTGCACAGCACACTTTCGTACACTTCTGGACACACATATTGCGCCAGCACCGGAGTTATCACAGAGTTTTTCTGTAATTGTCTATGCAGCACTGCTTCAGCCCTGGTGAGCTTGGGGTGTGGGGGCGGCCGAAGCTGTCTGCCGAGGGGGTACCACTGTAGTATTTCGGCGTAAGTCACGAGGGGTTCCTGGTCTGCTTCCAGCTGCCTTTCCGCCTGAGAGATGCGGGGAGGGGGGGGGGGGGCGCCGCGTGGTTGGTAAGTGCGCGCGCGGCGGCGGTCGCTGTATCGTTGCGGTTAGGGTGGCCGCTGCCGTCGGTGCTAGCATTCATGTGCGCCGGACACCAACGAATGTGGGTAGCCGGTACCGATTCACTGTTCACTGCACAACACTGCACTACGCGCACTGCACTTGTACACACTTTGTCCTTGGCGATGTTCGCGATGGCCGAGCTCAGTATTCGCTCAGTATTGTTGTACATTGCGGGTTCGTTAGCGGGAGTGCGATCGCCACTTCTTCCGCCTGCTGAGCAGGCGGTACGCGAACACTACACGCACTGTACACTTCTCCGGTGGTGGCTCTCACCGCCACTGTTGCGTAGGTGTCTGGCCTGTCGGGCTATTTGGCTGCATCCACGCAGATGGCGCCCGTGTTGTTTACATGCGTCTCGGTGAGGGCTCGGACCCTGGCCTCTCGGCGTCCTGGGTTGTAGTCGGGATGGACGTTGCGGGGCAATGGGAGTATCTTGAGGCGTTGTAACGTTTCCAGAGAGAGACCCCTTGCCTTGTGTATTTCCGTCTTCTTTCGTCCGAGGCCCAGCCGTTCGAGGATTCTTCTGCCTGTACGTGTGGTCGAAGGCGTTCAAGCTGGGCCATTCTTTGGGCGTCGCTAATCTCCTCCAGGGTGTTGTGGAGACCCAGCTCCAATAGCCGGTCGGTGCTGGTGCTGTTCAGTAGTCCCAGAGCGGCCTTGTATGTCTTTCGTATTGCTGTGTTGATTCTGACGCTCTCGTGCTTCTTCCACTGGTGGAAGGCCCCTACGTAGGCCACGTGACTCATGGCGAAGGATTGTATCAGTCGCGAGAGGCTGGCCTCCTTCATCCCGTGATGCCTTGTTTTTATTTGTTTGATAAGGCGGGTGGCAATTCCTAATTTTCTGGTGATGCGGTCGACCGTGGTTCCGTTTCTCTGGCTCGCTTCGACTGTCATGCCGAGGACGCGAAGGGTCGGCAGTTTGGGATGACAGTTCCGTCTCTCGTGCGTATCGTGATTTTCGTAGATCATCATCGTGCCGAGGCGATCGGACGTGCTTCACATCGGCTCCGCAAATTATGCTAATTTTCGGTGGACCAGCCTGCCCCAGTGAGTCCCAATCTTTACACATGTGTTAGGCTTCGTTTACGGAACCTGCTGATACAAAATTTCGGTGAGTCTCAGCATTTTTTGAGGATTTACGCGACTTTACTGTTCTACGGCGGCGCCGGCTCGCTAAGCCTACCTTAGGCCTAGCTCGAGCTCGGCACGCGGCCACGCCGGCGGCGGCAGCTAGGCCTAATGCCGACCAACCCCCTCACCACCAACGCATTGGACGAGATGGCTACCGCTATGGAGACGAATTCCGAACAAGAAGAAGCTAGACCACAAATACAGCTCGACCGCTCTTCCGGCCGAAGAGCCGTCATCGTGCGGTGAGAGGACTCCTCGCCAGAAGACAACGCCGGCTGGGCTATCCAACGGTGACGACCGCAACCGCCGCGGCGAGACAGTCTACAGGCCTGAGCCTCCAGTGAGTTTTCCAACAAGGCACCCAATCTGCACCTAGCCGGGCGCACTACGCCAGACAAGTTACTGCAACCCTAACGAAGGCTGCACGCATGCCGAGCAACATCCCGCGCAGCGAGTACAAGATCATTATTCGACCACGAGGCGGCCTACATAGCGGTCGAGTAAAGGCGACAGAACTCATGGCCGCCGTAATGGCGGCAACGGGAATCGCGAGAGAAGAGGCCATGCGATACACCATATGTCCAAACGTAGAGCAGAATATCATCGTAATGAGCACTCCTGACGAGTGGCGAGCGGTGCAATATGCCCAACTCCGCGCCCTTACAGTCGGTGAGCAAGTGCACAAAGTATACACTTACCACGCAGCGCAACACGACACGGTAAAGAGAGTGATTCGGAATATCTCCACCGAGGACTCCCCCCAGGATCTTAGGGCAAACATCGTAAATGAATACAACCCAACAGCGGTCGACGCGCACAGAATTGGCAATTCGACCGCGGTGATTGTACTATTTCAAGGCACCAAAGTGGCTTCGACAGTCAAGTACGGCGCTGTGCTGGTCAGGTGTAGCCTTTACAGGCAACACCATCAGGAATTTACAACGTGCGGCAAATCGGGCATCGCAGGGACGTGCGTCCGTAGCCGCACGCGAGAGTTTACTTCGCGTGCGTGAAGGCAAACCCGGGCGAGCGGCACGAAAATGAGTGCAAACCACACTGTAAACTGTGCGGAGGGCCCCACCCTACAGGCACAGCGGGCTGTGTTAACAAATTTAATACGCCATATTTGGTGAAGAAGCGGCAATGGAACCGCAGGAACGCCACGTCGCCATACAGGGAGAGGATTCCTAGAAAGGACGATCACAGCTTCCTGCCACTCAGCCCCCAGCAACAACGGGGGCGCAACCGCAGCCGCGAGCGACAACAGCGCTCCGCGAGCCGCTCCGCCAGCCGCGGCACGCGTGGAAGGAGCCGAAACAGGAGAGGAGGGGCTACGTCACAGTCGTGTGAGCTTGTGGCGTGGGCTGAAGTCGTCAGAGCCCCCTCTGCTCGCGCTAGATCCAGGACGCCTCAGAAGCGCCGGGAGCAGTCAAGACAGCGGCCCAAAACAATGAAAGACCTACGAGAGGAAATCGCAGCCTTCCAGGCCGAGAACACAAGACGCAGCCAACGACTCGACGAAGCCATGAGACTCTTGGGCAACCAGCAAGCACAAGGAGAACGGTCACCGCAGCAAACACCAGCCCAACCACAGTGGGAGCAAGGACGGGTTCCGCTTTCCCCGTCGCTTACGCCACGACAACAACCGACGACGCAAACACTGGCAAGCTCACAACCAACGACGCAGGCGCCACAGCCCAGGGAGAGGACCGCAAGCCCACCACCCTCCGAGACCGCCAGCCGACCACCACCACCCTCCGAGACTACCATGGAGGACCAAAAACAGGAATCCCCACGAACGAGCGATGAAGAGCAGGAATCGCGAAATCAAGGGAGTATTAGTGCTGCCGTCCGGCTACGACGCTGCACCGAAAGAATAGACCCACTAGAGAAGAGGGTCGACGCACTCGAGCATCGCATGAATGCTCGTTTCGCGGCAGTAGAGCGCCGACTCGAGGCGTTACAAGAATTTATAGAAAGCTTGGCCATGACGAGCCGTGGCAGAAGATCGCACCCAAACGGCTCAACCAAAGACATTGCTATGGCCCGAGCACCAATAACAAGCCCGGGCCTGAAGATCTGGCACTGGAACGCCAACGGGTTCCAGTGTAGAAAAGCAGTGCTACAACAACATCTGCAAGGCCTCGAAAAGCCTCCGGACGTCTTAATGATCCAGGAAACCCACACTGAAAGTGCACCGACCCTCCCGGGTTACCGAACGCACGGGAGCCCCCAGAGCGCGACGGACTGCGGTAAGTGAACTGTGCAAGGGGTATGCACATTCATATAGAAATGACTTACTTTCATCAAGCACGAGAACTTACTCGGACGCAGCACCATCGAACAGTGTGTGACCGAGGTGATACCAGGCAAGAAGAAGGAATCCTTCCTCCTTATCAACATTTACTTCAACCCAGCGCACAGGCACCAAACGTTCAAGACTCTCCGGCACATAGCACTACGCACAACGCCACACGACACTATCGCAATTTGCGGGGACTTCAACGCACCGCACAAAGAGTTCGGCTACAACCGCACCTCAGTCAAAAGAAGGGACCTACTGGACGAGGCGGCCGACGCCGGCTTCACCCTCCACAGAGATCCAGCGGACCCCACCCGAATAGGAACTTTTGTCACAGGAGAGACAATCCCGGATCTGGCGTTTGTCCGAACGGCAACGGCCAGGAGGGGTGTCAACTGGAGGAACACGGGGTACAAATTGGGCAGCGACCACTTCATCGTCGAATTGGACCTGCAGCCTCCGCCCAAGTTACCAACGAACATCGACGCAAGCACAAGCTCACCGACTGGGCTCGTTTCAGATCGGAGTTTCTGGAGCCGCAGCTAGAGATCGAGGACATCGAGAAATGGTCGGCAGCCATAGTGCAGGCAACCTCGGACGCGACCACACAAGTGCAAACGGACGAGAACGTTCAGCAAGTCGACAGTCGCCTGGCCCATATAACAGAGGCTAGACAGTCCCTACAGCGGCGATGGAGACGACAGCGCCACAACCGCACACTACGCATGAAAGTGGCGGAGCTCGGACGAGCTATCGAAAAACACAGCCGCGAGCTCTGCTCCCAGCAATGGCATGCCGCTTTTTGTGAGGCAGACGGACAACTCCACAAGGGACGGACCTGGATGCTGCTCCACCATCTCTTCGATGAAACGAAGACCAGAGGGTACCAACAACACAGACTGGAACAAACAATGCACGCCACCACCAAGGAACTAGGGCAGGAGGAGACGTGCAAACGGATAAAAACACGTTATCTACCGAGTACCCCAAGTGAAAGCCCTGGCGATTAACACGGAACGCAAAACCCAGCCCTCAATCACGACATCGAAGAAGGGGAGGTACGGGCAGCGCTACAGAGCCTCAAATGCAAATCCGCGGCTGACCCGGACCGAGTAACTAACAAGGCTCTGCGGAACCTCAGCGATGGGCTCGTCACGGCTCTCACGGGGTACTTAAACCGCTGTTGGCACGCAGGGGCAATACCACGATAATGGAAGACAGCCAAAACAATCCTCATCCCTAGCCCGGTAAACCGCCCAGCACCGATAACCTCCGCCCGATATCCCTCACGTCGTGTGTAGGCAAAGTCGTCGAACACGTGCTCAACAACTGATGGCAGCGTTACCTCAAAGGCGAAGGCCTCTACCCCGACACCATGTTGGGGTTCCGGGAACGGCTCAGCACACAGGACGCTATGATCTTGTTACAACACGATATACTCTACACATCCATCCTCAACCACGACAACAAAGCGGTGCTGGGTCTTGACCTGCAGAGCACCTTTGACAAGTTGCGCCACTCCGCCATACTGGCGCAGGTCTCGCGACTGGTCATGGGGGAGAGAACGTACATCAACATACGAGACTTCTTGTCGCAGAGAACTGTGGAAATCCAGGCAGGGGATCAACAGCGGCCGGTGAAAGAGCTGGGCAGCGTGGGAACCCCCCAAGGCTCGGTGATATCGCCGCTGCTTTTCAACCTTGTGATGATTGGTGTGGCCGAGCGGCTCTCGGAGATCCCGCAGGTCCGATACACCATCTACGCAGACGAGATTACCCTGTGGGTTCCTGGGGGCAGCGATCGCCACATTGATACAACACTACAGACTGCAGTATATGTCATTGAAAACCACCTGGTGAACACCGGCCTGAGATGCCCCCCGCAGAAATCTGAACTGCTCAACATCCCACCACCAGGCAGGTACCGCAAGAACTTGATAATAAATTACTCACCTGAAAATGTGACAAGCGTGGTTAGGCTGGCGTTCCTTGTGCAGTGCCGCCGAACTGAGGAGTGCGTCCTTTTCACTGCATTTTATAATGCAGCAGGCCAAGGAGCGCAGTCATCGCCGTCACGTGTTGAAGCGCACGTCGTAGATTCCGGTAAAAGGTGACGACCGAAGTAGCCGCCACCGACGGTGAATCAGAGATTGCGACGATCCGCGTCCCTTCTTCTGCCCAGTCAGGGTGCGCAGGAAACCGATGCTCGACCAGGGTACGGACGCCGCTCGAAGAAGCCCTGCACGCGACACTTCCTAGGAAGCTCGTGTGGCTCGCTGGTGGCCGTCAGTAATCCACGGCGACGTCTTCACGGTCAGTCACGTCGAGGCAGGCTTCTGCCGGCTGACATGCAAGGCCGGCCTTCCCTGAGGGAGCAACGCCTGAAACACGCCTTTAGCACTAGAACGCTTCAGCTGCCAGAGCCGCTGTTGACGCCACACTCCTGCCTACGTGCGAATCTACGTACGTACGTACGTAGAGGTTGTGCCGAAGTCTCGAGGCTGCATTTTGATTTTTGGTGGGGAGTGCCCACGAAAAGTACTAGGCCTTCTTGTTTCGGGCGCTAGAAGAACAGGGTGTCCACAGACGAAACAATGCAGTAAGAATACTGGATGCGAAACGCAGATAATCGCGAAGTACAGTGTCACACCACCAACTAGCACGCGCGCACGCACGCACGCACGCACGCACGCACACCCACCCACACACACACACACACACAAACATACATACACACACACGCGTGCACACACACACACACACACACACACACGCGCGCGCGCACACACACACACTAGGGCGCACATGCACATACGCACACACGCACGCAAAAACACACGTACGCACACACACTCAAACGCACATACTCCGACACGCATACATAAACAAGATATGAATAATACGTTCGTGTGCATTAGCATGCACGAAGACAGGCTTCATAAAAATGCGGGCATCTGCACACACTCTCGTTTAAACAGCCAAATGGTCGCGTAGTAATAGAGAATGCTGATATCGCGAAAAAAAATGTAAAACACATTGATATGCATACACAACAGATACTTCTGCAGGAAAACACTCACACACGCATACGAATAAAAACGACAACTCGGAATCCCTTATTTACCGTAATGAGAGGGCATACGGACTTAAAATACTGGCATTTTTAAGAGCAGGCTTGCAAGACTTTTTTTTATTGCGTCGTTTTGCCACACAGCATAAGTAACAAGGAAACAATGGACAGGACAGGACAGAAGTAGGACACATCAGGAAAGAAAAAAAAACACAGTCATGCGGGGCAATAAACATAATTATACAGTCCAGTTTCCGATATAAATTCCAAGAGTTTCTTGTAAAGGGGGCCTTGCGTCCACTGATGAATATTAAGAGGGTGGCCTTGGGCGATGTCCTGTGGCCCCCATGTCCCGAGATCGGGCTGATTGGAGCCCTGGACACGTCCCTAGGAAGGGTTCTAATGTCGCCTCAGCAACAGGGGCAGGCAGTAGGGGCAGGCCGTGGAGGGATTCTCTAGACTTGAAGTCCCCTTCGCCGCACAGCAGGCGTTAGTGCGACGCCCAGGCTGGTTATCCGAAGCACGACCTCTTCGTGGCAGGTTAAGACGCCAGGCAGGTGAGACCCACGTAGATGGAGAAGGGCACGCGTGGAGCGCTGGACAATATCGTTTTTGATTAGTAGGATGTCCTATAGTGACCACTGCAGATACGGGAGTGGGTGCAGCATTTGCTGCGGATAAGCTGCCGAGTCAGCGAGAGCATGCCTTGTCCTACTCCGCTGGGTCCAGAGGACGTGAACAGGGCACGGGAAGGATTGCAGTATCTTGAGCAACTCAGATGTGACACCCAGTGTGCTGTTAACGCGCAGGAGCTCTCGAGCAGCCTGGGTGGAATCCGCGTATAATACCAACTCATCTTGAAGGTGGAAGCGCTCGCACAACAGGGACGAAAGGTAGAAAACAGTTACGACACTGCGCTAACTCGCCACTATTTGTTTATTGAAAAAAAAACTATGTACTTCAATATCTCCCGTGGTGCGTAATTCTGGCCCAAGGTAAAAACATTAAGGTCAATTATTTTACATGGGTTACATACCGGTGTACACGCGACACTTAAATGGCACAGGATTAAATCAGCAACACCATAACATATCAAGAACCCCTACGATCGCAACAAGTTGCACAGAAAAACATTCTTTGTCTGTTATAAAAATTGACGGGGCTCTAACACATCCATCTACGGACCTTTTAAATGTGAAATGCTTCTACCAGCTCTCGAGTGGTATTATCTCGATGCCGAGACCACAGTGTGGTATCACCTAAGATGGGCGAACACCCATGAGTGGTACAGTGTTCCGATAGTAGGAAGCCTTGCTTTGATTTTTCACCGTTTTTTTTTTTGTTCTTGCAGACGCATCTTTAAACATCGTCCAGTTTGTCCTTCATACATGCGGCCACACGTCATCGGTAGCAAATACACAACACACGTTGCACGCCACAGAAAGGGGAAAGTATGATTCACTTGGCATGCTTGTTTTTTGACGGCTTCTCAGTGGGAGATGACATTGTCTATTTTGCCGCAGAACTTCGGCAGTTTGTTTGGGGCCGAAAAAGCCACGTCCACATCATACCTGTTAGCAACATTTTTTAACCCGTGCGACATTTTGTGCATACACAAAATGACGACAGTTTTTTTTACACATATTTTATTTTTCTCGTTCTCCTGAATCTGATTTCGCGCCTTTTATTACATCAAGGAATATCTTACGAATTACCTTCAAGATGAACAGCTACCAACTAGCCCAGTTGTCCGTTCTACTATAATACTAAGCACGGTGGTGGCTCAGCGCAGAGCTCAGAAGTTACAGCACTCAGGTTATTACGAATGGCAACCATCTCCGCCAAAACAGAAGGAAGAAGCGCCTCCGTGAAATACGTGCATGTCTGGTTGGGGGGTGATATAGTGGGGAAGACAAGGCTTGTGTGAAGAATGCGGTCGGCTACCCCTGCGTCCACACGCTCTTGGAGGCCTTCTGGGGAGTCAAGAGGGCGTGGTGTGTTGGCCTCGTTCACTTGAAGATGAATGCTTTTTATGCACCCTAGAGGCCGGTGGTCCGTACCTGTGGTTGCTGCCAGGGAGGTGGTACTGCTGAGCCGGGTAGCAGAGGCGAAGCACTATAAGAGTAGTGTGCAAGTGCTGCCGCGGAGGAAATTTATTGAAATTTTAAACAATGTGCCAATCGACGCTGGTGTCGAATTTCACCCAGCGTGTTCAGCTGCGCCTGGACATGAAGTGCCGGCATATAGTTCATGCGAGGGAGTCCGGTGATAAGTCGCATTGCTCCTCTATTTGCAGTTTCTAAGTGATCCCAGTCTCGCTAGGTAAGGTGTGGAAACTGGGCTTGGTAAGCGTGTCGAGGGTGGGAGATGGCACGCACTAGCGTACGCATGACTCGAGAGCAGGCACCCTCTGACTTCTTGCCGATTCCGCGGAACAAGTGCAGCGTACTGTAGGTCTTTTGTCGAGTGGAGCAGACCCACGAGGATGCCGATCCAGCTGCAGTGATCTCGAGCCCCAGGATACGCATGATCGCTTGGGGCACGTGGTTCACCATTTAAAACACAGATACGGGGTCTGCGACAGCCGTTGTTGACCTTTACGATTTGAGATAAACATGTAAGCAGTTTTTGATGGAGGCAGCTTCAGGCCAACAAGTGAACACCACTATGAGGTAATGATCACGGCAGCCTGTAGCCCTGCTTGTTTATTTTACAATTTGTCATGCACTGACCACACAGTGATCATAGGCGAGGAAAAACGTGTCCGGTTTGCTATCCAGCAGCCAAGCCAAGGGTAATAGGGCCACGTTGAACAGCACAGGACACAATATGGAGCCCTGAGGCACGCGTCGCTCGGAAACAAAGTGCCCCACACGTTCCTTGCTTATGCGTATAGAGAACCGGTGGTTGTGAACGAAGGAATTCACAAAGTGGCATAGTTATGGTGGAAGGCACACCGCGTTCTACCAGTATACCGATTATAGCAGTGTGGTTCACGTTATTATACGCTTTTCAACGTCCGTGGCCAACATCGTGCGAGCGTTAACTGACCTGCCACCGAGAATCACCATAGGTGAAAGATGATCCAGGCCATCTTCTGTTACCAGGTGTGGACGAAACCCAATCTGAGCTGGGTGGTACCATCCATATCATCCTAACCACCAGGAAAGACGCGTGGCGAGCATTCGTTAAAGCAGATTGCAAAGTGTGGATGTCAGTGCGATAGTACGGAGGTTAGCCAACCGGTTTGGGGGTTTCCCAGGTTTCGGGATAGGTACGACATCGGCGTGTTTGCAAGTCAGCCGAATGTCGCGAGACGACCAGATAGTGTTCAGCCAGTCGAGGAACCACTCCATACCGGACTGTCTATGTTCCTAAGAACTTTCTACGTCACACCGTCTGGGCCCGGCGCTCTGCGCCGTTTAGCCTTGTCAATAGCTGCAAGAAACTCAGCCATAGTGAATGGAGCCTGTATCCTGTCAAGGTCTTCCTGAATTGGGAGCGACCCAGCCCTCTGGTGGAATGATAGGCAGGGTGACAAATGCTGGGTGATCTTGGTTGTACTTCGGAACGAACTGCCTGGCCACGTGTGGCGCATATTGGCTCGGCGTACGCCCAGAGGCAAGGCAAGCTGTTGCTGCCGGGTCTTGGGGGCGGCCACCACGCTCCATACGACGAAACGTGCGCAAGACAAACGCACTAGTAGAAGATGGGCATAGTGAGGTAAACCAGTCCAACCACCGTTGACGGGATAAGGATTTTTCATGACGGCGCGCGGCTGCACTTAGGAGGTGCAACAAAGGTCGGAAAGCCGGATTTGTGGGCTGTTTACCGGCAGCCAGTTCTTCTCTGCGTTGAGCTGCCCCAAGATTGAGAAGATGTAGGTCCGATGCAGGTCGGTTCTCTTCAACCCATGAAGTGCACGTAGCATCCAGAAGAGCGTATTAGCACACGCAGTGTCTTGTTCAGGTTACGAGCCTCAGGAATGCATATTGCCGGGCCGAAAAGACCAGTAGCAATCGACCACGCCTGACTTCTACGGGCCGAATTGCAGGATACCACGGTAATATGTGATGCGAGCTGGAGGAGAGTCCGGGCCCTTAAGGGTTACTAGGCTTGTTCGGCCGCGACCCTTGTATCGGGCTTTTGCAAGATCTTGTGAAATGTGCATACGAGCGTAGCCGCGGGGGTTTCTGGCGACTCGTCCGGGTCTACGCCAAAAACTACATACCTGCGAAGGTCGGAGCCCGAAATCAGCTACGCTTGAACCACCACTGCCATACCGGAAGACAGAGGATTTCTTCGAGCAGCAAAGACGGTCAACAACTGCTAGCGAACGCACCAACACGGAGCTGGTGTTAGTGGGACCGTGAATGGTGAAACCTTTCAATCCACTGGTTTGGAGGCAGGAATCCAGATAGGCTTGAAGGACCTTGTTGGGTAGAGTCGTGACGTTAAAGCACTCCCATGGTTTAATCGCCACTTTCTACAGCGGCGATACTCCGGATGCCACCAGGAGCACTTCTGATGCAGTGCCCGGTTACGCACAAATGTGTGCTTAATCGACGTAGCAGGGACTCCTAGTGGTTGTTCACCTGCTCGTCTCCTAGAGCCGCTCGAACCACCATTACCCGTGACGGTAGTTGGTTGTTCCTCCATCGGATCCGGTGCAGCAGGATGTCGAACGGCAGTCGTTTCAGTCTCCACGCTGTCGCATTCTCGCGTCGCGTTCAAGCAGAGCGAACCTAGCACTGGTGTTCCATAGCAACCGCTAACATTGCCAGGAAAACGCCCAAGGATACACACAAATCATCCCTACACACGCATTGTACATGGCACACAGGAGAGAGCATGTCTGTGGCTTTATACATCAAAGCACACTTGGGACGGGGCTCCCATGACGCCCTTACCCGACCAGAGCTCACCAATTTCGGGCTGCCAAATTTGTTGTGGGTGCAGTTTGACAGAAAACATAAATTGGGGTTTGTGTGTCCAAATGGTAATTCTTCCATGTAAAGCCCCTCTACGACGTAATTTTAAGCGTATTTTTGATGCTGCGGCGAATAGTGTTAAATACATCTGAGCTCGACGTTCAGGCTCCAGAATACGTATAACAATAAAGAGAAGCCTTCGCGACATTCCCCAAACACTCAACGGTCGACTTTGTTTCCCAAACAGGCAGCTGTTGCTTCCTCGCCACTGACGATGTAGTTGCACCCGCGCCCACTCTCACATTTTTGCCTATTCAATCATTCTGCGATGCAGCATACGTGGCGTTTTCCTAAGGTTTCGTCCTCAAAATGGGAGCATTATTGACAAAAGGGCACCTACATCCCGTTTGACCGCAGTCGTGCGTCCTTGTTTCACCCAATACAAGTGCTCAATGTTTAACGATCATACGTTGCAGTAAGCAATTTTTTTTCGAGTAACCCAGTTCAAGAGAGATGTATTTTTGCCAGCACACAAGTAATGCCGAAACGCGTTGGTTTTTATGTAGTGAATATGTTTTTAGTGGACCTGTATGCAAATTGATTACGAATCTCTTCATCGTTCCTGTAGTGGTATCTTTTGCCATTCTGAGATACCGCCTAAAAATGCTCGTTCTAAAAGTTTTATCCTAGAATTAGGGATTTATTAGGCAGTGCACAAGTAGTAGCACTCCTTTTCGTGAGAACATATACGCACAGAACAGAAATGGCTTCAAGGTTCATAAAAGGTTCATAAAACGGTGGTTTGCGGACTAATGCTTACTGAGTACGTACAATCCCGGCATTAGATTTACTGGCCGATAGCCACTTCGAGCATGCAAAAAAGGTTTTTGCTGCTTCCTGAGCAGTTGTATGGAGAGCTCCCATTCATATCGCGACTGTAATGGGGTGGGGAACAGTCGCCTACGTTGTTAGATTGATGTTTAGAGCTATTTGACAAAGCTGCGTCCTGATTGCTTAGTGACAGGCGACAATATGCCTTGAACTATGACTTCAATATTTGCTATTGTGTGCGACTGTTCACACGTTACTTGAATATTTTTTGGATGATCCGTAATTTTTGCAGCCTGCCTTACAAATATGAATAGCATTTCCTGCTTTAATTATTTTTATTTGCATACGCGAATTGACTGGGGCAACGTTTATTTAGTTTATGGTGGTGGTGATTTATTAGGAATGGAGGGAAGAAAAAATAATTGGGGATATTTTTTAACGCAGCTGGGAGATCACTCTTATATAACCCAGTACAGATAAGCAGAGCGGCTGTTTCAAAAGATAGGAAAAAAGGGAAGAAAGAGGTGAGAGGGAGGAGAGTGGAGGATAGTTGCGTTCGTATCGTCTGTTGCGGAATTATGGAAGACGAGGAGGGCGACCGCCTACTGTCATCGCGATGAGGGGCGAAGAGGGAGATGAGTCCCGTTCCATAATATTTCTGGTGCCGAAACCCGGGAACGACGTACCAGCGGACTTCACGGCGCAGCGCCTTCAAGGTAGTGCGTGTGCTCAGGTACGTCGGATCTTCTCATTTCGGAGACCTCACCATTGAACGGTGCCTGCCATGGCTGCGTGCCGGACACAGAACCCCCCACCTAGAACCCGGAGATGAACCCCACCCATCGAACAGTCCAGACCCTTTCTTCGCTGCGCTCTCTGGTTTAGATGACAGGCAGGTGGTGGACCAACTTATAAGTTCTCGGGTCATTCTCCGGGTGGACATAACGGAACTAGCCAACATCACTATTCGGGTCTTGGAATCGTCACCATCAAATATAAGTATGCTCATCGATTTGCACCGTATGGCAGAACAAAAACAAGACGAACTTCGAAAGCTGGACCGCCATATCCAGATCCTTCTCGACTTTGACCGTTTTGTTGCAGACATAGAACAAGGCGAAGAGTATTCATACGCGATAAGTCGCACGAAGATTTCGTTAAAGGAATGAATTTCTCAGGCAACGTTGAGCACGTCGTTCACCACGACGAATACTTTGTCACCACCTCAACCGACGCAGGATCCTGTCAGATGGGGCACCTTCCTGAAAAGGGACGCCGCCATTGTGGCACTCCCATTCGCAACAAGGGCTGCTTCCGAAACCGCGAGTTCGTCGTGTTCAGCGGAAGACAACACGGAGCAGCACAGCGCCCCTACATTTGAAACGTCGTCGGTGAAAAAGGACGCAGGATGTAGCACCAAGATCAAGTTCGACCAAGCAGCCGGCGCCGTGGAATTTCGCCGAAGCGATGACGATACCATCTAAGACTCGGGTGCGCCCGCGGCCCAACCCAAAAGGCCATCGCGCACGCGCAAATCTCAGGTGAAGCCAACGAATGACAGGTGTCTCGTGTGCAACGAGATGACATTCACCCATGTGCGAGCGTTACGAAACGAGTGGCTCGGCAGTACGTCTCTGAAGAAGCGAATTCAAGCACGTGAAAGCCAAGCGTCCGCTCGGCCTTCTAAAAACAGAAAACAGAAAATTATATTGTGACGATACAGATGCAAGTGTTTAAAACTAAGCCAGTACGCAGAAAGGAAGGTCGACGGCGAAGAGGAATAGAAAAGGGCACCACTGACCGGAAGGTTCAGGCTGCATTACGAACACGATTTGTCCATGCTCACTCCAGGACTAACTTTACTTCATCATTTATAATACAGCCTGCCCCAAGCAAAAATTGGGGCCCCGTCCTACCCAAGAAGGCATCCAGAAGAAGGCATCGAGCGTCGAAGCATCGATGGAGGGTAAAGCAGGCGCAAACTGCCACCTGTCGTCTTCAAACGAATCACACTGGACCACCCATCTATGGCAGAACCTATACTTACCTTTCTGAACTTACCCACCAGTGTCACCGTCGGGGGTGGGAGTATGTTGCGGAATTATGGAAGGCGAGGAGGGCGACCACCTACTATCGTCGCGATGAGGGGCTAGAAGAGAAAGAAGCTAATAAACCTCGGTCCGGCTCAGCCATGGCCTCGCGTCTGTGTCCCGTTCCATAACATCGTCCATGGCGTGACGGCTACAAACCCTGTGCTGCTCCTGTCACGGCCAGGAAGTTGAGTAGTTGTTGAAAGTCCTCCCGTTGGATGGCGTCCGGTCCCTTGGGAAACAGGAAGTCTTCCCGCTGGTGGCTTGGGGCACCACGTCACTGGAGTGTGACTCGCAGTTCCTCCCTCGCAGTGTCATGCTGGCGGCAAGAGCAAAGTAAGTGCTTGAGCGCCTCAGACTGTGGGCATTCGACGCCGTTGGGGAACGCCCAGAAGCCGTGTTGGTGCGAGCGGACTCCCACATTGCAGCAATTAAGCCTCAGGTGAAGCAGGAGCGATCGGGAGTCTCTGCTGATGCGTCCAGGCGGGTCCCTTGGCGTGTGCCAACTGACAACTCGGGCATCTGGATGCATGGCCTCCACCACTCGGCCCAGGACTGCCCTTTTACCGTCGAATGACACCGCATCCGGAGAAGCTGGGAACCTTGTCCGGCGAGCAGAACCCTTGACCAGAGCGTCTGCAACCTCGCTGCCCATGATGCCCTCAAGCGGTAGCAGCCAGGGAAGTCGCAGTTGACACTCCTGGGCCTTCACCGCATGAACCTTCGTCGGGAGCGACATCTCTACGTATCCGCTGAGGCTGCCTGGTTGATGTGAAGTGCGGAGATGGAGGAGTGCAGACCGGGAGTCAGTCAGGAGGACGGCCACTCAGACCTGGGTCCCCTGCTCTAGTAGAGAATCCGCAGCGAAGTGGAATGCATCCAGCTCTGCGAGGGTGGATGATGCTAGGAAGGGTAGGCTGCACACCTGGCTGGGGCCCAGTTCCAGGGCCGTGCACGTCGCTCCGGCTCTGTACGTCTACTGTTGCGTGGAGACAACCGAGTGCACCTGCAGAAGTCCTACAGTGCCGTCCATGCCGGAAGGCGGCCCCCTCTTGGTAGATGGTGAGTGGTGAGGTGTGGGTTGACCCCTTTCTACGAACCCCCGGCAATGTGTTCGCGATGCATAGCGCCTGCCCCATGCCTGCGGGTGGTGTCTCCAGGCGGGGCCGCTGTGGCACTGCGATGTGGCTCTCGTAGGTACTGAGCACCATGCCCATCCGAGAGTTGGACCGGATTCGGTAGCCTTGGAGGAGTGCTGCGCCGTCCGCTGTGCTGTGCAGATGGTGGATGTGGTGGAGCCCCACCTGCATGGCCCGAATCTGGATATTCCTGGAGCCTGCCTCCGTGGACGCCCCGCCACCGGAGATGTGCTCGGAAGGCCCAGGCAAAGCCGGATTAGGTTATGGTATTATCCTGTCATAGTAACTTGCTCTTTCTCCTTTGTCCTTACAATATAGATGCAGCTGCAACCACAATGATGTTCCTTGTTTCCTCAGTCGCCAAAATGGGTCTATCCAAAAGAACGGATACAGTTCACAAGCTGCCGTGTAAATGGCAAACACAATGAGAACAGCCATGAAGGGAGCCGAAGCTCTTTTCTTGAGATGAGCAGGTACGCGAACCTATTGCAGCATTAATTTTTTAATGAAGCTGAGGCAGTATGGTTTTTGTCTGCATGTTCGGATTTATAATAAAGACCATAGATAATGCCTTTGACTAGTGCGCCCAAGGTCTAGCGTTATTTCACCAGTGGTGTGACCACTTTCAACAAATTAGCTTTTCAACTAATTTGCTGATTTTGGCTAAGATGCGGGATAGGTGTAAACCGCAAAAAAAATATTCTGGCTGAGTACGCGTAATATTTTGCTTCTGCTTGTATACGAGGATGACGTGCCATAGTTACTACCGTAATGCTCATTATATAAAACAAAGCTCCCTCACAAATTTTAATAGCCAATAATGCGAGAGGCAAGCGATTTTCTTTAAGATCGACCATACCTTCCGATTTTACTCTCAGTGCTGACTATACCTTGCGCTATATGAACGCGGACACCGACTCCGCGTATACAATATTATGCTTTCTTCCCGAAGAGAGGCCTCGTGGAGTGTAGCCGAAACGTAGCCGAAAGGAGCTTCGAACGTTGCATTGCTTTAGGACATAAAATTATCGTCGCATATAATATAAAGCTACGCACACTATGTCCCTTAAACATGCAGGCATAGGGAATGCAATTTTATGTGTACTATAAAGGGTGTTCCAGGTATCACGCACCAAGGTTTAAGAAAAGAGAATTGGGGTTACTCGAAGGGAGAAACCCTAGTGCAATATGTTTCTAGAACTGTGGAGGAGTAGCCAGTAATTTTTTTGTTAATGAAATTTAAATATTCCCACTGTTTCACCATCTAACTCGAAAAGTATGCATAAATCATTAAAATGTCAAGGAGGCATTTATTTGTTCACGTGAGAGAACCCTAATTAGGCGTTTTCTGCGATAAATTACTGTGTACTCATTTTTTTACATTAACAAAGCCCACGAAATTTAAATAAACAATTTAACAGCGCTCCTGCTCCCATCGTAAAGCAGGGCCCTCGACCAGGCTTCCTCTTAGTGAGCCAGAATGAAACACAGAAAAGAAAGAAACAAGAAATCGCGACCGAGTTCTTGCCTAATATGCCATACGCGCACAGGGTTACTTGCTTTTGCTGCTGCTTCCATGCCATTATAAAGGTGATGAATTTTCTGTTGAGGACTGTAATTGGCAAAACAGTTGCTTTTCAATCCGTTTATATCAGAGCGCTTCTTTCTGATGCAGATGGGAGCGTGGTAACGTGGTATTTCTCATATTTCGCGGGATTTATTCATTAGTCAGAATAAATCAGTACATAGTTAGTTCGGCGCTGAAAATACTCCAGTTTGATGCCTTTCGTGGGTGCCTAGAAGTGCCTCAGATATACAATAATGACTCGGACAATACCTCTCGAGTTCGATAATTCATTGCAATAAATAATTATTTAGTTATCATTTACGGAAAAAACTGCCTACTACTCCACCGTTCTTGTTTTGCTATTGCTACGCACAAGCCTAGAGTGTTTGTTATTGCTAAGAATAAGCCTAGCAGCATAAACAACCACGAGTTACCTAACCTCCGCCGTACCTTAACGGAAGACTCGTTTCGCTTTGTGCCTCTGTCAGAAAAACAAAATTGAAAAGATGGGGGTCAATGAGGTGTCGTTATGATCAACGAAAAAAGGGCTATCCCGGTGCACCGAGGTTCTCAGTACAGTGAAGGAAGTTTGCCTTTCCATCACATTGGGCCGTGGTCCTGGTCAACTTTTGCTCAGGCTTGTACGAAAATGGTTGACATACATTCAGATATGTGGCAAATATGAGTACAGAAAAAGTTCGCAGAGTTCCACAAAGGGAAGTATCTTGTAGGTTTTCGAGAAGAAAATGAAAAAACAGCCGCATGGAGTAGCGTTATAGGCCTGTAAAGCCGTATTTCAAGACATAAAGGCAGAAATAAGCTGTCAAATATCACTGTAACATGACAACACTCACATACATTCATTAAAATGCTCAAGTACTTCATTTTGGAGTATGCGATAGGATGTACAGTGGGGTCCTCTATTAAAGGGAAACGGCAAGCGCCTGGATGCGGCGCTCCGTGAAGCGCCGTAGCCGAGAGGTGGCGAGAATCGGAGTAACACCGTGAGTCGGCCTAGTTGGAATCTATCCATGGCTTAACCGATGCGCAAACAAACGAGGACGAAGAAGGAACCAACACGGACAAGCGCACTCTAACAACTGAAATTTTATTGAAGAAAACGAAAGACCTATATACCTACAAACCTGCGCACCATCATCCCAAAATAGTTTTCACGTCACGCAAAGCACACGCATCAATCACATGTCGGAATCAAACATTACAAGATAGCATCTCTATTTCTTTGTCCAATAAGGCCACAGAAGGGTGACTAACACACTTGGTTTTATGCTTTGATATGTGAAATGCTTCAACAATCTCTCTGGAAGTTTGATTGTGATGAGTAAACAAAACAACTGTTTTATCGAACAAGGGTGTGCAACCACATTCTTTACAATGTGTGGCCAAGTGCGTGAAAGGCCCTCCTTTCAAGCTCGACGCATGTTCCATTAATCTTATATTAAGGCACCTTCCAGTTTGACCTATATACACGTGCTCACATTTATCCAATGGTATCTGGTAGACAACATTCTTAGTACAATCAACAAACGGACGCTTGTGGGCGATAGTGCAGGCTTTTATTACTTCATTCTTACCCTCAAATTTTCTTTTTACACTAGGACAAACACTACTGATTTTGTTTTTAGCGGAGAACACAACTTTCACTTCAAAGTTCTGGGCCACCTTCTTTATTCGGTGGGAAAGACCATGTACATAAGAGATTACCGAAATTTTAGGGCGGTCTTCTGCTTGTTCTCCTTCTGCCACTACTTGTGTGTTATGCCTAAGCGTTTTTAGTACCCTTTCACAAGATGCTCTCAAAACACTTAGCGGGTATCCAGCCTCCTGCAATCTAGATACCTGTAATCTGAAGGCCTGGTCTACCGAATGACAGCACGATTTTAGCAAAGCTGCTCTGAAGCATGCAACAACAATGCCATTTTTTACTAGTCTAGAATGATCCGAAGCGTAATTCAAAAGAGGCTTCCCAGCTCTTGGCGAATAAGACCAACACACATTATTGGGCTCGAATTTCACAAGAACATCAAGATACTGAAACCGATCTTCACTAGGTATTTCTGACGTGAATTTTAGCCCTTTTCCTCTGGAAACAAACGCCTCCATTACCCGATCCCGAAAGGCATCTATGTCAGATTCTGAGCCCAGAACTAAGTAGTCGTCTACATATCTGAACACCTTCGTCACTACGCCGTCCAAGTGTCTGGACAGTGCCCTGTCAACAATACTTAGAAAGATTTTGCTGAGGACTGGAGCAACCTTTGAGCCTATACACACACCTGCTGTTTGCAAGAAAGTCTTGTCTCCGAAACCAACGTGAGTGTTATTTATGTAGAAATGTAACAACTCCAGGAACGACTCAACCGTCATTCCGCAATTGTTCCGGAACACAACTTCATCGTTTTCTGTCATTATGCAATCACTTACGCACTGCATTAGAGGTTCATGTGGCAAGGAATAATACAGATCTTGAACGTCAATGCTCATACCGCAGCTAGTTTTACCACATCCAGATTCCAAAAAATCAACAAGTACCTCGGAATTGGGCAATTCATACGGATCTACCACCGTCAAGGTATTCAGCATTTTCTGCAGAAATGTAGCAACAAGCACATGCCAAGATCCGTGCTCAGAGACGATCGGTCTTTCGTTTTCTTCAATAAAATTTTAGTTGTTAGAGTGCGCTCGTCCGTGTTGGTTCCTTCTTCGTCCTCGTTTGTTTGCGCATCGGTTAAGCCATGAGAATCGGAGACAGCCGGCACATGCGCACTGACCGCATAAGGCGGCAGAAGCCGCTCTGTCATCTGCTACGCCGGTGCGCTGCGCAGCTCAGCTTGCAATAGCTGAGCGATTTCGCAATCGAAGGATCTCGAATGATGTGAGCGGCGCAGCGGAGAGCCGTAGCATACGATAGAGTGGCTTCTGCCGCCTCACGCGGTCAAAACGCAGGCACCGGCTGTCTTCGATTCTCGCAGCTTCTCGGCGCCGGCGCTTCGCGGATAGCCGCATCCAAGCGCTGGCTGTTTCCCTTTAACAGTGGACGCCGCTGTACAAAATAAAGAAACGTTCGTTGGAGATTAGGGTCACTTTAGCCTAATACTGCGGAGAGCTTGTGATTTTGAAATTATGTGTAAACAAAATACCGCAAACAAATCAGTTTGATGCCTGGTGGCAATGCACCTGAGAGCGTAGTTTCAGAAAAGGATTCATCTGCCGTAATTTGTACGTACTTTACGTAACAATATATATTAGCTCTTGCTGCATAACTTCTAACTACTTGTGCAATGTGGATATAGTATAAGGAACATTACATGGCTCATTAAACCTCTGAAGGAGTCTTTTCGGTTTAGATATTATTTGGTTACATACGTTCTCTCAACATGGACGGTGATTTTGTGAACACTGAGGCCCTTCAAATATTTGGAGGAGAAATTGGACACTATACCGACTGAAAAGTGCATACTGGTGTAGAAGAAAAGCAATTCCATGGTTAAAAACGCCTTTTGGTAGTTAAAAATGTTTCGTCCTGATTAAGGCACCGGTTCAGATGGAATGAGACAGATTTGAGCCGGCCACTACTACCTTCACACTGATGGTGTGCGTCTCGTGTGCACGGCGAGCAGGTTAATCACATGAGTACTTTTTGTGGGAAAAAACACATCTACGAAAAAGGTAGTAGAACTTTAAAGTTTGTTTTCTTTATGGTTTCAGCTTAGCGAACAAATAAATGCGTATATTGGTCGCTAAAGCAGAGGGGGGCTCGTAGGGCTACCGTTATGGCATTTCGGAGTCACAAAAAGCGAGGCGTGAGGACTCAAAGTCTACCGGAACGGGAGAAGAAACTGAGGGTAGGCGGTACGTATTTCCTCAGCAGATATGGCTGCCAAGGCCTGTATATGGAGAAGTCGTCGACCGCACAATCCCGTCTACAAAGGGAAGTGCCAAACACTTTCGAACATTTATCTGTACAGGAAAATAACAAAATCAAAACCACGTGTGCTTTCCTATTGCTTGTTCTTAATGAGGGGCCTGCCTTTGTTTTACGGAGGGAATGAAAAGGTACGGGAGTTTCAGGAAATTTCATTGATAACGCCTCATTTTCTTTCGACGTGAGGCAGCGCCGCCGCAGCTTAGTAGGGGTCGAGTGAGATGGTACTGTAAACAATATAAACAATACAACACTTTGACCGATCGTGTGTGTCATTGATGCAAAGTTTTACTTTCGGTCACACCAATGCAAAAATATAGGAGATACGATGGCATCCTGATGGGCGTTTCTGCGCATGGAGGGTACTCCAATGTGTCTCTTCGCATTGCCCGTATAAAGCTTTAGGTTCTGGTGTCACCCTTTGCGATTTTGTTTGCATTTGTGACGTAACTTAGTTGCTTGTTCTCTCTCCAAATGCTTATACGCGCGCGTATTTACCCGCCGACCTTTCAAACCTGTGTAGACCAAATACAGACCTTTCCTCTAGCTGATCAAAATTCTTGGCAGGGGCGAAAATAGAGTGGTCAGGCAGCTCTAACAAGTTTCTTATATTACAGAAGAAGGGAAGCAGTGTTTCTATCCACATCCGGCTTTGGGGGCCAGAAGGTTTGATTTTTTTAAAGTTTCATATAGATTGTAGCTATTTTTACATTTTTTTGGTGTAGCTATTATAGTGGGGTTTATTGACAGGGCGTTATAGCGAGGTCTTACTGCCGTGAAGTCCAAACGGGTCAGGGCGAGCTCTCGGCGGGTCTCAGAAGCAGTCTCGCGCACAGCACTCTCGGTGGGGCTGCCAGTCCCAGATCCAGGCACATACCCCCTTGTGGCGGATTGTCCCATATTCGAGCACATACCCGCTTTGGGGAAATTGTCCCGATACTACGCACATACCCATTTAAGGAAGTGCCCTTGCTGCTCGTAGTATCTTCATTACAATCACCCCCCGGCAAAGAGAGACGCCATCCTGGCGGCTCAAGGCGATGCGACAACGACGGGGTCATAGTACGGCTTCATGCGCTGTACGTGAACTGTTTCGCGCCCACGGCGACGAAGATCGGTCGTGGCAGTGATTGGCTCAACGACTTAATTCACGGGGGACGTTTTCTCGATAACTCGGTAGGGTCCATGGTATTTAGCTTGAAGTTTTGGTGAAAGACCGGGTGTCTTGGACGGAATCCACAGCCACACGAGGGATCCGGTTGCATAGGTAGGTGCGGTGGCTGAAACGTCACGACGAGATTTTTGGCGCCCTTGTTCCGCAGCGGTGAAGGATCGAGCCAGTTGACGGCACTCTTCGGCATGCCTAGCTATCTCGGAAACGGGCCTGCACTCGGAGACATCGGGACGGTAGGGCAGGATGGTGTCCAGGGAGCCGGAAGGCTCACGCCCATAGAGTAGAAAGAATGGCGAGAAGCCCGTCGTAGTCTGCGTCGCCGTATTATACGCAAACGTGACAAATGGCAGAACCAAGTCCCAGTTTGAATGGTTCGAAGAGACATACATCGAAAGCATGTCGCCAAGCGTGCGGTTAAATCTTTCGGTTAACCCATTGGTTTGTGGGTGATACGCTGTAGTTTTTCTATGAACGACTTGACACTGGGTCAGCAGGGCTTGTACAACGTCGGATAAAAAGACGCGTCCCCTGTCGCTCAAGACCTCCTTGGGCGCGCCGTGGCGCAAAATAAACCTTTGCAGGAGGAATTGTGACACATCACGCGCCGTGACAGTGGGGAGTGCGGCTGTTTCCGCATATCGGGTAAGATGATCCACTGCAACGATGATCCAACGGTTTCCTGCGGTTGTGCTCGGGAGGGGCCCGTAGATGTCGATCCCAACGCGGTCGAAAGGGCGCGCCGGGCATGGTAGTGGCTGTAGTGGTCCGGTAGGGTGTTGCGGCGGAGACTTGCGGCGCTGGCATTCGAGGCAGGAGCGGATGTACTTTGTAACAAACGTGTACATTCCGGGCCAGTAGTAGCGTATGCGCAGCCGCTGATATGTCTTGAGGACGCCAGCGTGGGCGCATTGCGCGTCAGCGTGGTAGGATGAGCAGATAGCGGAACGCAAATGACGCGGTATAACTAGCAACCATTTGCGGCCGTCTGCGAAATAGTTGCGCCGATATAGGAGTTCATCCCGAACGGCGCAGTGTGAAGCCTGGCGACGGAGTGCACGGGACGCCGAAACTGTGGACGGACTCGACAGGTATTGCAGTATGGACGCAATCCAGGGGTCCTTCCGCTGCTCTGCAGCCATGTCGCGGATGTCAAGTGACGCCAGGGCGCAGTCGAGCGAGGATATGCAGGCATTTTCTGACTCCAGGGGACATCGAGAAAGGGCATCGGCGTCCGTATGCTTGCGGCCGGACCGATACACAACGCGAATGTCGTACTCCTGGAGGCGGAGAGCCCAACGGCCAAGTCGGCCGCACGGGTCTTTTAGTGACGACAGCCTACACAACGCGTGATGGTCCGTGACAACGTTAAACGGGCGTCCATACAGGTAAGGACGGAACTTGTGAATCGCCCAAACGATCGCCAAACATTCTTTTTCGGTGACCGAGTAATTTCGCTCCGCCTTTGTGAGAGTACGGCTGGCATAGGCAACTACATACTCCTGTACGCCGTCTTTTCGTTGAGCCAGTACAGCTCCAAGACCGACACCACTGGCATCAGTGTGTACCTCAGTTGGTAGTAGGGGATCGAAATGGCGTAGTATTGGGGGCGATGTAAGCAAGCGCCGTAAAGACACAAAAGCTTCCTCGCAGTCAGGCGACCAGGCGACAGCTTCTCTACCGGATCCATTGAGAAGCTTCGTCAAAGGTTCGATGATGGTGGCGAAGTTCCGGACAAAGCGGCGAAAATAGGAACATAATCCGACGAAACTTCGTAGGTCTTTAATCGTGGCGGGTTTTGGAAATTGGGCGACGGCACGAAGCTTCTCCGAGTCGGGAAGGATGCCATCTTTTGAGACGACATGACCCAAAATGGTCAGTTTGCGAGCAGCAAAGCGGCATTTCTTCAAGTTCAGCTGTAATCCAGCAGACGTGAGGCACGTCAAGACCTGTTCTAAGCGCTCAAGGTGAGTTTAAAAATCGGGCGAAAACACGACAATGTCGTCTAAGTAACAAAGGCATGTTTTCCACTTGAGGCCCCGTAGAACACTGTCCATCATTCTCTCAAATGTTGCGGGCGCATTGCAAAGTCCGAAAGGCATGACGTTAAATTCGTAAAGTCCATCAGGTGTCACGAAGGCAGTTTTTGAGCGATCAGGTTCGGCCATGGGAACTTGCCAGTAGCCTGAACGCAGATCGAGAGACGAGAAGAATTCAGCGCCTTGCAAGCAATCAAGAGCGTCATCGATACGAGGGAGCGGGTAGACGTCTTTGCGGGTGATTTTGTTCAGACGCCTATAATCGACGCAGAACCGGATGGACCCATCTTTCTTCGTGACAAGCACGACGGGCGATGCCCAGGGGCTTGAAGAGGGTCGAATGACGTGGCGCGTGAGCATGTCAGCGACGTGTTCGTCAATCACACGCCGTTCCGCAGGTGAAACACGATAAGGTCGCTGCCGCAGTGGGGCGTGGGATCCGGTATCGATTTCGTGGGCAACTGTCGACGTGCGGCCCAAGGCGGTCTGATGACAGTCGAAGGATTGACGGAAGCGATCGAGAATGGCGAGGATTTTGTCCCGTTGTGCTGGGGTGAGATCGCCATCGAGGGATCGTTGAAAAACATCGGGGTCTTCTTTGGGATGAGGGCTGAGGACATTCACCGAAAACGAAGATGTTTCCTCCGGGACGGCCATGATCAGAATGGGGTCGAGAGCTTCCACGTATCCGAGACATTCCCCACGATATAATGTTGATGGGCAAAACGATGGATTGCTGACAAGCATAACACTGGACCCAGATTGGACGTCGAGGACAGCAGCGGGCAAAGGAAATTAGTAGTATCTTCATTACACTATTTTTACATTTTGTTCGTGTATGTTTTCATTTTGCGCAGCCTTCCGGAGTTTACGCATGTATTTATACCAGATGAAGCTTCAAATAAAGTCAGTTTCGAATGGGCCCTTGCCCGTCTTTCTTAAATCCTCGTTTTCTCAGTTGTGCTCAATTTTATTACCATTAGAAAATAACGGGCCATACAATACGCTGCACTGAAGTAACTAATCAATCTATAAAAATCATTCAAGGAATTGAGTGAAGAATTATGTACGACGAAGACGAACCGAAAATTTAACAGAATAATTAGAAAATGAGTGGAGCTTCTGGAAACGGTCAGTAGGTAATGCCACTTGAAAAATGTGGATTTTTCGAGCGCGTTGCTGTTGAACGTGGTATATTCATGTTCTGTTATGCCTGTGTGATTTTGAAATCACATTGATTTGTATTCCTGTAGACGAATGTATTATTGGGGTATCACTTTAGTAATAGTTGCTGTAATATTCCGTTTTTTTTTTGCAGAGTGGTGAATGGAATAAATATTTGGTGCATTTTTGCGAGAAAGGAAGCAGCCTTTTTGCGTGTGTTTTTCGTTTAGGTTTGTGTTATGTACTGGGTAATGATAAGTGCATATCCGCAAAGCAGAAATTATTGTTCTATTTTATGTAAACCTTAACTGAAGTGTATTGTTTCACCAACTGCATCGTCACTTAAGAAGCACTGCATGCTTAGATTGACCAGAAAATGAATCCTGTACAGAGGACTTGGATAAAAAATACACTAAAGAAAATAATTCATTATGAGTTACTTTTTTTAACAGTGTCCATCTGTTGTGCATGCCTTAAGTTGGCGTTGCAGAAAAAAATTAGCGCCAATCCAGCCTGTGAATGTGATTGGAAAGCAAAGCTGTAAACGATACCCAAAACGATCACCCATGTGACGTCACTTCAGTTCACTCACGTCGCTCTGCAAATGCTCAAACTGGAGAGAAGTGAAATGCACCTAACCGCACCCTTTGTTACTTCAAAGAGATATTCTTGGTAAGGTTAAATCGATGCATGACACATAAACGGTGGTTGTTTGAACTCTATTGCTGTAGCACATGAGTGGAAACACTTTTTTATATGAAAAAAAAAGAAGATCATACCTGGTGTTAGACGGCCTCACTTCTCCGTGTCTACCGCTGCGGACGGAGGCGACGAGATCGCCGGCCGAGACGAAGCAGGAGCTGCAGCAGCAGCAGCAGCAGAAGAACAACAAGAAGAAGAAGAAAAAGAAGGAGCAGAAGGAGGAAGGAAGATGACGGGGAGGAGGTGCAGGAGGACGAAAAGGAGGAAATACTTCGATTCAGTTCTTTGAACAGCCCACAGTGCGGCCCAGGGAAGCTGTTCCTTCTTCACTGAAGCCCGTAAGCTCTCCGTGCCGCCTGTGCTCTGTCCACCAGCTGATCACCCATTGCTCTTGTTGTGTAGTTGAGGCAAAAAGAGGAGGGTGCTCAGAGCTAAATCACACACTCCGATTACGTGGACGAGTGTTCATACTTATGAGCAAATGTTACATTCAAGGTTGTTGAAATTCGCCGGGTGTGGGATGAAGAAGGTTTGTATGAACCTTACGGTAGTTTGTTGTTCTCTGGAAAGGTCAAGGCAATGTGAAGGTATGGTCTGTCTCTGAAGGCGATAATGCTGGGATAGGTCCCTGAACGAGACAAGCCGGTGACTGTGACCTCCTGCAGCCCCGTAGTACGAAGGTAAAAGCGCAGGCTTGTTGTTGAGCGTAGTCATTGCCTTCCGTGGAACCGTGGGTGGGTGTCCACATGAGCTGAATGGAACCCTTTGGGGAGTGGTTTTTTGGCACACGCAGTGCAGGTTGGGAGACCAAACTACAATTCTAATTCCGGATGGCTTGTTGGAATCGGTGACTACATTGCGAACCCCTGGATGAGTGAGAGCCAAGATGATAGATGCCTCTTCTGCTCTCGTAATGTCTTGGGTCTTGGGTGAGATACACGCACAGAGGTTGGATGTGGAGGTAGCCACGATGATGGCCTACTGCTGCCCTCGATGCTGGGAGGCGTCTTTGTAGATAACTGCATGATCGCCATCAAAGGTGGTGTTAAGCGCTTGAGCCCGTGCTTGTCGGCGACGCTCATCGTGGAGGGGTTCGTATTTCAAAGAAAAGGGAGAATCTTTAGTTCTTGTCGCCAAGAGTCCGGGAGTATATCAAGCGGAGTGACATTGTGTGCTGCCGAGCCACTCTGGTGAATGATGCGTCGACCCACCGTAGTTCTGTTCGTTCCGAGCTTCTGGTTAGAAAGGTCGCCCTTCATCAGCTCTTCCAACAAGTTGCGGAGCCCCGTGCGAACCAGCCGGGCTCTGGACGCGTTCATGGGAACACCAATCGCTTGTTCAACCGCCTTCCTAAACGTTCTATAGAGCATGTCTATGTCCTCCTTGCCGCAAAGAAGACACGGGGTTGACGTAAGTGATTCTCGGGAGTACACAAGCTTGAATTATTCGAAAGGCATCGGATTCCTCTACGCCTCGCTTCTTGGTGGCAACTATCGTGTGTACGCTTTGATTGATGCCGTATTTCAGGCGCTGCAAGGATGCGTCACTCTTGGTGTTGGCCTGGAGGTGTAGGACCAGGATCTTCGAGTGATGGCCTGACCATCAAGGAGTATTTGCACGTGTTCTTTGACGTGGCGCTTGGCGTGAGGGAGGATGACAAAGAGCTGTGATTTTTAAGTGAACACTGCAGGCCACAGGCTTTAGCACATTGGCGTAGTAGAGGTGAGATGCCATGCGTTGGTGTAAGATTCCTTTAATTTTAATAACTCCCAGCACAAGCACAAACGAGCGTAGGGCTTCTATACGTGCCTTGGGCGGAGCGTACAGCACTGCGAGAGGGCGGGCAACACTATTACGCGGCTTTCAGCGAAAATGCAGGGGTAAACCCGTAGGTGTGCTTGGTGAGTGCACCACCTGTCTTCCCCGTCCCCGCGTGGGCTTGTAGCCAAATCGGTAAGACTACGGGCTCTCGATTTGTTACTCTATTAGCTTCAGGTTCAATTCCTCGCGGTGCCAGTGTATTTATTTATTTGTTCGCTGGAGTTTTCTCTTGACAACAACGGTCGCGAAAGGACCCTTTGGGGGTAGAGGTGAAAAGTTTTGCTTTAAAAATACCGAGAATGTGCGGAGCGTGGGAGGGCGCGTGACTCGAGGCGACCGCCGACCGTCCTCGGTATTGGCAGCGGTTCTACAAAAAAAATTCATTGTTGTCGTCAAGTGCTCCCGCGCGTGTACGAAACTCCAGCGCCACTACTGATGATGAGAAGACACCCTGCTTTGGGAAAGGTCACCACGGCCGCTGCATTCTCTAGAAGCAATCATAGATAAAATGGAGACATGTCTACCAGTGTGCAAATCCTACCCGAAACGACTTGCAGATCCCGCCACCGCTTACTTTTGTCGATGGCGAAGAACTGGTTCAATTCAACAAAAAAAACCTTACTTCTTTCAAAGAAGACGATGTCAATAGCGACTATTACCATAGCGACTATAGCGACGATGTGATGTCTATAGCGACGATTACATGCACCGAAACTACGCAAATAAACCATGCCATTGAAACTTAGCTATATGTCCGGGAAGGCACACCTACAATAGTTCAGCCATTCAAATCTTGCATGCGAGTAGGAGCTTTCCTGAATATTTTCTTCAAAAGTGGTCATCAAACTACTAACCATTCTTCCCTAAAGAAAGTAGAGAGAAGCGCGAAAGCTCTCCAAATCAGAAACGGCATATAAAGTGCGCCACAAACGTCGATCAAAGTGCCTCAAATCTTGGGTAAACGTCCAAACTATCATGAAACCTTCATGAAAAAAATCCCAAGATATGAACCAATCTATGCGACCATTGTTCACGAACTAAGTACTCTTCTACAACGATCGACATGCATAGCGCTACGTGGCTTATGCAATTAAAAGGAAGCCGTTGTACTTCTGCTTCACGATCAAACAATGTGTGTATTGTGTTATCTAGAATATTTATTTTTCACGGTTTTCGAGCTACTTTTTCACAAAATGGAAGTTCGTTTTCACGCATGCGCCGCGTGTTCACAGATCTTGTCCGCGCTTTTACGTCGACAAACCTGTCTACTGTGAAAGGCAATATTTATTGGAAAGTACTCCATAGGTCCCACGTAAAAAGCTTTCCCTTCATAAATAACGCCTCCAGTAATCTTCCAACGCCTCTCACCCTATTGTTTTCTAAGGGTCGACAAAAATAACATCATAAATCTTTATTATATTCAGGTAGAGAACTTTATTTTCATTCTAAAAAATAAAACATACCCTCCAAAATTGGTTCTCGCCTTTGTGTGCAAGGAGGAGGCGCTGTTTATTTTACAAACCTGTCTACTGTGAAAGGCAATATTTATTGGAAAGTACTGCATAGGTCCCACGTAAAAAGCTTTCCCTTCATAAATAATGCCTCCAATTATCTTCCAACGCCTCTCACCCTATTGTTTTCTAAGGGTCGACAAAAATAACATAATAAATCTTTATTATATTCAGGTAGAAAACTTTATTTTCATTCTAAAAAATAAAACATACCCTCCAAAATTGGTTTTCGCCTTTGTGTGCAAGGAGGAGGCGCTGTTTATATTACATAACAATGAGCAGAAACAGATTCACTGATTCTTGAAGAACACCTTGATGTCGTTGAAGAAAAGTCTCTATTTCCATCTTTTAAGATAGTAGTAACGCGTCCAACTGGGCTTCAGATCTCCTTTTTGAGACATTGGGATTTCGTGAATTTCTACATTTCGTTTCATGCTTTACATTTCAAATCATTGAAGAATGAGTGAAGCTGCTTACCTCCTCTCTTGTAACTTCAGCTTCTCGCTGGCTGCCGCGCTGCTTAATGTTGTGAATATCCCTATCTCGTTCAGCCTCTTTTGTCATCACCTTTTCATGTTAATTTAACATAAATTCAATAGTGTTTCACGCCCATCGCCCGAGGAAGCAATTGAGCTTACGTATAAAACGTTCTTAATATTTGAGTAAGGATAGATGTGGCTTCAGGGTGAGATAGATTTCTTGCTTGGTTTGATTTAACTACGCGGTTTACGACAGGAAAGAAAGCGCCGTGCCGTTGGAGCTGTCTTACCTTTACTTTTTAAGGTGGGCTTCCTTGGCCTGTGTTATCATCGAAATGGTAAACATGGCCACATGCGTGGCGTGTGAGGGCATGATTAGCTGAGGTAAAGTTTCGTTACAAACGTGACACGTTTTTTTGTTGCCTGACATATTGGCGTGCAAAACACACGGCAAACAACAGCAGAGCAAACAATGGCTGGAGATGATAAAACACCGAATTGCATAATTTGTGTGCACGGCTGGGTTATTGCACTTACCTGCTGCATCCCATGAATTCAGCAAGGCTTCAACGTGCACAAGAAGGCGCGCGATTTCCTCCGGTGTTTCTTCGTAGTGCGTCGCCGTGAGAGAATTCGCAAATACTTTCCCCCTCCACTTTCCTGCTCGCTTTGTCTTAAGTGGCCTGTTAGTTTTCTCGGTTATCTCGTAGTGCGTCGCCGCCCAAGGGGGTGTGTCAAGCCATCTCGGCATACCATTTCCTTCACACTTAAGCCCTCATTTCCGCTGCCGCTTTCTTGCTAGCTCTACACCTTCTGCGTTTGTTGTACCCTTCTTTAGCTCTGTTACAACGTAGGACGATGACGTCGCGGAACCACAGAAGTAGGCGCCGCTGTGAAGTGCCCTACACATTTATTTCGGTTGCACACACTTTAGTTGCCTGCCTTGACCATTACGGAAGCGTATCTGTTGGCCTTTTTGAGAGACTGTTAACGCATCCTTACAGCATATACAGTGCCTATCGTCTGGCTATTAATTGATTTACTCTAAAAAAGAACAAATTTACGCTCTCTAAGACAACGTTTCTATACAAACGGTGATATTCTGCAGATTTTACACGCCGACTGAGAGCAGCAATTATTTAAATGGCTTACTATTCAAATGTTTCCGTAATACGGCCAGTAAATTATTTAGCAAAGGTTGCGACGATAAAATTGAGATTGGTACCGAACTTTCACAGACTTTTTAATGAAGAAAATGAGATTGATACCGAACTTTCACAAAAATATTGTTAGCATTCGCGACCACACAACCGGTGGTGGAGAACTCCAGAGGACAATTCCCGCACCTCGTCTTCATGTGTACATACACATCAGCACCAGCCATGCGGCACTGTTCTATCATAATCTAAGGACATGATCATCATCATCATCATGTGTTTTGCGGTGCTTGCGGCTCGAACGCCTCAGTAAACGCCGCTCCTAGCCCTTGTCTCTCAAGTGGTGGAGGGTGCGTCTAGGTCCGGCTGTGTACCTCTATCGTTCTCACTCCTGGAGCTCCGTTCGGGTCGCCGTTTAGCACACCTGGCCATGCCCATGACGCAAAAATCGGCCAATGCTTCGTCCCCCGTTCCGCTGCAGTACTTCGCCACGAGCCATCAGCGCGATCTCCCGAAGTTCGCTGGCCGTCGGAACGAAGATATTGAAGACTGGCTCGACAGCTTCGCAAGGGTCAGTACGTTCAACGGTTGGGACGATAAGCTTAAGCTACAAAACACCACTTTTCCCTTCACGAAGGTAGCCGAAACATGGTATTTGAACAACACAAGTACCATCACTGAATCGGACGTCTTCACTTCTGAGATGCGTCTGATTTTCGGGTCCCAGGCGGCATGTTCTGCCGCTGCGAGGAAGAAACGTGCGGCCCGCCTGCAACGTCCGTATGAAACGTACACTTCATACATTGAAGATGTACTTGCGCTCTGCCGCAGCATTGACAAGGACATGACCGAGGCTGATCGAGTGCATCACATTCTGAAAGGTATCGCGCAGTTTGCGTACACCGCCCTGGCCCTTCAAAATCCTCCGTCCGTTTCGGCTGTGCTGCCACTTGCCAGCGCCTGGATGCCCTTCAGTCTTCGCGCATTAAGCTAGAAACACCAGTTCAGCAGCTTGGAGATGAAGACCTTCGTTCTATGATACGGGCTATAATCAGGGAAGAGCTCAACAACCACGTCCCTTCATGTGCACCCAACTCTTCCTACTCCGCTGAGACGCCAGGTATGCGCAAAATCATGAAATAAGACCTCTCCTCGGTGACCAGTCAGGCCCCACCCGGTCTTCTGGCTCCGTTGGCCATGAACGCGTCCTACTCCGAAGTTGCTGGACGCCCTCCCGTGCCACTGGCCCCGGTCAGACCTCACCATCACCCAGGATATGTTTCTGCGTTGCCTTCCAGTCCTGGGCCACGACCGTACCACCCCACATGGCGACAGACCCGTCCAGAGCTACCGGAAAATCGTCCCGTGTGTTTTTACTGTGGAATATGGGGCCACAATTCCCGAATTTGCCGCCGGCGCCAGCAGGATGAACGACGTGGCTACGACTTCTACGAGCGCGATGAAATGAACCCCCGCTTCTGTTACCGACAACGAGCCTACGAGTCTCCGGGACATCGTTTCCGGCCTCCTGCTGATTCTGCTTATGTTCCTCGAAATACTCGCGAGTCTCGGCGCTGATGTTCTTCTATGGTCCACCGTTAGGTTTCCCCCTACGTCCCATTGTGCACGATGATAACCACCACTCAGAAAACTATACCATGCAGTTTTTTTATAAAAAACTGCATCGTTTGGGACGACACAAATTCATCCAGAGCATCCGTCAAACGTACTGTCAGTATCAGTTGAAGGCATTTTGGTTAACGCGTTGGTAAACACTGGGGCAAGTGTCACGATTATCTATTCTGATTTGTGTGAAAGACTACGAAAAGTAAAACTCCATACGAGGGCCCTCTATTACAAGGAGCTAACAAGGCGCCCAAACGACCGTCAGGACAGTACACAGTTGGCGTTTGTATTGAAAGAGTTTGTCACCACATCCAGTGTGCCGTGCTTTCCCCGTGCCCTTACTTGCTTTTTCTTGGCTCGCACTTCCTGTCGCCGACGTCTGCGATAATTTCTTGCCGCTCGCCAAGTATCAGCCTCACGGACACAGAACATTCTGCCCTCCCTGAAACTTGTTCCCTTCGTCTCGTGTTGACTGACGACTATGTTGTGCCTCCTCGCCACGAGCGCGTCCTTTCGGTTTCTGCTGAACCAGCTATTAACGGGGACATGCTAGTCATCCCTTCTGGTCGTCTCCTTTCTCGAGGCATCGCCGTTGCTACCTGCCTCATCCGGTTTTCCCGCGGCCGAGCACTAATTCCTGTACAGAACACTACACAAGACCCAGTTCTACTTCCGGAAGGCTGCACAATCGCTTCTGTGTCCGACAACAAAATCGCCATTCTTCCCAGCAGTTCCGCCTCAGCTCGTCCCTGCCCTTTGCCAAAACCAACCTCCTCTCAGCCTTTTCTCGTCCACAGTATCACCTCCGACCTTACACAAGCTGAGACTCTCGCAGTATTGGAAATTTTAAACAAGCATCGAGTCTCCCTTGATTCCCATTCCGAGCGTTTCACCCAAACAACAACAGCCGAGCGTGGAATTCCAACGGAAGGGGACACCATTGTTCGCCGCCGCTCGTATCGTGTCTCTTCCTCAGAAAGAAAGATAATTGACGAAAATGTGGGAGACATTTTTTTGTAGATACTGCGATCTCCTAACGAGACCTTCGCAGGGTGGGTTACATCTTTGTAACGAGTACGTAACATGACACAAAGTTATACAGAAGCATAGTCGATGGCAGGTAATAGAAACAAATCAACAACAATCAAAGCAATTGCGACTCGAATAAAGATAATGAACTTAGTGAAACAACATCATTCGCCAGGTCATTCCAATCTACAATGGTACGTGTGAAAAAGAATATTTAAAACAGTTATTCCGCGGAACAAGTGGTGTTCTCATAAGGGAGTGCCGTTTTCTTGCAGCATAACCTGAAGAAAAGGATAAAATGTGCGACGTATCTACACGGTAGTGCCCTTTGACTAACTGAAAAAGAAATTTTAGGCGACAGATACGATTTCTCTCGGAAACTGATTGGAACCCCCTTCTGTTTAGGAGTTCAGTAATGGAGGAGCGACCATATGAGTTATATATAAATAGAACTGCTTTCTTTTGTATTCTTTCTAATTTTTCTATATTATTCCTAGTGAAAGGGTCCCTAATGACGACTGCGTACTCCATTATCGGGTGAATTATTGAATTGTAGGCAAGAAGGCGAAGATCGGGTGTAGCGGACTTTAACGAACGCCTTAAGAAAAAAAGTTTCCGAAGACATTTTGCGGTTACAACATCGATATGCTTCGTCCAAGACAGGTCATTGGAAATCCAAACACCAAATATTTGTACTCCTGTACTTCAGAAAGTAAAACGTTGTTTGCTGTGTAAGAAAACAAAAGCGGTCGCGTTTTATGTGTTATTCTTATAAATACCGTTTTTTCAAAGTTTATTGACATTTGCCACTTATCGCACCAAGATATTACTTTCGCAAAGTTTTCGTTCAGCCTGGCCTGATCTTCAACAGAACTAATTTTCTCATATAATACACAATCATCAGCGTATAGTTTAACTGGAACTGACAGGTTTGTTACAATGTCAGTTATAAACAACAAAAATAAGAGCGGGCGTAGAACCGATCCCTGAGGGACACCGGAATCAACTGTTACTTTACCTGAACAAGCTTCATTCAGAACTACAAATTGGTTACGGTTAGACAAGTAGGCTTTGATCCATGTTAGTATTTTTTCGTTTCTGATTATACAGCTTAATTTGTGCAGTAATTTAGTATGCGAGACTTTGTCAAATGCTTTACGGAAATCCATAAATATAACATCGATCTGTTTACCTTCATTTATTGCCTGTGAAAAATCATGAACAGTTTCAACTAATTGTGTCGTAGTGGAATACCCGTGCCGAAAACCATGTTGTGCATACGTCAAGACATTATGTTCGTCGAGAAATTTAATCAGGTGTTTATGGATAATATGTTCCAGTAATTTGCACGTTGTCGATGTCAGGGAAATAGGGCGGTAGTTAGAAATGCATGCTTTGTCACCATTTTTATGCAAGGGTTTAATTTTAGCGGTTTTCCATTCTTCCGGTAGAACACCTTCATTCAAAGATCTGATATAGAGGATGCATAAATATTTTGCGCACCACTCAGCATATTGCTTCAAGAAGGCATTTGAAATACCATCAGGGACCTTGGATTTTTTAACATCAAGTTGCAGTAACAAATTAAATACACCAAGCTCAGAAATAGAAATATCAGAAACAGGGGGGAGATCCAGACTAAAATGCGGGAGTCGGGCATTGTCCTTCGTAAACACTGCTTTTAAATGACTGTTAAAAGCCGAGCAAGCTATGGTTTGGGCATTCACAAACTTTCCATCTATTAAAAAGGAATCAGAAGAGCTGCTGCGGGGGCGAATAGCTCTCCAGAACTTCTCTGGGGAGGATTTAATAAAGGATGGAAGCTGAGTGCTAAAGTATTTTTCGGTGTCTTGCATAACTTGCTGTTTTAATTTTAGGGATATTTTTTCAATAGTTGATTTTAATTCATTACCACCTTTCTTTCTCGACTTTTTCTTCAGTCTCTTCAACTTTCGTTGTAGGTGCAATGTATCCCGAGTAACCCAGGGGTTGTGTTTCGTGCTTTTTCTTCCTATCAAAGGCACAAAATCGCTGAATACACTCACGAACAATGCCTTAAAATGTATGCCATAATGCGTCGACACTGCAAGTGTTATCTTTAAAATTGTCGTACTGTAAATCCAACATATCAATGATGGATTCGTGATCGGCACGGCCAAAATTGGGGAAATAATGAATGTCATTGCTCCGAGTTATGGTGACGGCGGTTAAGGTTAGAAAAACTGCTTTATGATCAGAGATAGCTGGCACCACTTCGCATAAAACATGTTCCTTTATATTGCCGCTCACAAAAAACAGGTCCAGAATAGACTCTGAATTCTTTTGTATTCTAGTAGGATCGCTCACAATCTGCAATAGATCAAAGCTAAACGCAATGTCAAGGATTTCATTTTCTACAACATTGTCTGACCGGGATGACTGCGCGGCCCAATTTATGTTTGGCAAGTTGAAATCCCCCGTGAGAATAATTTTGTCGTCCTGTTTTACGTTGCAACTTAGCTAATCTTTTAAATGTTTTAGAATACCAATTGAAGAATTTGGAGGCCTATAAATGGCTCCAAGAACATATGCAACATTAATAATAAACACTTTGCAAAAAACACTTTCCATCTCTTCCACATCAGGCATTCTCACGACCTTTACGGATTTTTTGAAAAGAACGGCGACCCCTCCTCCTCGGCTCCCACGATCTCTACGAAAAACATTGTAATTCTTTGGCACAAATTCACTGTCGTATATGTCCTCGTGTAACCATGTTTCTGTGAGCACTGCTATGTCAGGACCGTGGGAAAGTAGCACACTTTCTAGCTGGGCTGTTTTATTAGCTACACTTCGACAATTGATATTTAAAATGGAAAGGGCTTTTTTGGTTCGTCTTTTTTGTTTTGAAGGTCATTTAACAGTCTTGGAGATTTTGCACCGCTTGTTCTTTTTATCATCCCAAGTGAACATAGTCCCGTCCACGCTTAATTTGTCAAAGACTAGTTTGACCTTTGCCCCATTTTCACGGTCTTCGGATGAACTTTTCCATAGCTTTTTCTAATTTCTCGAATATTGGAAGAAAAATCCTCCGATATCGAGACAGTAGTTCCTTTGAGTTTGCTCAAACGCAACGTTATTCGGCCGTCATCCAGTACATGGTCCTCTCCAGTTGTATTGGTAGAAAAAAAGATGGCTCCGTGAGATTTTGCGTGGACTATCGGGCCCTAAACAAACTACCCGCAAAGATGTGTATCCAATGCCACGAATAGATGACGCACTGGACTGCTTATAAGGAGCCGAATACTTTTCAAGCCTGGACATCCGTTCAGGGTATTGGCAAATTCCCATGCATGAGTCCGAGAAGGAGAAGACAGCATTTGCCACTACTCCCGATGGTCTATATGAATTTAATGTCATGCCGTTCGGGCTCTGCAATGCTCCCGCCACTTTTGAGCAGATGATGGATACTGTTCTCCGAGGACTCAAATGAAAAATTTGCTTTTGTTATCTTGACGACATCGTAGTCTCTTCGTCGACGTTTCATGATCATCTACGGCATCTGGATGCAGTCCTCACGTGCCTCTGCAAAGCCGGACTTCAGCTGAACTCGAAAAAATGCCGCTTTGCTAGTAAAATGATCAAATTGCTCGGCAGTGCTATCGGCAGTGCTACACTTTCCCCGACAGCTTCAAGTTAAGCAGCTTCGGAGTTTCCTGGGGCTAGCGTCGTATTTCCGTCGGTTCATCCGGAACTTTGCTACTATTGCATCCCCTCTGAACCAACTCCGACAGGAGGGCAAACCTTACGTCTGGCCGAGTGAGTGCCAGCATGCTTTTGAAGCGCTTATATCTGCTCTCACTCCGGGACCAGTGCTCTTTCATTTCGACGATAGGAAGCCAATCATGCTTCAAACCAACGCAAGTGGGCATGGAATAGGTGCTGTCGTGCTTATAGTGATGCCCAGCTTAAATAGCGGCCTGTTGCTTACGCAAGCCGCTCACTCACACCGGCTGACAGAAATTACACCATAACTGAGCAGGAGAGTCTTGCCGTCATGTGGCCTATACACAAGTTTCGACCATACATGCATGGTCGCCACTTCACAGTGGTGAGCGACAATCATGCAGTTTGCTGGCTGTCCTCTCTCAAAAACTTGTCTGGACGCCTGGGCCGCTGGATACAACGGCTCCAGCAGTATAACTTTACAGTCACCTACAAGTCAAGCAAGAAATACCTTGACGCTGATGCCCTGTCTCGGTGTCCATTGGCCTCCCCTTCGTCTTCAGTTGTTCCGGATCTCCCAACTGCAAAGTGTTCTCTCGCACCCATTACCTCTGGAAACGTAGCCGGACTTTCTGATATGCCATCTTTGCAACTTGCGGACCCCTATTGTGGCCCCATCATTGAACGGTTGACCGGCCGCGTCCCACCTCCAAACAGCCATGCTCGTCGTCAATTGCAAAATTTCCAGCTGCACCAAAGCGTGCTTTACCGGCACAATTACTACCCAAGTGGACACAAGTGGGTCCCAGTCGTCCCTCGTCCTCTCCGCCAATCAATTTTGGAAGCGTGTCACGACGCAGCAACAGCTGGCCATCTTGGCTCCGAAAAGACGTACGACCGCATTCGTGGTCGCTACTTTTGGCCTGGCCTCTCGGCGAGCGTGGCTAAATTCATTGGAACCTGCTCTTGTCAGCACCGTAAGCGGCTGACAACTACACCTGCCGGCTTGCTGCAGCCTCTGCCTGTCCAGTTGCGCCTTTCGACACCATTGGGATTGACTTCTACTTTCTATGCCTTGGACACAGTTGGGATACCAGTGGACTGTTACGGCTGTTGACCACTTGACTCGATACGCCGGAACAGCACCAATACTCTCCGGTACAGCTATAGAAGTGGCCGACTTTGTCTTGCGAGACATAATTTTGCGTTATGAAGCACCACGCGTCCTCCTCAGGGATCGCAGCAGGACTTTCCTCTACAGCGTACTCCAAGAGCTTCAACGTGCTTCCGACACCGTTCACAAAACAACCGCAGGCTACCATACCAAGACGAACGGTTTAACCGAAATATTTCATAGAACCTTCTCACCCATGATTTCTATGTACATCAGCCCTAGCCATCGAAGTTGGGACTTAATCCACCCATTCGTCACCTTTGCCTACCATACTGCAGTACAACGAACAACTGGATTCTCTCCGTTCTTTCTCGTTTTGGTCGCTCACGTTCCTCAATGTTCTACCCAACTTTATTCTCTGCACCGGTTGCTTCTGATACACCACTTCACGAGCAGCGTATTTCAAGGCTTGCCCAATGCCGCCAGCTGGCTCGGTCCCGCACAGAAGCTCATGAGGAACTCCGCAAAGTTCGGTAGGACTCCTCCCATCGCCCTGTTCACTTTCGACCGGGAGAAGAGGTCCTTCTCTGGACTCCTGTTCGAATTCCTGGCCTTTGGGAAAAATTGATGCACCACTTTATGGGTCCCTACATAATCGTCAGAGAAACCTACCCGGTGAATTACCGCGTCACTCCAGTGGACCCTTCCCCAGATCGCCGCCATCTTGGCACGGAAATTGTTCACACCTCGCGACTAAAACACTTCCAGCGCCGTTGCCCACAATGACTTGCGGCCCGGAGGCTGCTTCCGCCGCAGGGGGGAAAATTAGTGTGAGCATTTGCGACCACACTCCCGGCGGTGGAGAACTCCAGAGTACAATTCCCGCACCTCGTCTTCATCTGTACATACACATCAGCACCAGCCATGCGGCACGGTTCCATCATCTTCTACTGACATGATCATCATCATCGTGTGTTCTGCGGTGCTTGCTGCTCGAACGCCTCAGTAAACGCCGTTCCTAGCCCTTGTCTCTCGCTATTTTATATAACACTCTGGAATAAACTATCTATACATATTGTCACAGACTTCGGACAGATTCCCGAGAAACGTGCACGGGGATATCTCTCCCTATCGGGGTATGCGCTCCAGTGGAAAGACGCTGGGCGATGTCCAATGGAATGAAGAGGAAGTAGACGAAGCCCGAGCTCCCGCTGGGTTTGCGCCATCAACCAGTCTTTTCGCCCGGTGGCTATGGTGTCCTTTGTAAATACACCTCCTTCCTGACTACCCATCTCCGCGTAGTCACGTGACATCTTTGGTGGGGGTGCGGGGTATCGATCCCCGTACCTCTCGCCAGCGCGGCTTCTTAACAACACGGAACTTCGGAGTGGGCGCATCGCTCGCGGCCCCGCGATGCCTACCAATGAGCCCGGATCCCCTTCATCGTTCATCGTTGTGTCCCACTCTCCGGACCCCGGCGACTTCACTGGGACGGACGACATTGATGTAGAAGATCGGCTCCGTAGGTTCGAACGTGTGAGTGCTCACAACAGATGGGACGACCCCCTTAAACTCGCCAACGCTGCTTTGTGCCTCAAGAAAACGGCTGAGACATGGTTTGACACTAATGAAGCACGGCTAACCAGTTGGGATGTTTTCAAAGAAGAGCTTCGAAAGGTGTTCGGGAAGCCTGTTGGTCGCCTGCTTGCGGCAAAGCAAGAGCTCTCAACACGGGCTCAAACATCCACTGAAAGTTACGTCGCCTACATCCACGACGTTCTGGCCCTATGCTCCAAATTTGATCCAGGAATGTCAGAAATGGACAAGGTTGGTCATATCCTTAAGGGCATCGCCGACGACGCCTTTCACATGCTCATTTGTAAGGACTCCGCCACCGTTCATTCCATCATCAAAGAGTGCCGGCGATTTGAGCAGGCCAAGGGACGCCGTATAGCTCACCAATTTGCCCGGCTCCCGCACACTGCTGCGACATCTTCCTGCGATGACGTCCATCTACCCGCTCCTGCTCCACGCAGGCCCGACCGTGTCGCCCCGTCTGCGGATATTACCAGAATCGTGCACCGCGAAATCGAAGCGATGGTCCCGACCCCCACACTGCCATATCAGATGATCGCTGCCAACTCCCTACGATCGCTGCAATCCAGGCCGTCGTTCGCAATGAACTGGCAAGCATGGGAATCCATCAAGTGTGCAGTATCGGGCATCGCCATCCTCCTTTTACCCAACAGTTTTCGCCGACCACGCACATGGGCCCCCAAGCGCCTTTTGGTAACCTCCGCCGCAATCCAGCTGAATGGCGAACGCCTGACGACAGACCATCATGCTTCAACTGCTCCCGTATTGGCCACATCGCTCGTTACTGTAGGAGCCGCTGGACTCCACCCCCGCCCAATGCGTCACCTCGTTACGGCGCTCGGCCTTTCTCCTACGGCTACACTCCCGATGCGCAGCCCCGTACTTCCCCAACCTCGGATACCCAACACTTGACTGCAGGCCCTGTGCACACCCGGTTCAACCGCTCACCCTCGCCCCAACGCCGCCAGTCCCGATCGCCGCAACTTCGCCGCTCGTCTCTGATTCCCGGCCGTGCCGCCCGGTGCTCTCCGCAAAACTAGGCAGTGCAGCTCCCAGAGGTGATGCTGCATTCCTGACCCGGCCCGAAAATCCTCTACCTCCTCGTTCTGGAAAGCACAACTTATTAGCCCTTCATGTCGATGATGTCCCGGTAACTGCTTTAGTCGATACTGGTGCGCAGTTGTCCGTCATGAGCTCGTCCCTTCGCCGCTGCCTACGGAAAGTCCTCACGCCTGCCCCGTCCCGTGTTTTGAGAGTTGCCGATGGTGGAATGACCACCGTAGCCGGAATGTGTACTGCGCGTGTTGGACTGGCCGGCCACCAAATCCCTGTTATGTTTGCTGTCCTGGACACGTGCCCTCATGATGTTATTATCGGCCTGGACTTTCTCGCGGACCACGCAGCCTTAATCGATTGTGCCTCAGGTGTTCTTCGGCTCGAGCTACTGCTACTGAGCTACTGCTACACTTGTTACTGATGTCGAACCTCAGTCCCGGCTTCGTTCCACTGAGCACATTCGCCTGGCCCCAAAGGCAGTGACCTACCTTCCACTGACCTTGTCTCCGCCCGTGCCGGATGGTGATTACATCGTTTCTCCGGTTACAGCCATTTTCGGTCCCATTTTCGGTCGTAACAGTTGCCCAGAATCGGATCACACTGCCGTTACTAAATTTCGGACTTTCGACACAAGTCCTTCCTCAAGGAATAGCGCTTGCCCAGCTTTCACCATTGGATAACTGCGAGATTTCTGCCATGGCCCTTGAATCAGCACAATTTGACAAAGAAGACCACCACAACATCGCAAAATCAGATGAGTTTGTACGAATGATTTCCCCGGACCTTCCAGAGCACCATGCTTACGAGCTTCGCTGCCTTCTTGCCAGCCATAGTGACATTTTTGACTTCGACGGCCGGCCCTTAGGTCAGACGTCCATTGTGACGCATCACATAAACACCGGGGATGCAAGTCCGATACGTCGACGCCCATATCGCGTGTCTCAGACCGAGCGAGGTGTCATTCAGCGGGAAGTTGACGAAATGCTCAGAAGGGATGTTATTGAACCCTCCTCTAGCCCATGGGCATCACCGGTTGCTTTGGTGAAAAAGAAGGACAGCTCATGGCGTTTCTGTGTTGATTACAGGCACTTGAACAAAATTACCAAGAAAGATGTATACCCGCTCCCTCGAATTGATGACGCCCTCGAGTGCCTACATGGTGCCTCCAAATTTCATCCATCGATTTGCGGTCCGGATACTGGCAAATAGCTGTTGACGAAAAAGACAGAGAAAAAACCGCTTTCGTAACACCTGACGGTTTGTACCAATTCAAAGTCATGCCATTCGGACTGTGTAACGCGCCGGCCACATTCGAACGGATGATGGACTCTCTTCTTCGCGGGTTCAAGTGGACAACCTGCCTTTGTTACCTTGACGACGTCGTTGTGTATTCGCCCACATTTGAGACTCACCTGCAACGTCCCTCGGACATTCTGGGTGTTTTTCGTAGAGCCGGTCTGGAACTGAACTTCAAAAAGTGCCATTTCGGTTGCCGCCAAATCAAGATTCTCGGCCACCTAATCGACTCCACCGGTGTTCAACCCGATCCTGAGAAGATACGCGCCGTTAAAGACTTCCCCATCCGCGTTCAGTGCACGACGTGCGCAGCTTTATAGGGATGTGCTCGTACTTCCACCGTTTTGTCAAGGATTTCGCTGCCATCGCTCGCCCCCTCACTGATCTTCTTAAGAAGGATGCAGCGTTCTCTTGGGGCCAAGCGCACGAGTCGGCTTTTTCCGCGCTCATCGGCCACCTGTCGAACCCGCCAGTCCTGGCTCACTTTGACAGCTCTGCTCCGACGGAAATCCGCACGGACGCCAGCGGCCATGGAATAGGGGCAGTGCTAGCCCAAACACAGGCGGGCCTCGACCGGGTGATAGCTTACGCAAGCCGCCTCTTGTCTCCATCCGAGCGCAACTACTCCATTACCGAGCGTGAATGCCTTGCTCTGGTGTGGGCCGTGGGCAAATTTAGACCATATCTGTACGGCAGGCCGTTTACCGTTGTAACCGACCACCACGCCTTATGCTGGCTTTCTTCTCTGAAAGACCCCACAGGTCGGCTTGCTCGCTGGGCTCTATACCTCCAAGACTTTGATTATTCAGTTGTGTACAAGTCTGGTAAACTGCACAGAGATGCCGACTGCTTATCTCGTTATCCCGTCGGCGAGCCTCCCACTGATGAGCTCGACACGGATATTTGCGTCTATTCTTTGTCGGACTTCAAAGACATCGGGGACCACCAACGCCGTGATCCCACGTTTCGGCCTATTATCGACCGTCTCCAATCACAGCCAACGCTCCCTTCTCTGAACGCGTTCGTGCTGCGGAATGGTATCCTATACCGCCGCAACTACCGGGCTGATGGACCTGACCTGCTTCTGGCGGTACCATAGAAACTTCGCTCGGATTTCCTCCGCCAACTCCACGACGTCCCGATTGCTGGCCACCTTGGCGCTGCTCGCACTTATGACCGCGTTGCGACGATTTTACTGGCCAGGGCTCTACCGGACTGTGCGTCGCTATGTCGCGGCGTGCGATCCTTGCCAACGTCGAAAGACACCTCCATTACGTCCCGCCGGCCAGTTGCAACCTTTGGACATTTCCACCGAACCATTTTATCGTGTTGGCTTAGACCTTTTAGGCCCCTTTCCGTTTTCCTCCTGCGGGAATCGTTGGATTGCGGTAGCCACAGACTATACTACCCGCTACGCTATCACCCGTGCGCTCCCAACGAGTTGTGCTACAGATGTCGCCGGTTTCCTCCTGGAGGACGTCATCCTGTGTCATGGTGCTCCGCGACAGTTGCTCACGGACCGTGGCCGGTACTTTTTGTCACAGGTTGTCGAGGACCTTCTCCGCTCTTGTGAAACAAAGCACAAACTGACGACTGCATACCATCCTCAAACAAATGGCCTGACTGAGCGGCTCAACAAAACGCTCACTGACAAGCTTGCAATGTACCTTTCCACAGACCATCGAGATTGGGACGTTACACTACCTTATATCACATTTGCTTATAATTCCTCCCGGCACGACACGGCTGGATATTCTCCTTTCTTCCTTCTTTTTGGTCGTTAGCCTACTTTACCGTTCGACACCACCCTACCGACTTCAAGTGAGCCGACCACTGCATATGCTTGTGACATCATCGCCCACGCTGAACTGGCGCGCCAGGTTGCCCGAGAACGACTATTGGCCTCACAAGCATCCCAGAAGTCTCGATACGATGAGTGTCACCGCCCTGCACACTTTGCTCCTGGCTCCTTGGTTCTTCTGTGGACCCCTTCTCGCCGAGTTGGACTGTCTGAGAAGCTCATGTCCCCCTTCACTGGCCCCTACCGCGTCGAGCGTGCCGTCACCCCCGTCACCTACGAAATCGTGCCTGTTTTGCCTCTGACCTCGTCTGGGCACTCAGTACCTCAGCTCGTTCACGTGAGCCGCCTCAAGCCGTACCACCGACGGAGTCTACCTGCTACTGCTCCTCCTTCATAACAGGCACCGGGACGGTGCTTCTGAGGCGGGGGAGTTGTGTCACAGACTTCGGACAGATTCCCGAGGAACGTGCACGGGGCAATCTGTCCCTATCGGGGTATGCGCTCCAGTGGAAAGACGCTGGGCGATGTCCAACGGAATGAAGGGGAAGTATACGAAACCCGAGGTCCCGCCGGGTTTGCGCCATCAAACCGTCTTTTCGCCCGGTGGCTACGGTGTCCTTTGTAAATACACCTCCTTCCTGACTATCCATCTCCGCGTTGTCACGTGACAATATAAAGAGAAGCGCCCGACTGACTGAATGGCTGACTGACTGACTGACTGATTCTTCAATGGCGAGCTATAAGGACTACTCCTAGACACTCGATATTTATGGCGTAAATTTGCGTAAGGACGTATGGGCTCATTACAGCGGGATTTTTGGAAATTATATTAAAAAAAAGCAGAATGCGTTTTCGTGAAATTGACTTTATCTCGTTCACTCGCTCATATATACAACTGCTATTTTGCTGATATGTGCATCGCCTACGAATATCTAAAAGGTAGTTTTTCGATTTTTTTTTCTAACCAACACTATTGGGACGATCATGCATTTTGGAGCAAAGTGGTTGTTTGATAGATTAGTGAACAAGTGCTTCAATCGTTGATTTATCATATTGTATTTTTCCAGTAATTGTTCTTAATACAAATACACAAACCCAGTTTTAAGGGTTTCGCCTTGCGGCGCTGGTTAAAGGTCGAAAAGAATTTTTTCTAATGAAACGCCTCATCAGCCGAAAAGGCCTAACACCTGACATGAATGCGGAGCGCAACCACCCATTCAAACGGTTTCAAATGTCTTGGGTATATTTCGATTATAGTGTGTCAGCATTATATTGCTGATTCTTTTAAAAATATACCCGGGAGAGATTCAAGTGCGTTGGAATTCTTTTTTATACATTTTTTTATCACAGGCCAGTTGAGATATTGACGTGTTTTGGTACCTATAGATAAGATATTATGGTACATAAGCAGTACTTCAGGAGGTTTTTCGTGTTGTGCACTTCTCTTTTGTCCCGTTTGATTTGCGCTGGCTAAACATGAATCCATAACATTCCTCTATAATGGCCAATCACGATTTTGCAAAAATTAGGTATTGTAACAAATCATTCAATAGCGATACAACGGCTTGGTATATCTAATTTGTTGTTTCTCGCAAATGCTGCCCATCCAATTGTCCAAAAAACCGTTTCAGGAATTTTTACTATCACACGTGTGCAGACGTGAGCGGGATGTCTTAAGTTACACCTCTCTGCACCTGGAAATTCACAGAGCTCTTGCCATTTTTTGGGAGTTTCTGCAACCGGGCGCCTTCCAGTACCAGCCCGTGTTATCAGAAAACTGTGACTCATGAGTACCCTTCATACATACTCAGATAACACTTCCCTTAGGTAAGTAATCATTTGAGCGCACTTTTGTCGGCGGGCACTTGCAAGTTGTTTCTAGAGAGTTGTAATAAAACACGAGTTGCAGCCTTTTCCTAATAATACACGCTTCCGGTAGTAGGCCATGTATTGAGAGCATGCGGAAATTTTTAATTGTGTACAACTTCTCGGTAAACTACCTAATTGTGACAAGAAATCTCGGAGCAGCTGTTGCGCCAATTGGCATCTTTACTACAGAGGCCAAGCCGGACATCGCCGCGTACTACCGCTATCATTCATGTTTTCATTTATGCAAAGATGATTCAAATATACTTAGGTAATGCGTTTATAGTTTTAAAGGCAACATATACTTTTAAAATTTGAGAAAACACATTCATATGGCAGACATCATATCTTCAATTAAAATGCGCGGATGAATTTGCCTTTTCACAAAAATTTTCACATTAAACACACTTTACAATGGTGTACGTGCTTCGCCTAAATTGAACCTTGAACGTGGGTCTGCAGATACTAACTTTTTGTCTCTTTTATATTTTTAGTTTATTGAAAGAACGAAAGGCTTTTCCGTTTTCAAACGCGTTTTTGTGCCTGTAGTTGTGACAGTTTATTGGTGAGATATTCTAGATTGATCCTCCCGAGAATATCCGTGTCTGCAATCACCAGCGACATATCCCTAAGGCGGCTGTCATTCACTCTTGGTCGCAGCCTGTTCGCAATCAGTTTCAGCTTAATCACCATCACGCACAAAAAATTGAAACACCAACATAACTATCTCGGAATTAGCCATCAATCTATTCGCGAAAAATAAGTGCCAGTATGTCCGCGAAAGAAGAGCAGCCATCGTGCCTCGCCAATGATGAAAATTGGTCGCACTCCTCACGAAGCCTGCCAGCCAGATGAGAAAGACATTTTTGACAAAGTCAATTTTCTGCACGCACCTCTCAGCTGGTCTAAAGAAGTTTTAATCTGCAAAAACAGAAACTACGGGAGGGCTTCAGCGTAAGCGCTCAAATGACCTGTGAGAACGGGCAGGAGATTTTCAATCACGACGAAGAAGTCTTCAAAGCGGAACTTAGCTAAATATCTTGTCGCTATAACGTGCTCGTGAATTATGAGCTGTCGCGTCCTGCCGAATCGCTCTCTTTCTCCGGGTGGTTGCCTTGTACGAAGAATTCCCCGATGCCTTCTTCGGAGAAATTTCAATTTTATAGAACCTCTTTATTAAGCCGGATACATATTCACACAATGGCTTCACCAGGCTTACGGCACCATTCAATGACAGTGTGAGGCTTTCAGTGCCTGCTGGTGTTGTTGAAGCGCTGCAAAACTCAATCACAAAAGTGGGTTATCAGCACGATTTCAACGTTTTCTTTACCTTCAGCAATGAATTTCCCTCATCGTTAGTTTCTGCTCGTTTATCACTATCTTCGGATGGTTTCATTATGGGGCTTTGATTTCTTTAAAACCTGCCAGGAGAGCCCTCGCTGAATCCGGACAAGACCGTGTCTGAGACTTGAGATTCCGGCTGTCGCATTTTTCTTCAAGCAAGCCAGTAGTACAGCCCAGCGATGAGAAGACCCAGCAAAAAACACGTATTTACACTCTACAAGCAAGAAAGAACTAATGATTTGACCACAAGAATCTACAGCAACTACAGGATTACGCACATTGTGCAAAAAACAGCCTTTCCCAAGCATTCATTATAGAATTAGATGATGTCTGTTTCAATCGGGAAATCCGAAGAAGTCATTAGTAATTTTTGAACAAAATCGAGGAGTCTACAATTTTTTCAAGCTATTTAGAGCCTCCTAGGTCACGAGGCGCTGGTACAATTGAATCGTTCGAACAATAAAAAAATCCGCCCCTAGCATGGGGTCTCCCCCAAAGTGGATATTTCGCCGCTGCCTAGTATATGCTTGAGGTTCCCTAGGTTTGCTTGCACAGAAAGTGTGAAGTGGATAATACCATGCCCGCCCAGAGAGCGCTGTTGGAAGGTGCTACTTGCAGACACCGAAAAAATCTTTCCCAGTCTCTCAGCAGTGATTTGTGCAAGGAGGAACACGTTCCTCTGCGGAGCCTCTACTGCTGCCTAATTTCCTTATATATAACTCCAGTATGCATGCGCTCGGGTTCGGCTTCATTAGTGCTGGCTCGGAAGGTAAAACCTGAGCGGCGAGGTTGGCGATCTTGTCGCCATTGTGAGCTGATGCTCAACCAATTCTAACTGGTCTCGTTGGTGGTGTATGACTGATTCTTGGAAGTGTTGTGAGGTAGTAGCGAACGTTGGCAAAGTTGCGGTACATCTCCTTCAAATCTCTTATAACTTTGGGTTCGCTTTACCCAAGCAAATTGGCTATGTCCGCTTCCTCTGCTTTATTGGACCTTGCTGTTTACGGGGAATGAGATGCTAAACATTAGATTCTACTCTCAAACAAGGGTGACTATGCTTGATGCTCTCCTGTGATAGCAGCTGCAACAGTGAAGGCGGTAGATAATTTATCTTTGTACAACTTCAATAAAGCCATGGCTCGGGCCCCAGTGCGATCTTCGTGATGCACAGCGCGCATATTGCGTGGTAAGGCAGGCAGAATTATTTTATTTGAGTGGGGTACGTTTTCATTATGTGAACCGTATGACTCAGTGGGGCCGACAACGGAAGGCATGAGAAACTCGACTTCTAGGCCTCTGATGCTCTTAACCTTAATTTTGTACAAAGAGATGCGCTTCTATTAACTCCTCAGCCTAGTTGCGAATGCTAAATCGGAGTAGCTGGTCGGCAAAGGTGATTGCCGGGAGCCCCATGACTTGCTTGTACACCTTTATGATTATGATGTTTACACTCTGTCTCTCTGCGCCTTTCAGCCGGGTATAATAAATCGCGCAGGTAATCCTAACCACGACGAAGGCCAAAAACGAAGCAAAGCATGTTTGCATCCCCCATGCTCTGGTTTCGGTCAGGGCTTGCCGTATCACATAAGCCACTTGTCTGTTGGAGTTTTAAGCTTGTTTAAGAGCAGCGTGTTCGAGTGGTTCGTCTGGATTAATATGCCCGGGAACTTCACATTTGGAGACGTTGTGATGATATGGCCCTCTAGGCATAGGCTGAAGGTAAAGTAACCTTGCGGGTGTTTTTTGGGTGTTCAGACCTGGAGCAGCTCTATCTGTCGGGGGGAGGGGCGGCGGCGGCGCGCAACTTAGACCACATTACTTGGTATAAGACGACGGAGGCTCTCTAACTCTTCGAGTGACCCTGTGCATGACCATATTATTGTTTTGTCAACTTGTAGAACGTGCCGGATCGCCGGGATCTCGTCAAGGAGTGCCGGCAGGGCTAGCTTGACAATATTATCGCGAAGACAAGGACGATGCAGTTGTCTTGAATGAGAAACACGTTTATTGGAGCGAACTTGTGCTCCCCTAACAACTCAAAAGAATACAAAGGCGGCGAAGCAGCGGTCTACAAAGTGACTTGCACAGGCGAGTGTCGTCGAATCGAATGCCCCGGCGTCCGCACTGCAGGCTTTTTATCTTTCGGCGCGCGTGGTTCTCGAAACGTCGATTCACATCGAGAACATAGTAAATCCAAGAAGATGATTCTGGGCTGTTCACGTTAGATTGGAATGCTCTCCCTATCACGACAGATAACACATGCGGCACAGAAAAAAAGAATGGAACACGCGCTTCCCTTGGCGCAGAGATAACACAGACCGGCGCAGCCCGGCGGTGAAAGCAAAACACAAAAAAACAAACCCATTGTATGGTTCGCGGCATTACCCCCCCTCTAAGAGTGCATCGACCCGATGCTAACATAAGCGACAGTCCGAAAATAAAAATAAAATTCGTTATCGACGGTAGAAAGGTTTTAAGCGAACCACGTAAACGACTTCGGGCCGCGTGCGTCGCCGTGATGTTCCGGAATCACCATCGGGGATCACCTCGTAGGTAAGTTGGCCGACACGTCGTAGAATCTGGTAGGGTCCAAAATACTGTCGTAGGAGCTTCTCACTGAGTCCGCGTCGTCGGATGGGAGTCCAAACCCACACACGATCCCCTGGTTGGTACTCGGCGTCTCGGCGTCGTAGGTTGTAGCGGCCCGCATCCACCAGCTGCTGGTCCGTTATACGAACTCGAGCGAGCTGGGGGGGCTCCTCCGCACGTTGAAGATATCCGTGGACGTCGGCGTTGAGGTCGTCGTCTTCTACATGCGGAAGCATGGCGTCGAGCATCGTAGTCGGCCTTCTACCGTAGACAAGCTCGAACGGCGTCAGCTGCGTCGTCTCCTGGATAGCCGTGTTGTACGCAAACGTGACATACGGGAGCACTTCGTCCCAAGTCTTATGTTCAACGTCAACGTACATTGACAGCATATCTGTGATTGTCTTGTTCAGACGTTCTGTTAGTCCGTTCGTTTGGGGGTGGTACGCCGTCGTTCGTCGGTGATCCGTGTTGCTGTAGCGTAATACTCCTTGCATCAGCACCGCAGTAAATGCCGTTCCGCGGTCGGTGATTAGGACTTCCGGGGCTCCATGTGGCAGCACAACTTGGCTTATAAAGAACTTTGCGACTTCTTGTGCAGTCCCCCTCGGAAGAGCGGCGGTCTCTGCGTAGCGCGTCATGTAGTCTGTCGCTACGACAATCCACTTGTTCTGTGATCGTGACGTAGGGAACGGGCCTAAAAGGTCCATTCCAAACTGTTGAAATGGTCTCGAAGGGACGGCGATCGGTTGCAGAAGTCCGGCGGGTCTTGTCGGCGGCGTTTTTCGCCGCTGGCAGTCAGGCAGCTCCGGACGTAGTGGGTGACGTCAGAGGTAAGGCCGGGCCAGTAGTACCTCGCCTTGATTTTTCCAATAGTGCGGGCTGTGCCGAGATGTCCGGAAGACGGGTCGTCGTGGCACGCTTCCAACATTTCATCACGAAGGTCCGCGGGGATGACGAGAAGGTAATTCGCTCTTGTTCCGGGGCTGAAATTCTTCTTCACGAGGACGGAGTTTCTGAGGCTGAATGCTGGTAAGCTGCGTTTGAAGGTCCTAGGAACGGCAACGTTGCATCCCTCGAGGTACTCGATTACGGCGCGTAAGTCGGGGTCGGCACGCTGCTGGGCGGCTAGGTCGCTCTCCGTCACGATCCCGAAGAACGCGCTGTCTTCATCAGCGTCTTGTGGTGGTGGGTCGACGGGGGCGCGGGACAGGCAGTCGGCGTCGGAGTGTTTCCTGCCGGATTTATAAACGACTGTAACGTCGAACTCCTGCAGGCGCAAGCTCCACCACCCAAGACGGCCAGAGGGGTCCTTCAAATGGGCGAGCCAACACAGCGCATGGTGGTCTGTTACAACCTTGAATGGCCTTCCATACACGTATGGGCGAAATTTTGAAATCGCCCATATAATAGCCAGGCACTCTTTCTCAGAGGCAGAATAGTTTTTCTCCTCCTTCGACAGACCACGGCTGGCATAGGCGATTACCCTTTCGCAGCCGCTTTGCTTTTGGACAAGGACGGCACCCAAGCCTATATCACTGGCGTCCGTGTGCATTTCCGTTTCGGCATTTTCGTCGAAGTGAGCGAGCACGGGCGGGCTTTGCAGGCGTTTTTGCAGCTCGCAGAATGCTTTTTCTTGGTCGTTTTCCCAGCTGAAAGGGGTGCTATCTTTCGTCAAGCGCGTGCGTGGCTCTGCAATGCGTGCGAAGTTTGCGACGAAGCGCCGGTAGTATGCGCACAGCCCGAGAAATCTTCGCACGCCCTTCTTTTCTTTCGGCCTTGGGAAGTTCGCAATGGCTGAAGTTTTTGCCGGGTCAGGTAGGACTCCCGCGGCGTTGACGACGTGGCCCAAGAACTTGAGTTCCCCGTATGCGAAACGGCACTTTTCAGGCTTCAGCGTCAACCCCGACGTACGAATGGCCTCGAGTACAGACTCCAACCTTGCAAGGTGTTCGTCGAAAGTCCGGGCGAATACCACTACGTCGTCGAGGTATACGAGGCAGGTGTGCCACTTAAGGCCAGCTAGCACAGTGTCCATGACTCTTTGAAACGTCGCTGGTGCTGTGCACAGCCCAAACGGCATCACCTTGAACTCGTATAGGCCGTCTGGGGTTATAAATGCAGTCTTCTCTCGGTCTCTCTCGTCCACTTCAATTTGCCAGTAGCCGGTCTTCAGGTCCATCGATGAGAAGTACTTCGCATGGCAGAGGTGGTCGAGGGCGTCGTCGATTTGGGGGAGGGGGTACACGTCCTTTTTCGTGATTTTGTTCAGTCGCCGGTAGTCGACACAAAACCTCAATGTGCCGTCTTTCTTCTTTACGAGTACGACGGGCGCAGCCCAGGGGCTTTTCGATGGGTGCATAATGTCGTCGCTGAGCATGTCGTCGACTTGATCCGGATGGCTTCCCGTTCGTGTGAAGAGACGCGGTACGGTGACTGTCGGGTAGGTCGGGCTCCATCTTCGGTTATTATTCGGTGCTTCGCTAGAGGGGTCTGACGTAGTTTTGCACTCGATGAAAAACATTCGCTATAGCGACGCAGCAAAGCTAATAATTTGTTCCGTTGTTCTTGCGGTTGCGCCGGATTCACGTCGAAGGGTTGCGGGAGCTTGAAGGTTTCTACGGGTGTGCGATCAAAGTCAGCGACCGCGATCACGTCACTTGCTTCTTGCGCTTCTTCGAGGAATGCAATTGCCGCACTCTTGTTTAAATGCTGGTACTCCTCGGTGAAATTAGTAACCAAAATGTGGGATTGGTGTTCCTCGAAGCGCGCAATGCCTCTTGCGACCGACACACCACGGTCGAGAAGCACCCTTTGATCAGTGTCTACGATAGCGTCGACGTCAGGAGCAGCATCTTCACAGTAGACTTTGACCATCAAGCTTGCGCGGGGTGGCAGGGTGACATGATCATCGGTAATCCTTACAGCAGCCCGTCATTCGGGGTTCGGTTCCGGCGTCATGGAGTGATTGGGGGAAAAAGTTATTGACTTGGTCTGCAGATCAATTATTGCACCGTTGTCCATCAAAAAGTCAACTCCAAGAATTACGTCGCGGGAGCAGTTAGGCAGAATGACGAACGCCGCAGGGTACGTTGTGCCGTCCATGGTGACGCGCGATGTGCACGTTCCACTTGGCGTCACGAGGTGGCCTCCTGCTGTGCGTATGTGCGGACCGTCCCATCTGGTCATAACTTTCTTCAGTTTAGACGCAAATGGTCCGCTCATTACCGAATAGTCAGCTCCCGTGTCTACGTGGGCGACTACGTCAAAGCCGTCGATGGACACCTTGACGTCAGATGCAGTCTTCCTCGAGTTACGGGCTCGTCGGGGCGTCGTATCTCTGCTTGTACGTGTTGACAGTCGGGCAGTGTGCATCGTCGTTGTCGTCGTCTTCTCAACGGACGTCTCGGTCAGGTTGGGTACGCGTCTCGCCGTGTAGCTGTCGTCGTGTTCAGGAGTCTCGTTAGGGCTAGGTCGGGTAGTCGGGATGAGGGCATGTCGTGAATGATGGTCTTTAGCGAGTCGCTGCGTCGTTGGGGGGTTTTCATTTTTCCGCCGTTGTGCAACTTTACCTCCCGAAGTTTCTGCTTTTAGTTTCTCCCGCGTGGGCTGGGGGACCTTCCACGTGAGAAGTCAGCAGTGCTGCGGCGGTTCGGTGACTGAGACGGGTAGGGCGACGGTGAACGGTTGAAGCGGGCTGGTCCTCGGTTCGTGTTGGAGAGGTATTCTTCGATCTCAGCAGGGCGCTGGCCGTATCGGGGGCGTGGGGCGTCGACGGAGAACCCTCGCAACCCGAGCCTCTTGTAGGGACAGCGACGGTAGATGTGGTCGGCCTCTCCGCAGTGGTAGCACAGCGGGCGATTATCGGGCGTTCGCCACACGTCGGTCTTCCTTGGCGTCTGGTATTGGTCTACAGGGCGTCGGGCGGGCGGCATTGGACGGCGGTATGGCTCGGCCTCTTGACGACGGGTTGGAGCAGGGCGGGGTTGACGAACAGCCGAGGAGTAGGTCATGGCTTGTGGTTCGCGGGGTGCTTCCGACGGCGTAGAAGTTCCCAGTGCGTTTTGGACTTCTTCTCGGATTACGTCGGTCAGGGAAGCCACTTGAGGTTGCGGCGTCGTTGGAAAAAGCTTCCGAAGCTCCTCCCTGACCACTGCTCGGACGGTCTCTCGCAATGTATCTGAGCTTCCATTTGCGGCACCGATGGTCTCCGAGAACAGCGTATTGACAGGGCGGTCGTACTGCCTCGTTCGAATTTCTAGAGTCTTCTCCATCGCGGCCGCCTCAGACGCGAATTCCGCCACTGTCTTCGGAGGGTTACGGACTAGACAAGCAAAAAGCTCTTGCTTCATTCCTCGCATTAGAAACCTGAGCTTCTTTTCCTCGGTCATTTCAGGGTCCGCACGACGAAAAAGTCGCTTCATCTCCTCAACGAAAATCACGACTCCTTCGTTGGGGTGCTGCGTTCGAGTATCAAGCAAAAGCGCAGCTCGCTCTTTTCTCACCACGGTAGTGAAGGTCTTAAGGAACTCCCTCTTGAATTGAGTCCAGTCAGTCAAAGAGCTCTCATGGTTCTCGAACAAAGTTCGAGCAGCATCTTCTAAGTAAAAAAAAGAAGTAAAAGTAAGGAAAGTTTCTTCGTCGTCCCACCTGTTGAAGAAGCGGACGCGCTCCAGCTTCTCCAACCATTCTTCGGGGTCTTCAGCGGGGGCTCCCCGGAACGATGGCGGTTCTCGGGGCTGCTGCAGGATGATTGGCGACGTTGTTTCTTGCACCATGGTGTTGGTTGCAGCGTTCCCTCTCTTGGGACCTTCTGGCAGAACACCGAACTCGGGTAGCAATCCTTGAAGTCAGGGGCTTTGGTTGGACTGGCTTGGCGGCTTCGAGATGTCGTAGAGAGCATACAGGCTTAGTACCCAGCACCTCACCAGATTTCGCGAAGACAAGGACGATGCAGTTGTCTTGAATGAGAAACACGTTTATTGGAGCGAACTTGTGCTCCCCTAACAACTCAAAAGAATACAGAGGCGGCGAAGCAGCGGTCAACAAAGTGACTTGCACAGGCGAGTGTCATCGAATCGAATGCCCCGGCGTCCGCACTGCAGGCTTTTTATCTTTCGGCGCGCGTGGTTCTCGAAACGTCGATTCACATCGAGAACATAGTAGATCCAAGAAGATGATTCTGGGCTGTTCACGTTAGATCGGAATGCTCTCCCTATCACGACAGTTAACACATGCGGCACAGAAAGAAAGAATGGAACACGCGCTTCCCTTGGCGCAGAGATAACACAGACCGGCGCAGCCGGGAGGTAAAAGCAAAACACAAATAAACAAACCCAATGTATGGTTCGCGGCAATATTATAAACGATAGCAGACAGTACAGCCCCTTGTCGTATTCCTCGCCCACCAAATAACGAGACAGCTGCCTTTTTCTTGAAGTTTGAAGCGGCTATGCTTCGCGAAAAAAATATCGGCTTTAGCTCTATACCATGGCTGAACATTCCAGAGAGTTCAACCGGTCTCAAAATACTCTGTGCTTGAGGTTATCAAACGCCCTATCTAGATCTAATTCCATGACGACAGTGGGGCAGTCATGGGTGGCAGGTGCCATCACATCGCCCATAATTTAGAGTAAATATATCCTCTGCATTAGGTTGTCATGATCATTATCACCACCAGCAGCAGCTGTCCACTCTCATTGCAGGGCAAAAGCCTCTAACGCAGATCTCCAATGATCCCGGCGCCTTGATAACTGCGACTAGTTTTTATCCCCGCAAACGTCTTGATCCATCCGCCCACCTATCTTTCTGCCCCCTTCTACCGTACTTGCCTTCTGCAGGGACCCAGCCGGTTATCTTTATTGTCCAACGGTTATCTGTCCTTCGCATTACGTTCCCTTGGCGACTTGGAGCAGGCCTGGGGATCGGCCTGATCCCGGCGACGATTGCTGGTAACGAACACCCTCACAAGAGCAGGATTGCCTACCCTTGTGTTAAATGGCCACAACCTGCAATGACTGGGCCAATTAACCTTCCTGCGTTGGGTGTGTTGTATAAAAACCCCATCATCGCTTGAAGGATTTTACCAGCGTCTTCCAGATGCAGTTGCACTCGCTTGAGATTCACGTGCTGTAGAAATTTTCCACGCGCGGAGGGAGAGTGATAGGTACAAGTCCTGAAAGGCTGGCGGTTGGCCTGGTTTTTTGATAAGGCGGATTTCGGCTCTTTTCTAATGTCCGGGTGAGAAGTGTGCCTTCCAGAATTGAATGAGGAGGTTGGTAAGTCCAATCAGCGAAGGGGCGTCGAGATTGCCGAGAGCTTCCATCGAAATTTGGTATATTACTGGAGCCGCGTTTCACATGACAGTTTCAGAGGCCACGTTACATTCGTGACCAAGGATTTCCTCGTCTACAAGCTCGTTTTGCTAGCCGTGTTGGGAGCAAGGGCTCCGACGCTTACGTAGGGAAAAACAGGGAGGTAAGATCTAAAAGGATATCCACTTCACTCCTGGGAATTGGTGAATGCCTAGGGCCATGTTTGAATGAGATGCCTTCATACTTCTTCTCCTGCGTATCATATACTGGAGCAAACCTCAAGTGTTGGCGTTGCTGAGTGCTCTTGACTGGCCATCGCAAAAGGTTAGCTAATTTTTGTCTAGCTAATGTGTTCTCATAATATGCCCCCTTCATAGCAAGTACAGCAGTAAGCTTCTTCATATTCTCGTTCAAGTGCTGCTTTTTCGAACGGTTAAACAGTCTTCGCCGGGATTCTCACAAGGAAGGAGGCAAGCGATGATGCCAGGGGTAATGGTGCATTATATTGTTTCGGCATATGCGTTTACATCCCAAGGTAGCTGTGTGATCTATCTTGCATTGAGGAGAGTGTATTCCTCTCTTTTGTGTTATTCTTCTCGTATTACCCTCATCCTCGCCCAGTCCGTGAGGCGGGTGAAGCCTGTACTGACATTGTATACAAGCTCATGTTGTGGTGGCCTGTAGCACGTGACCACTTCCACGGTGTTTACCCATATTGGTCCTTACTGCCTGGGCGATGCCTTTTTATGACGGTGAGATTGCTGTTGAAGTTTTATGTCGACCTCGAACCGATTCTTCTACTCCTCGTGGCATCGATTATAAGTTTGAGCTCTATGTCTTCAGTGAGTCTGTAAAGGATTTCGACCCTGAGGCTTGTGTATATGTAGCCCCATAAATGGTGGGTTTCATAGATTATGAGAAAACATTTGAGTCGGTCGAAACCCTTGCATTCACTAAGGCATTACGAAACCAGGGGGTAGATGGGCATTATGTAAGAATACTAGAGGATATCTACAGTGGTCCACAGCTACCATCATCCTCCATAAGGAGAGCAGTAAAATACCTATAAGGAAGGGTGTCAGACAAGGAGACACAATCTCTCCAACGTTATTCGCAGCATGTTTACAAGAAGTATTCAGAACATTGGATTGGGAACAGGTGGGAGTAAGGGTTAATGGAGAATACCTCAGTAACCTCAGATTTGCAGATGACGTTGCCTTGCTAAGTAACTCGGGGGACGAATTGCAAAGCATGCTTTCCGCACTGGACGAGGAGAGTAGAATCGTGGGCCTGAAAATAATATGCCGAAAACTAAAGTAATGATCAATAACCTCAGGACAGCACAGCGGTTTGAGATAGGTGGTGAGGCAGTGGAAGTGGTAAGCGAATATATCTACTTAGGCCAAGCTGTGACCCCAGATCCCAACAATGAGACAGAGATAATTAGAAGGATCAGAATGTGGTGGGGGGCATATGACAGACATTATCAGATAATGAATAGCAGCCTACCATTGTCGCTGAAAAAGAAAGTGTATGACAGCTGCATTTTACCGGTACTCACCTACGGGGCAGAAACTTGGAGGCTAACTAAGAGGGTTCAACTTAATGGAAAATGATAGGTGTAACATTAAGGGACAAGAAGAGAGCGGAGTGAGTCAGGGAACAAACACGTGTTAAGGGCATATTACTAGAGATTACGAAGAAGAAATGGACGTGGGCAGGGCATATAATGCGATGGCAAGATAACCGCTGGTCATTAAGGGTAACAGAGCGGGTCTCTAGAGAAGGCAAGCGCTGCAGGGGGTGGCAGAACGTTAGATGAGCAGATGAGATTGAGAAGTTTGCGGTGATAAATTGGTCACAGTTGGCACAGGACCGAGGTAATTGGAGAATAATGGGAGAGGCCTTTGCCCTGCAGTAGGCGTAGATCGGCTGGTAATTATGATGATGATGATGATGATGATGATGATGATTATGATGATGATGATGAAATGTTGGGCCACTTTGAAGTCGCCCATTATAAGCAGCAGGTTATTCGCTGCTTAGGAGGTCGCCTGCTTTATGACATTCCTGAGTATGGCCGGCTGGCATAACTGACAAGGGTACACGTTCACGAGGAACAAAGTGTTCTTTTTTCCTTAGAGTTTCGCGCTATTAAGTGATCATTTTTTTTCTTTATTTAATCGTACTTTTGGCCGGTGAGGCCGCTACAAGTTGGGGTTACAAATTTTTTGTAATAACATAAAACCCTGTATCAGCCAGCACACGGGCCCGCTCTTATTCCTGCATGCTTAAAATACTGCACAAACAATGCAAACGAAAAATGCCAAACAACGAAACACAATACAGACAAGCAAAGGAGTACAATAAAAACTCCATACGTATACATTTATTATATATATGCATATACACACATGTGTTCAAACTTGCAACCAGCACTACTAAAACATAGGATAGGTTCATTTGTACTTGGACCGGCTAGAAGGCGCTGCTGAAATTCTGAAGCAATCCAAGATTGAAGGAGAGATTCTGGCAATGTGTTACAGGGGCGTATTCTACATGAAAAAAAGAATATGCGTAAGTGTTGATGCGGAGTTGTGGTACTCTGAAACCGCGGCTACTGGTTCTTCGAATGTTTCTACCTTGTCTCGGAATTAGGTATTGGGTTCTTTTATTTTAAAGGCAATCTGGGTACGTATAAAGAAAAAATTGAGGCATGCGTGAGTGCGGCCATCTGCGAGGGTGGGCCAGTTAAGAATTTCAAGCATATTTGAGACAGAGTGAGTGCTCTTGTAAGGTGATAATAAATACCTAGCCGTCTTTCTTTGCAATTTTGCAAGCTTATCAGTCAAAACGTTATGATGCGGAGCCCAGATGATGCTAGCGTATTCTAATGTTGGCCTGACAATTGGCAGATAGGCAGAAAGCTTTACTGATGCGGGCGCTAGTTATAGTTTTCTGCGCACGAACAAAACCACTTTTTCGGCAGCTGAACAAACTTTAGTAATATGAGAACCCTAGCTTAGGTCATTGGTACTAGTCGCACCCATATATTTTACTGCATTGACTATGCGTATCTCGCCAGTTTTTAGTGTTTCAAAAAAATTAAGGACATTTGTGGTTTTGTTGGTAACACGTAAAGTAACCGTTTTTTTCTAGACTTGGTTTCATTTTCAAATGATCCAACCACTTTTCAATCGATGCAAGATCTTTCCTATGTTGCGTGTGGCTGTTGCTACCATTAAATTGTCGGTATGTTAGAGTCGTCTGCCAATAGACTACAGTAATTGTTTTATCTATGTCAAAAACAATATCATTTATATGCGCTATAAAAATGGTGGGGCCCAGAACGGACCCCTCCGGTACCCAGAGGTAACGTCTAGAGAGCGAAAGTTGATGACGTCTACCCCTACAAATTGAGTCCTTCCTGAAAGATAACCTGTTATCTACTTTACCACAGTGCAGGTAATTCGTAATATGGTTAAATTCTGGATGACGGGATTGTGTGGTACGCTGTCAAACGCTTTCGACATATCAAAAAATGTTGCATCAATTTGCTTTTTATTATTTAGGGCTAGAGAACCGTAGTTTATTACCCCTTTAAAGCTTATGATAGTCGAAAGCTTTGGAGGGAAGCGATGTTGACTTTGGAAAAAGGCACTTATGTTTTCGCTACACGTAGCAGATGAATTTGATATTATATGTTCAAACATCCCACACGCGCGTTAGTAAATTGAGCCTATAGTTTGAAATTTTAGGGCGGTCACCTGACCTATGCAATGGGAGAACTTTTGCCACAAGCCAATCTTTCAGCACCGAAGATTGGCCAAGCAATGTGGTAAAAATTATTTTGAGATACCGAGCAACCCACACGGAATATTTCTGCAAGAGTGCACTTGGTATGCAATTCGGCACGACAGACGTTTGTATTATTGACGTTTAGTAGGAGCGATACGATACGTTCGTAGCTTATCTTGACCTCAAGCATGTCTGACATACACGAAAAGTTTAATGTTGATGCGCAGCCGTTGAGGTGCGATTCTTGTGAGAGCACAAGTTGAAAGTATTTGTTGCAATAAGACGACATTGTCGCATAGTCCTATATTACCTGGTTGTTAACAACAGTATTTTTCTGTGCTATCTTGTTATGTTGTCTGTGATAAATGACGCCAAAACTGTTAAGACAAAATTTCATATAGTTTGTATGCCTGTCTTTCTAAATTTCTTTAGCTTCTTTAAGCTGGGTTTTTAAAATGAATGAAAGCTCAGTTATCTTTTGTCGATGCCCTAATTAGCATGACTATAGTATGTAATACCTATAGTTAACGTTTAGAAGGAACAAGGGATTCTTCCTTTTTACTTCTCGCGGAACGAGCAGATCAGTCCTATATTAGGGAACCAGGGGCAAAACCATCACGCAGCTTCTTTTTCTCATGCCTGAATAATCACACTTCTGACAGGTTCTCCACCCCACATTCTCTTCATAACCTGTTTAACTAATAAACACCATTTAAAAAGTGCTCTTTCCATTTCTGGAGGAGTAACTGGGAGCGTTGGGACGTTTTGGTAAAACAATTCGTCTACTATCTTTGGACAAGAAAAATTTGCTACAGTTGTACCAAACCATCTTCATGTAAGCGTATTATTTTATGGATAATTTGTGGACTCTCATGCCTTGCCTACCAAAAAAACGTCACAGCAAAAAGTTCAGAGGGCCTATTAACCCACATTAGGCCGCTTGTGGGCCGGAGTAAAAATAATGTTAGGTGTGTACACAAATGGTCGCTTGAACCTACTCTCTAACTCTTATGCAAAAAATCCAAGGTGTTCATCAAACCCAAGTGAACACGAGCGACAAAGGAACAAATAACACCGAACTTTCTGCTAACCATTCAACCTAAGGCAGCTCATCTCCAATTCATACAATGCACCTTCATGGATGTGGTCCACGCAGGCAAAATATATCTTTTGTTATCGCTCCCTCCTTTACCAAGAAGCACTCAGAACTGCAAAATGCCATAGAGTGACACTGTTGCAGCAAAATGGCCTCAAATGAGAAAGAAAGAGACATGGAACAAATCGAACTTCAACCCCATTCCTACCTCTCTCCCACAGTACCTCTGCGTCTCCATTTATACCTCTGACTCGTGGAATCAAATAAAAGCTCTCTTCTCACTACTCAAAACAGCGAATATCTCCGTCGACTAGACGTCCCTGCCCGCTCGTAGCGGCCATTTTGAATGGCAACATGCTGTTATTACCAGGAAGAGTCGCACACTGCAGTCAGAACGACGAGAACGGGGGAAACCCTCCTCAAGTGACGATTTCCTCTGACAGGTATTGTGGCGACCAACGCGAATCAGTTCGCCCTCTTCGAGCTTGTTTGTCCAAATGCACAAAGGCAAAAAAGAAGGCTCCGGTAACTGCCCGTCGTACACTAACTCAGCCCGTTGATCATGACTACAAACACAAAAACAAAACTACCAAGCTGACCACTGGGATATCAAACTTCTGGGGTGTTTTTATTAACCGGATGAGTCTACTTCTTAACAATGACACAAATTGAGGGACCGTCGATGCACTGGGAGCCACTGATGGTTACACAAAACGCTGGGTTTGACTCATGTGCAGCGCAGCCTTATCGCTTAAGAGGCACATCCGTTCTTGAAGAACGTACTTCACAGCCGAAAACGGCGAAAAGAAGGGGAAGGTCCCTAAAATGCCTAATTTTCAAGTATTACTGGTGCTCGTTTGGGTACAAAATTACACATCGGTCTGTCCTGGGTATACACTGTGGCCTCAACTTAACACAGAAATAATATGCACAATTTATAAGGCCTTTTTTGTAGATACACAAGCCTTAGACTTTACAAAATAGGAAATGGAACCATGGAATTTCAACCCAACGTTGTTTAGCTTCTGCGATGCAAAAAATACCCGCCGAAGCTACGAGTAAATAAAAAGTAATCATCTCTATGAAAAGAGAGCTTCGCGGAATTTATTGCACTCACCACAGTTTAGTAGCTGAGCATCTTACCACCACGCGACTTTCACACGTTGCCACAGGGAAACAACTGATCCTAGTATGTGCGTCGGCAATGTACGTTCGCTAGACAGGGGGTCGTGAGAACATGAAAATAAAACAGATGCACGCCAGCCACGAACCTGTCTCATTTCTTGGAAGCTTTTGCACGAAGTTTTCTTAATCCACCTGTATTAGTTATTCGATAAAAAGGGCGAAAAAACCACAGCAAAGAAATACACTGCGAACACGGTGCGCACGTTAACAAGACTTTTAATATTATGGCCAGAAGAAGCCATATGACGTTTCCTTCAAAGCACTTCAACGACCATTTCGATGCTTATTCCCAACAATTTGTTTTTAAAAACTGAGAAAGAGAATCTTTACAGTGAGCGCCGTGTGCCCTTTGACGCGCAGTGCTCGTGGAGCTGTTGAAGCAGGCATTTTGTGCTATTTGCATTCGTATTGTTTCCCGTTGACTTGGAAAGGGCATTCATTTAAGCCTCAATACACCCCTAGGGTAACATGCAGGTTCCTTCGTAGTGATCACCAAGACGTGGCTTGCAAGGGCATTGAGGTGGGCACTCCCGTGATCCTGGCGTGTCTAGAGGGTACTTGAAGGCAGGCACGTGAGGAAGAAAAATATATATATATATATATATTATTAGGGCTCCCCAATCCTTTTGCAAGCTCCCGTAAAACTGGGTAACTTAAAAAATACGGAGACTGTAGATAACCACTGACTTATACCGGTACACATAGACTGAATTTAGAATAAAGTTTTAAGTTCAGAATGCGCAACCATTTCTGTTTACAGCTCCAAATGGGAAAATTTGAACATTCTCATTTTTTGCTCTCTCATCTGAACTCTAGTCCTAGTACCAAAATCTCGGAAAGCAAATTATATTTCGAAATGAATAGTGCATTACTCTCTCTAACAAATCATTTTCAAAGTGTCAAGAAATAGCTTTGTGTGCAATATATGAGAATGTTTGCGTCCAAATGCGAAGCCTTTTAACGACATGTCCGGAAAGAGATGGAAAGCTGTTAGGATTCTTCATTTGTCATGATACAAAATCCACTTCAGGAATGCACTATTCTGAAATAAACAAACACTAACAGAAGCCCTATACATAAAATGGCATATTTTGACCCCAGTTAATTTCGACCGACTTGCGTGGTACACGTGCCAAGTCATTCTATTGGGCGCCTTCAGTGAGCAGTCTATTCACTCGAGAAGACCCGACGCCGCGCTACCGTTCGTAACACATTCACTTTTATTTCTTCCAATTAAGCACGAGCGCGCGCACAAACCCCGCGCTTCTTTCTTCTCTTCTTCCAAGTGACCGCGCACGCGCGTTCCCCCGCGATCGAGAATCAGCATCCTCCCGCGGCCGCGGTTAACTCCAAAAGGCAGAGCCGCTGAATGGCGCGTCGGATTCGCTGTCCATTAGGTAGGAGAATATCGTGGTAGCGCTGGACGCCATCTCTTCCGGGAATGCTTCAAAATGTGAAACGGCACGGTTGATTTGTATTACGTCGTCCGCCATGTAATCCAAGTCCAACCCAAGTACAAGTTGGCCCGCGTTCTCCAACGTTCTCAAAAGAAACTAAGTCCGCTGTGAAACGGTCATTGAGTATGCTGGAGTTTGAGCATCACTTCCGAAGCTCCATGCTGGCTCCAGAACGGTGCTGTCTCCCTCGTACAGCTCCAGCGCCTTTTTTCTGAACGCGCGCCGATGACAAGGTCGTCTGCTGTAGCAGTTCGAGCTCAATCTTCACCCCTTTCTCCAGTACGTCGCTGAGGGATGGCAGGTCCTTCTCTTGCGAAGAGCCGTGAAAGACTACGCGAACCTTTGGTGTTACTGCTTCCCGTTTGACGACTGTATGATTAGAGAGTGGATAAACTGTGTCCCCGGGGACCGTGGCTTGCAGCACTCGCTCCGCATGATCTTCCTTGAAGTACTCGCCGATGGCTTTGTCGTACTCTCCCAGAAGATTCGGGTGATGTTCACAGTGTTGTAGCTGCCGTCCAAGTCTGCTCTCCGCTACAGCCCAGTTAGTGCTGGACGTAAGGCCTGGCGCTTCCATCATAAGCGGCACTACACGCTGACCGTCTTCATTGTGGAGTCCAGTCCGAAACTTCCCTAATGCAGCGCAGTCTTCGGCTTCAGTCTTTTCAGGCGGGTCAGGTATCCCTCTGGCGTCCAACCCCCACATTTCTGAGGGATCGCTCGGTCCCGGTCCTGGGCAACTTTCGACTTGTCTTTCAACGCAGGCCAAAAACAAGGCCATAGTGCTGCTGCTCCTGACCAGGGTGTAATCGGTACCTGACTATTGTCCTTGCAGAACCCAGCCGAACACTGTATCAACGGCACAAAGGCTGTCACTGAAGCGCTCGATGCGCCCGCTAACGAGTTTCCAATAATTGTCCGAACCCACTAACACGCTTATAGTCGGCGTTTGTGTGTGCCCTTCTTCGGGTTCATCGGCAACGAGTAAATTGCGGTCGCGAAGCAGATTTCCGAGTTCAGTTTTCAAGGGTGGACCGTCTACCGTGCAGACCTCTGGCACTTCAAGAGCATCGAGCGTGACGGGACACGAATGAAAGCGGCTGCGTAAAGTGAGCGCCACCTTCCGGCACTGGTACGATGTCGGGCGGTGCGAGCTGCCAAACGTAAATACGGCCAAGCCTTCCATTTCAGAACCAGGTAGGGCCAGCTGGCGACATAGATCGCTGCGCACGAAAGTTCGTTGGCTCCCAGTGTCGAGGAGTAGCCGGACCAAGACCGGCCGACCGCATTCTCCGTATGCCCACACTGCGGCAGTTTGGAGCAGCACCGACGAGGAGCAAGTGCTGCTGGCAGGAGTTGTTGTCACGTTACGATCTCGTTCTGCAAGTTGTTCACGATCGGCGTCTCTATCACGGTGAGAAGCAGTCTGGCAGGTGGTCCCCAATCGTTCCCAAAGGTCGCAAAGGACGGTTACGTGCCGTCTTGAACAAGTCTCACACTTGAGTTTCGCGCTAGTACGGCAGTTGCGCGCCACGTGCCCTTGCCTCCCGCATCTAAAACAGCAGCGGTTTCTTGAAAGGCGCCGTCGCTTTTCCGCCACTGTTAAGATGGCCCGGCAGTCCCTTGCCTTGTGGCCCTGACTACCGCACAGGTACCACGTCAGCTTTCCTCCCGCCGACAAATTTGTTGAAGCCGATGCAGAGCCTGCTGACAAGGCCAAGGCGGACGTCAAGTGAGGAGAGGAGGTTCTCGGCTGCTGCGGGATTGAAAACATCTTCGCGTCAGAGTTCGATCGAAAAGCTCTACTTCCCTCCCTGCTCTCCACCTGAACCTTCAAGAATGCCATGATGGCCTTGACTTGCTCTTCTCGAGACGTTGGCTCAACGTTGCCGTTGGCGGCCTCCTTCATGCGCTGACGGTAGAGAATCGCCAGGTCTTCAGGTAACAAGCGCATGAGGACACTGTTCAGGATTACCGCGTACTCGGAAGCTGGAACGCCAAGGCTCTCGAGACAGCCAGTCCTGAATTGTACCTGCTCGTACATGTCTCGGAGGCGTGCCACTTGCGTCGACGATTCAATCGGTGCGATGGCGAGTAGGCTATCTACGTGGTCGTCCACGAGAAGTTCTGTGCGTCCAAACCCTCCACCACACCGGGCACACATGCCTTGCGCCGTTGCGTCTGGTCATAAGCCCTCAGATGGGGCCGCCATCGGTTCGAGAGAACCACCCGCCGGGGCCGCCGCCCCTGCCTGCCTCCCTTGGGCCTCCGTGCGAGGGATCTGTGCTACCGCGCCTGGCCGCCTCGTGTTCTTGCTGGGCTGCGTCACCGGGTCGGGCCACGTGTGGTTGGAGTGACGTGGGGCCAGCCAAACGGGGCCAGCAGGTCTGTGACCCCGGCTGCTGTGACTGCGACAACCCATTTGAGCCCGGTCCAGATTGCACGAGTATGTGGTGTGTTCGCTACCCTCGCTAAACTGGGACTTGCGGGGGACTGTTACAAGGTGCACGACTGAGTCCCACTTCTTGTTTTTCTCCTTTTTCATTCGCGTTTTACGCCTGCGTCAACGTTTTGTTTTCTTCCCCTTTGACCCATTTGAGTCGTTTTCGCCGCATAATATTATGCTCCTACGTTTCCGCTTTCTATTGCGGCCTCTGTCGTCATTGAACCCGTGTGCACGCCTCGTCGTTCTCACCACCAAACCCTGAGATCATCACAGATGCGTAGTAGAAACCCTCACAAAATGATTTGGCGAAACCTTCTTTCTATCAGTTTGTTTACGCGCGCAACTATGACAAGATACACCGCAGCAGAATTTTTTTTAAAGTTATTGCGGACTTAGATCGCTGATTTCGTGAACAGCCTGGTCGATAGCACTACGGGACGGGGGCTGCAGCCTCTCAAAGTCTAGACGAGGCGGTACTTCAAAAAAATTTTGTGCACCATGGTTCATCTTTTTTACATTGCAGGCAGTGGACATGTGTTTTGGTATTGCGATATTTTATATAGCATATAAAAGGCCACCGCTTATTTATGTAGCCTCGGAGAACGAAATCACAAATTCGCGAACTGACATAGGGCAGTTGAGACTGATGCCTATACGCCTCGAGCTTCGTGATCGCTGCGCCGCCTGCCGCCGCTTCTCCGCGGCGTTTACGGGATTAGCGCTGCTTGGCTGATAGGTGATCATGCACTGCTTTGGTCCTCTTTCGCTTCTCTTTGCCTTTGCGCGCACTAAACAACTTATCATGGTGACGTCTGTAAGCAAATTGCACGTTTTGGGCACATAAAAAAGCAGCTGCGTCTTGGTAGAGCGCTCGAACGCCAACAAGAGCTACCCGGGGAGGCCGTTTTGCGCGCTTCTTGGCCGCTCTTGCGGGCGTCGGCGACGGCAGCAGCATATCACCACTGTCACCTTCGAACACGTCAGCACAAGTGAATTTTATCTATTGTCGCCTCGTTTAGAGCTGATATTGGCACTGTAAGAGATTGGTTCGTTTTGCAGCGCGCCAACAAATGCGTCTTCGCTTCGGATATGTACGTCGTATAAAAATATGAACCGGCGTTGTGATAACCCAACAGCTGACAATAACTTGTGCCTTTTATGGGAATATAAGCCAGGCGAAAATGCTAAGGACACTAAAAGGCTGTGTGTTGTTAAATATGTGCTGCCCACTCACGCCTTATAGCAAGAACCAAGGTATAATTTAATGAAACCTCGGAAAAATGAATGGTCTGCAAGTCAAAAATAAATAAAATAGTCGTACGGGAATTAAAAAAAAACCAGTGCAGCTTCGGAAACGCTGAAGACGTTTGTTTAGGCAAGGTAGTATTCGCCAGAAAACTAGATGCGAAATGCACTGATACTTCGCAAGGCATGGGGGGAAGGGTGGGGGGTGGAGGGGGAAGCTCAACTATCGTTGTTTACATATGCGGAGCGAAATCAACGAATGAACATTTTAGTAATCACGTACACAAGGTGCGCGTACACTTTCCGTTTGTTTTTCGCCTTCAACGAACGGCTGATCAATCGGCGGACGCATTTTTCGAAGAATACAGGGTAGGCAGTTCATAAGCGATACGAGGTGTCGTTGGAAGAGTTGATTGATTGATTGTAGGGTTTAACGCGTCGACGCAAAGGATGCGATGAGGCGCCCCGTAGTGGAGGGCTCCGGATTAATTTTGACCACCTGGAGATCCTTAACGTGCGCCGAAATCTCGTACACACGGGCGCGTTGGAAAAGTGGTATCTTATAAGGCCCTCTGATTTCGGTTTATGCTAGATTCTACAGTCTCTTTGTGTCATATGACGATTTTTCGAAGAAGAGTTTGGTCGCGGACGCGGATTACACTCTATAAGCCGGTCTCCGCGCATCTCGTGGAGGATAAATGTAACAGATGAATCTTTGCGAGCACTCACCTCGCGAGAAGACAATCCAGCTAAATTTGCCGTCATGTGGTGACTCCCGAGTACAATTTTGCATTATCCATCGTACTTATTTCATTGAATGTTTGTGAAATATATTCCGCATTGGTTTGTCCAATATAGTGATCAATATCTGATATGTGATATAGCCAAGCGTACCTTGCGTGCTGTAGGTATACGAGTGCTCCGCTACATTATGTAAGCGGATAAAGCCGATTTGCATCACAGTGTATGGCCGCAACATGACCAGCGGAGGAAACACTACTTACGGAGACACTGCCACTAATTTCAGGGCAGCGGAATTGCAATCAGCTGCATGCATATGCCGGCTTCGGGACGCCGGCCTGAGACACACACCTGGCGCTCATACAGACCGAATATACCACACTAAGATCACCTCATTAACGTTTTAAACACACCACGCTTGCAAACAGAGTGCCTTGTCCACATTTTTCTGTATTTTGAACGCGTACAAACGTTAAATCGCAGTCTTGAAGAAGCCCCAAAAGCAACGGTGACAGGTGGGAGCGGGCCGGAGACTCCCGCGCCTACTTTCGAAACGGGCCGCTAGGGGGATTTCAGTGGCGCCCCTACAGGCCGTGCTCGAGGCGTATTGAGCTGAAAGACCTTCCTTCTGGGACATTTGTTGTGCCATGCGTTATAGGGTCTCTTGCAACTCCGCAGTTTAAATGAAAGTGAAGAACTCAAAAATATGCAATCTTCTCATCAGATGCAGAAAATCGGCAATATTGGAACCTTAAACCATACTGACATGTTTTTTCTCTGGGCAAGGGGAAACTGTGGGAAAAAGGCGCGTCGGGAAATCAAACAACGCGACATTTGGTGCAGGAAAAAAGAAGAGACTGTCTCATTGCTCTTGCTTTCAAAGTCGGCTTCAGCTGGCGTATTCCGAAAAATAGTGTTATACGCGAAAAAGCATCGTAGATCTCTATGAAATTATGTGGTTTAAGATATTCGGCTTATTCGCTGAGGGAAACAATTACAGGAGGAAGCCCGAAAGCATTATCATTTGGAAGAAAGCCCGCGAGGATGGGAAAATCGGAAAGATAGTGGCAGTAATAACTTTAACACATTGGTGAATCTCAAACAGTAAACAACCAGATTTTGTTTCTTGCTTTTGTTCGGTGGCAAATGTGTGAAGGTTGGGCGGGGAAAAAATGCGAAAAGAACGCGGGCGGTGCCAGACGGACAGATGAGGGTGTGAGGAGGCGTGTTTAAGACCTAAGGGCCGCAGTAAGAAGTGAAGACACCGAAGCGCTCGTGCTGGGGGCGAAAAAAAAAGAGGACACGCCGGGAAGGAGGAGATGAAGAGGAAGAAGAGGTGGAACGAAGGTAGCAGGTTGAAGGCAGGAGGAACGCGGGTCTCGGCGAGTTCTCCGCTGGACGCGAATGCCCAGGAGACTCCAAGGCGAGCCACATTTCCCTCCTGGCCTTGTGGACTGGCAATGCCGTCTCTGGGGTGGCCTCACAACAGCCTTCTTCCTGTAACTGCGAGCGCACGGGCAGCGCCGTGTCATCATTTGGGAGTGAAGAAGAAGACGGTGGTGGCACGAACGAGCAGGAAGAACGAGGTTCGGGGAGCGTCCTGCCGGGCGCTAACATTCCGGGGATCTCCGCTTGCACAGCAGCAGCGGAGAGCCCTGCGCACCGAGTCAACTCACAGACTTGGACCTAAACGTGAGCGCGAACAATTTGGAGTGGGACTTCTCGCACGGGACTTTGTTATAGGACTGTCGTCGCTAGATTAGCTGGATGTTCATTTGTGCAGGTTATTTTGTAATTTGTCCCGTCAATATAATTTGGTCCTTGTCCGTAGCCAAATCGTCTCTACTCTCGTCCGCCCGGTAAATTTTAACCTACTCATTTACAAAAACAACCTGCATCACAGAGGGGTAGTTACACAACAAGTACTGGTGACGCAGTAGGTCTTTTTGATTTTTTTCAGCATAGCCGGCAGATACTTTTTGCTCCTTTAAGGCTGCTGTAAAGAAAAAGTATAACTGTGCTCCTAGGCGCAATAGGACCGTATTAACTACGTTTTATAGGTTTAGGTCCCACACTTCGTGAGGATTTTCTTACATCTTGCTCCCTCTCTAAATAACGTTTGGGAAAATCGTAAAACTAATGTTTTGAAAGTTGTGAGGGTATCATTTGCAAAGAAACAAAAATTGGATTTATTAAAGGGCCAAAACGTATTCAAAAATTTGTGGGAATGATTTGATGAAAAAAGCACAAATGAAGTTTTAAAGCTTTTATTCTGTTACCTACACCAAACTATTTGGCAATCGCAATGAACATAATACGCAACGAGGAATTCCTATAGTAATATTCCACCCTTTAATCCCAGAGCTTGCAGTATGAAAATTCAGCTGCAGTGAGTATCGATATCAAGAAATTTTGATCATTGTTTTTAATTTATTTGAACATACTTGCAATCTCATCACCGATGTTTGCAGCAATGCCGTCATCATAAAGTTACAAATAAGTACACAGTTAAGGACCATACATCTTAATAAAGAGGAAGAAATAAAACTAATAGAATTACAGCATTTCAAATATTCGGACTGGAACAAGATTAAAACATAAGTGTTACCAAAACATTGCCAATATAAATGTACGCATCGAGTCCAATTATCCTAGAATACTGCCATGTACATCATGCAACAAAGAATAATAAGCAAACGTAGAATATGGCTACGTATTTTAGGTAGTAGCCACTTTATTTGAACACTAAAGCGGGATTGAGACTCATCAGGACATTTGTTCTTATCCTAAAGTCCCCATTCGCTATTTTTTAGGCACACTTATAAAGAATAGCATATATGGTAACAAACCTACTTTAGTAGCTACAAAATGCACAAAAACACGAAAATGACAACAGAATAAGTATTTCCCCTCGCGCAGCACAAATTTCATTTTTGACCAGTACTACAAATGACTAATTCCGTCGTTTTTAAAATATTCGGGTCAATTTTGCTGTATTCAATATTTGTCAACGAAAAAATTCACCCGCACCTCCCCGAGGGGGATTGTGAGGATGCAGAAATGCGAACGTCGAACGCAACGTCCTCGGGTACCATGCGAGGAAGGCACCGCACAACCTTCGATACGTCGGTGGGCACGTTCACCGCCTGTTCCTTGATTCCAAACTGCCCGTTGCCTCGAGTCAGCCGCCTCATGCTCATGAAGGGGAGTCGAGGCGCGATGAGCCGCTCTTCGACCGGGTTCAGTTCTGGAAGATGCGCCGGCCGAGGAGGATAACGGTAGCCAAAACTCACGCAGCCCTCCTCTTCGCAGCTTTGTCTTCTTCTCCTTCTTCTTCTTCAGCGGTTCCCCTAGGGGAAGATGACGATGGTGTTTGAACGCGAAGCTATCTCGTGATGGATTGTTTGGTTGGCCAATCCCTAGGGGCATCATGCCACTATCATCATCAGACGCGCTGCGCCGCTCTTGGACCGGGTTCAGATCGGGAAGATGCGCCGGCCGAGGAGGATAACGGTAGCCAAAATTCACGCAGCCCTCCTCTTCGCAGCTTTGTCTTCTTCTCCTTCTTCTTCAGCGGTTCCCCTACGGGAAGGTGACGATGGTGGATGAACGCGAAGCTATCTCGTGATGGATTGTTTGGTTGGCCAATCCCTAGGGGCATCATGCCACAATCATCATCAGACGCGCTGCGCACGCCGGCCAAGGGACGCACAAAAACCCCCGACTCTAATGCATTGCTGCATAAAAACTGAGTGCTTTGCGCAATTTGTGTTGAGTAGACATTCTAAACGCCTCAATGAATGTTATAGGCATCTTTTACTTTGATCACATGTCACAGAGAGCTATACATCAATGTTTTAGTGACCATGAATATATGCATGCACAAATGTTTGCACGCGCAATCCTTGTTCTGTTCAAGAACTGCGTTTAAGGATACCAGGGAAACACTTTTTAAAGACGAGACACGGACAACATGGACAGCACGATCGCAACGGTCCACGAGCCTTCCACGTCGCCGGTTTGTATTCGTTGTTAAAATTGTGTCTCTACAACCTTTAAGTGCACTCCTTCAATATGAAAATCCGGCTAGCTCAAGTTCGTTACCTTAATAACCTTGTTTTTTTATTTAACGTAAATTTGCTAGCCTAGTTAGAAGATCAGTCGGAGAATCTGAAATCCTGTAGTGGTTGTAGTAAAGCTTACAGCTTTCCTTGTAATCCTCGCAGTTTTGTTATTTGCTGTTGTTTGAATGGTGACGAAATATTATTACCGTATTCTAGCAATTATCGCACAAGCTATGATTATCGAACAACCTTGAGCGGCTGCTCACCAGTCACTTATTAAAATCTTTTTGTGCATTTCTATGAGTAACACTTATCAGTTGAAACTATTGTGATATGTAAATTATCGATTGATATAGCACAATCGAAATGTCAAATGCGAATTGGGAAATGTGAAAATACCCGCAATATATTCAAAACGTCACATTTGCTTCATTACGTTTTATGTCATATTTCAAAACAAAACCGCTTTGAAATGTTATTTGGTTAGCCCTATAACTATAACGAAGCAAAAGCACAACTTCTATCGTTAGTTTGTGTACGGGGTGAATTTATGCAAATCAAGGCTTAGTTCGCCCCTACGCCTTTGTAGAAATGTAAGGGCCAATATTCCAGTTCTCAATATCAAGCGGTTTTGGCTCAGCTGTAATTAGGAAATGCGTCAGGGAGTGAGCGAGTGAGTGAGTGAGTGAGTGAGTGAGTGAGTGAGTGAGTGAGTGAGTGAGTGAGTGAGTGAGTGAGTGAGTGAGTGAGTGAGTGAGTGAGTGAGTGAGTGAGCGAGCGAGCGAGCGAGCGAGTGAGTGAGTGAGTGAGTGAGTGAGTGAGTGAATCAATCAGGAAGTGGGTCGGTCTTTCGGCCATCATTTTTCTTAAGTGTAGGTGAAAAAAATGCTTTTCCTGCTTCAACGGTAGTGCAGTAAATTTAAACAAAAATAAACATTTCTCTAAAGTGTTTTGTCAAATAAGCACATTTAAGTAGGCGAGTTTCTGACTCAGTGCACTCCCCTGAAGCATTTTGTTGTCCTTTGCTGTACCTGCAAACGCACGTCTCACATTGTATTACACATGTAAAATCCCGCTCTTTCTTAATAACAGTTTTCAATGAATGCTACACAAGAAGGCGTTTGTGCATGAGGTGGCAATATGAAGTTTTACGGAATAAATGTACTGTCGTCGCTGTACACGGGTGGCGTACTGTACACATTTGCTCAGCCACACGTCTTTAGCGCCCTAAGGGAGTTGGGCCAGCAACAAGCCGTATTTAGGACCACTGAGTGTGAGCTTTATTTTGTTTATAAAAACTTACCCGCTCGCCGCATTTGGGTTGTACTCTAGTATTGTCCACCGGAGCTATTGGCAATCTAGAAAGAACATAATGGCCATGCATGTAGAACCATGTCTACGCCGCTAGAGGCATTTCTGCCCCTTGACAGTACCGCTGATCTTGGTGCTGTAAATATCTCGATCACAAAAGCAAAATGGGATAATATAATCTTATGAATGTACCTGAGGTTACAAGTAAGAATTCAACCAATATGGTTGTGTCTTTCGTATTCTGAGTCTGAGCATAATAAACACAGAACTAGGCCGAGGATTTATGTGTGCCTTTACCCCCACTTTGTGTCAAGCAGTGAAGACACTGGCACGTTTGTTTTCGGCTTGTCACAATGGTTATTAAAGCTCCCCGAATTCAGGTTCACAAACATACCAGCAAAAAGTAGGCTGTGTGTGCGCCTGAAGGTGGCGCTGGGCTTGGCATCGCGGGGTTGATCTTCAGTGTTGGCGGCATGGCCGATGGGGGGAATCCAGGCGCAGTTCGCAGACATACATACATACATACATACATACATACATACATACATACATACATACATACATACATACATACATACATACATACATACATACATACATACATACATACATACATACATACATACATACATACAGACAGACAGACAGACAGACAGCAATTGAACTTTATTAAATCCCGAGGGTCTAACATAGCGGCGTAGACGACCGTCCAAAGTAGACGGGACAGCACCCGCGTGGGTTGTGGGAGGATTGCCACTTCCGCCCTAACCCAGACCTTCTGAACAGCAGGGAGTTGAGTGTAGTATTCTTCGCTGTGGAGTGCAATGGCCAATTCTTTTACTTTGATGAGGTTGGCGTCCCCAGGTAACGCCGGGAACTGCCATAGCATATGATGTAATTTACAGTGCGCTGCATCCCACAGCCGGCAGTGAGGGTACGTGCCAGGCGAAATAAACTAAACCAGCTCCTAGCTGGGACGGACGCCGTGTGAAGCATTCTAAAGGCGGCTAATGGTTGGTGTGTGAGCGCAGGATGGGCCATAAGGAGTGTTCTTCTTGTAAGTAGGTAGTGCGTGACTACCTTAATGAAAGTGAGTAACGCGTCTCGGAACTCTCTGGGGCCCCGGAAACTCGGCAGGTTCGATCGCCGCCTCTGGCGATTTCTAGCGTGTGATCGGGAGCCAACTCGTTGGCGTTGGGGAGGGTGTCATGAACTGCTTGGCTCATGCAGACCGGGAAGGCGATTTTCCCCCCGTAGTGGCCTTTGCGGCATAGAAGGACACCGAGGTGACAAGGTTTTATTTGGTATCCACGGCTGCCAATGCAAACGTGCTCGAGCGGCCGTACTGGACGACAACCTCGCTAAAAGATTTGGCCGACTCGGTATTTGCGAGGCGTAAGATGGTTCGGGCACTGGCTCGCCTTCTCCGATAGCTTTATTGGGGATCTAGGTACCTCGGTAACGGGTCTACCAGGAGCGCTTCCCTCACCGTTCCTGGGACATGTGCAGTGTGATCCACAATATCTTCGGGCATGTAGCAGATGTATCTAAGAATTTTTATTCCGGCAGTAATGGATAGCAGCCTGTGTTTTTAGTGGATTTTTTGCGTTTATGCAATTTCCACCAATTAATTGTGGATGTCTAGTTTTTAAAACTTCTCCGTCATTGGCATATTGGCACGAGGCAGGTATAGGGTTTCTTTGATGACTTGAAGAGGGTTTAGGGTGCATGTGCCCCGCACCTTCACCAGATGCCACGAAGCCAATCATGATGTTGTTGACTTGAAGGAGAAACATGTTCATTGGAGCGAACTTTTTCTCCCCTAGCAACTAAGACATACAGCCGCGGTTTAGCAGCCATGAACAATTTGACGTGCGCATACGATTGTCGGTGAATCAACTTCCACGGCGTCAGATCTGCGGGAAATAAGGGTATCCTTCGGTGGGAATATTTCTCGTACCGTCGAAATACTTCGAGATAACAGATTATTCTAGGATAGCTACGTTAGGGCGAAACACTCTCTTTATCAAAGGATTTAACTCGTCCGGCATAAAAATACAGAGTGAAAGAAGTGCTTCACTTGGCACACATATAACAAAGCTTGGTGCAGCCCGTCTGTGGGCTTTTCTCCTTCAATGAAACTTGCGTTGATACGAGCGTGGCAATCCCTCTCTTTTCTTGCTCTCTAGCCGCATTGACTCGCTATTCCGGAATTTTAAAGGTGTTGCAGAGGACTTCTTGTAGATGGATTACTTGGTATTTCTAGGGTTGTGATTTTAAATGTTGCTATAAGGTAGGTCTTTTTTGTTTGAAGCGAGCACTGTTTCTTGTGCCTGATGAGAAAGTCCTTTGGTTTACTGGTCATTGCACGGTCCGTCCCGGTTTGGGCATATCGCCGAGTGAGGTACTCCTCTTGCTCTATTAACTTGTTGAGCGTTACGGGATATGTGCCGCCGTCGTACTCTACATCGTGGCCATACGTTGGAATATAGAATTGAGGTCGCCGGATTTCTTTCTAAAGACTTGCATGACGGCCTGAAGTTTGTCTTCCACGTGGGCCGTCGGAGAGCGCGGACACCTTGTTCGCTTTGTGCTGCGCGACGGGGTAGTTTCTCTATGAATATGTAGTATATATCTCTGTGTTTTAAGCGAGACGTATTCGGCCCTAAGTCTCATGTTTTCCTCGGCCATGTTGGTGATAGCATGTGTGAGCTGAACCGGCTGCTCCTTAATTTTTTTGTTTTTCTAAACAGTCCGCTATTTATGTCCTCTGGTAATACCTACGCATTACCTGAGAATTTGTCGACGACGTCGGCGGCGTATTCAGTCCGCCCCAGAATTTATGAGCCCAGAAGAGATACTGCAGGCCCACCTGTTGTCTGTAACGTACACGTCCGGATCTAGATCATCTCCTGGACTGCGGCCTGCTCGAACCGCCTTGGCTCCAGGTCTGCGATCGACGGTTCGAACGGCTCCACCTGGCACCGGAACGGGATTGCGACCTGCTCACCCTTGGAATTCGACCTGCTCGAACTGGCATAAACAATTGAACTGCTGGGCGAGCGCGCCCATCGTTTAAGGGCGCTGTAGAGGCTACCGGCGAGTGCCTGGCGGTTGACGTGATCGAAGCCGCCAGAGCGTTCTCGCGACTGCAACCGCTGTTGTATGCGCTCCCGGCTGCTCTGACGCCAGCGCGGACGCACGACGAGAGGAACATGAAATTTTTGTTTGAAGCTCTTTCCACCGGTGACGAGGCCGCCGACGCACAGGCCGCCGATACACAGGCATAGGTCGGCAAAACAGAAAGAACTCACTCAAACTCAATCACATTTTTTTTATTTACGCTGTACTCAATCAAACTCAGACTCAAAAAGTTCGTCTGTTCACAAAATCACTCGTACTCACTCATCAAATACTCATTTGTAATCGTACTCACTTGTACTCAAACTCATTTGTCCTCACGAGTATTCGTACTCAATCTGTACTCATGAGTACTGAATCTGTACTCATGAGTACTCACTCTGTACTCATGAGTACTCAATGAGTACTACTGCTCATGAGTACTACTCATGAGTACTACTCATTCTGCACTCGCGAGTACTAATCATTCTGCACTCACGAGTACTACTCATTTTGCACTCATGAGTACTACTCATTCTGCACTCATGAGTACTCAATCAGTACTCATGAGTACTCAATTTGTATTACTCACGAATAATCAACTTATCTGCACTGTTAGCTAAATCGTAGCTCGAATGAAAGACTAAGTAGAAAAAATAAATTGTTTAATTGATTAGAAAAACACAGGTTACATATAAATCAGGACAGAGGAAGAAAACGTCTGACGCGGTGCACTGTCGTTGGGCGACTTACTGTCCGAAGGCAAGTACACTGTACATGTGAGAAAGCGAAACGGAACGTAAGCACTCGCGTTGCGCCTGGCATCTCGTCTTGTTCTCAGGCCGGGTCGGGCTCAGGGGAGCTCGGGGCTTGTCGGTGCGGCCGTGGCCGTAAACTGCGTTTTTCTGCGTGTCTTCGGGTGGCAGCTTTTCTCGTCCGTTTTCGTTTCCGGGCGCGCTGATACGTATCCTAATCGTGCTCTAAATCAGAAATGCGCCTGCCCCCAGGCACAATGAAACGTTCGCGTAGATTGACGTCCGTTCGTATCCAGATCACTGTCCGCTTGTTCACAGATGCTCGATGCTGGCGTTTGTTTTTTGTTGTTCCAGATACTAGAAACTTCGTTAAGAGGGTGTTCGTCTCGTTGAGTTTCGGTGAATTTCAAATCTGCTTCATTTTATTGTGTGTGTGCCGTGGGATTCACTTCGTCAGACCTGAACTTGACAGTGTTTACGCCGTTGCGTTGGTTGCGCCGCTTCCGTCGGCGATTGTGTTCGTGTAGCTCGTCGCGTGCTTGATGCATGTGGGGGCGTAGTCGTCTGGTTTGTCCGGTGGCGAGCTGCGCTGTGTAGGGATGGCATAGTTCGGCGCGTTGAGGACGTTGCTTGAATTGACGCGTGCGTTGCGTATGGTGCGGGAGCCGTTTGGCTTTTCGTTTAGTGTGCGGTAGCGGGGCGTTTTCGTAGGGTGGCATGGCTGATCGGTCAAAGTCGTTGCGGCTCCGTGCTCGCAGTCGCCGTGGTTGTTTCGGAAGTGAAACCGTTGTGGTGGGGAAGCGGGCGTAGTTCGTGCCATCCGTTCGGTCCCACATTCTTCGGCGTCGCAAGCGTGACTTCATCGTCAGGGCATTCGATGCTTCGTCTAGATCGGGTTCATTCGTTGCCGTTCTTGCCGTGTCCGTGTCGTCGCTCAAGACCTCGTCTTTTGCCCGTTGTTTCGAGAATGCTATAATCGCTATCTCTCCCATACAAGCAGGATCCGTTTATCGCGAGTCCGCTTGCTCGCGGTTGCGTCCTCTTGTACGAAATCGTGTTTGTCGTGTGAGTCTCGATCGGAGCGCGGGTGCGGGTGATCTTGTTAATTCTGGGTCGGACATGCCGCGTGCGCTGGCCGTGTCTTTGCTCGTTGACGGACCTACTTGCACGAGTGTCATGTCGTTCGTCCGCTGGACTCGGGAGGGAGCAGCGGGTGTCGGAGAGCTCGTACTTTCCGGTAGGGTTGAACCGCGTGCGCTGGGTCTTTTGTTGTTTGCGGCCAGGTGATTTCTGCGGTTGTAACATTCGCTGGCCAAGTCCGGACAGCACCTGCAGTGGGAGCGGAGGATGTGGGGAACAGCAGTTTCCTCCGTGTGTGCTGCAGCTTCGTGGGGTTCCGTGCGTTGTGCATTTCGTTCTCCGTGGTCAGCTCCACTGGTTCAAGTTGGATGTCGTTCGTCACTTCTGGTGCGTTTCGTGCGCTGTGCGTCTCGTTTTATCTATGAAACTCCCCTATAATTGGGGTGCGGTCGTTCGCCACGTATGGTGCATTTCGGGCGCCGCGCGTCTTGCTCGCTTGTCGTGGCCATATCCACCAATCCGGATGCGATGTCGTTGGTTGCGTGGAGCCGCGCCGGGACAGCACGTGCGGAAAATGTACGTACCGGCTCCGTTGCGTTCCGTGGTCTCAGCGTTCCGTTCGTGTACGTCTGTACCGGAATAGCGGGTGCCAGGAACGTGGTGCCTTCTGGCTCGTGCACGCTGTGTACGTTGCGCGTCTCGTTGCTCGTTGCTGGAATGACCTGCGCGTGGGCGATGTAGCTCGTGGGCGATGTAGCAGAGCAGCGTGTATTCGTGATCTCGTCAGAAATGCACTGACCTTCGATGCGTCTCCGTAATCGTGGTGATTACCTGGGAAAGGTCCGGTGAGCACGCAATCACAATTTTGCATGCGTCGTCTCGTTCATGTGCGTGCCGTCGTGCATTCTGCCTGTGCTCGGATCTCGTGCAGTCCAGGTACCGGGGAAAACGTGCGGCCGACTCTCGCCAGTTGTCTCAGAAAACTTTCTCGTTCATCACGCAGCCTTCTGCTCTCAAACAGCGCCGCTTGCAGGGTCATCTGCCGTTTGTTGTCGGAGGCAGCCTGAAGTAGCGTTGGGACATTCGTTCGTTTGGAGAGATGGCGACGTTCTTCGTTGTCCTCTAGAAGACGCAAGATGATGTCGTCCTTACGGCCAGAGCAGGGTAGCCCTCGTAATCGTAGTGCGCTCACGAACTGCTGTTTCTTCGTAGAGCATAGGACGTAGCGCTTCGTTGAAGTCAGCACTTTGTCGACCACCGCTGGCGTGGAGTGCATCGGTGCCCTATGTCTGCGTGCTGCACTCTCATAGTCGTGGTGCGGTCCGTCCATGTTGTTCGTCCGTTCGTCCTCCCGTCGCCTTAAATCATGATCCTGTCGACTGCAACATCTTAGCTAGGTCGTGGCTCGAATGAAAGGCTAAACAGAAAAAAATAAAATGTTTAACTAATTAGAAATACTGAGATTACATATACATAAGGACAGAGGAGCCCGAGAAGAAAACGTCTTACACGGTGCATTGTCGTAGGGCTTCCCACTGCGCAAAGGCACGTACACGGGAGAGAGCGAAACGGGACGTACGCACTCGCGTTTTGAATCGCGGGCTGAATCGCGGCTGAATCGCGGGGCAGTTGACCAGTTGTAGAGAGGGCGCATTATGTACATGAAGCTACTTAACGGTGACCCCAGTAGCTCCCATGTGTACAGCGGGGCGTGATATTAAGTTGCAATAATGAGTTATCTTTATGACGGACACAGACAGATAGACTGACAGGCCAACATTGTCGCGCTCAAGTGGCCAAAGAAAGACTATCGTCTTTAAAGCCATCTGGAAAGAGACGCTGCCGCCGCTGTTCCGAATTCTGCGAACATTGCGCAACCGTACCCCTCGCAACCGCCGCCAGCCCGCAAAGTAAGAGATAAACAGAAAGACGAAAACCGGCTAGCGCGCGAAAAGCCAAAGAGGGAGGTCCCGCCGCGAAAAAGGGACAGGACGGGCACTACGCGTCGTTGTGTATACAGTTGAGCACGGATATATCGAACACGGATATATCGAATTATTGTCTATATCGAACAGTGCAAACATCCCCTTGAAAATCCCATGCAAAAGAATAGGGCTGTTGTGCGCGTGTATCGAACACCTGATCACGGGCAAATTCGATATCGAATTCCGCGCCGAAGGCTCCCCTGAAAGTTCGCGTCCTCTGATGGGGTGGAGTTGATGATAAAGTTGACTCATTACAGGCGCTGCCTGGCTTGGTGAGACAGAGGCGGAGTCCGCGGCATTATGTCGCTTCGATGGCCTTCAACAGCTGTTTTCACGCTAGCACGAGGGGCAGCTTCATGATAGCTAGAACGCGGATAGTGGTTGGGGCGAAAGGACATAAAAGAGCACAAGAAATTGACCGGAGGCACTCTTTTTCTGTGACTGAGCTGTTTGGTGGCTCGTGCAGGGGGACCGATGCGGCGTTGTATGTTTGTTTTATACAAAGCATTTATTTCGGAGCAACGAAGGCGGGAATTCGTCGGGTGCAGGCTGCTGAAAAGATGTTGGTTGAAAAGGCGTTCGGAATTCCTCGCAGTAGTTTTGAGGGCGATGCACCCATCAACGTTAACGTAAAGGCGAATGCAGCACAACCCGCCCCGGCTATTCCGGAGCGTGTCGGGTGCAAAGCGACTTCGTTGCACGCCTCCAGATGGGGGAGGTGTTCGGTTCGGATACTGAAGATAACGGCACGCACTGCCTGACAACGTTCCCAACCGCCTACTGCAGCCGAGGTTACGTCAGCGTTATTCGCCTCTGTTGTGGCACAGTGTACAGCGTTGATTTTCTCATTTGTGTGTGTTTGTAATCTTGAAGACAATTTGGCGAACTCTACGACGCAGAAGAAAAAACAAGCGAAGCTCAAAGACATTGCAATGATAATTAAAGTGCGGTGGTCATCATGCTGCGATTCGAATTTGCCGTGCTTTGACGGTCAAAGCGGTAAATTACCGTTTACCACGACTTCAGAAAACTCTCAGTAATGTGCTGAGTTGTCAGATAATCTTCAGATACGCCTATATTATATATCGAATTATTGATATATCGAATTTTTTCACAATCCCCTTGGAGTCTGATATATCCGTGTTCGAATGTATTTCCGTTAACAACTAGGCCAAAACTAATACGGGTCTGATCTTACTAATTTTTCTATGCGTGTGTGTGCGGTTAACCAGAGCGCCCGACACAAATTTGCTGCACCTGGCGACGCGCCGACGGTGGGCCCGATTCGCGCCTCGGTCAGCCAACCCGCGGCAGACGTGTCGCAACTGGCGGCACACGGCGCCGCCGAGTTTACTCTCCTTTTCCCATCGAGACGGCCGCACCAAATCATGCTTGGGACGACCGGCCCGCGAAAGACACGCAGCGACGAGTAGACTCTGGAGACGGCGCCAACGGCGCCGCTGAGTCGCCTCCCCTTTCCCATTCGTGGCTCGGCTGACGCAATCACTTCGCCTGCATTCGCCGGATTCAAACTGCGGCCAGTGATAGTCCTGATTGGAAAGATTCGAACTGCACGCGGCTGCGGCGGAACCCCGGGGGTATAAAACCAGCCCTGAAGCAGCGGCTGTGCGGCGGCATTTCATCGCAGGCACTGAGTTGAGAAGTGCCTTTGTGCGAGCCATGTAATGCTCTTGCTACCTTTGTATATATCGTATATGAATGCAGCTTAAAATCCCCGTCGGCTCGACAACTTCATCGCTCTCCTCTGCGCCGCGTCGATGGCGGACTGAGCAGGGCAACGTCGCAACATCCATGCATCTGTATTGTTAACCTGTGGCTTTTGTATCTATGTTGTACAACGCGCCCCGTATGTAACACCCCCTGTGGGGTCTTTAAGGAAATAAAGTGAAGTGAATCGAACAGTGGTGACTGAGCTAGAATGGCCCAGTCCCAACAGTGTGTGTGTGTGTGTGTTCGGGGGGGGGGGGGATGGAGAGGGTATCGGTCGCAGTCGAGGGCCGCAGTGCACCCAGTTTCTGCCGGTACTTGGCAGCAGTTACAGCAGCGTAGAACTGCTCTGCCGTGCTTTGTGTACTCGAGAACAAAGTTTGTAGACGCATTTTTCGGAGGCGTGATAGCTTGCACTGACGTCACTGTATTGCCGTGTTGGTGGGTTGGTTGCAGTGGAAATCTGCAGCTCTTATCTCGAGCAACGCGGATGAAGCTGAAAGCGATCGATCAAATGTGCAATCCACATGTTTTACGAGACGTTCCAAGATAGGAGCTTAAGCGACAATCCCGGCGTCTGGCGTTGGCGTTCATCAATTCAAAACAATTCCTTCACGAGGCCACTCACAGTGCGAGCTTAAACTCCGCGGTATAGTTGCTAGCGAGGGGTGGTCGCCCCGCATGTAAACAGTAGTGAACGTAGGGAAATAACAACCACCGAAATTCACCATCATCGTCAACGCCCTCATTACACGGTGGCATAAACGAGAAGCGGTGAATCGGGTTTCCACTCGAAAGTAAAGCCATTCGAAAGCAAAACGCTCCTCCAGCGGCAAGATGACAGAGCTCTTCGACAAAATATGCGAGGCTAAACAAGGCGCCGCACGCGTTGAACTGGATATTATGATGTCCGATTAACAACTCACAAACGTGCTTAGGTGTACTCGGATATTTTATTTCCATTGCTGGGGCAAATTCCACCGCCGCGCCTGCACGCCGTAGTGCACGGTGGGGCTATATGCTCACTTGTAAATTGAACTACACAAGACCATATTACTAGCGAACCTGAGCAAAATGTTTCAAAACGGGAACCTAATAAAACCATATGGGCGCACGTACATCAGCCAAACTGTCGCTTGAATACGCACAGCTAACGTTACAAACCACGCAGTCGGTTTGACGCGAGTTACGTAAATTAACTGCGACTGTTGAAATGAGCGGTTCGGCTCACGAAACGACTACACAGCGTGACATGCGTCTACGGAAACTTCTGAAGACCGAAAAAGAGAGACTTCAGTACGCCTAGTTCGTGCGTTGTTAGCAGCCTCCACCACCTCTCCCCTAAAACAATTGGAAGAGAGCAAGCGCAATGAAGCCGCCACGCGTTCACAGGACGCGTCAACAAAAATAACTGCGGCAGTCAACAAGTCCCACCAGAGCAGAGCAACTGCGGCCGCGTTTCCAGCCGGGCCCTCACCCCCTCCTTTTTCCCTCTTCACCGTGACCCCTTTGCGAGCGACCGCCGAAAAACGCTTACAGCGCCAAACAGGGACCGGGAAAGGAGGGAGGTGCAGTTTTCGTTGTGTAATTTTATCATGCTTGACAGTTAAGGTGCAAAGCGGCACCGCTAAATGTTTGCGACTCGTACACGCGCGTCCAGACTCGAGCTCGTGATAAAACTTGTTTGCACTACTGTACTCAGGAGTGCATATACTCATGAATACACAGTACTCATGAGTACACAGTATTCATGAGTATTGTACTCATGAGTGCTGTGTACTCATGAGTACTGTATACTCATGAGTACTGTGTACTCATTGATTACTGTGTACTCACGAGTACTGTGTACTCATGAGTACTAATACTCATTAGTACTCAAACTCATGAGTACTCATACTCATGAATACTGTACTCATGAGTACTCACACTCATGAGTAGTGTACTCATGAGTACTGTACTCACGAGTAGTGGACTTACCCCTGTACTCACTCGTCATCGTACTCACTGTTTTTTTCTGGGTGTGTCATCACTCATCATCGTGCTCACTCGTGAGTTTGAGTACAAATGAGTACAAATGAGTGTACTCACCAGTGAGTACGCCGACCTATGTACACAGGCCGCACTTCGGCCGCACCTGCATGCCCTCAAAGAGGAGTACGACAGTCGTAGAAGTCTTGATACACTTGGCCTCGAGGACCGACGCATTTCTTCTGGTAACGAGAGCTTCATCAGTTGAAAGTCCATTAGGTGGCCGTCGATGTTGACGACGACCCCTTGCACGTGCTTTCGGGCGCAACTACGCTACGTAGGAAGAAATGGACATTTTCCACGCCCACAATCTGCGCATGCGCTTGCAGGCCTCGCCATTACTCTTGGTGACTCGCTCGTATCGCAGACACCGCTTCTGACGGATGAAATATGGACGCATGTCCTAACTACAAATACATACTGGTTCGCATTTGGAAGCTGCTGCAAATGCGTAAAGTCATCGGACGGTCAACCACTGGAATAAGAAAACGTCCCAAATTTTGTCAACAGCGCACTCAAAGAGCGGCCTTGTGCGAGAAGTAAGATAAGCGGGGCGCGTTGTGCTTTCAAAGAAAGCCTCTTTACTATCACCATTTGCGTGCTCCATGATTATCAATATTGCAAGAAAGAGTCACCAGTAACCATGGCTGAAAGAGCTACCAACTGGGCTTTCCGTATTTTCCGCTACGAGCTGTTTTCCACCCCTGCAAAAGGTCCATTGCATGTTGCTTGGGCCCGAGGATAATTTGCTGAACCTTAGCGCATGCCTCCACGTTTATTAGAGCTGGGGTTTTAGTACGTAAATATTCTGCATCGGCCAAAACCACACCAGGTCTTGCTTGATGGCTTCGCAGTAATTCCCACCACTGTCGTAAGGGCCCTCATGACCGTGCACAGGCCCATTTTCTCGACATCCCGTTCCTTGGAGGAAAATAACCAGAACTTGGCTGCATAGTAAGAGTTGGAGCAGCGAGGGTGGGCGTTTTATCGCCGTAAAATAAATGTTTTTTCAGAGGCTCTTTACCTAAGAGGCGCATGTCAGTGTACCTGCAATCTCTAGTTTGCAGCCCACAAAAAGTTGTTTTTCTCTGAAAAAGCGCGCATGGCAGACTTCCCAATGCAATCGCCGAACTCTGCGTTCAATTTAAGCAATTTTATTGCCTGTCCCGACAGAATTAGCTGTCACTACAATTGGATTGAGCAGGAATCCACACAACAAACAAAATGCAAAGTCTAAATTACCAACGCGTCCAACGTGTCCTTCATCGCCCCCACGGCCTCATGGGGGCGCTGATCCTTAGCCCCACAAAAATGGCACTCCCAAACTTGCTCTAACGAACAGCGACCGCAGCGAGCTCTAAATTTAAATTTTGCAATCCTACGTACCAGTACCAGAGATTTTAACCACGACTTCTGCGAATAAACTGATGTACGCAGGTGAAGATAGAAACTCGTACGAATTAAAAGAGGTGCATCGTGTTATTCAAATTGCAAAAGGAAATCTCATGGCCACTACCTGTCACGTGCTCAGACGAATGGGCTGCGCTTTTTCCAAGACTCAGACGCTCCACCAGCGGATTGCTGCAAGCTTCCGATCAAACGTGATTATTGGCTTTGAGAACATACATAATATTATAAATCAACGTCGTCGTATAACCCGCATTCGCTGTCTTCGGGCGATTTTACGCTACACAAACCAGACGTCTGCTATCTAGAAGTGGTAGGTAACGCGAAACGGGAGATGTAAACTGTTGCGACAACTTACCACCAGCAACATGCACTCACTTGCGCATCCATCACTGCTGCGATACCAGCCATAGCAGATGAGACAGCAAGCGTTCTCACCGCAATGACTGCAACAAGCCGACCCCCCATTACCCGTCTCCCGGCAGGCGTGGCAGCATTACCTACCTGGCGTGTGCACTGTCCTTTTCGCCCTTCGCCTTCTCATAGTCAGTTCCAGCTTCCAGAACATAAATGTTATCTAGATCCATAGACATGCGTCATTCTAGGGGAATAAGGCGGCTCACGCTTTAGCTCGCACGTATGCCTAGAGTGTGTTTCTAGACCCGCCGCCAACATCCTGCAGAAGACAGTGACACTGTTCCGCGCACATACCACGAAATCTGCTCCAATCATGGCTTTCTGGGCGGACTCTCCCGCCGCCTAATGACAAGATAATCAAAAGCGAGCCTGGTGGCTTGAAAGTCTTTTAAACCATGACTTTCCTTAACCGCAGTTTTTTTAATGCCACCCTTCGTAATTTCTGTCCTGCCGCTTGCCCCAACCTTCACCCATGCTGCACAATTAACGACATTGTTTGGGTATGCACCCAATCCTGCGCCCCCTCTCCTCACCTCTACATGATTCTCCGAGCAGTTGGATGGCGTTCTGGCAAGCCCGGACCCGTGCGACCAACAATTAATAAGTAGTCTACATGCCCCTTACGTCGCACCAGCCCCGTGATTCCTGAACAGCCGCACCCTCTCAAGGCCGGAAACGAAGAATGACAATGTTACTTTACACTTACGCAAACTAACGTTTTTTCGTCTTTTTACGCTGTATTTTTTGCTGTATATAGCTTCTAGGAAACCATATTGCCCCCAACCGTACATTGGGTTTGTTTATTTATGTTTTGTTTTTACCGCCTGGCTGCGCTCCTCTTTGTTGTCTGCGGGCCAAGTGAAGCACGTGTTCCATTATTTAGTTTCTTCCGCACCTGTTATCGCTTTTGAGGAAGGGCGTTTCGAAATAACGTCAATACCATAAATTACTCATTTTTGACCTACAGTGTATTGGATTTATTTAGACAGTACGCGAAACACTCGCACCCAAAGATTCATCCCCGCAGTGCAGGCACCGCGGTATTCGATTGAAGTCACTCGCCTGGAGACGTCACTTTCTTGACTGCTGCTTCTCCGCCTGTGCACCTTGGAGTTGTTAAGGGAGGACAAGTTCGCTCCAATAAACGCGTTTTTTTGCGTCAAGACAACTGCGTAATTTTTGGCCTCAAGACAATTTAGAAAACAACAGTAAGTGGACTCTATAGAATAGCCCTGCAATAAATATTACGAAGCAAACAATGTCATTGTATCCCTTACGTGAAAAAAACTCGAGCTAACATTTATTTTTTTCAATCGCTGAAAATTTGATGTGGTTTAAATTGAGAAAAAATGTTGCAAACTAGTCACGTCAGCAAATTTGCATAACTGTGTGACGCCCTATTTCAGTCATTTCACACGGGCATGCACTAACTGCGCTTTTACACTTACCGGCCCGGGGAAGAAAACTACATTTTTGCGCCGAAATAATAAAAATAAATACCGAGCCAAATGCACCAAAAAATGTAGACCATAAACTGGCGATAATATTGAGGAAAAAAAGAAACCGAAACGCGCAGAATGTTGTAGCTAACATAGCTGAAACATATAGGCTTAATATTTGCCAGACGACATTTGCTATTTGTTGGGCCTGAATTGGTATTTCTATATTACTAACCGTCATTGTGCACATAGTTTTTTAGCGATTTAATTGCTTATGATATACCTTTTTGTTCAAGGTTTGTATGGTACTTCGGTGTATCTGCGTGCGAAACACACGAAGTATTAGGAGTCACATAGCTAACTTATTTTGCCTTTTTACCAAAGTATTTTTTTAAAAGACAAGAAAAATGTGTTCGTACTTTACATATATACTTATGGATGATTGAGGCCGCAAGAAGTGGTAAAAGGAACAAATCTTTACAAAATGACTAGACATTACGTACAGTCGCGCTCACTATGACCTACACCGCTCATTAGTATTCAGAAGATTATATCATCAAAACAATGACTATGGGCATATACGTTAGGATAAGGCTTGATTTATTAGGACGTTGCTCTCCTAATGCGGACTTGGTCTTTAACCCCGGGTGCCAGACAAAGGTCATATAAAGCTGTGAATACTAATGAGCGGTGTAGGTCATAGTGAGCGCGACTGTACATTGATAAGACCGCTGTGGCCAGAACCAATAAAACAGCTTCCATTTTCATAGGTGCCCAGGAGGGTTCCAAGAGGACAGACACCTGCGTTTGAATCCCACTTTGCAACAATCTATCAATGTTTGTACAGAAAGGTACTTAAGAAAAAAATCCCCCGGAGTGTAGGTCATATGAAAAGTGTGTTTACAATCATCTCTACGTAGTTTATTGATGTAACTGGCCCAGGTCTGTATTTTAGAGAAAACGAAAACACGACTGACATCATTTACGCCTGTGGCTTTCATTTTGAACTCTTTGTTTTTGTGAACCCTTTGCGAGGCTGCAATAAATATCAAAAAAGAGTTATATATATATATATATATATATATATATATATATATATATATATATATATATATATATATATATATATATATATATATATATATATAGCGAATCAGAAATGGGAAATGAGGGGATCGGTGAATTAAGACAGAATAAGGGTTGACAGTCAGGAAAACCTCGGAAAGCAAAGGGGGGGAATCCGGCGGGTCATAGAAACAGATGAAGAAATTTTTGAGTCAGAAAAAAAGTGGTGAAAAAATGCCCGCCGGGTGGGATCCGAAGCCACGACCTCCAGAATACCGCTCTGGTGCGATAACCACTACGATACCGGCGGGGCGGTTCCCCCACCATTTTCTTGGGTATTTATGTTAAGGTATGTTTTTCCTGCACTTGGGGGTGGTAGCTAGCGCCGCTCGGACTACTCGGGGTGAAGGGGACCTTCTTTTTCCCCCGGGCCGTAACTCAAGTGTCTACGACAAGTAGAGAGTGGTCCACCAGCGTTGAACCATCTTAAGCTACCTTTGGCACCAAGACTGCCAGAACTGGGCCCTCGCTATGCATGTAGTGAATTAGAAATGGGAAATGAGGGGCTCGGTGAATTAAGACACAATAAGGGTTGGCAGTCAAGAAAAGCTCGGAAAGCAAAGGGGGGAATTCGGTAGGTCATACAAACAGGCGAAGAATTTTTTCAGTAAGAAAGAAAGTGGGGAAAAATGTCCGCCGGGTGTGATCTGGTATTCTGGAGGTAGGTGGTTCGGATCCCACCCAGCGGGCATTTTTTCACCAAAACCTGTTGACTAAAAAAATTCATCTGTTTCTATGACCTACCGGATTCCCCCCTTTGCTTTCCGAGGTTTTCTTGACGGCCAACCCAAATTATGTCCTAATTCACCGAGCCCCTCATTTCCCATTTCTAATTCGCTACATGCATAGCGAGAACCTCTGTTCTGGCAGTCTTGATGTCAAAGGTATCTTAAGAGGGTTCAACGCTGGTCGACCACTCTCGACATGTCGTAGACACTCGAGTGACGGCCCTGGGGAAAAAGAAGGCCCCCTTGACCCCGAGTAGTCCGAGTGGCGCTAGCTACCACCTCCAAGTGCAGGGGAAAAATGCCTTAACATAAATACCCAAGAAAGCGGTGGGGGAAGAGCCCCGCCGATTGAATAGTGGCTATCGCACCAGACATGGTATTCTGGAGGTCATCGGTTCGGATCCCACCCAGCGGGCATTTTTTCACCACAACCTGTTGACTCAAAAAATTCATCTGTTTCTATGACCTACCGGATTCCGCCCTTTGCTTTCCGAGGTTTTCTTGACTGCCAACCCTTATTCTGTCTTAATTCACCGAGCCCCTCATTTCCCATTTCTAATTCGCTACATGCATAGCGAGAGCCTCTGTTCTGGCAGTCTTGGTGTCAAAGGAATCTTAAGAGGGTTCAACGCTGGTCGACCACTCTCGACATGTCGTAGACACTCGAGTCACGGCCCGGGGTGAAAAGAAGGCCCCCTTGACCCCGAGTAGTCCGAGTGGCGCTAGCTACCACCCCCAAGTGCAGGGAAAAACATACCTTAACATAAATACCCAAGAAAGTGGTGGGGGAACAGCCCCGCCGGTAGCGTAGTGGTTATTGCACCATACCGGTATTCTTGACTGCCAACCCTTATTCTGTCTATATATAAATATATATATATATATATATATATATATTTAGATATATATATATATATCTATATATATATATATATATATTTATATATATATATATATATATATAGCGAATAAGAATAAGAAATGAGGGGCTCATTGCAAATAAGACAGAAACATGAATTGGCAGTCAAGAAGACCTCGGAAAGCAAAGGGGAGGATGTAGTAGCTCAAGATAAAGAATTTGAAAATAAGAAAGTGGAGAAAAAATGCCCGCCAGGTGGGATCCGAACCCACGACCTCCAGAATACTGGTCTGGGGTGATAACCACTACTCTACCGGCGGGGCAACATTGGCCTCCACTTTCTGGGATATTTATGCCCAGGTGTTTTTGTTTCCTGCGCTTGGGGGTGGTAGCCAGCGCCATGCGGAATACTCGGGGTGAAGGGGACCTTCTTTTTAATATAAATAGATAAATAAAGATATATATATATATATATATATATATATATATATATATATACTTGAGAAAATGGTAGACGCACGATTAAAAACAAAAACAGTGGTTTACTGACGTTTCGACTGCGGGACCAGTCAAGATGAAGACTGGTCCCGCAGTCGAAACGTCAGTAAACCACTGTTTTTGTTTTTAATCGTGCGTCTACCATTTTCTCAAGTATTTTTTCTGACTCCTCGAGAAGTTTTCTTTTACTGCTTATATATATATATATATATATATATATATATATATATATATATATATATATATATATATATATATATATATATATATATATATATATATATATACAAGAGAAGAAAAACTTCGAACAAGGTAAAAGCACGATTGTGGCCTACGTTTCAGCAAAGAGAACTTGCTTTCCTCAGGGCAATCTCTCGCCTGGCAGGCAGGGTTTATATAGGGGTAGGACCCCAGGTGAAAGGAGAGGGAAAGATGGAAGGGAAATTGAGCAAGCTGATTGGTTTCGGAGTGTGTCGGGGGAGATATTGAGGGGCCAAGAAGGTTGTCTAGTTTAAGCCGCGAAGTACGTCACACGGAAGTCAGCTGGTGGTTGATATTCGTGGAATTTTTGGACAGAAAGGATGAGAGGGTGCTTATTGACCCGCCGCGGGGTATAGGAAAAGGATCTCAGAACCGCCGGAAGCAGACCAGGCGGTGAGGGTGGGGTCCTTTTCAGAAACTATCTGCAAGCCTCAGGTCAAAAGAAAAGATAGAGACGGGGGAAAACTAACTAGGTCAAGAAAAAAATAAAAAAGGAGAAAAAAAACGGGGAGGGAAACCACATAAACCCACACACAAAAGAAAAAGCAATGGCCCGGCAACTGAAATGGCACGTGTCACCCACGGCAACATTCCTGGTACAGGCCTGTCCTGAAACTCAAAAACGGAAAGATAAAGTTAGAGTGACGTACGGGGCACAAGACCACGCGGAGTAAAAAAAAAAAAAGAGAGACATTAAATAAATAAAATTGAATTCCAAAAGCAAAGGTTGGAGGCATGAGGGCGAGTATTAAGCTAGACACTAAGGAATGAAAAAAATAAAAAGAAATTAGGTGACCAGGTACAGAGCAGAGTGAACGGTCATAGTCTTTGGATGAGGTATATGCAGGAAAATGCCTAATGCTGTATTCCCGGTGAATATCGCAAGGGTTCACGCAGACCCCAACACGCAGTATAACGCAAACAGGCACCCAAACATGCATCGATGTGGACCTCACCCCTAGCAGCCCCCCTAAACTACTGACTCCAAGCAAAAAAGTGTCACCCCGGAGGTCTGCTCGGAACAAACACAAATGACTACCACCGAGTAGGCCGTATGCTCCAACCCCTAAATCCCGCTCTTTCCTCAAAGCTCGAAAACTAGCCGGCAAACAAACCAACTACAGATTTCATCTAAAAACGTACTCCTTGTATCTCCAAAGCAAAAAGATCCCCAAAGGCCTCCGCCTAAAAGTTAGATGTGCCCTTGGTGAGCTCCCTCCTGAACTAGCTGCCAGGTGGCAAGATATTCTGAATAATGCTTCTCTTTCCCTCCTAGAAATTCTTAGAGAACACTGTACTAGCCAACTCAGCCTCTTCAACGACCAGATTGAAGCTCTTCCACTAACCGAGCAGGAGAAACTAGATCTCAATATTTTCATAAATCGTAAGGAAAATGATCTTAGCAATAAGCAAGCGGTTAAGTTTCAGCGTGACCAACTTTCCTCGCAAAATGCAGCATGTACTGTAAGAGATCAGCCTCTCAATAGCCGCGACTATGAAGTACTAGGTCATGTAATGTCCCCCCTCGATACAGAGATCGCTTTAATAGGACCTCCTCCCCCAGCCAATAATCCTATAGAAAAAACGAGCTCTCTCGCTACCTGCCCCAGCAACGTTATTGACATTTCCAAAACACTAACGGCAGACGAAAAAGGTATCCTAGAACGAGGTCTAACTTTCTGTCCCACAAATAACAGTGTGAATGAATACGAGTTACACAAAGATCTCACTGAATTTTCTCGAAGAATGAGACTAAGCGAGTTTTTTTCGGAGAAGCAGGACCTACCTGACATTAACGAACGCACCCTCCACCCTCCTAGCACTTCGACTCCAGATTCAGATCAATCTCCAGAATTGGATCTGTACTTAAAATCAGTATCAAGAGAAATTTTGGCAACAACTAAGCGATCAAACAAGCGCAAGAACCTAACTCCGTCGGAAGAAGTTACCCTGAATTGCCTATCAGCCAGAACCGACATAGTCATAAAGCCAGCCGACAAAGGTGGTAGTGTAGTTGTTTTACCTATGGGAAAATACAAAGATGAAGCTTATAGGCAGCTCAATAACCCTTGCCACTACAAGCCCTTAGATAACGATCCGAGGCAGGAATACAGCCTAAAGATCCTTCAGACCCTCACAGATCTACGATCTAGAGAATTAATAACGACTACTGACTTAAATTTCATGAAACCGAATAATAAGCATGCAGGACGTTTTTACCTCCTCCCAAAAGTCCATAAAGTCCCCGTAGACTTATTGTTCACTGCCGACATTCCTGGCAGACCCATAGTTTCGAATAACAATACCCCAACCGAAGCACTATCTCTGTTTCTGAATCATCACCTATCCGACATTCCGGCTCTTCTTCCTTCATTCGTTCAGGACACCCCCCACTTCCTCCGCATAATAGAAGAGATAAATATGGGCGGACGCCTACCCAGTGGAACCCTCCTTGTTACTCTTGACGTTGCTGCATTGTATACAAACATTCCGTTCGCCGAAGGAATTGAAGCGATTTCAAAATCTCTATCAGTTAACCCGCACCAACATGCACCAGAAGTGTACATAACTTTGTTAGAACTAGTTCTAACTCTCAATTATTTTGAATTTGACTCTTCTTACTTTTTGCAAGTTTTTGGAACTAGCATGGGTACTCCATTCGCACCGACCTATGCCAACATTTTCACGGGGCAACTTGAAGCTACCCTATTAAGCTCTTTTCCGCATAAACCTCAGGTTTACCTCCGCTACATAGACGACATCTTTATGATTTGGGAACACGGGCGCACGACCCTAGAAACGTTTATATCCCATCTCAATTCTTCGCATCCGACTATTAAATTCTCCTGCCAGTATTCTGAAAAAGAAGTGAACTTCCTAGATACTACTGTCATTCTAGACAACGGTAAACTTAAAACCACGCTTTTTAGAAAGCCAACAGACAGGCAGCAGTACCTAGATTATAAAAGCCATCACCCCAGACACTGCAAACAAGGCATCTTTGTAGGACAAGCCACCAGGCTTAGAAGAGTATGGAGTGATGACAGTGACTACGTAGAGCACCTAGACGAACTAAAGGCCACCCTTAGGAACAGGAACCACCCCGAAAGCTCGCTCGATCAGGCGTACCAACGTGTGTCTAATCTCAAAAGGGATGACGTTCTCAAGAAACAGTGGCAAAACGAAAGCGCCAGGCCACCTGCCCTAATAACTAAATTTTCAAACGCCCTCCCAAACGTAAACAATATACTGCGGCAGTACTACCCCATTTTAGCCAGTAACGACCGACTTAAAAAGATTTTCCCGGAAGCACCAAGGGTTACCTACCGGAGAAACAGGAATCTAAAAGATATTTTAGTGCATGCTAAAACAGGGCCTTCAAAGCAACCAGTCATAGCCAGCTGCTCCCGCCCCAGATGCAAGACTTGTAGGCACCTGCAAACAGACTGCGTTGTAAAAAGCACAGCCAGTAATTATGTCCACAAGATTAATTCAAGTTTTACGTGCACTTCATCCAACATTGTGTATATGTTGAAATGCTCAATGTGCCACAAACAGTATATAGGCGAAACTAGCCAACCTATGAGCCTACGACTTAATGGTCACCGGGCAGATACTCTTAGCAAATCCTCCATAGCTGTAGCGCAGCATTTCAACCAACCAGGCCACAATTTTGATGACCTTAAGTTATATATACTTCAGTCAAATTTTAAGTCCCCTAGGGACAGGAAATACCGAGAATCCTACTTAATTCACAAATTCAACTCCATGGAACCTGCTGGAATTAATGCGTCTAAGGGCAACTTGGAATCCTTGCGATATTCACCGGGAATACAGCATTAGGCATTTTCCTGCATATACCTCATCCAAAGACTATGACCGTTCACTCTGCTCTGTACCTGGTCACCTAATTTCTTTTTATTTTTTTCATTCCTTAGTGTCTAGCTTAATACTCGCCCTCATGCCTCCAACCTTAGCTTTTGGAATTCAATTTTATTTATTTAATGTCTCTCTTTTTTTTTTTTTACTCCGCGTGGTCTTGTGCCCCGTACGTCACTCTAACTTTATCTTTCCGTTTTTGAGTTTCAGGACAGGCCTGTACCAGGAATGTTGCCGTGGGTGACACGTGCCATTTCAGTTGCCGGGCCATTGCTTTTTCTTTTGTGTGTGGGTTTATGTGGTTTCCCTCCCTGTTTTTTTCTCCTTTTTTATTTTTTTCTTGACCTAGTTAGTTTTCCCCCGTCTCTATCTTTTCTTTTGACCTGGGGCTTGCAGATAGTTTCTGATAAGGACCCCACCCTCACCGCCTGGTCTGCTTCCGGCGGTTCTGAGATCCTTTTCCTATACCCCGCGGCGGGTCAATAAGCACCCTCTCATCCTTTCTGTCCAAAAATTCCACGAATATGAACCACCAGCTGACTTCCGTGTGACGTACTTCGCGGCTTAAACTAGACAACCTTCTTGGCCCCTCAATATCTCCCCCGACACACTCCGAAACCAATCAGCTTGCTCAATTTCCCTTCCATCTTTCCCTCTCCTTTCACCTGGGGTCCTGCCCCTATATAAACCCTGCCTGCCGGGCGAGAGATTGCCCTGAGGAAAGCAAGTTCTCTTTGCTGAAAAGTAGGCCACAATCGTGCTTTTACCTTGTTCGAAGTTTTTCTTCTCTTGTGTTCTCTACCATCTTCAAAGTTCTACTACTCCCTATATATATATATATATATATATATATATATATATATATATATATATATATATATATATATATCACATTGCAAGCACCGCACACAGTCACTCATAATTGTTACCAATAGCGAAATAGAATATTCTATCTTAGTCATTATTCTTATTTAAGTCAAACTCTGAACAACATAAAGAACGCACACCTGACCGTGGCATTTTCACAAACTGTCGTGTCCAACTTTATCGTACAATTAAAACTAAGCTTACCCTGGCCAGCGTCCCACATATTGCACAGAAAGCTTAGGGATGAATCATAATGTTTCTTTTTTAAGGCTAGAAGCCGATGCCGAAAGAGAGTTCATGCGCGTCAGGAGAATGAGCCCGATCTGTATGTTTCGCTTGAAGTAATACCATTGAGTGCTTCAAAAATTGCAGCATGTTTAGCGTAATACCATCACTGCGCTACTGAAGTCTTACTGAATATTTTAATGGTAAAGGCAAAGAAGTGTCCCGAAAGTCGTTTGGCATTCAGTGCCGGCTGAGGTATTGGCAGCGCTGGTGAAAACATCAGCTGTTTAGGTAAAGCTGGAAGGTATTCCATAAATGTATTGTGGGTGCATCAGGATTTTGGCATTAAAGAAGGCGAAAGCCTAACTTCTTGTTACTGATTGATTGGTGTAGTGATTGTAGGCGTACCCTTCGCGTGCGCTGGACTATTATTATTTACCGTCCATTTCCTGTCGAGGCGCATAGTCAGCAAGGAAAAGTGTGCGGATTGTGCTGTGCATGGCGAAGCGACAAAATCCTCCATTTATACGTCATGTACCGCCAAATAGCGCCGGGTAGAAGTAAAAGAACTCGTGCGCCGATAGCACTTCGCGCGTGCCTTTCCTAGCTTTGTTATACACCAAACATTATTCCGGGATCCGTGCTCCGCTATGCGGGCGCTTACTCGGCTACGGCGGAAGGAGCAGCCACCAATCCTAAATGCATGCCACCACTCGCTTTGAACTGCGTGTCTTGCAGCTTATTCGGGCACCTCTTCATCACCATCATCATCATCATCATCGCCAGACAATCTGCGCCCACTGCAGGGCAAACGCCTCTCCCATTAATCTCAAATTACCTCGGTCCTGTGCCAACGGTGACCAATTTATCCCCGCAAACTTCTTGATCCCATCAGCCCCTCTAACTTTCTACCGCGCACTGCAACGCTTGCCTTCTCTAGGGATCCACTCTGTTACCCTTAATGACCAACGGTTATCTTGCCTTCGCATTAAACGCCCTGCCCACGTCCATTTCTTCCTCTTAATTTCTACTAAGATATCCTTAACACGCGTTTGTTTCCTGGCCCACTCCGCTCTCTTCTTGTCCCTTATTGTTAAACGTATCAGCTTCCACTCCCTTGCCCACTGAGTCCTTCTCAGCTTAGGTTGAACCCTCTTAGTGAGCCTCCAAGTTTCTGCCCCGTAGGTGAGTACCGGTAAGATGCAGCTGTCATACACTTACTTCTTCAGTGACAATGGTAGGCTGCCATTCATTATCTGAGAATGTCTGCCGTATGCACTCCAACCCATTCTTATCCTTGTAATTACCTCTGCCTCATGTTCGGGATCCGGGGTCACAACTTGTCCTAAGTAGATATATTCGTTCACCACTTCCACTGCCTCGCCACCTATCTCAAACCGCTGCGCTATCCCGAGGTTATTGATCATTACTTTAGTTTTCTGCATATTATTTTCAGGCCCACGGTTCTACTCGGTTCGTGCAGTGCGGAAAGCTTGGGCGCACCACACGTGGCTTTAAAAATATTAGGTGCCTCTTCATTTCACGTATTTGCCCGCCGTTCAACCTAGAGCGCATTCAATGCAAGCGAGATCTAATTGTATGCAATATATGGTTGCTCACGCTGCACACCGATTACGAAGGCCGCGTTCGGATTGTTGTTCACGCAGAAATCATGACCTGTAAGCTTTAATTCCCCTTTCCAGAATTGAGCGCCCCACCTCGAGAATTGGAACAATTTAAGTAAAACTGGTCGCATCCATGCACCTGTATCATATTGCCGCCTTCTCGATACCACGTCTCAGATGACATTATTATGCGGAATTGAAAAGAAAATGCGTCTAAGAACAATTGATGTAGTCCTTTTTGTTACTTGCGGAACGGGTATTTAAATGTAGAAGGAATTGAGATAATTTATTTTGTAGTTTGTTTTAAGAGGGTGGATTAGGTTCCGAGTAATTCATGAGGGCTTAGTTTGTGTGTTACGCGTTGCCAGTTGGACATCCTGACACTAGGGCCGCTAGCGATCAAGCCATACCTTCTACCGTGTCGTCGATCCCGCTGCAGGCGACAGCAGGTTCCGGGATTGCTGGACGCGAGCAGATCTTATTGATGCCGCTTGACAAGTTATGCGAACCATAAGAGAGTTAACACTGTGCTTAGCAAAAATCTGTCCGTTGTTCTTCCCAACCGACTAATATTTATGTTTATGCTTCTTTTTAATTTATAGCGCAAGCAGTCGCTTTCCCGCCAGACAGAAACGCTCATTGACGTAAATGCATGTTTGATTCATTCATGCCGATGGCGTTTCCTGTGGTACGCACTTTTCTAGCCCTTTTTTTAAATAGCGTCGCACATTGGCCGAGACCGAAACTGGACGACGATGTTGGTCTTATCTGCATCCCCTGTAGGCAGTCGGTGACAGACTTCAACGTCGGTGCCCCTACTCGGCTATGGCGTTGCCAATCTTAGCCAGAACGTTAAAAACCGATTCGTTTTCAATCTGTATCCCACTTGTATCTCAGGGTTTTTCGAGCTTGTTTTTGTCGTGTACTAGTCCATGCTTGATAGTCGCTTTTCTGTTCCTTCGTTTCATTTTCAACCGCCGCACATCTAGAAGGAATAGCTTCCATTTCCTTCGACTATTGCTTGTAATTTGCAACCTCGTCGTCTAGTTTATACTTCATGTCCTTCACTTCCGCGTAGGCAAAGTCTGCGCTCTTGCAATGCGTGAATTTCATTTTGCAGCTCTTTTTCCATCAAATCGCGAAACAGTTTCACTTCCTTCTGCATTTCCTCCTTCTGCTTAGCCAGATTACTTTTCACATCATACTTTAGTTTACACAAGTCGTTAGATATTTTGCCACAGATGCAAGCAACAATGAAGTGCTCGAAATATACACTTTGGCAGTGACGATTGAGGCAGAAACAACAGACCTTCTACTCTACTGAAACGTGAAACTAAGGGTAACCCAAACCTGGGAAGGAAAACGATGCAAAACGTGTTGCGTTGCACGTGTGGCCCGTCGTCGCTGCCAAGAAATACCGAAAGCCGGGAAGAGGCTTCCTTTGCAGTGGTGGCGCAGTGACGTCATCCAGCGAAATCCACAGACGCAGCAGTTATTACCGCCTTCTTTGCAGAATTGTTCTCTAGGTTCTCAGGACAAAACCCGGAGTGGCGTCTGCTTTTTGACAGCTCCCGGCGATCTCTGCCGCTTCGCAGCCGTCTCCTAGGTCGTATCAGGATGCAAAACTTATTGCACTGCACCCGTGGCCCGTCGTCAAGGCAAAATCGCGTGTTAAGCTTGCTCTTTTTATTGTCTGTGAGTCGAGGTTGTACAAAAAGGTTAATGGAGAATTCTTTCGAGTGGGTGTAACAGAAACTGTCTTCAGGGGATTCCGGATTAGGCACTTAGTTTTCCACAATAGGGAACTCGCTTGTACATCGCTCTGCATCTGTGCGCAATCTGCCTCTGATTGTACTGCAAGGTAAAGTTTTACGTGGTCCACAAAATGCAATAGAGATGAATGTTTTACAGTGAACTGTACATTATTCACAAATAACATAAACAGTAAAGAACACAGGACCCAGCCTTGGGGAACCCTGGGTGTAATGGAACAGCGAAGCTGTGGGCTGTAGTGCCAGCGTACTCAACAAAGTTTGTTCTTTTTTTGAGGTAAGTAAAGAACCACTCACAGAAAGCAAGAGGCAGACCACACTCAGACAGCTTGTAATAAAATATATAATGCTCTACGCATTTGAAGGCCTTACGGCAGTTGAAGTGGATCGCGTCCATTTGAAGACATGAAAGTACGCATTAGGCGGCGTCACTTAGCAGGGAAAGTTCGACACGGCAGACCGGGCAGGCCTTCACCCTTGCTGATTACTCTGAATCAAGGGGCGGATTGTGGTCAAGAGAGGGCGGTACTACTTTTTCGAAGACTTTCGAGAAAGAAGAACGGAGAAAATTGGTGGATAGTTCCCAGGCACCAGCGCGTTTCCGGTGCCTGGGAACGATCCACCAAGAGGAAAAACAACACCATGTTTCCAACATGTTGGAAAGTGGCGCTCTTCGAGCGAAAGCAAAAACGATGTGGCAGAGCAACGGTGAGAGAACGTTACAGCAACATTTTATAATAAAGCATAGTATATTACTGTAACCGGAAGACTTCTATAAAAGCAGACTGTGGATAGAAGCCGCGACATCCTCAAGAGTTATTTTGGGCGCCTTCATGACATATTCTAACGGTGCGAATCAAAGTTGGCAGCCGCTGTCATGGGACGAGGAATACGCAGACAAAAAATTATTTTTTAATATTTCGCATATTCTTACTCAGGCATATTCTTGCTCAGTAATCCGCTCAGATGCCTTTCATGTGTGAACTGTTGCGTTCCACCAGAAGTCTCCCGGGAAACTGTTAAGCGAAGATGCCGCAACGTCCAAAATATTTTTTTGTCGTAAGTGAGGAGGGGTTTTACAAGCGAGCGCTGTTCGTTGATGCTCATACAGGCGGGCGGAGCGTCAGCAGATTTGATTAGCTTGGGTAGTATACGCTTTCAGCCCAATGCGCTGCTGAGTTCTTTGCTAAACAAGAGGAGAAATCTGAGATGGCCCTGAGAGCACATCTGTATGTGTTCATCCATTATTTCTTACAGTCATTGCAAACTTCTGCACCACTGTGTCGTTATTAGGCGAAGTGTAGGCAGTCTCCAAGTTCGTCTCGTTGAACGTTCTGTGTAGCACATTATAATCGACATGGAGCAAACCAAAGGAAGGGGTATCAATGTGCCGCTCATAAGCACCCAAGGAGAATTCAGCGACATCGGAAGGTTCATGCCATAGATCGAACAAGAGAAGTCCTAAAAAGAAATGAAAAGAAGGAAAGTAAGCGAGGAAACAAAATGAAAGAATAGAGAAAAAAAAAGAAGAAAACAATCAGATGCAGTAACGCAGCGTGTAATGCATACGTACAAATAAGAAAACCCATGGTTGCTGTACTTCAGCAAAGTTTTTTTCTTAAATACAATTTCAGAGCATTTTTAAAGCCGTGGGCATAAAATAAACATATCGGGAACAAATCACTACGCACGAAATGTCCCAATTGTGTATAACATTGCCATGGGCAAAACAAAGGATGACATATCAGTGGTCTTGTAGGCACAACACGAAGCAAAAGATTATTACGTATTCTAGAAATGGCGGCAGATAAGAGTGTCAGAAGTAATACATTAAAAAAAAGCAATTGCAAAGCAGGCAAGAAGCTAGTACCGTTGGTAAAGCTGATAATATAGGCTACATTTCAAAACAGCATTTTCAGTTTACGCCAATTTTCATGGGCCAACTCAAACGGCAGAAGAAAATTCCTCAGGATTATGTAGCCAAGTGCATGAAGGATAATCTTCCATAGTGAAAGAGGGGGATGGAACGCTTGTTATAAATAGTATCTTACAAGCCCCGTATTTTAGTGCAGAGCATAGTTAGGTGACGATTCTGTGTAATATCACAGTAGGAGATATTTCCAAAATACGTTACATTTCGCTATGCTAGGAGAGCAGAGCACTGACAAATATTATATCGTGAATCATGAAGAAAAACTAGTAGATTATATTCAATTTCCTTGTCCATATTGCGAAAACGAAGCAGATTTGTCTTTGCCTATTTATAGCTATAGAGGTTCAGGAAAACCTGTCCCTGACAGATTGACTATAGCCTTGTAATATTGCAACTGATTAGCTGTAAACGGAGTGCTTGGCAAGAACAACAGTGTCATAGGCATACTGAAATATTTTGCAATGAGATGCATAATCAGTTCTCATTTAGGTAGATGTTGAAGAATATTGCAGATAGCACGGCCCCTTCAGGCATACGACATTTTACAAGACTTTTCAAAATATAGTCATTAACTATCTTGACTACTTGTGAACGGCTCGAAAAATAGTTAGCTAATAATTATTAAAAGGGCCTCCAAATCCCAAGAGACATCGTTTGTGCAAAGGTATTGGGGGATAACAGAATCAAAGGCTTTGTTGCGTAAAAAAAGAACCATTCCTACTTTGCAGTTTTTGAAAACAGAGGAAATATATCACGTAACTGTTCCAAACGTACAACAGTCCCTTATCCAGTAATTAATTCGAATTGGGAACTCGACTATCAGTTGTGTTTTTCTGAAAAGTAGGTCATAACTCTTGGTAAGCATTTTTGTAAGATTTGACTAATTGCGGGTAAAATCTAAATCGGCATGTTTTAGTAAACCTGTCTCGCAGAGCCATTTATATATAGTGGTTTAACAACTGAAGTTTTTAATTCATCCCAAAAATAGCAATCTCAAAGTAACTATTCAGCAATAATAACAGTACGCTTTCCAGAGCGTAAAACGTACGTTGCAACTTGTAGACACGTATATTATCTGAACCAGGCGCCTTCTTTTGCTGAAAACTGAACAGTATGGTGTACAAGTAATAAGAAGTCATAAAAAGAAGAAATGCAAAGAAATCTAAACTGCTGATTTTGTCGAAGCCATTAATAGAACGACATTGGTAGCGACAGTGTTTTCAAAAGTGAACATTGAAATCAGCAACTGCAGATTCGAAATTGTCAATATGTTAACCAAAGACGTCAACAATTGGGCCGAACGTCCACTAAGTACTTGATTATTTGTCGGACAAATACTTTACAAAGCTATAAATGGCTCCCCCAACAATAGCCCATGCGACGCTACTTGAATTCCCACAAGCGTCTCCACAAAGAGTGGAACAAGAGATTCTGGCAGCCGTTACTTGTAATTCACAGGGGCGGCTCCCGAACGAATCAGCATCGGCAACGGCCGGGATAGAGCGGTTGACGCTGCCGCCTTAGCCCGGCCTTGCGTCGGCCGAAAGGAAACGGAGAGGAGCGTCTTTCGAAGGCTGAGACAGAGAAACCTAGCCATCTTGATATACTAACTCGGAGCTACACCACCGCGCTACGCAAGCGTAGACACCGAAGGACTTCGGCATGTGAGCTTAGTGCTTCCCGTTTACCCCGATTGACACTAGTTAGTTTGGTAAGTTCGAGAATTGCGAGAAGGCTGAGGTGACTTTTATAATCGAAATTATCACGACAAGTTGATCCTTCCACCGGTTGTAAGACACCCGGTGCAAAACAGAACCAAAATTGGTATTCATCCATTTAAAAACGGAGTCACATTCGTGGCAAGCAGTGGGCACAAGGTAGCGTTTCCATAGCGGCCAGGTGTCTGTATGCGATCTCTTGTTTTTGTTTTCCCATTTTGTTTTCGCCCCTTCAAACGACCTCTCAATTTTCATTTACAATTTTGTTTTGCCACCCTTCAAAGCAATCCTTAACCTATCTTTGCCGTACGACCGCTGAAAACCGTCGCATCCAGGTGACGCAAGAGGTGCTGTCGAACAAGTTAATAAGCCCTGCGAAGGAAGCGCGCAATACACGCGAAGCTGCGCCAGATCAAGCCCTAAACTACTGTCGCTTAAGCAGACTACAACGCCGTACCACCGAAACACCCATCGGCGAGAAGGCACATCTCCCCTGTGAACGCTGGGTCAATTCGCCGTGCCATCTACCGTATGCTCCATGCGTGACACCCTCCACTCCCCCCCCCCCTCCACCGCCGTCGCCTCGCTTGTGCCCTGAATGTCCAACGAGACGAAAGACTCTCCGAAACGGAAGCTTCAATCGATCACGCGATCAGGGAGACGAAAGGTGCACGGAAACGTCAGGTCCAACCATAAGATAGATTTAGTTTTCTAGTTCGGAGAAAGCGGAGACCGATCGTTTTGAACCAGTTGTGTAAAATTTTACCCCATCAAGAGTAACTGGCCTTTTGTAAATTTTGTTCGTCTTTCGCATGCAGGACTCACTTTTGCATCTATGTAACTTGTTGCATGTGAGCGTACTGTCCAGTGATGTTTATGTGAATTTTAGCACTATCGTTTTCAATACCGCAAAAAATAAACTTCCGTTTTCAGTACTGCAATCCTTCAGGGCCTGATTCGTTTCGTTCCTCGCACACAGAGCGGTGGTATCCCTATATGGGCGGGATGATTTCCTTTAGAAAATAGAAACACAGAAAAAAAAAAGAGACTTCCTGCACTTGTCATTTTTTTTAAATCAACCCAGGATCGATCCTATTAAGCTGGCCGGCTCGCTGATAAATCTTGATTCAAGTTAACATTCAGGGGAATAAACGTGTAGACAAAACAACCTCGCGATATTCTCTTAATTTAATCGGTCCAGCATCGGCAACCAGCACTGCCAATCGTTCGCTAAGTTGCTTCAAATAGAGCTACTTTTTCTACAGATCTAGTGTATTGCCTCGGCAGAAGGCGAAAAGTGATTCGAGGGTGGCATACACGTTCAAATGGTTAAAATTCAGTTGAGACTAAAAATTTCCAAATAAAAGAATATGTGCATATACGTTTTTATAGCAAAGCTTCCTACCTCTACTAGCCAACGGTTCTTTCGCCGCGTGCGGGACAATAAAGTCCCAACGCGGAGGAAGCGGCGGCCTAGGGGGGGTGTGGGGCACTGTTGGGCGGGCTGCGGGTTTCACTCACGGAGCACACTGTAGATGGCGCGGCTTATTTACCCAGCGTTTCTCGCGCGGAGGTGCCTGCTCGCCGGTGGGCGCGTCGGCGGTACGGCTTTGTCGTCTGCTTTAGCAACGGCTGTTTTGGGCCTGTTTTGTTGCAGCTTCGCATCCATTGCGCACTTCCTTCGCATTGCTAGATTAACTTGTTTCACAGCACCTCCTGGGTAACACATACACGACGGAATTACGGGCTCGTACGGCAAAGATACGTTAAGGATTGGTTTTATGGGCGGGAAGACAAAATGTAAAGACCACATACACACATCTGGCCTGTAGAGAAACTCTACCTTTTCCACATTGCTTGACACGAATGCGACTCTCTTTTCAAAATTATGAGTACCAATTCGGTCGTGTTTGAAGAGGTATTACAAAAGGCGGAAGGAGCAACTGGTCCTAATAAATAGCGATTTTAAAAGTTACTTCAGCTTCCTCGCAACTCCAAAACTTAATAAACTAACCAGTTTTAATCGCTATAAATAGGAATCCCTAAGCTCACATGCCGAACTGTTTCGGTGTCTACGCTTGTGTAGCCCGTTAATGTAGCCCCGAGCTAGCAAATCAGGATTGCTAGGTTCCGCTGTCTCACCAATCGGGAGGCGGTCCTCCCCGTTTTCTTTCTCCCGACGCACGGCGGTGCTACGGCGGCAGCGTCCACCGATCTAGCCCGGCCGCGCCCGACGCTGGTGCGCTCGGGACGCCGCCCCCGCGAATTCCACGTAACAGATGGCAGAATCTCTTGTTTCACTCTTTGTGGGGTCACATGTGGGAATTCAAGTCACGTCGCGTGGGCAGTTGTGGTGTCATTTAAAGCTTTAATTCCCAAAATCTTTCACAGCATGGATAAAGCCCACTTTTCGCTTATGCTATTTTATTCTTCTGCTGTATTGTTTTAACGATATAGAAAAACAACGGTTGTTGCCAGGAATCAACCCGAAACCTCGTGTTCACCAGCGCCGTACCTTATTCATGAATCGCGCTGCCAAATTCTAGATATATATGGTTTTAAATGGTATTGTTATATAAATAATCGTTTTATCATAGAACGCGCCGACGCTACACAGGCAATGAAGCGCGCCATTGTTGAGTTTTCCGGATTAGTTTTGACCCACTGGGGACCTATAAAGGGACACTTAAGTGATTGTAAACAATGCGGGATTTTAGCCCAGATTGTACTTTGCAGTTAATAGGCCTTGTTTAGACTATCCTGGGTGTGTTTACACGACTTTATTGATTTGAACAATCAAGTCGAAAATGCTGTCCGCCTTTTTGCATCCTCATACATTTTCTCTTGCGTTTTAAAGTGACGTCAGGAGGAAATGACCTGGCTTGACAGCGCTACTGCCCGGGTCGCCTACCTTCCGGCAGATTCAATCGGCCCAGCGCTTAGTCCGCCGGCCGCCGACGGGTAATCACAGTTGGATCGATCAGTTGAAACTAACTCATGACACGTTAGTGAATGGGAGAATGCGCCTTTGTTTTTGTTAGTTTGTACTCTGTATAACGCTCCAAGTCCAGGTCACTCCGCACAAGCGCGGAACAAGCGCACATGCGACGCTTCGCTTACTGGTACGCTATCAAAAAATCTAAGGCCACTTGAAGGTGGGAGAAGAGTCACCGAAGTCAATATATACTAAGTAAATAAAATCAACTGAATCATCCACCGTAAAACGTAAAACTAGGAAGAAGAAAGCAATTTGCACTGTGTAAACAAGCACAGTGGTCAAGCAGCACGACCACACATCAGCGAACGCTTTCCCGTCTAAGAAATGCAATTGCTAGATGTGAGATATTGTGGAAATTAGGGGGACACTTTCTGCAGGAGCGCTATACAACAAATAGTCACCTAAGCTGCTTGAAATGCTAAAACTAAATAGAAGTGAAAACTAGTAATACAATATATACATTATATACCAACGCTGGATGCGTTGGCCCGTTGCCGAGTGATCTGGGGCGCAAGGTATGTTATTTTGCAAGTCGCAAGTTCGAATCCAAGAGGGCACGTTTTTTTTGTAAGTTTTTTTTTGTTTTCGGCCCATATTTTCGATACTGAGTTCACCATTTTTGGGCCATAACGTCCACTGCTCCACCTGCGAGTTTGCAGAACACGCGCCGACTGACACTGACGCGCTTGCTAGTTCACGTTGGCGTGCTATTCCGGGCAGCGGGCAGAGGCTGCAGAATCATTAGAACCTTGGCCTGGTGCGAACACGCTTTTTACGATACAGGCATGAGTATGGCAAGCGCCAAATATTGCGTAAGAGTGCATGGCATTTAAGCATCTTCGGTGACGCGGAGGGCGTTCATCCACTGGGCTGGCCTCGTTTATTGGTTGCTACACTTCCAAGCCGTCCTGAGAGGCTTATCTTAGGCATTTTACAGCCGACAACATGGCAGAAGCGCTGTATGACGATTATTGAGATATCGAGAATGCCTATCCAACGATAACGTCGGATGTCAAGCGTGTTTTTTTACATGACCAAAACCCAAATTTGTTTGAATGCTAATCATGGACATCGTCCAATAACGGTGCCCTCCAGCTGACGTCACAGCCTTTATTTGGTGCGGCCGCCGCAGACTGCGCATGGTAGTTTTTCTCCTTCCGGGATTTATAAAATAATTACCGACTTATCAACAGGATAAACAATGAAAAGTATGTTAATGTCAGCCAGTCTACGCAGTGCAAGCAAAAACGGGACCTTCACAACTTCACTTCAGTGTCTCTTTAAAACCATGTGTGGCAGCGTAAATGCGCGAAAGCGGTAGTGATTTCAACAGCCGATGTGAGGTGATACATGGGCATTGAAGATTAAATATTTCTATGTATTTTGCATAAAAAGATAACGCTTCTTTTACTGGCGCGTGCACTGGTCACTGATTCATTGCTTTGTAGGAGATCATTGACTCCATTACGAGTAGCCTGTGTTTCTTTTGTTTGGTTTAAGTGTATTGTTGAGCGCTTTCACGTTGCGATAGGTCGACTCCCTCGGAAAAAGTTGGGCTAGACATTTCTATGAATGAGAACAAAAGCCATGGTTTAAAAATGACAGAGTATTCAAAAAAGTGTTGACGTTTAGCTTGTTCCATTTTCACTGGTAAAACGCTGTTTATTACAGTATTCTGTCGCCCCAATCCGGGAGGCGTGCAGGCGTTTTCTAGTGAGCACTGCCAAGCAATTCATTGCGCCGTCCTGCGACGCGTTTAAATCTGTGTTCACGTGTTTTGATTCCCTGTTTTTCCGGGCAGGACCTAGTGGTAGCGTTATGTAGTACCCCTTTTTGATAGGAAGCTTCTGAACAGAGCCCGAATGCGGGTAACGCTTTTTAAATTTTAATTGTCGTGGCTGATTTCTGGTGCCTTTTATCTTTCATGTAATTTATTTATGACATCTTTGTGCATTAAAAATGAGATAAATTGGAGGTTAATTTCATCTATAGTTTTTTTTTACAATTCTGCGCTATTTTCATTTTTATTTCGGCTACTGGTGCGTTACATGCTTGCACAGGGTAGTCCAATGCGTTATGGGAAGTTTTGGTGAAAGCTTCTTTTTATTTGATGATTCTGTCCCCTATTGCTTGGTTTCCGCTGACTCTTAATAAAGGACAGAAAAGGGCTGGCTGAGCTAACAGGGGAAGCAAATGTGTATGATTTTTTTCGATTAGAGATGTTTACCCTATTTTATGTTCCGTTTTCTGTTACCGAGTTAATTTCGGGAGGTTATGCTTTTTTTGTATTATTATTCTGTGATATGCCCAGTACCTGGCTCAGTTGGCGCGTGGTTAGCTGCTGGCTGTCGGCTGGGTGGCTGCTCAAGCCACAACGCAACGCGATTATGGATGCGGGACTATAGATCGTCTTACCCTCCAGTTGCGTTTGTTCTCCAAATCAGTCAACATTTTGTTCTGACGTATCCAATCTGGCAAAAAATGCGCGTTAAAGCTTAATCTCTATTAGTAAATGTGGCTGATAGTGAGGGAAATAGTGCGAGGTTCTGGCGGCATCTATATTGACTCTCGTTGGTACTGCCATAGTACCGTTACTCGCCTCTTGAAAGTATCAGTAAGCAGCAGAGTTCTACGCCCAAGCGAAAGTAGGCTTGATATACTGTCCGTATGAATCGCCTGCCTAAATATTTGAGAGCACAATATTGAAACATGAAAACACAATGAATGCTGTTTTTTGCACTTTCGCAGGCGTGCATTTTGAGCTTTTCATTACGTACGCTATTATACCGCGGAGCGTTTTTGGTCTCACGGATGGTGGTATCTACCCAATGCGCAATACAGGAAAGCCAACTATGCACAATTTGAGGGCGAGAAATGACGATGACGATTAAAGAAAAGCTCCCTAGCTCGGACACGAAACTGAGTCGCTAGTTATGAAGCCGCCGTGTATAGGAATCCGCATAATCGTATTTGGATCGCTCAGTATTAACCTTCTTTCCCCTGCGTGGATGTTCGGATTGGACTTAGGCTTTTGTGAAGCCACTAAAACACAAGTCTTTTTTAACGTGCGGCCTCTTCATTTACACAGCACCACAGGGTACTTTTTGAGCACATTTTCTGTCCAAAGTTTCCGTGTCCTCCTAACGACGACGATGGGCGGGGAGGGGCTGAGCTTCCTTGAATAAGCTTCATTTGCTTTCGCCTGAGTTTGGATTGAGTTGGCAGTTTGAATTTAAGTGCCGACGCTCGTTATTTGAGTCTCAGACGGCTTGCATTTTGATCGTTGACGCTTTGACTTTGATAGCAACGCCTTTGACATTGACACTTCGCCTTTTCATTTTCGCCCGCAAGAAAGAGAGAGAGAATGGCTTTATTGAGGTAAGGAGGCCAGATGCCCTGGGGGGAGAGAGGTCAAAAGGTAGGGGAAAGAGCAGTTCAGCGGTGCTCCCTGTTCACACAGTTGTCTTTCTCTGCATAATGATGCGCATGCTCGCTGTTCATATGCGGTTCACAGTTCACTAGCTTGTTTTCTTCTCAGTTTTCGCACAGAGACAGGGCAGATGGAGCGTGCTTGGGGCACTCTAGGGGAGTCGGACAAGCTGCTACACCATTTTAAAGAGACCATTCTCAAGAGCGCATTCAGTAATCAATTCAGTGGTTCATGGATCTTCCCGCACCCAGCGTATGTGTTCGGATTCGGATGTAGGTACCGGGCCAATGGCTAAAAGCTGCTCACGGCCTCTGTTGAAGGCGGGACATAGCCAGATTAAATGAAATAAATTTGGTGTGCCCTCACAACCACAGTGTGGGCAGTGGTGGAGCTCGGACCCTGCAGGGGCTGTCCATTTGTAAATGACGTGAGGGGTGTAGGCCGCATTGGCGTAGACTTTGTTTGCGAATATTTCCCCCCAGCGTGAAAGAGGCTTTAGAAGGTCGAGGACTCCGTCCGGTGTCGCATCTTGCAAGCGTTGTCTGCTTAGTTTCTTGAGATACCGAAGACGAAGTTGCCAATCCGACTGGAGGGAGGGAGTTGGTGTGTTGGTAACCGCGGGAGGTGCTTGAAGTCGCTCCCTGGCAGCAGCGTGTGCCGAAAGGTTGCCATGTGCACTCAAGGTGTGTCCCAGTGTCCAGGCGATACGAATCGTGAAGCCTTCTTCTTGTAGGTCGCGTACCGAAGTCAGAATTCGGGTCGCCGTGCTATTAGGCGCGAACGCATGGTTCAGCTCCCGAAGTGCGACGTGGGTGTCCGTGATTATTCTGAACTTCTTAATGGAGAGGGTGGAGGAATGTTCGCCAGTGTGCCGGATTGCTCCCAAAATTTCCAGGAGTTCCACTTCTTCCACAAGCCCGTATGTATTGGAGACGTGACGGGATTCATTTATTTCGGGGATTATAGTCTTGTTAAATCAGTGACCCCAGAAAAAACTTTGGCAAGCGTCCTCAGCGAAAGAAGCCCAAGGTTTAATGCATGGTGGATGCATTTTTACATATATTATCTGTGTATTTATTTTGCATTTTTCTCCAAATTGAGAAAATGGCGAAGTGAGAGGAGAGATTTGTGACACCTTCCATATTCACTGGGAGGGAGATAGCTGTACCAGCGTGCCCTCCGTCGCTTTAACGGCAAATGAGCTAAGCTTCTTGCAAAGGCGCATGCGGGCGACGTAGCTTGGTTTTGTGGAGTGGCATGCATCTATGACTGTATCTTGTTTCATTTCATTTGCAAGTTTATTTCTTGTTGAAATTATCTATTGCGCTTACCGTAAGTAACGTGACCCAAGTAAAGCTGTTCAGTTGAAGTGTAGCTATCATCCTCTTTACTTTTTTCTCAGTCGCTGTCTTTTCTCGCTGGCAAAATGGTTGAATGTCAACACCAACTAGCCCAACTTTCAGCCTTATCGATATGTGTTTTAATACGTGAGAAATGTGTTCGAAATGTGTGGCCCAAACACATTAGGAGTGCAGCTGAGATACATATCCAATACATTTTAAATTCATTGAAGATGCACAAAAAATATCATTTTATTACGTACAAAATGCGCTAGACATATATTTTAAATGCACCGAAAATGCTGGTAATATATAATTAACATGTGTTACTAGTGTACACTGAGTACATCCCTAAATACACTGGAAATTGTTGTTGCATTGTGTCTTAGCGGAAGTTTTGAACTTTCAAGCCAAAAAATTCGTTTTGTCGTTTCGAAAATTGTGTAGGCTCTAGCCTAAATATATGCTCGATTGTGTAAAGATAAACTGGCCAGGTTCCGAATGGGGGCCAAGAAACGACTGAAAAGAACAGCACGTACGCACATAGACTGGCATTTGGAAATTCGTTAATTGTAAAACGCCAGCCGAGTGGCCAATGCCGCCATTACAATCACCAGCATGAAATGAATGCCCTTCAGCACCCTAGCTAGCAAGCGTAGAGGCAGCATTGCACACCCGAGTCTACATACTTTGTATTGTCCTAGGTGGCGCGTTTCGCCAGCAAGTGCAGTGTAAATAAAACAAACCGGGGATGAATGTTAGTAAAACTCTGTTTTTTAGGTAAGGCATTTTCACGAGCCGTACCAACGTGCTTCAAGAACAATTATATCTTACCTTGCAGTCCAAAGGAAAGCAAAAAAAAATCTGTCATATGCAAACAATTTTTTAGGAAGAACTGAAACGGATGCATGTACCGCTAAGCATATTTTATATTGTCCTGTGGCATAGCACCTTCAAGACTTTACAGAGAAGTGCTTGCCGTAGGTTGGGAGGGATGAGTTACGTTTCTGAGATCATGTACAGATGAAAATTTGTGGAAATTACTAAAAAGGATGCAGCCAAGATGAGGACGTTGTAAAACATGCAGCAGGGGTCATACCCCAATTCAGAGATGTATCTTCTTGTGAAATTAAAACGATCTTAACTTACCGCTGTCCAGGTCCGCCTACTTTATTTCAGACCCCACGCGCATTCAAGGTGTACTTAAACCGTATTTAGAGTGATTCTTGTCGACCGAAATTCACCTGCTTCGCAACTAGCTGGGACTAGACGGAACTAAAATAGGGGGTGTGCAGAGCGGCACCGCCTACCCACACCGGTCGGTGTTGACATAGCCAGGTGGCGCCGCCGCTAGGTTTAGTAGTTGCCCTAACGGAGCGAAACCTCGTGTCTGGCAAAGCACTGCGATCTTCTCCCGTTGTCTTTCTATTAAACACGATAGTTTTTTTTGGGCTACTTAAACCCAGTAATTTTGGTCGGTCTGTATGTGTGTTTTTCTGTCTTTAACTGTCTGTGACCTGATTAGGCCACCAGGCCAAAGTGAACCGAAGTCGGCGCAGTAGTCTTATACAGTCACAGCCCGAAATAAACGTCTAAGTCCGGGTTATATGTCCATACTTATCAACATTGTTGAACAAGAACAAGACATTACGCAATTATGGCAGAAAATTAATACTCGAGGTGTGTTTACTGCGTTATTTTATAAACAAATTCATACATGCTTGATTTCTGCGAAATGAAATACTACATTCACTGCAAAAAAGGAATTAAAACTGTCGCCTGCTTCAGCCCGCGCCACTATACCTTCTGGCGGTATTTTAAAAATCGAACAGCAAAAGTTATGAAAGGTTTCAGTACCTAGGTTCCACGTCCTGCTTGGAATGCCCGTGGACTAAGGAAACATGGTTCTATAAACGTTAAAGTAGGGGCCTCGATTCATGGGCGTCTCCGCCGTGCGGCAACGTTGTTATCGAGGAACCGGGTCTGGAGCAGTGAAACGCGGTAAATTTTAATTTAATTGAGCAAACCCTAAGCGTGTTTAAATGGAAAATAGCACGACGCAAGAGGAACAACATGAGGGGTGAGCAGGAAAGCGAAGAGAGGCGTTTAATTTGCAAATGTCGACAGATACTATCGTCTTTTGTCGACATTTGCAACAGAAGGGCATTTACCAGGCAAATTGTTTTCAAAGGCATTTAAAGGCTAAGCGCGATTTTAAACGGCTAAATGCGGCTTTTGCTTTACTTAGCTGTTCCAGTTCGAACACGAGAGATGCGGGCCTCGATATTGTCACGAAGTCAAAGATGACACAGTCGTCTTCAAGGGAAAACAGGTTTATTGGAGCGAACTTGTGCTCCCCTAACAACTCAAAGAATACACAGGCGGCGAAGCAGCCGTCAAAAAAGTGACTTTTGTAAGCGAGCGTCGTCGAGTCGAATGCCCCGGCGTCTGCCCTGCAGGCTTTTTATCTTTCGGCCCGCGTGGTTCTCGAACCGTCGATTCACATTGTAGATCCAACAAGATTATTCTAGGCTGTTCACGTTAGTTCGGAAGGCTCTCCCTGTCAGAAGAGATAGCACATGCGGCAGAGAAAGAAAGGACGAACACGCGCTTTCCTTGGCACAGAGATAACACAGAACGGCGGATCCGGGCAGTAAATGCCAAACATTATTAAACAAACCCAATGCACAGTTTGCGACATTACCGCCCCTCTAAGCATGCATCGACCTGATGCTAAAATAAAATGACAATCTCAATAAACAAAAACAATAACAACAAAAAAATTCCATCACATTGCGCAGTAAGGTTTGAGGAGAACCACGTGGACGACTTCGGGTCGCGTGCGTCGTCGTGATGCGCTGGAGTCCCCATCGCGGACCATCTCGTAGGTAAGTAGGCCAACACGTCGTAGAATCTGGCATGGTCCCAAAATACCGTCCTAGAAGCTTCTCACTGAGTCCACGTCGTCGGGTGGGAGCCCACACCCACACAATTCCCAGGGTGGTACTCGGCGTCTCGGCGTCGGAGATTGTAGCGTCCGGCATTGACCAGCTGCTGGTGCGTTATACGAAATAGAGCGAGCTGGCGGGCATTCTCCGCACATTGAAGGTATCCTTGGACGTCGGCGTTGAGGTCGTCGTCTTCTATGTGCGGAAGCATGGCGCCGAGCACCTTAGTCATCCGTCTTCCGTAGACTAACTCGAACGGTGCCATCTACCCGCCGCGGTGGCTCAGTGGCTAAGGCGTTGCGCTGCTGAGCACGAGGTGGCGGGTTCGATTCCCGGCCGCGGCGGCCGCTTTCCAGATGGAGGCGAAAAGCAAAAACGCCCGTGTGTACGAGATTTCGACGCACGATAAAGATCCCCAGGTGGTCAAAATTAATCCGGAGCCCTCCACTACGGCGCGCCTCATCGCCTGCGTTGCGTCGGCGCGTTAAACCCTACAATCAATCAATGAACGGTGCCATCTGTGTAGTTTCCTGGGTCGCCGTCTGGGGTTATGAATGCTGGGTCTGGTGGAGGCGCTGGGTACATGAATCCTGAGCCATCGTCAAACCGACAAGCAAGCCATACTCGTGTCAGCCGCCGACAGCAAGGCCTTGAGCCAGAGTTTGTACTACTTCCAGATAACGTGAAGAAAGAAGACGTCGTAAAAACCACCAGGATCGATGCAGGCATTATGACCAGCGGTTCGAATCCTGCCCTCGTTATTCAGAAACCAAGGGAGCCACCATACTTCCATGGGTGTCCTTCGGAAGATCCCGAAGACTGGTTGGAGCAAGTGGAACGGGTCAGAATGTTTAACAGATGGGACGACGCGGAGACACTGAAGCAGTGTTCTTCTACCTTGAGGACTCAGCACGTATCTGGTTCTAAAAGCATGAGAGCTCCCTAAAGACTTGGAACGATTTCAGAACGCAATGTTTAACGACGTTCACCACGGTTGTGCGAAAAGAGCGGGCCGAGGTCTTGCTGCAAACGCGGACACAACATCCTAATAAAAGCGTTGTTGTGTTTGCAGAAGAGATGAAGAGGTTTTAGGTGCGAATGCACTTCTTAAGCGACCCTGAGTCACGCGTCCACCGCCGTCCGTCCGTCCGCACCACATACCCACTTAGGGCGATTGGCCAAGAAGAGTTCCTAATTTCTTTAGCACATACCCACTTAGGGCGATTGGCCAAGTAATCTGAATCACGCGTCCACCGCCGTCCGTCCGTCCGCACCACATACCCACTTAGGGCGATTGGCCAAGAAGAGTTCCTAATTACTTTAGCACATACCCACTTAGGGCGATTGGCCAAGAATCGGGCGTGAGAAGGGCTAATGCACCCGCTTAAAGGAGTACTGACACGAAATTTCAAAGCTGAGATCCGCTCTAGCAATCAAGTAAAACGACAACACAAATAGGTGTCTGTGCATGGCACATACCCACGTGGGGGATTGGCCAGGAATCGGGCGTGAGAAGGGCTAATGCACCCGCTTAAAGGAGTACTGACAGAAAATTTCAAAGCTGAGATCCGCTCTAGCAATCAAGTACAACGACAACACAAATAGGTGTCTGTGAATAAATGCATCTTTCTTTCTTTGTAGTTGTGTGTGTGTGTGTGATCTCTCTTTCGCGAACATTACCGAACCGCTCAAATTCAACTCCTGCATTCGCACTTTCACATTCTTCCCCTCGGGGAAATGCGGGGAAATTTTTTTAGGTGAGCTGACCCTTGCATGGCGGAAGAAAAGAAGTTGCTCTTCTTATTGCGCGGCGTCAAGTAGGAACTGTTGGCTGGACTTGTCCGCAATCTACCCAATACTATCGCCGAATTCGTTACCAAAACCAGCACCATTGAGAAAGCCCTCGAAATGGGTGCTAAGCAGTATGGCCTGAAGTTAGTTGCACGGCCAATGGGAATAGCGTTACAGGAAGCGCATTCCCGCAGATAGCCTACGCGAAACTACCCGCGCGATAGTGAGGGAGTGAAAACTGTTCTCAGCGCCGCTGCAACCACAAGTCGCTTCCATTACCGACGTCATTAGAGAATAAGTGCAGCAAGCGCTTGGAACTTCAAAGACGCCAGTAGCACCTTGCGAACCGCAGGCCATGCGAAACGCGGCTGCTGTTCGCCGGCCTCGCCCACCTGTGGCCTATTTTCACGAGGCTCCGTACCGTCGTTCCCTCTCGCGGGCCCGACCACCTGCGGTGCAACCCACCGCCCCACGGAAGACCGACGTGTGGCGAACGCCCGACAATTGTCCGCTGTGCTACCACAGCGGAGAGGATGACCACATCTACCATCGCTGACCATAAAACAGGCTAAGTTTGCGATGATTCTCCGTCGACGCACCACGCCCCCAACCCGAACAGCGCCCTAGTGAAATCAGTCTATCTGTCGAACACCAACCAAGGTACAGCCCGTTGCAACCGTTCCCCGTCGCCCTACCCGTACCAGTCGCCGAACCGCCGTAGTAATGCTGCGTTTTCACGTGAGAGGTCTCCCAGACAACGCGGGGGAAGCTAAAAGGAGCAACTTCAGGAGGTGAAGTTGCACAACCGCGGAAAAATGAAAACCCTCCAATGACGCACGCACGCACCGAACACCCTGATCCGAACCCCAGCATGACGACTCGATCGAACCCTGAGATCACTCCCGAACACGACAACCACACGCCGCGACGCGTACCCCACATGACCAAGCCTGCCGCTGAGAAGATGGCGTTAACGACGACGCATAGTACTGAAGCGCCTACACGCACAGACAGAGATACAACACCCAGACGCACCCGAAACTCAAGGAAGGCGGCGTCCGACGTCGAGTTGTTAATCGATGGCTTTGATGTAGTCGCCCTCGTAGACACGGGAGCGGACTACTTAGTGATGAGCGGATCATTCGCGTCTAAGCTAAAGAAAGTTACAACCAGATGGGGCAGTCCGCACATACGCACAGCAGGAGGCCCTCTCGCAACGCCGAGTGGAACGTGCACATCACGCGTCACCATAAATGGCACGACGTACCCTGGTGCATTCGTTATTTTCTTCAACTGCTCCTATGACGTAATTCTCGGAATGGACTTTTTTACGGACAACGGTGCAATAATCGATCTGCAGACCAAGACGATAAATTTTACCCCCGATCACTCCATGGCGCCGGATCTGAACTCCGAACACGGTGCTGCCGTAAGGATCGCGGATGATTATGTCACCCTGCTACCCCGCACCCCCGCCAGTTGTCACGAAGTCAAAGATGATACAGTCGTCTTCAAGAAAAACAAGTTTATTGGAGCGAACCTGTGCTCCCCTAACAACTCAAAGAATACAAGGCGGCGAAGCAGCAGTCAACAAAGTGACTTGCGTAGGCGAGCGTCGTCGAGTCGAATACCCCGGAGTCGGCTCTGCAGGCTTTTATCTTTCGTCGCGCGTGGTTTTCGAACCGTCGATTCACATCGAGAACATTGTAGATCCATGGAGATTATTCTAGGCTGTTCACGTTAGATCGGAATGCTCTCCCTATCAGGAGTGATAACACATGCGGCAGCGAAAGAAAGGATGGAACACGGGCTTTCTTTGGCACAGAGATAACACAGACCGGCGCAGCCGGGCAGTATAAGCAAAACATAAATCAACAGACCCAATGCATGCTTTGCGGGAAAATGATAAGCGGTGTTTCTTGCAGGCACCTCTGGTTATGTTATCCGCTAGTCGGATTCACGTCGAGATTTATGCCTTGTGCGGGCGCTTCTGCAAGGGTTCTCCTGTGTTACCTGTGTTCTCCTGGACCCGCCACATACCACCTGACGCATATGAACGCATTTACTGTGCTCGTCTTCAAAATTTAGAGGTGCTTGCCAATTGAAAGGCGAATTAGCTTATAGGTATTTTCTCTTGATAGTAACTAATACAAAAGAAAGAAAGCCTACACAAACTCGGAAGATTTAAAGGTAGCGAAGCTGTGGGCAAACTTTACTGCCATCATGGCGGTTTAAGTCTACGATTGCAGCTGATTTGTCTCTTCGCAGCTGATTTATTTATTTATTTATTTATTTATTTATTTATTTATTTATTTATTTATTTATTTATTTATTTATTTATTTATTGACATACTGCTCGCCTGATTGCCAGGCTTTAAGCAGGAGTGGGTGAAAGTGGTACAAGAACATTCACCAAAATAAGAGTGAGGAGAAGGACAGGTCACGTGAATATACAACAGACAATACTATACAATATCGACATAGTTTTACACGAACACACGAGGTCGCGGGTTCGATTCCCGGCCGCGGCGGCCGCTTTTCTGATGGAGGCGAAAAGCAAAAACGCCCGTGTGTTCGACATTTCGGCGCACGTTAAAGATCCCCAGGTGGTCAAAATTAATCCGGAGTCCTCCACTACGGCGCGCCGCATCGCCTGCGTTGCGTCGGCGCGTTAAACCCCACAATCAATCAATACACGAACACACGTACACACATGTATGCGCGGAAGAGCTAGATACAAGGCATGGTTATGACAAACTTATGGAAGCAATGTAATAGGTAAGATTACAACGTACTCGCTGGAAACTAAAACAACAGAGAAACAGACCGCAACATTTTTACCGCAATACAAACTGGAAAAAACAGTTATGGCAGTTTAAGAACGCAGGTACAGATTTGGAGTCAACCGTGTTATACGGTAAAGTATTCCAATCAGCTGCTGTGCGGGAGAAAAAGGACTGTTTCCAGGCATCTGTACGACATGACCGGGTTAAGCGCGGTTGGATCGGTTCAATGTACTTGGTTTTCGGTATGCCGAGTTTATTATATTATATATGAGATGGAATAGTTTTAACCTATCCCGGTAACGTCGGGCGTGCAATTTTTCCAAGTTTTCTGACTGTAAAAGGCTTGATGGAGATGTGCGCCAGCTATGAGAGTTAAAAATAAACCTCAGCTTTCCTCTGCACATTTTCTGTCTTATCACTATTACATTGTGTGTAGGGATCTCAAACTGCTGCTGCATATTCTAACACAGGCTTAAATATGTTTTATATGCTAATAGCTTAATTTCCCGCGTTGATTTTCCGAGGGTTCTTCTGAGGTATTCAAGTTTTTTCATTGCCTTATTCACATTGTGTGTTATGTGGTCGTTCCAGCGCAAGTCGGAAGTAAAGACTGCGCCTAAGTATCTTTATGTAGTTACTGCCTTTATATATCGAATTTTGACATGGTATTGGAAAGTGAGCGGATGTTTTTTTTGCGAGTTCCAGTCATTGCAACCGTTTTCTCAAAAGTTATTGTCATTTGCCAGGTTGGCATCATGCTTTTATTTGGTTTAGTGAGCAGTTTAAAGTCCTTTGGTCGCTGGAAGTTTTGATTTTGTGGTATAATATGCAATCATCCGCTAATAGTTTTACTTTGATAGACATGTTGCATGCTATATCATTGAGAAATATTAAAAAGAGAAGTGGTCTTAAAACTGAACCGTGGGGGATTCCAGACTCTACAACGGTGGGTTTGGAACTTGCTTCTTCGATGCCTACATAACAGATACGCTTTAATTCAAGCTATCAAAGAATCATTTTTTAAGATTCATTTTCACTTAAGAATAAGTTTCCGATGCGACACCCGGTCAAAGGCTTTTTCAAAGTCCAAAAAAATTACATCTACTTGACATTGCCTGTCGATAGCGGATGCAAGATCATAGGCAGTTTCCAGCAGCTGTGTTACTGTGGATAAGTTGCTACAGAAGCCGTGCTGTCGATTTTCGAGTAGCCGATTGTTTTCGAGATAGGCTGATATATGCTTGAATATTATGTGTTCAAACACATTGACACACGTGCACAATATAGAAATGGGCCGATAAACCGTGGGCAATGATTTATTTTATTTTTGCGGTATAGGGCTCATTTTTGCGTGTTTCCAATCACTCGGAAATTCTGCGTGTGAGAGTCATTTCTTAAGTATTAAACACAAATATTTAGCCCTCCACTCAGCATACCGTACAAGAAAAGCATTCGGTATCGCATCTATTCCCGGCGACTTCTTTACGTCTAGTTTAAGAAGAAGCGAAAATATCTCCTCCTCACTGATGTACACGTCATCGATAGGCGGGGCGCCAACACAGGGAAAAAAATCAGGGATGATACCGTTACAGAGGTAAACACTCAGCAAAAGTAACGATTGAGTGCTTCACAGATCTCTGTTTTTTTCTTAACAACAACATTATCAACCATAATGCTAGGTATCGACTTTTTTTACTGAAAAGTGGCCCCAAACTTTTCCAGGGGAGGAAACCAGATAATTTTTTTAGGGTACAGCGTTGATAATATTCTTTGGCTTTCTTTATAGTTCCTTTTAGGTCCATGCGCAGGCTGGAAAGCTTATCAGTGTTACAAGCGGTAGGTTTTCACTTGCACTTCTTTCTCGCTTTTTGAAGCTTGCGTGATAAGGATTCGAGTTGTGCACCTCCTTTTTATTTAACGGAACAAAGGAGTTGATGAACGTAAAAACGATATTTTTGAAGGAACCCTAAGTGTAGTCCACTGAGTATTCGTGTGATTCACAGAATGAAGCAAATGATGAAAAAGAGCCTTCAAGAGCATCTATTACATCTACGTCACTGGCGCGCGAGAAAACCAGAATTTTGCACACCTTATTCTATATGACTGGAGCAGATTTTGTTTGCAGCGTTGAGCATACCATTTATGGTCCGAGATGTCCTCAAAAATGTGTACTTTCGGTTTTCGCCGAACGACGTGCTTGTTGACCAGGAATTTAACAAGAATAGATTCTCTGGAATTTTGAATGCGTGTAGGTTGTTTGACGAGTTTCGACCACTCGCGGAATAACATGAAATCGGCAAATGCCCCCGAGGAAGCAGAAAGAGCTCAGGGGAAATCGTCCCAGCTAATGCAAGGGAAATTGAAATCTCCGGCTAGCAAAATGTTGCATGGACTGTTTCTATGAGGCCACAAAAAGGCATTATTCTTTTCAACAAACGTGTTGTCGGTGTTAGAAGGACGATAGAATCCCCTTATCGGGATATTGCAATCATTTAGATAGAATTTAGCCAACACGCATTCAACTCCAGTGATGTCGGGCAGCCTTGTCGCGCGCAAAGTATTTTTAAAAATAATGGCAACTCCACCACCATGAGAATTACTATCTTTCCTGAATACTTCATAACCGAGGGGTAGTATTTCAGAATAGCTACCATCGGGATGAACCCATGTTTCGGTTATGATTGATATATGTGGTTTGTGTGCCAAAATTATGCTTTCCAAAACGGCGCTTTTGTTCATTATACTGAAGGCGTTGATATTTATGCATCGGGTGCTTTATTCAGTCTTTACGAGTGGTCATTCGGTCTTTTTAGGCTTATTAGTGCTTCATGAACTGGGGACTATTTTTTTTATTGCTGTCCCATGCAAACACGGTTTTGTCTACTTTTATCTTGTCGTAAAAAAGTTGAACTTTTGTGCCTAAATGCCTAGCGTCAGCTGTACCCTTCCAAAGGTGCCGTCTAATTTCCCTGGTGGCTGGTGCAAAATCTTGAGAAATCGAAATGTCGGACCCCTTAAGGTTGAAGCAGTTGTTGAGTACTGATGATTTTTCCCAGTTCAACTAGTTCAATTAGTTCAACTTGAGAATAATTGGTCGTGGTTTTTCAAATTGTTTCCGGCCTATTTGATGTATCTGCTCGACGGATGACACCTTCACGTTCATTTTCGCCTGTAATATGTCGTCAACCAGTTCTTTCATGAGTGATTCAGCTGTTTTTTCTTCCTTTTCTGATACTCCGAATACTAGAAGGTTATTTCGTCTTACCCTGCCCTCTAAGTCTACTATTTGTTTTTCTAGCCTTTGAACAGTTTTTTTTAGGGCAGGAAGTTTACCACCGAATTCTTTAACCTCAGAAACACAGGATTCAACAAGTTTTAGTTTCAGGTAAATCGCGTCCAGTCTTTTTCCAACATTTTTTTTTTGCCGTCTAGCAGTGGTTCCAATTATTCCTGTACGATTGGCCCAGGGTTCGACTTGACGTCACCACTGAGCAATACGAGTGAAACAGCAAACTCTGTGACATACAAGCACAAGGCGGACAGGCTGTGTGGGCACGCCAGCTGGATAAAGCATCGGTCACTGGTTTTGATCATAGAATGTGTTCTACTGACGTGTACGAAAAACAACAGCGGGTTCGTCATGCTTGTAGCTGGAGGCCACCCGGCATGCCCACTGAAGGTCTGCCAGCAGCGCAGGCTTCTTATATGCTCGGTCGTCGCCGTAGCGGTAGGTCGCTTCCAGGCTTCCGCGATGCGTGGTAGCTCTGCGGAGTCCTCGTTAAAAAGTGGTTGAATGATCATCGGTGTTCGTCGTTCTTGATAGGCACCGGTAGCTTCCGCCGATCTGCAACGATCTTTACTCCATCCGTATTGCTATAAATGTATGCTTCTTTCATTGTTTTGGAAGTTATAATCATTGGACATACCTTTGGAGGGGCGTACGCTATGGCGTGTTTTTTTTTAATTCCCAGCAAGTGTTGCCTTAATTAGTGGGACCGTTGAACTTTTTCTCCTTCCTAGCAAGTGTTGCCAGTGTTACGGCGAACGTTGCAGTTTTTCTCGTTCCCAGTTAGTGTAGTCACGATAACGGAGAACCCTGGAGTATTTGTTGGCCAATCTTGGCAAATCTTGGCCATCTCCATAGGGTATCCTTGGCTTGACAAGCGTGTGACGGGGACGCTGGGCGGCACCGCGATGCACGCACACTTGACCGCTTGGCATTTTCTCGGTAACTTTTAACCGCCCGGAGGTCGCAGCAATCTTGGTCAATCTTTCTAATTCGGTATGGTTGGCTTCACAAACGTGCACAGTGGTCGCTGTGCGGTTACGCCTGGCGCGCGCACACAAGTGCTAGGCATTTTCTTGGTTTTGTTAACTGCCTGCCGGATGCCTTCTCGCCCCGCGCTCGCGTACGCGTGCTCGGAAATTTTTTGGTATTTTTAACTGTGGACACGAAAAACTGCGATTTTCTAAACAGCTTCGCTGTTAAAAGAAGGACGAATGTTTCATTATCACGCTTATAAGCCGTGCTATATGTTAAGCACAGCATAGGTATTGACAGCGCTGAATTCTCTTTGAACAGCAGAGCTGTGTAAGCTAGTCCTCACGCCGTTCAGCGCTACAAGAAAAAAATAACAAGAAAAAATTCTGGTGCATGTGAGCATGCGCTTCATGAGGGGCGACCGGCGTCGGCCAAGCTTGCGCGTAGGCTTGCGCCACTGAGCGGTTTATCCTTAATTTCGATTTTGCGGAGGTGTAGAAATCCTCCCGGGGGGCGGGAGGGGGGGGGGTGCTCTTGCGGGCTTGTTGGTGGGAGTGTAGATACTCCCTGGCCGCTGTGCTGATGGATGTGGAATCCTTTTTCGGGGGAGTGTCGGCATCTATGGGGGTTGTTGCGGGGTGTGCATAAATTCCTGGCGCCACGTGACGAGCTCGCAAACATAGAAAGAAGAACCACTGAGCGAACGCGCGAGCGTATGGCTGGTGAGGAGCACCCAACGTCTGCCAGCACGACTTTCGAGAACACTATGTCCTGTGTTTGTAGCGTGATCTATCGCGGGCTGCTCTCTTCGCCAGTTCAAGTGCGTTTGCACGTGAAGTGGGGGGCACATACGGTGAGTTCGCGGATATGGTTTCCGCGGGTTCTAGCGCGTGATAACACCGTCCACTTTGGGATAGATGTGAACGCCTGCGGAAAAAAATGGCCCCACGAATCTGCTCCTTTCGTTGCAAATGTCGTCAAAAGAAGATAGTCTTTATCGACTTTTACCCAGCAAATGACTCCCTTCGCTTTCCCGCTCACCTCTCATGTTGTTCATCATTGTGTCGCTTTCCTCCCAAGATATATACGTCAAAGGTTTGCTTAAATCATTTTAAATTTCCCACGTTCTACTGCTCCAGACCAGGTGTCTCGATGCCAACGCTGCCGTATGGTGAAGACGCGCGTGCATGGAGGCGCCCTACTTCAACTTTTATAGAACTGCGTTTCCGTACTCCACGTGCATGGCAAGCAGAACGTGGAACCTATCTAGTGGAACCTTTCGTAACTGTTGCCGGTTGATTTCTTAAAATGGCGCAAGAAGCTACAGTGGCGCGGGCGACAGCAGGCGACGGCGAAGTGAATTTTTTTTCTGCAGTTGATGAAGTAGTTAATTTCGCAAAAGTCCAGCATGTATGGTTTTTTATAAGGGAACACTGCAAATATCACTTCTGTATTAATTTGTTGTCTTATATTTGCGTAATGTCTTGTTCTTTTTCAACAATGTTGACAAGTATGAACATTACATCGGACTTACACGGGTAGATTTAGCTGTGACTATATAAGACTATTGCGCAGGCATTATTTTACTTTGGCCGGGTGGCAGAATCGAGTCACAGACAGACATACAGACAGACCAAAATTTCAGGGTTTAAGTTTCCCAAGAAAGACTATCGTCTTTAAAAACCATCCGGACCAGACAGTCATATAGAACTTTCAGCGGCAAGTTGGTAAATAAATGTTAGGTGCAACAACTTGATCTTGTATAAAGGGAAAGGGGCCGCCAGCTGTGCGGTTTCTGCGGCGTCAGTTTTTTTTTCAAACTCGATTGAAAAAAAATAAACATATAGATACAGTGAGTGAGATAGAGCATATTACACTTTAGTGTGGTGGCACAGTTTATTTCTCAGTATAATTTATTTCTTAGTTTCGTTATCTTGCAGCTGCTGCACTACTCGCCTATGCTAACGTATATTGCTGGGCGCTCTGACAGCCCAGGGCAAAGCTGTGGGAGTGTGTCTTTTCTTTAGAAATCTTTCTCACCTGCTGGACATCGAATTAACACACTTACCCAATGTTTAAAAAACACTTACACTTTCGCAGAGATGACACCGGACTCACGTGCGCACATTGGCATCCGTGTTTCCTCCCGCCGGCGGCGGTGGCGGCAGATCGACTGCAAGATTCTTCACCAGCGCTCCTAGCGGCAGTGGACAGCGCACAGCGGGCCGAAAGCAACCCGTACCCTCCCACTCGAGACTCCCGTATTCTATTATCGTTTTGGCTGGCGTGGTGGAAAGAAATGTCGCTTGACGTATGCGCAAATTTTTCGCCATTATCCCGCCTGCCTACTATGGTTGCCAGAGCAGGAATGCCCTCTCAGGTAATATAGCGGCGGCAGGTGGTCGCCAGTTTTTGTGACACCTTCACCTAATGATCTGCTTTTTTTTGTCCTCATTTCGTTCTATTCCTCTATTCCTCCTCTAGCCCCTCTTTTCTTACTGTCGTTCAGTCGCTGCCGATTCCTCTCCGCCCGACTCCCCGTTTTTTAACCATGCGTGCCAGGCGTTCGCTGTGTTCATTAGGATTTTTGAAGACGATAATTTCTTGGGCTACCTAAAGGTGCCGTAAAGAGAAAACATAAGTTTGGTTTATTCAAAAGATTGCCTTGTTAGAATCATACTGACACCACTTTTAACGTAAAATTCGCTCAAATGAGCGACATAATTAAAAAAAAGGTAATAGCCATGCGACGCACCGGCTCGTTTTCCGCAACATAACCTATGATGTTATACCAGGCAGCTCTGTTATTGGCGGAGGCCGCAAAAGCAGACAAAAATTAGGTAGAACTTATAAGCTTGCCCAACGAGCGATGCGAGCCTAAATTCAGGGCACATTCTCGTTAAATCCGTAAGAATGGTGGGACAACTAGTGGGAGTTACGACATCAGACGTAAATATAGAAGGACCGTTGCGTACTGCAGTTTGTACTACGCGCACAGTGCTTGGTTTAGCTGCACAGGACTGCGGGGCTTTCGGGTTGTCTCAGACGGCACTGGCCGATTGACGCAAGCAACGTAGTCTAACGTGACCTTATTTGTCGGGAGACAACTATGCTTCACGAAACGATTATGTTCTCCCTCAAAAAAAGCAAGCCAAGTTTAAATACGGTCAAAAACAAAACAAAGGCAGAAAACAACCTGCCACGGTGTGGTGGTGCCATCTAGGTTCACTAAAGTTAAGCAAGGTTTCCCAAACGGCTGCAGAGCGGTCGGTTTCTATGATGTCATTGCAGACCATGAAAACACACGATTTAGCGTGAAAATCAAAATTTAACCTAAATACTAATTTCTGAGTGATAAATGCATCGTTTGAATTCCGACAAGCTCTGGGGCACTATAAAAGACGAAATCTCTTGAATAACACAAACTGGCATTTTGTCTTCATGGCTCCATTAAACGAAAAAATTTTGGTCCATATATGTCTCTTTCGGGCTGTCTCTCTGTGGCTCGATTCATCTACCTGGACTAAAACAAACAGAAACTGCCGAATACTCTTATATACTCACTGCCCAATCTGGACGTCTAAGTCCGGTGTTCATTTTCATACTTTTCAACGTTGTTGTACAAGAACAAGGCATTATGCAAATATAAGGCAGAAAATCAATACGTGAGCGATATTTGCAGTGTTTCTTTATTAAGCAATTCAAGGATGCTTGCTTTCTGCAAATAGAGTACTGTATCAACTGCTGAAAACCATCGCCTGCAGTTTCAAGGCTACCTGGCAACATTTAAGGAATCAAACGGCAACAGCAACAGATGGTCCCACTAAATAGGTTCCATGTTCTGCTTGGAACCCTCGTGGAGTCGGGCAATGTGGTGATTTAAACGGTTTAGCTGGATGCCTCGATTCACATGTGTCTGCGCCGTACGGCAGCGCTGGCATCAAGGCACCCGGCTTGGAGCAGTGCAACGCGGTAAATGTAAATTGACTTGAGAAAACATCCTGCGTCTTATCTTGGGAGGAACGAGAACGGTGAAGAACAGAATAAGATGTGACCGGGAATAAAACCCGCCCGCATCTTCCCACGGGGAAAACTCGAGTAAATGCGTCGCACAGTGGTGGGGGTATCACGTCAATGCTGCGTAATTGGGTATGGTTTGGGAATGCTTAATCGCTATTTTGTCTTTATTATTCTTATTTATTGAATGAAGGAGAAGCGAAGACAAGGAGTGTAAAGTTAAAGTCTGTCTTTATTGCTTTGTGCCATCAAGCAATGCGTCAAGTCAAACGAAAGCCAAGCAAAGACGCCCTTGACTGAATTCCGAACGCGCGCTCCGCCGCATATATACACACCGCCCGCGTTCGAGGGAGAGGAGTACGAGGGGAGAGACGCGCATGCGCACACTTCCGTACACAAGCGCGCGAACTTTCCACGCACCCACCACGCCGTTACTGTTGAGCGCGACGCAGCGCACGGGTAGCTACGACGCATGCGCGCACAGACGCGCTCCCCCCACACCGCCGCAGCTGTTGTTGAGAGCGATGGAGCGCACGGGATACACGCGCTCCTCCCGCACCACCGCACCTGTTGTTGAGAGCGAGGAGGGTACGGGGGAGAGACGCGCACCTGCGCCTCGACGCGACGCGCTTGCGCAGTGAGAATGTGGACGGCACCGACAACATCGACGAGTGACATCGCGAGCCTAAGAAATGCTCCGCATTTAAAAGAAGGGAGGCATTTTCTTTCCAGAGGCGCCAGTTCACTATCGTCTACCGTCGACATTTCCAACGGAAGAAGCACGTACGTGGCCAGTTTTTGTTTTCATCACATTCACGGGTGCGAAAGATGCATGCCCGCAGGTTCCAGCAGCGGCTGTGTTGATTCGCTCGCATCATACATTCGCGGTTAGTACAAACGTATTGGGGCCCGTAACGGCCGCGGTTCTGTAAGTGCGCCCTCGTTACAAACCCCTCCGCACTGTAGCCGCGGCTCGGTTTCGGGCCCGAGTTCGTTCTTTTTTTAAAGACGATAGTCTTTCTTGGGGAACTTAAACCCAGCAATTTCGGGCTGTCTGTATGTATCCCTGTCTGTCGTTCTCCGGTTCGATTCAGCCACCTGGCCAAAGTAAAATTGATATTCCGCAATAGTCTTATATACTCACAGCCGAATGTAAACGTGTAAGCCCGGTTTATATGTTCATACGTGTCAACTTTGTTGAACAAGAAAAAGACATTACGCAAATATAAGAGGAAATTAGTACACAAGGGATATTTACAGTGTTTCTTTATTTAAAAAATTCATTAATGCTTGGTTTTTCGGTAGAAAATGATATTCTACATCTACTCTAGGAAACTGCCGCCTCCTGGCGGCATACAAAAAATTACGCGGCCACAGCAACGAAAGGTTCAACTAGCTAGGTTCCACATTCTACTTGGAATGCTAGTGGAGCACGGCCACGCGGTTCGATAAACCTTGTAGTCGGTCACCTCCATTGCCGCACGTCTCCGCCGTACTGCAGCGCTGGCATCGAGGAACCTTGCCTGTAGCAATTGAACGCGGTAAATTCAAATCGCCTTGCGCAAACCTTTAGTGTGTTTACCTAGGGATGTGCACGACGGTACAGGAACAGCATGAGAGGCTAGCGGAAAAGCAAAGGGGGGCATTTCCTTGGCAAATGTCTACAAAGACTATCGCCTTTTGACGACATTTGCAACGAAAGTAACAGATACGCGGCCAATTTTTTTCTTCGTTCTCTGGGGTGGTTGCGTGGTTGTTTACGTGAAGTTTCCGATCACGCAATTCATACCTGTTTATTACAGATGTTCGTGCTCTCAATTCTGCGTTATTTTATGTGTATGAGCATCAATTAAAGGATATGCGCTGTCACGGTGCATTTTTGTGCCTATGAATGATTATTTTGGCGTTTGTGCCTCCAGGATTCTGTACACCACAAATGCATATTTTCAATGCCTATTTCAATATCAGCGCCCATTTGAATACTATTTTGTCTCAAGTTTCTGTTTCGCGTGCGCTTTGAGATCGTCTGATGTTGATTAGCACAATCACAATCTTGGACATCGAATTTTTGCACCTTTCAGATAAAAACTTTACATTTTCGCCGAAAATAAACCATACTTAGCCATTACCACGCCTCCTGTTTTGCATCAAGGTTTAAAAGACTGCTGGCTAACACGCTTTCTTCATTTCGCCGTAGTGTTGCGGAACCGTGAACTCGGGCTAAGGGCAGCAGGTGAGCTCATAAAGAGCAAAGATCAAGACAGGAGGGAAGGGATAGATCAGGCTTGCGAACGTCTGGGAACAATGCCTGTCACCAATCTCTCTAGCTCGTGGTGTCTCGCGGCAGGTCCGCTTTCCTGGAACCAAAGCCGGATTTCGCTGAGTGGGAAGGCATCAAGTGTGGAGTCTAGTCGGACCTGAAATTAGTTGCGCTGACTAAGAAAACTTCCGCGGGGGAGAGGGGGGGGGGGCAGAGGGGCGGTACAGGATGATGGGGAGGTGGAGAACGTATAGTAGTATCGAACTGCTTGATCACAACTGAGTAGATCATGAAGCCGACTCCTTCATTTTTTTTTGTATTCCTTTCTGTTTCACTCGTTATATGCCTTGAAGAAGAGCTAAATACAAAATCGCAAAGCAATGTGGATAATGTATAGAAGAGAGGATGGCCGAGTAGAAATGTCGGGGAAACATCATTCAATAGCGACAGAAAGAAGGCAAGCTAGTGATGATTTATGGCCCACGCCTGCGTTGCTGTCTGCATATGCAAACGCATTAAGTGCACGCTCTTTCACACGGTGGAGAACAAAATTTAAAGTTTCACTGGGAGAACAAAAGCCGGTCCTTGTAAGCCACCGCATATGCACAAAAATAATGACAGCCCCAAGAAACTTGGAGTCTGTTTAGCCCAAAATATCCCCAATCTTTTTCTCACCGGCACATGTGAGATCAAATTTCGGGTAGCATGCGTGCGATATGTGTTGTAAGCAAGCACGCGTTTGCTCTTTGAACACCCTGTTTTCTGTGAAGTGTAGGGGTTGTGGCTTTCCTCTCGGCAGTTCTAATGGCTCATAAAGATGACACTGATTCTCTGACACTCCTCTGAGGCCACAGCAGTGCTTTATACCTCGCTCTCGGTGTTGCCCTACGTCACGCTGCTCTCCCCTCCGGAGTCTGTTCCACCAATTGACCATGCTTTCTTCGCGCTTTCTTTCCCAACCTCACATGAGGCTGCCGGGTTAAAGAGCGTCAACACGCGTGCAACCTCCCCTGGGGACGAAGCGAAATAAAAAAGAACGAACCCCGGGCCCGAGCCCGAGACGCGGCGCTAGCGCAAAGGGGTATGTAATCAGAGCGCCCTTAAAAAAATGGTTATGGAGAGTGAATTGAAACTCAATTTACTTTACTCAGTACAATGTGTTGACAGTTAATTGACTTTGAATAGAAATTTTGTTTTGAGTTCTCGTTGAAAATTGGCCGCCGCGTTTCAATTGAAACTCAACGCTGTGTTTCAATTGAAAGTCTATTGACTATAGTCAGCATGCCTGTTGATTTCCAACTGAGTTTCTGTTGACTCTCAATACACTTTTCCTGTTGAGTTCCTGTTGTGATGTATCAATTGAAAGTCTATTGAGAAAAGTCGGTGGACTTTCAGTTGAGTCTGTGTTGACTATCTATTGATTCTCCTGTTGAGTTCCTGTTGAGAAATGTCAAATGAAAACCTGTTGAGCATATTCAAGACAGCCCGTTTAATGTCATTTTAGTCTTCTATCAAGTTATTTCAACAATTGCCTCGTAAAGTTCAGTTTACTGTACTAAATATATAGTGAGTCTGCTTCAATATTGCAAAAAATCAAGGTGTGCATTGAGCAGGTGAAATAGTGAGGTGTTTTATGGCAACGCTTGCTTTATTGCTCACGAAAGCAGCACGGGAGGACTGTAGCCTTGCAGGGTCCACTTCGCTACTTGACTGTGTAGCCTGCAAAATACAACAAGAAACAGCCTTGTTTGTTTCCACCAGTATAGTACGAAATGATTGCGTCCCTTCTTATTAAGCATGCTGGTCTAAGTAGCTTGTTATTTTATATGTTAGATGGTTTTGTATTTTTGGAAAGCAAGGCAAGGAGACAGCAGTTCAACAAATGTATAAGCTTGTTTCAGGTTTTAATGCACCAAGGCAAGCTAACCACATCAATTAATTCTAAAATGGGTAGGGAATGGAACGCCTTTACTTGAATGCCTTCCGCATTAAAGCACCTGAAATCTTGAGGAACGACTATGTCCGCAGGGAGCCACAAAATCACCCGCATGGGCTAGTTATCGTGTCTTCCACATCTTTGAGGCCAAAAGGAAATCCGCTTGGGCATATCAAGACTGGGTGCACCACTACCAAACCTGTCCAAAAGCATACCTATCAACCTGTGGATTTTGTTTTGTGAAATTTCAATACTGAAAATGTCAAAACAAAATTAGATAACTGTCAACTTGCATGAGCTGGTTTACAAAATCGTAGCCTTGATTTTAAAAAAACGTGTCAGATGGTACTGTAAACTAAAGTTACTACAACAGGCAATCATTGCAAATGGCTTTATTAATGAATGAGCGCATAATACTTTGTGCTTACCGACTAGTGGAAAAAAATTACATGAACCGTGAAAGAAAAAAAACTTGCCAGAAAGAACGTGACAGAAAAAAATACGTAAGTTGAATTTCGCAGTCTTTCACATTCTTGTAACGCTGAAGTATGGTGTATGCCTTGCAGTACGTATAACAAACAAGTAGCACTAAGCAGCAGCTTGAAGGGATCATATGAGATATGGGTATATCCACATTTTTGCCTTAATCGTAACAATGCCAGAGGAGTGTCCCAGTATAACAAGGTCGTGATGCCAGTTTACACACAACGAGAACACGAAACAGTTTTGTTTGTTGGGAGGAAAAAACAGCAGAGTTGCTGTAAATGAGAAAAAATGTAAAAGCTTTTTTTTTCCCATTGCTTGGCGAGATTTTCTATACAGCAGCAGCACTAAAACAGTACAGTGATACCGTGCCGACCAATCATTTGGGTAATTCCTAGAGGCAGAACATTTGTCACAACAGATCGACTAAGCCCTCGCGCAATGCCGGTGTAGCATCAGTCAGTGGCACGTCTGATGCCACGTTCAGCCAAAATGTTATTCAGTGATTTTTCTAGTACTCACACCACATTCAGCCCAACTTATTCAAAACTGCTCCGAGAAAGGCAATCAGCAGGTTGTGATTATAAACAATGGCAAATTTCAACTTATGCTAGCAAGTCGAGCAAGTGCTTAGTCAAAACCGGTATTCATCAGTTTGAAATTTTGACGCAAGCTGCATAGCACCTGAGACAAAAAATGGCAAATGAGAAATTTCCGGAAAGATACGTGGAGAGAATTGGCACTTTGTGGTAAAAGACTAATATATAACAGTGTGCAGTCTGTTTCCAACTACTCCTTACGCAGCACATTTTTTTCTTCATTGGTTTTAAAACCAAAGTGTCTGCTTGCCTTTAGGGTGTCAAGGTAACGCATCAGACTTGTGTAAAGATGCTTTGGGTTCAAACCCTAGCTTCTGTGGATACACAGTCTCTATTTCCCAAAAGTAATAAATGAATTGGTTATATTCTTGGGCATTATTTCTTTAGCTGGAATGAAGTACGTTTTAGGCCCTGTTTGTCACCTGAGTCACTGCTCTGCACTCAGGGAACGCTCTTTCTCCAAACAATCGTTCAAATTACTAATTTGAACTATTGAACGATTCCTAATTATTAGGAAGCAAATATATTGCCGGCAGCCAGCACTTTAGCTTGTAAGTATATTTTACCGCCATGTCTCCTAACTGGTTGAACACACTATACTGTTTGTGACTGGTAGATCTGCCTCTCATCCTAGCGCTGTCAGGTGTGTTTGCATAGCGCAGTATTCGTGCGTCTGTTATTGATCTGACAGGCACTTGTTCGATTCGACCTCCTTCATTTTTTTTTTCATTTGCGTTAACTTCGTTCGTCAAACATTTTATTTACCTTAATCATGGTGTTCTTTCTTTTTTTGGGACACTTCGTACCAGGCAATACAGGGCTGCTGCTCCGTTCTGTAACAGCACTGCGTCTACAATTTTATTCATTCGTCACTTGCCTTCAAAGGTTTTGTTAGACCTTTAGCTTGAGATACATACAAATATATTACAAGCGAAAGCAATACAGCAGCGCGGAAGACAGTAAAACTACCGATTGATGTCAAAATGTGTGCCGGTACAATACCCCCTTCAATTTGTTACACTTACGTACAGTATTTTTGAAAAGCTGAAGTGAAATCGTACCCTTTAGGTCGATCTTGAGACGGCATGCATAAAAACACTGTTTATATAGCGACAAATAACCAAGTCGTGAGTATAGCCATTCAGGTAGATCTGCACAACGTTAGTAATGATGAAATGTACAGGAGCGCTCGGAAAGAATGAACTTACCTTATAACAACGTCGCTCCCAGCGGGGCTCCCAGCGTGGTGAATTTGACGGATTCCAAAGCGTGGCTAACAGATATGGTAACACCTCACTTCGCAAGCTTCTTCACCGTACGATCACAGCGCACAAACACAACACGACACACAAAGGGTGTTCACCGGCGGTAGAAGAGCGCATACGATGGCTTTTCCTTCAATAAATTCGATGGATCGCCAGCTGCACTGCAATGTCTGACCTTCGATGCTGGTTGAAAAGATTCGCACACGGCACATAAATCGCCAACAACACGAGGAAAGCTGAAAATTTGCACAGAATAGCGAGAACGACCGCACCACGTTGGCGCCCGCACATCCGGGATGGCGAACAAGCGACATTGGCTTGGTTTCAAGCGGTTTGCGATAGCTATGCCACAGCTACGCATTCTTGTGAAAACTGAGCGTGAAAACATTGACACGAGATATATAAAAAAACCTACGGCGGCTTCTGAATCCTATGTTAATATTTACAATAATTTTTTATAGAATTATTACCAACCCCTTTAGCAGCAGTAATATTATATTGCAGATAACCGAACTCTGCCGAGGTCGCGATGTTGGCTGTCAGCGCCACTGGCGGCAGTGACAACGCCGCGTACTAGACATTCGTGACAGCGCCGTCACTTTAGCTTCGCGTGGGAGGGTGCCAGAGGAAACAAAAGAACTGGTTATCGCCGGGTGTGGAGGTGGATTGCACGTTGGGCACGTCTTTTGTGTCCGGGCGCCCGCTTCGGCGAACTGCAGCAGGAGAGAGGACGGAAGAATTCTGGAAAGTCCAATCTTTGAAAACAGCTTCAAAGGTCTTGATCTGCTTGCGGGCGCCGGCTATTTGCGAGGCGCTTGTGTTTGAGAAACGTAGTCCGCGGACGTGATGACATCTTCAAAAGACATGCTTTCGTTAGCGAGCGAGCGGTTCGGAGTGCAACAAGCGGCACCCCAGCCCACTAGTTTGTTCGGTTTCTCTTTTTTTTTTTTGTAGTGGCGTGTAGCAGTGTCAGGTTGGTTCTTTCTTTTTGCGACCCTGTGCAGTAAAGATGAGTTGTTAATCACGCTTCAGTTTGTCTTTTTTCGTTTTTTTTCTTCGTTTGTTCGTTCAGTTCGTGTGAGCGGCGGCGCCTTGGACTGGCGTACGGAGTTCTTTTGCAGTGAAAGAACGGTTTTCACCTGTTTTAATAGAACGTAGATGCGCGTTTGCTTCTTGTGGGATTCTCTGCATTCCACATTGCTGTTCTACTGTTGTTATCATAGACAGTTCACGGTATGCTCAAGGAAAGTTATGTATGACTGGGAATAGAACTGGCGTACTTGGGCTCAGACCACGGCGGGGTGCGCGATCGATAACTGGAGTAATGAAGTTCACGAGTGAACGACGATGAGGCCAAGCCTGCGTTCGCTTGATTTGAACGCTTGTTTTAAAAGTTCGCTGTGTTCAAAAATTTAATTATTCTTTTTTCGACGTGTAGGGATTTTCACCAAAGTTTTGCTGTTTTTTTTTCTGAGTATTTATAGGCACAATAGGAATATTCTTGTGCGTTTGGGTTTGTGAGATAAGTATTCATTTCTGCACTACAGCGCTGTTAGCATGGTGCCTACATAGAAAAACACTGAATCATCGCACTAGGATGCGATGTCACATATGCCTTTTGTAGATGTAGCAGATGAAATCGCGTTTTAAAAGTACCTCCTACCCACCTCCCCTCCCCGGAACACAAGGTATCACAGCATTGTATGTGTGAAAAGAGGTAGGGGGAGTGACGACTTCTTTTTGTCCCCAGAACTGGGACCCGAAACGTGTAGCCTCCCCCCCCCCCCTTTCCATTTTTTCCCGGCCGAGATATGCATGCTTCATGATTCCGCTCCAACTTTCCCGGAAGACTGACTTCGAATATGTCCACTGCCGCTAAAGCGGAAGCTTAGCAGTAGTGGAGATTGCTCACCCATTATGTCCATTCGTGCTAAGTTATAAAGAAGAAAATCCGCTGCTATAGCAAGGAAACGATTCCGCGGGAGTCACGTGCCAGAAGAGATGAGTCACTAGAGTTTTGTCAATGTTTACTTCCTCCATTGTTTTGTGAAAAGCATGTTGCGGCAGTATTTGACGAAATGCAGTCAAAAATTGTCCAATATAATTGATTTCCCCACTTAGCAGGTATAATTATTATTTGGGCGAAGATGCTGCTGGTAAAGGCTGCTGGCCTAAGGAGTTTTATCAGCTTTGAAAATTAAGCTCGAACCATAAAACATGGACAAAAAAGAAGGACACTGGTATATATTTCAACAACGTAGCACCAACTAGCTCGACTCTCAATTTTACTTGATTTTTATCAGTATGAACTCTATTGAGTTTCAATTAAACGAAGTCATTTGATATTCTGTTTAGTTTTGTCTATTGAAACCTTGTTGACTTTTTATTGACTGCACTCAATCGAAATGTCAATGTAGAATAAAAAATCATAAAAGTAACCTAGTAGTCCTAATTCTGTACACACAGTGGGCAGCGCTGAAAAAAATAGCCCTTCAAAGTGTATGTTTCAGCCTGATGAGTTTTGTCAATTGGTTCTCCAAAGAGTTTCAATAGACTGGGGTCAATTGGTCTTGTATTGCGTTTTCTCAATACAAATCCTTTTGAGTTTCTACTGACACATCTCAATTGCCAATTGAGTTTGAATTAGGTTTCTGTTGACTCAATGAAAACTCAACTGGAACTGAATTGAAACTCAAAATCCATTTTTGTAGGGGCGGACTTACAGGTCCGGGACATTTATTGGCCCCAATTAGTTTACAGTACCCGCGAATGTATGATGCAAGCTCATCAACAAATCCGCTGCTGGAAGCTTCGCGCATGTCTCTTTCGTACCCGCTATTGTGATGAAAACAACAAAAAAACACAATAAACATACCGAATGCCGCACACGCAGGCCTCTAACGTTCGTGCGTTTCGCGCGGAGAGTCGGTCGGAGAGGAATCGGCAGCGACGGGACGATAGAAAGGAAGGGAGGGATGGGCGGGGGTACGAGGAGGAGAACGGAGATAGCTAAAAAGGGAAAAAGAAGCTTTGTACATTTGGCGAAGGTGCAAGCCACATAAACTAGGGACCGACTGCCACCGCTGTTTTATCGGAGAGCACATTCCTGGTCTGGCAACCATGGTAGGCCAGCTAGAATGGGGCGGGAAAATTTACAGGTATGCCAGCTGAAAAGTAACCTTGATTTAGGCGCGTCTCAGCCGTGCGGGAGCGGTGGCATCGAGGCAACCGTTGTGGAGCAGCCGAACACGGTAAATTTCGAATGTCTTCAGAAAACCTCTAGGGTGTTTCTTTTGGCAGGAGGGAGACGGGAGAGGAAGAGTAGGAGAGGTGAGGGGGGAAAGAGAAGGGAGGCTTTTACTTGGAAGGGGCGCCAGACGACTTTAATATTTTGTTGATATTTGCAAAACGGAAGGAGCAGATACACCGCCATGATTGTTGGGACTACGGTTTTCCTTTGAGCATCGGGTCGATGAACTCTAATAGGGGGCTTATGCCACGAAGCATGGCTTGGTTTTGTTGATTCATGTGTTTTTGGTGTGTTCTGTTCCCTTTCCTTTGTACGCCGCACGATATCAGGTAGGAGAGGGTTGGCATTTCGCCTTGTTGTAACTAAACTAGAATATTAGTAAGTGTTCTTTATCTAAATCGGCTGTTCCTGAATGTACACTCGGAAAGATAAATGTCCGCAGCGTAAACGCCGCTCTATTGGATTTGCCGACGCACAACTGTGCACATAGTTTTAGGGACGGATACTTCGCACTTGTGCATTTTTCGAAGTAGAAGAAGAATATGCTTTATTTTAAAGACATATGATTAAACTGTCAATTATGCATCTTGTTCCTTAGCCGCAAGGATAGTGCGGACCCATTACAAAATGGCGTTGGTACACAATTCCTTCAGGATAGCGTACATAAGACATATTAATATTTTATAATTTAAGAGAGGCATACTACTCGGGAAAAGCTATTTGATTATTCTTGTACAAAATTGAGACGCACTTAATACCCATAGCTAAGTGATTACATTTTTTGGGCATCTACCAGTATATTAGGTGGCGACCACAATGTAAAAAAATTCCGTATTGTTACGGATGAAGCCTATTTAAAACAACGTAAACTCCTTTCATATTTGAGAAAACGTAGGGAGTGTCCGTAAGAAAACGTAAACAGCTTCCGTATTTTAGAAAACTAAGGGAATTCTGTAATTCGACAAAAAGAGGGAGGGAAACAAAATTCAATCTGGCGTAACTGAGATAAGATGTTAGCAGAAAGTAATTGAGTCACCTGCAGTCGTGATGGAGACCTCATAAATATATTGTCACGTCGCCATAAACGACTCAGTTGTCTGGAAGGCCAAACAGGTTTATTGCAGCGAACTTGTGTTCCCACAAAAACTCAATGAATTCATAGGCGGTGAAGCTGCGTCAACAAAGTGACGTCGCGAGGTGCGCAGGAGAGTGTCGTCGAATCTAATCCCGCGGCGCCTGCACTCAGGCATTTATCTTGCGGCGCGCGCCGCTCGAACCGTCGAATTACATCGAGAACACTGTAGGTCAAAGAAGACTATTCTAGGCTATTGATGATAGGGCGAAACATTCTCCCTGTCAATATTTATCTATTCAGCTCAGTACATTCGCCCACAGCGAATTGTTGTAGGAGATACATAAAACGTGTTCAGTGCAAAATGGAATCACGGAAAAATAAAAATCGACAGAGGCACCTTTAAAAACTTGCAGCAAAGAACATTGTACTACAACAAACTACAACAGAGCCGAAGGCAAGAAAAATAAATGAAAGATAATAAAGGAAACAATACGAAAGGCGAAATTTAAAAAAATGGTTATTCTATAAAACGAGTCACAGCGGTCCCCGGCCGCGGCGGCCGCTTTTCTGATGGAGGCGAAAAGCAAAAACGCCGGTGTGTACGAGATTTCGGCGCACGTTAAAGATCCCCAGGTGGTCAAAATTAATCCGGAGCCCTCCACTACGGCGCGCCTCATCGCCTGCGCTGCGTCGGCGCGTTAAACCGTGCAATCAGAACATCAGAGTCACAGCGGTCATCACAAATTGCAGTGGACAGCACGCGGCAGCAATAATGAATAAAAAAAACAAGAACAAATATTAACAGGAAAAAGATCACGGCAATTCAAGAAACACTGGTTTCAATGTCGCCACGGAGATAACACCTTAGAGCTTTGCCAAATATAACACCAGGGTCGGTATTCTCGAGTTTTGTCCCTTTTGAGTCCCTTTCAAAGGTGTCCCTTTTGGCGAGCCCTGATTGGTAAAAGCAAACAACCGGAAGTGGCGTGACGCAAGCGCAACAAACTTACTGTTAACGCTGCTTAACCGGAAGTACGTCACAATGAACGGGACTCAAAAGGGACGTTTTCAAAAGGGACAGTTAGGAGAATACCGCCCCAGATGCGCAAACGACGTTTTACGGAAGCTTACTCCAATCTCCAATTGTGCGTGGAAAAAAAGATGTTTCAAAACGAAAGCTTCGGCCATGAATGTCTCTCATCAAATGAGATAACCCGCCCGGGATAAGGAAGAAAGAGTGGAAAACGCGCTTATCTTTGGACGCAGATAACACAACCCGGGGTTAAAAACAAAACATAAATAAACATATCCAATGCACGCTACGCGACAGTATCGTTTGTTTACAACGCGTCACAGAAACACAATTCAAACGTGGCCTTCAATCGTGGTGGCGCTGGTTATCGGACCTCATCGCTAGTTGCTCTGTAGGACTCTGTGCACACGCCACCGCATTCGTCCACGTGCGTTGGATGTGTTGTTTTTGCGGTGTCATGGTGTGTGGGCCGGAGAAGGCTTTGTTCGCGCTGCGTTTGCAGTGTTTCATTGATATCGTTCGCATGTTCGCAGTTATGCTCGGTCGACAGATAGCGTGACAACAGGTAAGCGTTCATTGCTTGCTTTGAAGTACTGCGTCACGGGGCGCATTGAATCAATGCCTCGGCTGAAGCTGACTGTTTTTCCTTAATTCAGACCCGTGTTTTGACGCGCGGTAACTGACACTTCTCCGCGAGACACCCGTCGTGCTTTTCGGGAAGGTGAGCTCGCCTTAGGTCGGCAAACTCACTCATGAGTGCACTCACACACCCGCTACTCACCACTCACGAGTGAGTGGTGAGTGAGCCTCACCGTCGTTTTGGCCTCTTGAGTGCCAGTGCGAGTGAGTGTGAGCGCCACTCACGGTGAGCCCCGTTCACCACTCGCGAGTGCGAATTCCAGTCGCGGTGAACCACGCTCAGCACTCACGAGTGTGAGTTGCACTCGCGGTGAGCCGCACTCACCACTCGCAAGTGAGAGTTCTACTCGCGGCGAGCCCCGCTCACCACTCGCGAGTGCGAGTTCCACTAGCAGTGAGTCCCACTCACCACTCGCGGCGAGCCCCGCGCACCACTCATGAGTGGCGTGTGAACGCGCGCTTCTTGCGCGATATGCGGGGATTACCGAGTTGAGCTTCACTCGCTTTTGGCATTCATCGCAGGAGCCGCTTCCTGTGGTAATTGCTGCTGGCGATATCTACTCGTACGCACAGCCACTAGTTAATGGAACGACTGGCTCTAGCTTCGGGAATAAGTGGCTACTCCCCTTTATAATTCAGGCACCGTGGAAGTAACTGTCCAGTGACCTGTTGATTCAGGATCACCGACAAGTGGGCAAGTTGGTATAGGAACATGGTAAATAGAAGCGCAGAAAAACGCGGCACAAAGAAAAGAGCTACACAGGATGCGCGCTTATCTGCCCTTCTCGGCGCTTATCCGCGTTCTTCGGCGCTTTTATTTAGCATGTCTGTTGATTGAGGAATACGATGTGGATGGACGTCTGAACCCATAATGCGCTGATACTCTCACTGTCATGACTCATTGAGGGGCTGTTGCTCGCACTCTCGCCGAAAGATGTTTCTGGCTGGCAGCGCTTTGTGTTGGAATTAGTGTGGGTAACGTCGTCGCAATAAAGCGATTGCACGTCCCTACCGCTGAGTGCTGCGATGGAGGCATTAGGAAGCATCGTGGTCTAGTGCCGTAGTACTTGGTGTACATAATCGGCCGCTTTTCTGCAGCTGTCATTTGGACGGATGTTCTCAAGCGCAGATTGTGAGTGCGCGTAATCGTTTGAAAAGGTATCGCAGATTTTTCCAGATTCGCTTATCAGGACGGCGAAACGGCTCGGATGGGCGAGCTGCGTGTTGTTGAAGCAGTAGCTTATTTTAGAGGCCTTGGTGTAGTTAACGTATCAGTATTTGTCATTACTTGTTATGGCGGCGCTCTGTTATAATCCTCGCGTTCATGCGGTCTTCGTCGTCGTCCACGTGCCGATGGCGTAGTGATGCTCTGACCCCTGAGTGGTGTGAAGAATAGTAAGCGCTCTCGGCAGTCGGATAGCATAATTTGTGAGTGGGTCAGTGGGTGAATGAGTGCGTGCGTGCGTGTGCCTGTTCACGTAAGTGGGTCTGCATGCGTGTGCGCGTGCGTGCGAGTTCGTATGTGTGTTCGTGCGCACACGTGTTCAAGTGCGTTGGTGTGTGTTTGCCTGCATGTGCGTTTCGGTGCGTGTGTACGTGTATGTGTTTATGTGTGTTGCGTGCGTGTTCGTGCTTGTGTGCGTGCGTGCCTGTGCGTGCGTTCGTGTGCATGTGTGTGTCTGAAGACTTATTCTCCCCGTTATTTCGTATAAACTTTCGACGTGAACTTGTCTCGGTGCCCGGGGCGGGCGCATGATGGTGTATTTTAGGATCAAGCTGCGGTTTTGCTTGCGGCAGGCTGGCGCCGTTTAGGGAGGGGTTACGAGGAGGTAGGCGGGCGCCAAGCAACTCGTCTCAATGAGGACGTCCGCGGTAAACTCAGGCGGCGCCGATTTGGCTCGACCACGCGACGCCGCCTCTCTCCCTGGCCTTGTCTCTGGCAAGCGCTCAAGGCCAAGCGCTCCAGTAGCCTTCCTCGACCTTGCTTGCCGTTTTCAATCTTTCGGTGGCGGTGTTGTGCTGGACACTCGCTATGTGCCCTTTTCACCAGAGATTACTCTTGAAATAAACTGTTTGGAGGGTTGTCCAGAGCAAATTTACTGCGCAATTTTAGTGGCGCAGATAGGACGCTTCGAGATAGAAATATTTGCGCGCGCCGCCGCGCACGCACTTACCTACCGCGCGGCGCCCCCCCGCTTCTCTCAGGCGGAAAGGCACCAGGACTCAGACCAGGAACCCCTCGTGACTTACGCCGAAATACTACAGTGGTACCGCCTTGGCAGACAGCTTCGGCCGCCCCCACACCCCAAGCTCACCAGGGCTGAGGCAGTGCTGTATAGACAATTACAGACAAACTCTGTGATAACTCCGGTGCTGGCGCAATATGTGTGTCCAGAAGTGTACGAAAGTGTGCTGTGCAGTATGTGCGCGAAAGCGAAAGCGAACTTGGCCCACCTACTGTGGGACTGTGAACTAAATCCAGTGGAGGCAACCGCCTCAACGCGTTGGCCGGACGATATCACAAGTGCTATGGACTCGTCTGACCACTATGTTCAACTCCGGGCAGTCCAGCGGCTCGAGGCTACTCTTGCAGGGCAGAAGCGTAGGGAGGCGCCGACGGGAGGTCTGAGGGATCACACCCGAAGATCCTCCGCGCGTCGACCTCGTAGACACCCTCAAGGCGTTGTCTCGGAGACGACTTAGGAAACGTCAAGGAGGGGGCAGGCCCTGAGTGGCTTCCGCCCACCTCCCCCCGCAGGACAATTCAATAAAGTCTTTCTCTCTCTCTCTCTAGCCAGTAGTTTGACAAGCGGCAAGAGCTTCTCTAAGCGTTTCTTCCGAACTAGACTATTGCTTTTATGTTCGCTACCGCTGTGGAAATTTTCAATGTTTGTTTTGTTTTGTGGAATCTGAGCGAAATAGTATAGACAATAATAAAAAGTTATGATGAATGGCTTCAGGCAAATTTGCGAGAATTTGTTCACTTCGTAAAAGAATCCAGCGATGATTACCGCTTTGAAAGTGACATATCAATACATGTGCTTAAATAACCGAATACATACTTAGGAAAAAAGGGAGACGCCATTCCTGAGAAAGGCAAATTTTAGCTCAAATCAGTAAGTATTTCATGCCCAAAATTTTTTGTACGTGCGTGTGAGTGGAGGAAGCGAGTGGTGATTGCGAGTGAGTGAGTAGCCATTGTAAGTGGTGAGTGCGAGTGCGAGGGAGTGTAAGCGGCGAATGCGAGTGGTGAACGTGAGCGCGTATGAGTGCGAGTGATGAGAGCGAGCGAGTGTGAGTGGCAAGGATGAGTGGGGAACGTGAGCGTGAGTGAGGGCTAGTTGTGACGACGAGTGGTGAGCGTGAGCGCGAGTGACTGTGAGGGGTGAGGACGAGTGGCGAGCGTGAGCGGGAGTGAGTGCGAGTAGTGAGGCCTGAGGGGCGAGCGTGAGTGCGAGTGGTGGCGCGGTGGGATGAGCGTGAGCGCGAGTGAGTGCGAGTGGAGTGAACGAGTGGAGAGCGTGAGCAGGAGTGAGTGAGAGTGGTGAGGGTGGAGGGGTGAGTGTGAGCGCGAGTGAGTGCGAGTTGTGAGATCGGAGTGGTGAGCGTGAACGTGAGTGAGCGGGAGTAGTGGAGGCGAGTGGCCAGCATGAGCGCGAGTGAGTGCGTTAGGATAACTATATCTTTTTGAGTGAGTGTGAGTTAGTAGCATCCAGTTTTGCTGAGCTATGGAGCTCGCTTTTTTTTCATGAAGTGTTAAGACTTTCCACTCGAGGCTGGCCGTGGTGCAAGTGCGACATTTACGGGCTTTGCACGCTCGCTCGAGTTATCGGCAGCGTGGCTTGGCAGGGCGAATGAAATATTGCCGCGAACCATGTAGGGTTTGTTTATTTATTGTTTGTTTTCACTGCCCGGACATGCCCGGCTATGTTATCTGTGTCCCAAGCGAAGCGCGTGTTCCCTTCTTTTTTTATGCCGCACGGGCTATCTTATCCGGATAAGGAGCTGTTTCGCCTTACGTCGCTAGCGTAGGATAATCTTCCTTGATCTACAGTGTTCTGGATGTGAATAGACGGTTCGAGAATCGCGCGCGCCGAAAAATAAAAAGCCTACAGAGCAGACTCCGCGGTATTACTCTCGACAACACTCGTTACTGCACGTCACTTTGTTGACAGCTGCTTCGCCGCCTGGGTATTCCTTGAGTTGTTAGTGGAGCACAAGTTCGCTGGAATAAACTTCTTTCCCTTAAAGACAACTGCATCGTCTTTCGCTTTGTGACATCTGGTTAGGTGCGGGGTGCGCACCCTTCATGCTCCCTACGACCCCTGGAACCCGCCAGACCATTCCAACTAGAGACAGCCGCCGTCTGCAAGGTTTGCCACCTGAGTTTGGCCTCCTGCCAGAAAGACCCAAGACAACGACCGCTCCAACCACCACCATGTCGGAAGAAACAACTTCGCCAATCGTGCTGCAGCAGCCCCGGGAACCACCATCATTTCAGAGAGCCCCCGCTGAAGACCCGGAGAAATTGTTCGAGGAGCTGGAGAAAGTCCGGATCTTCAACAGGTGGGACGACGAAGAAACTTTCCGGCATGTCTTCTTTTACTTAGAAGATGCTGCTCGAACTTGGTTCGAGAACCACGAAAGTGCCTTGACCAACTGGACGCAAATCAAAAGTGAGTTCCTTAAAGGGACCCTGAAAGGCGTTTTGAGCACCATAAATGAACTGGCGCAATCGTTAGATTAGGTCGTCAACGTCATGCACGGCGGCAGCCGACAGTGTCGGAATGCCGGCTAAACATCCGTTTCTCTTCCTCATCCACACTTTCCTGGTATTGCTCCGGACACCAACGGGACGATCGTCGTCAACCGATGCGCAGCTGATGAAGATTTTGGACAACGACAGCGAAGAACGTGAATTGGTTCATCATTTTCCATCGTGGGAAGTACGGCACGGCATCACCCATGCTGGCACCGCCCTTCAACCGGAAGATACCATTTCGTCGCCAGGGCCATCGCAACTGCCCGGTATAAAGCAAGCACCCCCAGGATTTCCCAGCAGTGGGCACGGCGGCAGTGTCGGGATACCGGGTAAAAATCCGTTTCTCTTCCTCATCCACACTTTCCTGGTATTGCTCCGGACACCAACGGGACGATCGTCGTCAACCGATGCGCAGCTGATGAAGATTTTGGACAACGACAGCGCAGAACGTGAATTGGTTCATCATTTTCCATCGTGGGAAGTACGGCACGGCATCACCCATGCTGGCACCGCCCTTCAACCGGAAGATACCATTTCGTGGCCAGGGCCATCGCAACTGCCCGGTATAAAGCACCCACCCCCAGGATTTCCCAGCAGTGGGCACGGCGCCAGTGTCGGGATGCCGGCTAAAAATCCGTTTCCCTTCCTCCAGGTGAGGAAAAATTTTGGTAAATGTTTCCGCTCTAATGATATTTGCCTAATACTGCTGCCGTGCCCTCGGCCTTTGTATGAGTTGTATGAGTTGGCTTGTGACTTGAGTGTGTCTATGCGATTTTTATTCTTACTGGGTGGTGACATTGAGTCCAACCCGGGACCGACTCTTGAAGAACTTGCGCAGAAACTATCAGCAATTGCTGAGGATATCAAGGTTATTAAAGATGGCAAAACAGCGGCAAATGAAAAACTGAATGAAATTGATAAAAACTAGAAAACCTTACTGGACTCGAGGAAAAAGTAACGCACTGCGTTAACAAAGTATCAGAATTGGAATGTAGCCTTGCAAGTATGGCTAAAAAACTTGACGACCTTGAAAACAGGAGTCGTCCTTCGAACCTTATAGTATATGGTGTTGACGAACAGGGTAATGAGACTATGTAAGATCTCGAGAAAGCTGTTATGAAAGAGATCTTGCAGGATGTGCTTAACGTAAATATATCGGGTGTCGAGCGGATTCACCGTCTTGGTTGACCAAAGCAGGGGCCTGATCACAAACCCAGGCCTGTAATAGTGAAGTCTTGACTTCCGACACAAATAACGTGTGATAAAAAAAATTCACCCCACCTCCCCGAAGGGAATCGTGAGGAAATGCGAATGCATTTCTTTTGCGCGAGAGTGCGCGGAATTTATAATTAATGAGGAGACGGTGATTTGTAGCGTAACCATTTAACACCTGTTTGTGTTGTCGTTGTACTTGACGGCCACGATCACTGCCTTGTGGTCGGTAAAGTGCACAGTCAAAGGGTCTTTGAGAAGCATGCAGGCGTGGGAGAGTGGGCGAGCGTCGAGAGGAGAAACACCGAAGCACCGTGCCTACCCTCGCCTACACTCTCGCACACACGCGGGAGCTCCGGCGAGCTCCCGCGATGCGAGCGCCCTCACACGCCGGAGCGCGCTGCTCCTCTCCACTCACTCGCAGCTGATCCGCCCGCACCACCTGCTCCGGTTGCTAGGGGAGAGGAGGAGCGCGCGCGCTCGCAGCTGTTCCTATAGGAGAGGGGGTGAGAGCGGAGAGATAACACCTGCGGGCGCGTGGACGCCGCACGGCGCCTGACATGGCTCGACTAAGAAATTAATTCGCGTTTAAAACAGCACTAAATTGAAAGGATCTGCGTTTTCAGTCAGCGAAGATTTTTGACAGGCTATCCGCGATGTCAGAAAAAAGCTGTGGCTTCGCACGAAATAAAACCGGGACCGTAATGAAAAAGTACGCCTTGTGCACGATAAGGTCAATGTCGACGGTCATGTTTATCGTTGGGATGAAATCCGTAACGACATGGTTGAGATAACAAAAAACGCCAACAGGAAGGCTGCGGCGAAACAACCGGCAAACGAAGTGCGCATTACGAGAAGCCGAAGTCTGCAAGTTTCCTCCTCGTGAATGCTCGCAGTCTCGCCAATGAGGTAGACCAGTTAGAAGCAATACTTTTGGGTCTAGCGCCTGATATTGTTGCTGTCACTGAAACGTGGCTACATTCTATTATTTCTGATAATGACGCTGTCCCACCGCGTTATGCGATTGTACGAAAAGTCCGACGATCACGTGTGGGGGTGTTGCGCTCCTTTTCAAAAAAGAAATACGCTTTTCTGTCATTCCGGAATTCGCCGATGTTGAAGCATTGTGGTGCAATGTGTATCTCAAAGACAAAACCGCAAAAGTTGGTGTAGTTGATAGGCCACCCAATGCTGACAATACATATCTTCAGTCATTTTATAGCTACATCCACTCCACTGTTCATGGGGGGACAATCGTACTCGCCGGTGACTTTAACCTTCCCGAAATCGATTGATGTTCTCTTTGCACAGAAACTAAAACGCCAAGTGTTCTAATAGATTTATTGCTTACAATTAATCTTTACCAGCATGTTCGTGCACCAACACGTGTGCAAGGAGCATCGTCTTCAATACTGGATCTAATCTTTGTAAGTAACGATGTTCCAAAAAAAAGAAATAAAAATAAACATACTCGATGGGTTATCCGACCACAAAATGGTTTTATGCACACTGCCTTTGATTAAACAATCCAGCCCACACGGACCAGTAAGACTACTACCCGCATTTAATAGAGCTAATGATGATGCTCTAATGTGATACCTTGCGCACGAGTACTATGAATTTTCTCATATGTGCCTCTCTGAAAGCCATAGCATTGACGAGGTTTGGTTTAAATTCAAGTCTCATGTTGCGTATTGTATGGAAAACTTTGTTCCTACGGTGCGCAAAACAACAAAAAATTGCAACCCTTGGATTACGCGAGAAATAATCCATAATAAACGTAAACTTAAACGGCTTAGAAAAACTAGTAAACACCTGAATGCCCCAAGCTGCCGTTCCCAAATAAACGCTCTGACTTAATCCCTCAAAAATAAAGGTCGTTCCGCTAAGCAACATTTCTGCAAACATACGCTATAGATGTTCATGACAGAATCACCGCATAAATTTTGGCGATATATCGATTCAATGAGCACTTCACCAGTTTTATCAGATGGCCTAGAGGAAAAGGTTAGGGCAGCGGATTTCAATGCGTATTTGTACTCAGCGTTCACTCCTGATAACAGTGTCATCCGGCCGTGCATTGTCAGGTACAATGAAGATGTAACGCTACCAAACGCGCCTGTCATATCAGAAGCGGGAGTACTTTCACTCCTTCTGAGCATAAACAAGAGGAAAAACTGCGGTCCAGATGGTATTCCGAATGGTTTTGTTAAAAGGTACCCCAAAACTGTTAGTAAATACTTGTGTATTATATTGTTACAAGACGACGACGAGAATGCGATCAACAAGAAAGAAGCTGGGCAGGCGCGCTGCCAGCGCCGGTTCTGCCTCATGGCCGACATCTTGTAAATAGTGAACAAATGACAAAGCAGGACAAAGGACATGAACCATGAGATGGGCGAACGATGTATTTTCACTATTTACAAGATGTCGGCCATGAGGCAGAACCGGCGCTGGCTGCGCGCCTGCCCAGCTTCTTCCTCGTTGATCGCATCCTCGTCGTCATCTTGTAACAATATATTCTGAATCAATCAAGGATTCTTTCCTTCTATCTGACTGCAAAATAGCTAAAATAACTGCATTACACAAATCAGGCGATAAATCGATCCCTGCTAATTATCGACCTTTGTCGATTACCTCTACCTGCAGCAAAATTCTCGAACACATTGTGCTAAAGTTTCTAACACATTTTATTGAATCAAACCACATTCTCCACCCAAATCAGCATGGTTTTAGATCCAGATTATCCACAGTTACTCAGCTTGCCGAAACAATGCATAATTTAGCCCTAGGAATAAATGAGCGTTCGCAAACTGATGTAATTTTCATTGATTTCTCAAAGGCGTTTGACCGTGTCTCTCAATTTAAATTACTTTTCAAGCTTAATAATTTACTGGGGGATCGCCGGTTCTCCGTTGGATACGTAATTTTTTATCAGATCAACTAAGGCGGTAAGTTGGGCGAGTTGGTTACTGACTAAGGAACTCGCCACCAATTTGTACAGATCGCCACAAGATCGCCACTAATTTGTACAGTGCGGCAACCATCGTTCCGACTTGGCTCCGGTTGTGTCAGGAGTACCCCAAGGATCTGTGTTAGCACCTTTGCTGTTTTTAATTTTCATCAACGACTTAGCTTACCAAGTCGATGTTCCAATAAGGCTCTTTGCAGAGGACTGCATTCTCTATAACCAAGTAAAGCACCCTGAGGACCAGTTGAAAGTAAATAACTCGTTAAAAAAGATAGCTCAGTGGTGCGACGACTGACAAATGAAGATCAATATCGACAAAACAGTGTGCATGTCCATTACTAAGAAAACTTCCATATTAAATTTCTCGTACAGTATGGAAATTCGAATTGTAAACCAATATCAACACCTAGGCGTGACGATATCTTCCGATCTTGGCTGGACGGACCATGTCCGCTACGTCACAAAGAAAGCATTAAACAAATTATTCTTTATCAAAAGGGCACTTTATATTTCCACCCACGGAAATACTTCTCGCATACGTCACGTTCATACGGCCTCTCTTGGAATATGCAACTGTTTTCTGGTTCCCTCACACCACGTCTAACATTACAACTCTGCCGAGGGTTCAACGCAAAGTAGTGCGCTTTATCTACAACAGATGTGGTCGCGCTGACCCGCCAACTGAATGTTTATGTCGGGAAGGGCTACCCACCCTTTCCAGCCGCGCACATCTTCTTCGACTAAAGTTTCTATATCAAATAATCCACAAATCATTGAAAATAAACCCTGATTGCTTCTTGACCTTTCGCGACGTTAGACCAACAAGGCAACGCCATTATTGAGAATTCGAAGAGTATTCATTTATAACAACACTTTCAGCTATTCTTTTTTTCACGCACCATTCGGGAATGGAATGCATTAGGCCCTGTTATTACTAAACAACCAACCATTAAAAATTTTCGGATCTTGCTGAAAAAAGTGTACTAGGTTGTGTATCTTGATGGATGGTGTTTATACTTACCGTATACAACTGGTGTGCGTCATTACTATGTGAATTGCCTGAATACCTTGAAATCTACGTAATGTGATGTTTGTATGCATCTTGGTGTGTGCATTGTTTGAGTATGCATACTTGTTTTCTTTTACTGTATTATTTTGATTGTGCCTACTGTGAATGTGCACTGTAGTACTGCAATAATCCTGGTGATTTGCCTGCGCAAGTTGCGCATCTTTTCTGTAAATTTGAATCTATATGCTCACTCCTGTAATAATCCCTCTTGGGAATTGACAGTATTGTTTAAATAAATAAAATAAAAAAAGTATTACTCTTTTACGCGCAGCGGAAAACTAACACCTTCGTTGCAAAGTTTGTCGCCCTTTTTTCACCCTTCCCTGCGTGTTTTTGGACGCCGCCATCTTCACATGTCTACGTCATCGACTCCCGGGTGTGCGTCATGAGGTTGACATCCTTCTATTCGGCGCATGTTTTACGCACTTGCGGCAAAGAGTTGTGTCGTCGGCTCAGCGTCGGCTCACCGGCTGATCTGCCAGCGGAGTGCCGGAGTGCTTGGACATTTTACGACTATCTAAACAAGGGTAAACAAACGCTTATCCGTTTGTATTGAACGCGACGCGGCCATAACACGACATGGATATTCTCTTACCTGAGTACGTTCCATAAAGAAAGCGTTGAAGCTCCCTGGAACTTCTTTCGTGCAATCGCAGGGAACGCTCTAATCCGAATGCCTGCGTTTGACGCATACATTTTATTCAACTTCAAAACAACCCAGAGATGCGTTTCGAAAGAACGCAACGTCACAACACGCGTTGCAAGTCTGAACCGCGATTGACAGACGATCGGTTGCCTCCTCCTGCCCGTCGTAAATTCGGCACTTACCTCCGCGCGGTTTGCGGGGACCACCAGCAAATCAGACTGGCGCGCAAGCCGAGAAGGCTTGCGCGCCACGCACACTGCACCCACGCACATTGCGACCCACGCACACTGCACATGCGATGTTGAGTCGTACGTCGCTCGAGAAAGATAATCCAAACCATGAGAACCACTATCCACCCGCAGACGTCGCATTTCATCGCAAAACAAGCGCGTCCAGAACACACACGCCATCGCGTCCTGTATTTTTGCAATGCCAAACGCATCGCGCATTTCCCAATTGGAGTGAGTGGTACGCCTGCAGTACCCACATGTCGCGAGGTGGGGCCACAAGATGAACCGGGATCACCCAACCGTCACTGGCTTGGAGGGCGGTTTGTGCCTTGTTGCCAAGGCAACCGATGTTTGAGATAGTCAAAGAAATGGCGCTCGCGCCAGCGCTGGAATGCTGAGAGCCGCGGCGGAGCATGTTTTGCCAACGTTGCCCCTCTCCACCACGCGTCGCCCCAAGCGGAACTGGTCACATGATTGAAGCGCTGGGAAGGATACCGATTGGCGGAGAGTGGCTAGAGTAGAAGAGGGCTTGATTGGACGGTTGGGGGGACACGTTTGGCATTGACACACACACACTCAAACACACAGCTTCGGTCGCTGGCTTGGCTTAGCTGCAAGCTTCGTTCGGACAGTCAGCGATGTTACGACGATACACATCTACGTGAGGGCGACGTGCTAACCACTCGACGTATTTAAAAACACAGGGGCAAAGAACTTGGTTCATCCACAGAAGAGCGCAACCATGCGCCGTGCAAGAAAAAAGCGCTCGCTAAGTGTTTGCGTACGGCTGAATATATGTTATTCTAAAACTCTCTAGTACAAGTTCACAAGATATTTGGGTGCAGCTTGACACCACACGGGTGTACGCTGCTCGAGTGCGGCGCTGGTTTGCTCTGCGCCTTCCCGTTCATCAGCACTGATAAGGCGATCCGAACCGGCGCGTTTTGTGCACGGGGTCTGTATCGGTTTAAAATGTCTTTTTCACATGCCGCTGGTAGGAATTACCACCGCCGCAAAATAGGACCCGGCACCCGCCGGGCCACATCTGAGACGGCGCTTTCTGGATAAACAGTGCGCGGTGCATCAAAGAGAACGAGCGCACGATCCTCCCCGTGCGGCTGGAGTTCGCCGCCGGTAAAAGGTCCCTTGTCGCCAATAGCAACCACAGCACCATACAACGCGAAAGGGCAAGGCCAGGCCGCACGCATGTGGCCAAGTCTTTCGTTCACTTTGTCAGCCTTGAGTGGAGTGCGGGATCTATGGTGTCAACAAAGATAAAAAAACCAAAAGAGCTTGCCCGTAGCAGATGGCGGTCTGAGGAGCGCAATAGTGGAGGTACGTCACCACTGAGGAGCACAGTATTATGGGAGGGAAGGCTCGCGTGCCGTCAACAGCAAAGAAAAAGTTCAAAACCGAGGAAATGCGGCGCGACAAAAATGTGCGGTTTTTGATTTACGATTTCTTAGCTTATACTCATTCCTTTAACAAAATTCTTGCGGGAGGAGATTGCTAATACATTGCTTTATTTAGTTACATGTACAACCATGCATCGGCGGAAGGCAATTCAGGACCCCTTTAAGACCTTCAAGACCGTGGTGAGATAAGAACGAGCTGTGCCTTTGCTGGAAACTCGAACGCAACACGCCAACAGAGGAGTCGTAATGTTGGTTGATGAAATGAAGCGAATATTTCGTCTCGCGGACCCGGAAATGATGGAAAAAAAGAAACTGAGGTTTCTGATGCGAAGAATACAGCCAGAAATGTTTGCTTGCCTTGTCCGCAACCCCCTTAAGACGGTGGCGGAATTCGCGTCTAAGGCGGTCGCCCTTGAGAATACGCTGGAAAAATGTATGAGGTAGTACGACCGTCCCATCAATGCGCTAGTTGCGGACACGACAGATTCCGCGGCTATTATCTCTGACACATCACGTGAGACAATGCGCGCGGTCGTCGGGGAAGAACTGCGGAAATTCTTCCCAAGAACGCCGCAACCCCAAGTCACCGCTATTAGCGACGTGATCCGGGAAGAAATTGAATTCGCTTTGGGGACTTCTACACCCTCTGAAATACCATGCGAGCCACAGCTATGACCTACTCCGCGGCTGCTCATCGACCCAACCCTACTCCAACCCGTCGTGAAGAAGTCCCGCCGTACCGCCGTCCACTGTCGCCCGCCCGAGCCCTGCAGCCCAAAACCAGACGCCGAGGAAGACGGACGTATGGCGAACCACCGATAATCGTCCGCTCGACGTCAGCAACCACGAGACAAGATCGATCGCTACATAAATAGCAAGGAATCGCCAACTGCTCGGGGCAGAACACCGCCACATCTACGATGCTCAGAGTGATTCTACAACTCCAGGTTTGTTACCTCACCAGCTCAAAAGAATTCAGAAGTGATGACAGATGTATAGTGGCGGTGTCGTGCCCCTACGGCTTCAAGTGTTGCTGAGTGGTACCGTTGTGTCCCGATGCGTTTGTCCTCCATTTGCTGTGCGAAATATTGTTAATACTACCCGGTGATGCTGAGGTTAACCCCGGAGCCTCCCCTAGAGGTGAACTTTTTTCTATCATTGACGCTATGAAATGAATAGAGAGTGTTCAGGCCGCAATTCGCATAGATCTTGAACAAATTAAATCAACACAGACTTCCCAAGAAAACCTTATAGCTGAGATTCTGAGCCGCTCCAACACATTAGATTCAAGTCAACAAAACCAAAGTATCTCGACTGCTGTCAATACTATCGACTGACTAGAGCATGTTATCACTACCCTAAAAGCCGCTAACATTTACACCAACAACCGTATGCGCCGTGACAACCTTAATTTATTTGGCATTGATGATTCCGATAAAGAACCTTAGAGCGATTCAGAGAACAAAATTCTTGACCTGTGCAAAAATACTCTTGACCTAACCCTAAGTGCTAGAGATAGAGAGCGTGCACACCGCCTTAAAAAAATTTCTGCAACAAAAAAATGCCCTATTATAGTAAAACTGGCTCCCTTCAAAACGAAAGAAAACATATTGGCTTGCGGGCGTAAGCTGAAAGATACATGTTTAGCAATAAGCGAAGATTTCGCCCCGAGAACGCGCTTTGCACGCTCTAAATTGTTACAATTTATCAAGCCCAGAAAATGCGCGTTTATGCTTAGCCTGGGCAAACTGCACGTAGGTAGCAGATGCTACTCTTACGACGCTGCATGCGATAGCGTTAATAAACTCCCCTCAGCACCAAACAGCAATATACTAACAGCCCCTAGAGATACCTTACCTGACCCACCCCAGTCACGAACAAGAAATACTGCCCTCTTTTCCTCCAAAAACCGACCTGACTTTTTGCTTTACATTAGTGTGCTTTTCACCAACATCCGCAGTATAATCCCAAAACGTGATGAACTCAAAAGCTTCATAGACAATACCGCAGCCGCTATCGTCTGGTTAACCGAAACGTGGCTTCACAAGGACGTCAAGGACAGCGAAATGTTTCCATCCAAACCCAGTTTAATAGTATATCGACGTGTCCGACATGACAGACGAGGGGAAGGAATACTGATTGCCGTTCGACACAGCTTATCATCGTCACTAATCACTCACAACGACAACATTGAACTAACGTGGGTCTGCATGCACAGTACAATTGGAAAAATAGTGTTTATAATATGTTACTGTCCACCAGATAGCAGCCCCTCCTTTTGCGATAACTTACGTTTTTCCCTACCCAGAAACCCCCTAACATCTCTGCGACGTCCCAAAAAGATCCGAGCGTCTATGTCCCAGCAGTGTCTGCATTAGACATCCGTACAACGTGCAACATTTTAATAAAAATATTTGGATGGTGAGATAACGTTGCTGGTACCTTAATGTCGGACGTTCTTTCAACGTTGCTAAAGACGTACTCTCGATGTTGCTGCTGCTTCATTCGGGACAATATTTAGAAATATTTTGCTGAAGTTGTTCAGATGTTGCTTTTATGTCGGTTTTTTACATGGAACGTGTCTATCGCAGTTACGTTTATTTAAGCTATATCTACTATACTTTATTTTGAAACTGTCCGCAGGCGTACTGTATGGAAGTTACCGAGAGGTTTTGTGTGTGTTTTTAAGGGTTTTGTACCGAGGGGTTTTGTGCAAGTATTGTAATCCACCACTATTGCTTTGAACCTTTGACCTTCAAAACAGTAGCCCAATACCGAACCTCACGGAAAGAGGCAGGGACTTAATGCAGAATTCGTTTACAAGCGACGTTGCCACCGAGCCTTGTAAGGTTTTTTTTGGAGGGGGGGAGAGAAGGGGGTCATTGCCGTAAAATCTGAACAAAACAAGATAGGATGATGAAAGAAGAAGCAATTAGCACAACTTTACTTGCTCCTTGATTTAACCTTGATGTTACGTGCCGACTGCAGCTTCATGAATTCAAAGTGTGAGCAAAGCAAATTTCGGGCGGCCTTGATATTGAGGTTACCGTCAAACGTCACTTGTAGGTTAAACAGCAAGGTACTGTGCCTTTTGTGCTTTGAAAAAAACATCGATGACACCGTCATTGCAAAAAAAAGTAAAAGAATCCGTGAGGGTTTGACAAGATTCGAACCATAGACTTTCAAAACACAACACCAGCACCTAAGCTCCAATCGACTGGAACACGACGGAAAACAATGCGTGCACCCAACAGTTTGGTACCCTAACAGAGGCTGCCAGCGAATATTGTCGGGTGATTTGTTTTGGTCGTGTTTGATAAATTTCGGCAGTGCTAACGCTTCTTTCTTCCGCACCGATATCGGAGGCGAGGTCAATTATGCCAATACTGCAAGTGATGCAACCAAAGCTCTCTTATTTAAGCCAAGAAAAGCTATCGCGCTTCCTCGTTCCCCCTATGCAAGCTAAGGTACCCGCGAATGAAATTGAATGCACCGCTCTATTTTTGGCGTTGATAAACTTTGTTCGTTCCGCACCGATCTTTGAGACAAGCCCATCATGCTAAAACTACAAGCGATGTAGCCAGAGCTGCTGTATTTAACTCGCAAAAAGCTCTCCCAAACCCCCGATCTCCCCGATGAAAGCAGAGCTAGCCACGGAGGATTGCGCACTTTCGAACAGAACTAGCTTGTAATTTGCCTCAAGGCACCAAATTACCGCACGTTAAAAAAATGATTGTTTTCTGCGAACGTAATGACCCCAAACCAGAAGGTGGACGTAGAATCCGGACGATGTCGCCTGCTTTCGGATGCTTTCTGGCGCTGCGTCGACGGTGATATCTGGCGAACAGCATAGACATCGGCGTAGCTACATAGGGGCAGTGGGAGAGTGAACTTGCAAGCTCGGACCTAAGTAAGCAGCTTTGGCTCGCTGAAAGGGCGAAGACGGCAGGCCGCCCCAATGAAGTCCTGGCCTGAGGACCCCACCCACTTCGACGCTCAATTTACCTGTTCAATAAAGTTTTCTCCTGCTGCTCCTCCTCCCGCGTCAGGTTACGTCGCCGTGCATTTTGCCGACGCTGTCAACGCGGGGCGATGTCGACGCGCGAAAGCGAGGTAAATACGCTGCAAGTGGTTGCGGCCTCAGAACAAACCGTAAAATTACGGCGCCCACAACCCCACGGCAGCTGTATTTCCACCGAAGACCCTGAAATTGCCCTAAATGCCGTAATCTAGATTCTCGGTACAATTACTGTTTTCTTTAAAAATACCCGCGCTCAAGCTCTTCTTGTATATAATTGGCAACTAATACCTGTATTTACCAATAACTTGGGCATCTATTTTGCAACGCGTTTAATCAAGGTAGGTGTCTTTCAGGAACTAGTTTTCCCTCGGATGAACACTAGACAGAAGGTCGTTGAGCGGCGAGTCCGATCGTCCGACAGTTGTCCATTACCAGCACTCCGTATCGATACCCGTGCTACAGGACGGTGACAGCACGGGTGTGCACGCCTTCAACTTTCGTTATTTCGGTGATTTGAGTACCATGAATTTATCTAACGGACGAAGAAATACTTCCAAGTAGTGGAGGTAAGTGAGTACTAGTGAACCTTGTTTTCTTGTCATATCTATTTAACGTAGTAGAGTTGCTCTCGACCTTGGGTACGCGTAAGCGTTTAGCACTAACGATTTGAGGGACTCGCTTTGTGCGTTGCGGAGATTTGTCGGTAGACCTATGTACCTGGCTGCTGTGTTTGCAAACAGGACCAATTCTCGCGCAATTTCTAGCCCTGTGTTTGGTGAGCTGTTTCTGTTCTGTCCTGTCTTGCTAGGCGAATGTTTTGATATGAAATAGAATGAGGGAAGCTGGAGAGTGCGAATATAAGTGCGTGTGGGAATATAAGCGCGTGTGCGAATATAAGTGTGATATTGGTTGTTATTTCGTTTCTGCAGATGCAGTTTTTTTCGTCATAATACTTTTAGGTTAAAAAAACGTGCACAATAAATTTAACGATTGCCGTGGGTGTAGCATTAAAATAAAATAATAAATCGAGTGAATTCCGAGAGTACAGCCTTAGATTAAAATGCCATCTGGATGCTTTTTTCGCGTTTCGATTGAGTGTTCAATCTTTTCGAACGCTCAGTTTGGTCGTGAAATGTTGGAATGAACAACGTGTATGCAACCCGAATTTATTTGTAACGTCAGAACTACACGCATGTCGTAACTGGCACTGTAGTATGAGCAGCGCTGGTTGTGCTTAGTACTCTTACTGCAGCATCGCAAATGTAAATTAACTATTCAGAACACAGTAAAAATATTCAAAATGGCTGGTAAATTTCTGTCACTTATGGAATTTTCAGCCTAATGAATTTAGTGTATAACACACCTTGGTGATCACAGTAACACAGCATCTGGAATTTCGCAAGTTTAAGGCAGAGTATGATTCTGGTGTGTGGCCTGTCGTTTGCTAACAACTTACATGTTGCAGGCTGCTGACTGGTGCAACTTAGACTATGTGTAAATGTGATTGTACTGTAAAAATTTCTTGCACTACTTTCATGCTTCCTGCTGTACAACGTTTACTTCAACTAAAAATGTAGGCCTAGCAGGACAAGCGAACAGGACATCACGAGTTTTTCAGTAATGTGCTTTTTGAAGGTTTAGTTATGCGTATATACCAAATAGCCCACCTCACCATTCTGCTGCACGAAGTATACGTCCATGGCAGTGACGCTGTCCGGGTTTGTGCATGTTTCCTTTTGCCACATTTTCTGGACATGGCTTCATACGTGTATATATTGTCACTTCAATCCACCCAGCGGTTAGGATAGACACAGAAAAATATTTTGCAAGTTCAGATGGGACCTTTAGCTGGCTAAAATGTCCTCAGAGTCCCCATTCACGAAATATAGTTCTTATATTTAGTGGTACCTCACATTAGCTGTCATAGTTAGTGTTAAGGTTGCCTTAGTAGTGGCAATGCTGACATTAAAGTATATCCACTCCGCTCTTTTCCTGTGCCTTAATGTTACACCCATCTTCTATACTTCTATTGTCTGCTAAGTCGTGCTTAATTTAAGTTAGACCCTTTTAGTTAGCCTGGAAGTTTCTGCCCCGTAGGTGAGTACCGGTAATGCAGCTGTCATACACTATCTTTTCAGGGACAATGGTAGGCGGCCATTCTGTATTATACCAGTCTTAAAAAGCTGTAATAACTACACAGATTTTCCTTTACCCATGCCTAGATTGATGAACTGGCTTGCAAGGGAGGTGCTACTGCAACAGTCTGCACAAGGGGCCTGCTCAAGCTACTGTTGACAGTAAACTTGGCGCAGGACGTCTCCTGGTTTCGGAAACAGGAAACACGCTTTTTTCCGCCTGCGAGTGGCATCCTCCATTGTGTGTAACTAGATATCTTCGTGTAGTTACAGACACCAAATTCTTTCACCAGACAATGTATAGGGCCCAGGTTTTTATTGTCAGTCACATCCTGCGCAAATATCAGCTTTGTCGACAACCTGCGGCTTTTTAGTTTTTATTGCTAGAAGCGGTATTAAATTTCTTTCAGCCTTTGGACTGTGAAATTTTTACTCACTTTCCAACCAATCCAGTCTGCAACTATTTTGCCAGTTTCTGGCACCACAACGAAAAACGCAAACTGTTCAAGAATTCCCTACCATAACTGATGATGGAGGCATGCACCATTGAACCACCATTGAATCATTTCCGTGCTTCCATGAATTTTTATTTTGTGTTATTGTTCTTTGAGCGTATCACTTTGTGTGAATCACGTGGTCATGTAAATCTGTCTTCTTGTAACTAATATTCAATCATGTACGTGTTCCCCGTTTTTTAGTTTGTTCCCAAACTATATCACTTTATATGAAATATTTAAATAGTGTAACTTTTTGTTTTCCTAACCAGAATTCAAAAAGTTGTTTCTAAAGTTGTTTGTTTCTTTATTGTTGTCCTGCCATTTCTGTAAGTGTGAATCAATTCATCACGTATATTTCTACTGCTCTTGTAACCGCCGTACAGTCATTTCTTTATACAGACCTTTTCTATAGATCAGAACCATTTCCCTAGATGTTGGTTTGTTTAAAGTAGCTTAAATTTGTATGGCACTCACAACCACCACTCAACACCACTTTTGTGTTTCCTAGGTGCTTTTGTTTTGTTTTATTGTTCCACAAACTTTTCACTACATGTGAACTATTTATTTTCGTAAATTTGCTGTGTTTTTATAACCACCATTCAATCATTTGTTTGTTTTCACACTTTTCTTGCGTTGTTTTTCACCCAATTACTTTAGTGTGCGATTTTCAAGTTGCATAACTATCTTGTGCTTGTACGCTGGGTGTACATGTTTGCTTTTCTTCCTATTTTTGTCAACCTTTCTGCTGTGTGTGACTTATTTATGGTCATGAATATTCGTACTATTCTTGTAATTGTACAATGTGTACCCTGTGGGCCAGGGCAGATATGAATGAAAGTTAAAGTGGTTGTGTTGCAAAGCATAATACATAATTTGGAAGTCAATATAAACTGTTTTACCTGAATTCTTTTGTGTTTTATGTGTACTTTGAAAGCGTTCTTACTACCCAGCTGCAGTTACTTACAGATAGGATGGGAGACTGTCATTTTATTTAGTTTAATTTTGAATTGTCGCTGTGATAATGTATTTGCAGAAGGCCTGTACAGCCGTGCTGTATGGTACAATTCGATGACGCTATTGTGGTTGCCTTAGTGTCCCGGACGCTTGTGGTGATCAGGAGTGGTTTGCTGTTACTTACTGCCTCTTGTTTTCGTTGCGACATTTCCTGTTAAGAGCTGTGCTTCGTGTGCTTCTGCGAGATTGTGTGGTCAGCTTGGCACTTCACATTTGAGACTTCATGCAGTATGCAGCACTTCAAATGTGGAAACACAATTATCTTAAAACCAGGTGAGAAGTAACAGCAAACAGTGCGGAATAGCTAGTAAGACATGTATTTGAAGTATAAATGCCCACAACACGTAGGAAACCTCGTAAAGGGGGCTGGCCAAACCTCGAAATATTGTATCAAGAATGTAAGTTTCAGGCATACAGTTCATCTCAACAATATCATACTAACGTACACAAGTCATGAATATAACAAACTATTAGCCTTAACGATTACCTTTCCTTACAAAATGACTTAAACATATTCTACAATTGGTGAAATACATGGCAAACGTCACTTAATTTGAGTAAATGCAAAGTAATATCTTTTAGTCGGAAACACAATAATTCAGATTTTCTTTATTCCATCTACCACAGTGCAGTTTCGCAAGCCACTTCCTATAAATATCTGGGCGTTCATCTAATACCTAATCTCTCGTGGAGTACCCACATTTCCGCCATCTGCGCAAAGGCTTCTAAATCACTAGGTTATCTGCGATGAAATTTACGATGAGCACCAGCCCTTGTCCGCAAACATGCGTATCTAACCTTTATTCGTCCACAGCTAGAATTTGCGTCGGCAATCTGGTCCCCTCACCAAAACTACCTAATCGTCCAGCTGGAATCTATTCAAAACAGAGCCGCGAGATTTATTACATGCAAGTACGACCGTCATTTGAGCGTTACGCAAAATAAAACAAGTGTTATCACTTCAGTCGCTAGATACCCGTCGCACTATCGCGCTATTATGCCTTTTTCATAAATACATAGTTCGCGTTAGACCTAACCCGCTTCCTCTTAACGCTCCAGTACGTACGTCACGACGCCTTCATAATAGTCATAGTTTCACGCGCATTTTTGGCAAGACGATTGCTTTCAATTCGTCGGCATTGCCTCGAGCAATCATGCACTGGAATGATCTTGCTGACCAAATTGCATCCATACTTAGTCAAGATAGCTTTACCGAAAATCTGCACCTACATTTTTTTTTGTAATTTGTAATGATGAATTGCCAGAATAATATTGTTACTGTTTATGGGTGTTTTTCCCCTTGTATTTGAGTCTTTTCTGATGTTTTTGATTCCACAAAAACCCTGTGCGTTTGTGGTAATTGTCGGTTAGAAACGTGTATGACGTGTTTCATTTACGTCTATAAGACGATTACCCCAAATTTATTTTGTGTACTTGTCTTTTCTTCTTTTTCTGGACTATTTTTTTAATGTTCATTCAAAACTGTAACCCCCCTTACTCAATGCTCTTCAATGGGCCTGTAAGGTATAAGAAATATTGAATGCTTGTGCCAAAGACAGAAAACCAATGTAGAACAGACATCTATATCCGTATTGCATGCGTACCACTACAATATCCATAAGACGTACGACTAAGGTAACGTCCCGTAAACAGCATATAAAAGTACCATGAGATGTGTATTGTACGTTATCCTTCGTCTGATTTGGATAGGTTTTTTGCAGTTATAGCAACGTTGAATATATGTAACTACGACCCCAACGGTACGCTTCCTGGACATGTGCAATGTCGATTCCTGACGTCTCCGGGATATCTTCACGGCGTAGCGTAGTTTGCTGGGTAGGACAAATAAAAAAAGATATACCCGAGGCACCAATCTTCCTTTTCGGAGATTTGTATCATCCCACCATAAATGGGCCGCTCCTTTCAATACCCAACAAATCTCCATATAGCGAACCCAATCAGTTTCTTGAATTTACTCTGAAATTTCATCTGCACCGAACAGTAACATGCCCTACAAGGGGCGACAACACCCTAGATCTCTTATTAAAATCTAACACTGAAACCATAAAAATGTTACTTCGCTCCCTGGCCTCAGCAACCACAGCCTACTTCATATCAGCATTTTATTACCTATAAAAGAGAACGCCCCCACGCAAAAATTAATCACTGATTACAAGAAAGCTAACTTCTACGCAATTAACCGTGAACTTGCACTCTTCCACGACGATTTTCTGACGGTTATACTCTGCTCGCTCGGTCAACACCAATGGGGAATTATACAAAAACACAATGCGAAACTTAAAAAATAGACATATTCCCACTATTATTTTAAAGGCAGACACAAATAACCAGTGGTTTACACAACGTCTAAAACGTCTACTTAACGAGAAAAAAATGCCTGTATCGGAAAGCCAAGCTTCTTAATAACCCCAGGGTTTGGGATCAGTACAAAGTGATTGCTAATGAATATAATAAAGAACTGAAAGCATCCAAAGACAAATTCTTCTCAACTTACCTGTTATCATTCCTACGGTCTAACTCTCGTAAATTCTTACAAATTATCGCCCCGGTTGATCGTCAAACGCAGCTCCAGCTATCAAACGCAGACAACGAATTAATCGAAACTAAAAAATGTGCTACAGCCCTTAACGACTTCGTTACGCCAGTATTTTTACCTGCTCAAAGCTTTGATTCTACCCAATTACCACACCACTCGCCAACCACAATGCCTGATATCCAGCTTAACGTTGATGGAATAGCTAAGTTAATAAACTCTGTCAAATTCTCGTGCTCGGCCGGTTGCGATAGAATAAGCAGCAGACTACTTAAAAACACAATTTTCCTGTCAAGCGCGATACTAACCTTACTCTTTCAACAATCGCTAAGCACGGGTGAAGTCCCCCACGATTGGAAATAGGCAAAAATCATTCCCATCCACAAGTCTGCAGACCGATCAAAAGCACCTAATTATCGTCCTATTTCACTAACCAGCATACCGTCCAAACTGCAAGAGCACATTATAGAAACCAATTTAATGAAGTATCTTGAATCAAATAACTTCTTTTATGCGCGCCAGCATGGTTTTATAAAACTATTACCATGCGAAACTGAGCTCTCAGAATTCACCGACGATATTTTGAAACATATGTACGATCATCTACAAGTTGACGCCATCTTCCTCGACTTCTCGAAGGCCTTCGACCGCGTCCTACACAATCACGTGCTTGCAAAAGTATCTACTCTTGGATTCCGCCGACGCTGATTGTTCGGATAGAATATTTTTTTTAAATTACGCCTACAATACACAACTGCTAACTCTCATGACTCGAAAATTTCTAGTGTTACATCCGGTGTCCCCAAGGGAGAAGGATTATCCAACCTATTATTCTACATCAACGACCTGCCATCTAACACAAAAACCAGACTTCGAATTTTTGCGGAAGACTGCGTCATCTACAATGTCATTCGTAACCCTAGCGATTCCACTGATCTTCAGGAAGACATTGATACTGTCGCTACATGGTGTGGAAAATGGCTCATGCCTCTTAGCCCTAATAAGTGCCAATTCATGTCCTTTTATTGTAAACGCAGCATCACAAATCACACATACCATATCAGTTCAAATGAAATAACTCGAACATACTGCTATAAGTACCTAGGCGCTCACTTGACATCATTATCAAGGGTCACTCACATTGAAACAATATTCGTACACGCCTGACGCGCACTTGGCGTTTTCCACCGCAATCTCAGATCTGCGTCGCCAGCCATTAGACAACTTGCATATCAGACATACGTTCGGCCTAAATTGCAATACGCTTCATCTATCTGGCACCCCTCACAAGAATATCTCACCTATGAACTTTAATCCATCCAGCATCGCGCTGCTCGCTTCATCATGTCAAACTACTTGCGTAAATCTGCATCACTGAACTCAAACGCACACTTGACCTTCAATGTCTCCAATCACGTCGAATCATCTGGCGTCTCTGGCTGCTTCAGTCGTTCTTCTATCACCCACTAGCCAGGCACTCTCGACTTCAACCCCCGCCCAGAATCTCGCCGCGCCTTAACCATAGCAAACCCATCACACATATTCAGTGCCGCACATCATCGATGAAAGATTGTTTTTTCTCTTATGCAATAACACTGTGGAATACCCTGCCCGACAGTATTGTTTCGTCCGCTGACCGCACGACGTTTCCCGAGAAACTAACAATACATTTGAACTAAATATTTTTTGTTAAATTGACTTGCATGTTGAACCATGTTAGGAACAAACTTTTAGTGACCCATGCATTCTGATGCTTTTTACTAATGTATATTTCTCTGTTATTTCTAGTCTACGATTTTGAATATTTTTCTTCTTGCGTGTTTCCTTCTGAGCGATGTTTTCCTTCCTTTTTTTGTCTTTTCTTCTGTTTTTCGGTCATTTGTGTGATGAATAGTCCCTCAAATATTTTTTGCCCCCGCCTTATGTAATGCCTCCGGGCCCTTAAGTCTTTAATGAATGAACTGAAATGAAATAAAAATCACTTCATGACGCCGAAGCCGAACCGCTAACAACGTGCTTCTGTAAGAATCCCCAGTGATCATGTCACCCAGCCACCCAAGCAGGGTGACTAAGCTTGATGATCACCGTCTACTGTGAAGGTGCCGTTCCTGCGTCGACGCTAACGTAGGGAGAGACCAAAGGTTGTTTCTCGACCACGGCGTCTCTGTCGCAACAGGCATAGTGTGTTTTAAGCAACGCCAATCCAACGTCTTGGTCAACAATTTCACCGAGGAGTACCAGCATTTCAACAAGGGTGCTGTAATTGCGTTCCTCGAAGAAACGCAAAAAGCTAGTGACGTGATCGCGGTTGGCGACTTTGAACGCGCACCCCGTGATGCCATCATGCTTCCAAATCCATTCGACGTCAATCCTGCGTTAGCCCAAGCAGAACGAAACAAAATACTGGCGTTGCTGTGTCGCTACAGGGAGTGTTTTTCGTCGAACTCAAAACTACATCTGGCACTCTAGCGAATCACCGAATAATAACCGAAGATGGAGCCCGACCTACCCCACAGTCACCGTACCGCGTCTCTTCACACGAGCGGGAAGCCATCCGGACTCAAGTCGACGACATGCTCAGCGACGACATTATACAGCCATTGAAAAGCCCCTGGGCTGCGCCGGCCGTACTTGTGAAGGAAAAAATACGGCACATTAAGGTTCGGGTGGCCTATTTGCAACTTTACAAAATCAAGGAAAAGGACGTGTGCCCGCTGCCACGAATCCACGACGCCCTCGACCACCTCTGCCACGCGAACTAATTCTCATCGATGGCTCTAAAGACGGGCTACTGGCAAATTGAAGTGGAAGAGAGAGACCATGAGAAAACTGCATTTATAACCCCGATGGCCTATACGTGTTCAAGGTGATGCCGTTTGGGCTGTGCAAGGCGCTAGCGACGTTTCAATGAGTCATGGACACTGTGCTAGCTGGCCTGAAGTGACACACTTGCCTCGTATACCTCGACGATGTTGTGTGTTCGCCCAGAAATTGGACGAACACCTTGGAAGGTTGGAGTCTGTACTCGACGCCATTCGTACGTCGGCGTTAGCGCTAAATCCGGAAAAGTGCCGCTTCGCTTACGAGGAACTCATGTTTTTGGGTCACGTCATAAACACCGCCGGAGTACTGCCTGATCCGGCAAAAACATGTGTAACACGTACTTCCCCAGATTCAAAGAAAAGAAGGGCGTGCGAAGATTTCTCGGACAGTGCGCATACTTACGGCGCGTCTTCGCAAACTTCGCACGCCTTGTAGAGCCACTCACGCACTTGACGAAAGATAGCACCCCTTTCAGCTGGCAAAACGCCCAGGAAAAAGCATTCTGCGAGCTGCAAGAACGCCTGCCAAACCCGTCCATGCTCGCTCATTTCGACGAAAACACCGAAACAGAAATGCACGCGGACGCCATTGATAAAGGTTTGGGTGCCGCCCTCGTCCAAAGGCAAAGCGGTTGCGAGAATGTGATCGCCTATAGGGCTAGTGCGCTGCTACTTCGGCCGTACACGCAGCGCCACCTGGCAGCCTCCGCGGCATTTTTTGCTTGTCCGGGTCTTAGCGAAGTCAGCCGCCGCCGGTAACGAAGTGTTGCGGGATGGCGCCTGTGCGGGCGAAAACACGCAAATCAGTGTACTGTTGCGTCTACGGATGCCATAACAGCTACGCCAACACTGCTGACAAGCTCCCGAAAACCAGTTTTTATTCCTTTCCGTGGAAGCCGTACGAAGAGGAGCGCAGGCTGCGCTGGATTAGGGCTGTGCGTCGTGCAAGGTAAACAAGCGCGTTTGGCGTCTCTTTTGGTCCATTTGCGTGTTGTAACTGGCGTTATTTCCATCTTTGGCCTCGTAATTTTCTTCTCTTGTTGGTTATTAGCCCAGACGGAGGCATGTGGCTGCCGGTACGAGACAGGAGCCGAATTTGCAGCGCTCACTTTGTTGGCAACGCAAAGAGTTCGGTCGTCGGTCACCCTGCGTATGTGCCGTCCATATTTCCGGCGTGCTACGGGAGAGGCGACGGCGTTACATCAGAAACAAAGCTCGAGAGATATCAGCGGTAAGTGCACATTTTCTGGTTTGTGCGCGTGTTGCTGAGTGTGCGCGAATTGTGTCGGCAAAGGCTTTCGTAGCGAACCGCCGTCATGCCACATTATATTGTTTTAGATCCCTAAAATTAGTTGTAACAAAATTGCTGCGATTAACTGCGTAGCAATGCGTATTCCTTCCTGTGAATGCCTTTCAGTGTTCACCGTCGGAGTGCCTCGGCTGTCGCGGCAACGCCGTTTGGGTCGGACGACACGCCTGAAGCACCTGCAGTTTCTGAAGAGTCGCCGACCACCTTTGACAACACAGCGCCAGAGTCGCCAGGAAGTTGCACCACGTTTGCTTCAACGGTGAGCAGTTGGTCTGATTGAACTAACCGTGTGGGTGGATCGCTTAGTACAGATATCTTTGCTGTCACGCGCATTCACTGATGGCTCTGTGAAACGAAAGTGCTTTCACCATGCGCGAACGGAGTGAGAGAGAGTATTAAACACGTTTAGAAACAAACTTTCTGTACTGAATTTTGCCGCTATGCATAAAGATGGGGTAATGGTTATATCTTAATAATGAAAATAAAGATGGAATAATGGTTAGATGTTAATGATGAAAAATGATAAAGTGAGCATGAAATGACTGGCGTCTCGTTTTTAGGGCAATAATATAAAGGGAGATAGCTTGGCTCCACTTGCATGAGGTCTGACCTAGTGCAATTTGTTACTCGGCGAATTGGTTTGGTATGGTACACTTCTGTGCCGAATACGCTTTCAATAACTACATTGCAGATTGTTTTATAGTTTATATATGCAACGCTTTGCGTCAGTAAAGCAGAATGCAATTTCTCGAATTTTAATACCTTTTGTATTTTGTATTTTGTGATCACTTTCTAGTGTAACAACTAGCAGTGCACTTACCCGATATCCAGTCATATTCTAAGCACGAGTTTTGTCATATAGAAAAACCAACATCTCGTGTAACATTAAATTGCATTACATGTAGTGTAACAGTAGAAGTTGCCAGCTCTTCGTTATTTCTTCTCACTGTGTGAAGTGCAGCAATAACGACACAAGTAAGGAAATGAGGACATGATACAAGTGCGGCTGTTCGTCATAATGGTTCTAGTTCACACACCCCATATTTTGTTTGTCCCATCCTCCTCCATCCCCATCCCCATGTCGAAGAAAAAACATACTCGGCTTATAAATGCGCACTACTGAAATAACCCAAATGTTTAGAAGGACTGATTGTCCCATGTTTTTCATGTTTGCTTGTACGTGCAGTTGCGCTTCACACTGTCAGGCAATTTCACAGCGCTTAATGTAATTTGTCCTTTGTCGGTGACATAACAGTACGTATAACGTTATGAACTCACAGTTTCTGCACATGCATATTTACAGGGTACTCAGACAGATGAGCTCTCGTCCAGAGGCCGTTGCACCATATTCCTCTCCGTGGCGTGCCACGGAACAGCGTCCACGCAAGTGTGGCACACCGACACCGTGGACAGTGGCGTGCAGACGAAAGTGACGACAGCCACTGCATGCACCGGGCCAGAAGAACGGACTTGTATATTTCTTGGCTACGATTCCATCAACAACAGAGCAGACTCTTTCAGGGAACTGTGCGGTGTGAGCGCAAATGTTTTCGCGTTACTTCTGGCCGTTTTATTCCCCGTAACTGTCAGGCAGATTGACGTCCCAGTTCCACAGAAGCTTGTGATTTTCTTGATGAAGCTAAAGCTGGGAATATCATTTGCCAGTCTTGGTGTCCTGTTTGGCCTGCATAGGACGGCTGTAAGCCGCATATTTTTCTTTGTTTTGAGCAATTTGTTGACTGCGATGAAAGCGTGGCATCCAGAACCTTCCCTAGGCACTGTGCAAGCATCAATGCCTGAATGTTTTAAGGTGCACTACCCTCGCTGCCGGTATATCATAGACTGCACGGAACTAAGAACAGAGGAGCCACCGACTCTTGAACAACGACGTGCTCTTTTCTCTCACTATAAGGGGGGTTATACTCTGAAGTTCTTGATAGGAATTCTGCCGAATGGTGTAGTTACGTTTGTGTCGGACGCATATGGTGGCCGCACTTCGGACACGCAAATTACCCTCAATTCCGGATTTCTGGGCCGAATTGAGCCTGAGGATGTCATACTGGCAGACAAGGGTTTCCCTGGAATCAAAGCACCAGCGGAAGGCCAGCAAGGAATTGTTGTTCTGCCACCCTTCTCAAAGGGAAACGTACAATTCACATATGAGGAACTGCAACAAACGTACCACATCGCCCAAGTGAGAATACATGTTGAGAGAGTCATTCAACGGATCAAAATCTACAATATCTTGAACAATAGAATTTCGGTGGACCTAATTCCTTTTATGGGCAGCATAATGCGCATGTGCTGCATTCTGGCCAATCTGCAGCAACCAATCCTGAATTCTAACAAGCCCGACAATGTAAACAGTGCTTGACCATGCATGCCCCAGAGTAAACTTTCACTTTGCCCCAGTAAATGTTGTGTACAATACATTCAGTTAAATAAACTTACCAAGGTGTAGTACTACATTTCAGGTGTTGTGATTATTTGCTTTTGTTTTCATTTTCGCTGTCAACGCATGAAACCACTGTAACCAGGCTTGAAATGGTACATGCATTTTAAAGGAAAAGGCTGAAGTATTTTTCAAAAATTTATTCAGACAGAAGTTGTCTGGCATACAGAGGCCACAGTAGCGATTATGTGCCATTATGTAGCGATGCGTCGGAAACTGGTTCCACTGTCTCTTGTGCAGTGCACGGACCAAATTTTAGAGCAAGCAAAACAATCAATTTTCATAATAGTATTTACACAGCAGAAGCATATGGCATTTTACTCAATTCAAACCACATCATCAAACAAAATTGCCGAGTCCATTGTGTACACAGACTCTCAAGGCGTTGTACAGGCACTGTCATTAGGAAGGTCATCTAAAAACTATGATCGATGCTCTTTTCAAGGTACTAATGACTGCTTATGCCTCAAATCTTGAAATAACTATGCTTTGTGCCAGGGCATTGTGGAATCCCTGGCTATGAGGCCGCCGACCAAATGGCTGGTGATGCTGCTCTCATGACAGTTGACGTTACAACAGTACCTTACACCAACCTAAAGACACATCAGACGGCAGCTTTGTAACACGAGGCAATTACACTGGAGTCAACAAACAGACAACAAACTACGTGTAGTAAAACCACAATTGGGACGCTACATAACTGAATCCCACAACAGATACACTGAAGTCGCTCTGGCTAGGCTGTGGATAGGCCATACACGTGTAACGCACTCCCACCTGCTCAAGGATCTCCGCGACCCATGTGTAGCAGGTGTGGAAGGGGGGACCTATCCGTATTCACATACTGATCACATGCAAGAAACTTGACACAACACGACACAAATATTTCCCTGAATTATACAGGCTACACATTTCTTTGCACCCATCATACTTTTTAGCCGACGAGCCAATGTTTTCCAGTCAACGTGTTAAGTTTTTAGCTGAGGTGAACTTTCTGCAGGCACGTGTAATCATCCTATCTCCATTGTCTGTTGTTTTTCATCACCTTTACTTTTAGTCACATGTTTTAGTATTTACGGTCTCATCAAAATTCAGTAACTACTTCTTCGACGCTCTTTGCCCATAGTTGGCCTTGAGCCAATAAAACCCAAGCATCATGATCATCATCAGATGTACTGTGCGTGACAGTGGCCTGCTACACCTACAGTTTATATTACATACAAAGAAGAAAAAGAAAGACGAGAACAGGAGCAAGGTTATACAATGATTATAAAAAGGCAACGTAGAGAACATCAAGTATGCTAAAGCAGCAAAAAACTGAACACACAGAAGTGGTTGCCTTTTTGAAGGAGGCGAAAAGCGAGAACGTCTGACCTTCAAGATTTTGGTGCATGTTAAAGATCCACACGTGGTCGGAAATAATCCAGAGCCCTCTGCTATGGCGTACCTCAGAGCCCACGTGTAGCTTCTACGCGTTGAACCTTGTACATTACCCGCCGTGGTGGCTCAATGGCTAAGGCGTTGTGCTGCTGGGCATGAGGTCGCGGGTTCGATCCCCGGCTGCGGCGGCCGCTTTTCTGATGGAGGCGAAAAGCAGAAACGCCCGCGTGTAAGAGATTTCGGCGCACGATAAAGATCCCCAGGTGGTCAAAATTAATCCGGAGCCCTCCACTACGGCATGTCTCATCGCCTGCGTTGCGTCGGTGCGTTAAATCCTATAATCAGTCAATCAAGAACCTTGTATATTACTCTCTGCTTGTTTTTACTTTTTTGCAAGGGCTTTTAGAAGGTGAGTGAAATAAAAACATTCCAGCTTGGGAATGTATTCGGCCAGGAACTTGTCGTTGCGTTTAACTTCAACAGTGATGCTTTGTTTTTTGGAATATACAAAAAACAAGGCATCACTGAGGTTTAATACGTACAGCATCACCATCAGCTGGGTGTAGTATTCGTGGCTGCTCTTCAGTGTCAGCTTGTCGTCCACATAATGCAGGAACTTTACATGGCTGATGCATCTCTCAAAATCTATGAGCATGCTATCCTGCAAACTGAAGGGGCACTTGATTTCGACGAGGCGGGTTGTATCACCAGTGATGACGAGCCCATCGGGACTGCCACACAACCACGGCTGCTCTGGATGGACCACGAGTCCGACCTGCCGACGAAAGTGAGGCAAGATTGTTTACATTTTGCTGAGAAATGTGCGGAGGGATTACCTCATGAATAGGGAGTTCAAGGGCCATTGACAGCTCCCTCCTGGCTTCGGCTTCGGTGTTTCTGCCTGCAAAAATAAAAAAGAAAAGAAATGTGTTAATGTGGACTGAGGAGTTCTAACATGAGAAAGTTTGTTTGTTCAACAAACTTTCTTCTTCTTGTTAATATGACCTGTTTCATGCAATTTAGTTTATTCACGTGCATTTAAGACTCTATTTACTGCAAGTAAAAAGGACGGATTGAGCAAATGTTTAAGGTTGTGCACCCATACGTGAATCCTTACCGTAAGTTGTGGCTTGCGCCCAGAATGGGCGCGGTGAAGCGAGTGCAGCTGCAAGTGCTTCAAACTCTGTCCTCCTCGTTTTGATGCGGTGGGCCATCGTGCTTGTGATGCGGTGCTTCCGCTCTTGGTGCCATCTGCGACAAAATGTGCCATTTTGTATAAAATGCACAACACGCTGTGAAGCACATAAAGGCTGCAGATATAACAAACCTGTCTACAGCAGCCTGGCCCAGGGTTAAAAGCGCGATCTCCGCTATCTGCTCCACGCTTTTTTTCACAAACGTTTTGTAATACGTTTCCTCTCTCTGCTCCAGCATAGCGAGCAGGTTGCACCTGTTTACTGTCAGGGGTACCACGCTCGCCACCTGCATGGTTGCGTACGTTTCTCGCGCTTCCCCGAGCAGCGATCTGACAACCTCGATGCCGAGATTGAGACTTTCGTCTACAGCTTCTGTGGAAGCACCGGTTGGATCTGCATTTTCGTCGTGGCTGTCCTCGCACGCGATCATGTCCGCGAACGCACACCTCACGCCCGAGAATTGGGCATGTACCGTTTTCGGGCACAGGGGTTTGAGTACTGGGGCAGGCAAGGGGCGACCTGTATAAATAATTATCAAGTTGTATGATGCAATACAAAAAAGCACGCATGCTTCAATGTTGAATAATCTGAACAATTCAAGAAAGCGCTCCTCGTGCTTACTTGCAAAGAGTTCCTTTATCTGTTTCTTCGTGTCCAGGGTCGGTCGCGCAGAGGGTTTCCCCCAAGCACGCGGCAACTCCGTGCACGATTTCTCCTCGTGGCTGTTTATGAAAACGGCCACCGCCGCCGCGTGTTTACACCAACCGCGGCAGCCAGCCTTGCACGAACAGCGGCCCCGCACAATGCGCCTTGGGTTCGGCGACAACTACATAAACAAAACAAATCACCATGTACGGGAAATAAGCACATAAGGGTATCTCAAATACAATTCACTCACCTCCAGCCGCACGTCGTAGTCGCAAGTGCTCTTCATCTGCGGAATGCACCTGGCCACGATTTCAGACGGCGCCGTCTCGCTGAGGATTTCTTCTTTTACGCCGTACACGTGGTTGCTCGCGTAAAGCTTGATGCCGCGCCTGAAGCAACTTCCCTTGAAATACTTCTCAGGGCTCTGTATTTTACTAAAACCGCAATACAGCACGCACGATCCGCTTGGCGCCGTCATGCTGGCCTCGCGCGGACGCGGCCGAGCCATAGAGAAAGCCTTGCGGAGCTGCGTTGCACGGAACGGCGGACAAGCAAAAAATGCGGCGCGGCGCCGGAGGGGGCGCCACCGGTTCCAATTCAGTGGCGCCTCCAAACGAGCGCACGAGGCCTATATGCCAGCCGTAGTTTGTCGAAAGAGGAGAAAAACTACTGGAGTGCCTCGCAGTTATATGGGCCATTTCAAAATTTCGTCCATACGTATATGGTAGACCATTCAAGGTTGTGACAGACCACCATGCGCTGTGTTGGCTCGCGAATATGAAGGACCCCTCATCCCGTCTTGGGCGGTGGATCTTGCACCTGCGACAGTTCGACGTTACAATCGTCTGTAAATCCGGCAGGAAACACTCCGACGCTGACTGCCTGTCCCGTGCCCCCGTCGACTCGCCAAAACAAGACTCCGGTGAAGACAGCATATTCTTAGGAATCGTGACGGAGAGCGAGCTAGACGTCCAGCAGCGTGCTGACCCGATCTTGCGCGTCATGATCGACTACCTCCAAGGACGCAACGTCGCCAGGTCAAGAGCCTTCAAACGCAACTTACCCGCATTCAGCCTGAAAAATCCACCATCGTGAAGAATGTCAGCCCCGGAACAAAAAATATTTGCGCCAATCTAGCCTGTGAATGTGGTTGAAAAGCAAAGCTGTGAGCGGTACCCACGACGATTACCCATGCGACGTCACTTAAATTCCCTCACGTCGCTCTACAAATAGTAAAACCAGAGAGAAGTTTAATGCACTTATCCAATCTCTTTATTACTTCAAAGAGAATTTTTAACTAAGTTTAAATGAGTGCATGATGAATGAAGGGTGAGTGGTTGAGTTGTATTGGTGTGGCACATGAATGGAAGCTATTAAGTGCGAATGCACTTCTTAAGCGAGCCTGAAGCGTCCGCCGCCGTCCGCATTCCGCCGCCGTCCGCATAGCAACAGCTGCGGGTGCGCGCGCTCCTCGTCTTTCTTGGCAACGGGGGGAGATGGGCGCGCGCTGCCTGGCCGCTGACATGGCACATACCCACGTGGGGGATTGGCCAGGAATCTCCTCGTCTTCCTTGGCAACGGGGGGTGATGGGCGCGCGCTGCCTGGCCGCTGACATGGAAAATACCCACGTGGGGGGTTGGCCAGGAATCGGGCGTGAGAAGGGCTAATGCACCCGCTTAAAGGAGTACTGACACGAAATTTCAAAGCTGAGATACGCTCTAGCAATCAAGTACAACGACAACACAAATAGGTGTCTGTGAATAAATGCATCTTTCTTTCTTTGTAGTTGTGTGTGTGTGATCTCTCTTTCGCGAACATTACCGAACCACGCAAATTCAACTCCTGCATTCGCACTTTCACATTCTTCCCCTCGGGTAAATGCGGGGAATTTTTTTTTTATAAAATGAAAGGAAGCTTAAAACCCGTGTTAGACGATCTCACTTTTCCATTTCAGCCGCCACGGATAGAGACGACTCGATCGGCGGCAGAGACGGGAAAGGAGGAGGAGCACAAGGAGGAAAAGTACGAGGAGGAAATGGTTCTATTCCCATTTATGAACGGCCCAGAGTGCGTCCCAGGGTAGTGGTTGCGTCTAGACTTGAGTCTTTGTGCAGTCCCCGCCGCCTGCGCTTTGTCCGCCATCTGAAGCTGGGTAGGCAGAGAGGTGCTGGACAGCAGCATTACCCATTGCTATGTTGGGTAGTTGACGAAAAGAGAGGAGGGTGCTGAGGGCTAAAGTCGCACACTCCGATTATGTGGCGGAGTGTTCCTGCTTCTGAGCAAAATGTACATTCAGTGTCGTAGCGATTTGGGTCATTAAGTAACGGCGCGTCTGTTGTGGGAAGGAGCCGTTTTGTATGAGCCGTAGGGTAGATTGTTCACTAGAAAGGTTAGGGTAAGGCGAAGGTAGGGTCTGTCTCTGAAGGAGATAATGCTCGGTTATGTCCCTGAACGAGACAAGTGGGTGACGGTCCTCGTGCAGCTCCATCGCACGGGGTGTAAAAGTGCAGGCTTCTTGGTGGGCGTATTCTTTGCCCTCCATAGAAGAGTGAGCGGGTGTCCAGATCAGGTGAATGTTCTTTAGCGCACGCAGTGCAGGTCGGGACACCCAACCCGACTATTCATTTCGGTAGGTTTGTTGGGAATCCGTGACTACCTTCGGAACCCCTGGTTGAGTGAGAGCCAAGGCGATGGCTGCCTCTTCTGCTGCTGTCATGTCTTGGGTGTTGAGTGAGGTACATGCAAGTAGGTTTGTTCTGGGTGTCGCAGCGATGATGGCATACTGCTGCCCTCGATGTTGGGAGGCGTCTCTGTAGATAACTGCATGTCCCCCATGGATGGTGGTGTTGAACACTTGATCCAGTGCTTTTCGGCGACCCTCGTCGTGTGACCAGTTCATATTTCTAAGCGAAGGGAGCATCTTTAGTTCTATTCACCAAGATTACGGGAGTGCATCGAGTGGAGTGACATTCTGTGCTGCCCAGCCAATCTGGTGAAGGATGCGGCGACCCGCCGCAGTTCTGCTCATTCGGAGCTGCTGGGTAGAAAAATGGCCCTCTGCAGATCTTCCACCGTGTTGTGGAGCCGCGTGGTAAGTATGCTCTCTGTGAGCCCACTCATTGGAAGACCAATGGCCTACTTTGTAATCATTAAACAAACCATCTTTATGTCGTCCTTGCCGAGAAGAAGACAGGGGGCTGACGTAAATAATGTTCTAGAGGTCAAAAGCTTGAATTAATGTAAAGGTATCGGATTCCTTGAGGCCTGGCTTCTTGGTAACAACTCGCCAGATCATGTGTATGATTTGATTGATGCGGCGTTTGAGGCTCTGCAAGTATACCTCTCTCTTGATTTTGGCCTGGAGATGTAAGCCCAGGATCTTGATGCTGAGGCCTGGAGTGATGGTCTGGTAATCAAAGAGTATTTGAATGTGTTTTTGATGTGCTTGTTTGGCGGGAGGCGGACCACAAGAAGCTGCGATTTTTTACGAGAAAACTGGAGACCGAAGGCTTTAACACATTGGCGTACTAGAAGTGAGGGGCCATGCGTTGGTGTGAGCTAGCTTTAATTTTTGCAACTCCTAGCACACGCACAAGGCGCCCACAGGTCCGCTAGACGTGCTGTGGGTTGAGAGCGCAGTGGCGCGTGAGGGCGCGTGACGCTAACACATGGCATTCAGCGAGAATGCAGGGGGCAAACCCCTAGATGTGCTTGGTGAGTGCGCAACCTGTTTTCCCCGTCTCCGAGTGCCCTCTTAGCTAAATCGGTAAGACGATGGGCTCTCGCATTGTTACTCTATTAGTTCCAGGTTCGATTCCTGGCGGTGCCGATAAAAATATTTTATTCATTCGAGGAAATTTTCTGTTTTCACCAAAGGTCGCGAAAGAACCATTTGGGGTTAGAGGTAAAAAGCTTTGCTTTAAAACGAATTATCTTCTTGTCATCCCGGCTCATCTTCGTGGCAAAATTTTGGAAGCGCGCCGCGACTACCTGTCTTCCGGACATCTCGGCACAGCTCGCGCTATAGTAAAGAAAATTTCACCATTTTCCTGTAGGGGAACCTTGAGTAGTATGCGAAGCAGCCATAAGGTCAACTCAAGTTCCCATTAGTTAAGCTGCGCGAGCCCTCGTGGCATCAGTCAGAGCTTCTTGGCGGCGTTGACGTTTCCTCTCTGCTTCGCGAGCCCGAAGCTCGGGATCGGCCTGTCTGCGCTGCCGTTTCGTGACAGCGGCTCCAGCCTTCTTCTCCGCGCCGCTGTCCGCGCCGCTGACACTGAAGTTGACTGACGCTGACTCATCGCGGCGTTGCGGGAGGAGAATTAGGGTAGCGGATTGAGTCATTCATCCCGCTGTGTTACAGTGGCGCTTCCATGGGAGTATGCAGCCAATACCGCATGTGTTGCCATTCGTTGCGCAATCCCAGAGATGAGAGGAGCTTCGGAGAGGAGAGGAGAAATTCCGGAGAGGAGAGGAGTGTCGGAGAGGAGAGGAGGAATGCCTCGCATACTATTCAGTGTTCCCTGAGGGAAGATGACAACGGTGGTGGAACGCGAAGATATCTTAGATGGATTCTTTGGTTGGCCAATCCCTGGGGAGATCCTGCCACAATCATCATCAGCGGTGCCTGGCCAGGCATGCGCAGTAGGGGTGTGGAACTCAGGGTTCCCCTGAGTTCCACGCCAAGCTATCTCATGATGGATTCTTTGGTTGGCAATCCCTAGGGGCATCCTGCCACAATCTTCATCAGCGGCTGCTGGACAGGCGTACACACTGAAGGTGTGGTACTCAGAGTTCCCCTACGGGAAGATGATTAACCTGTTTGAAGGCGAAGGTATCTCGTGATGGATTCATTGGTTGTCCAATTCTTAGGGGCATCCTGCCACAATCATAATCAGCGGTGCCTGGCATGTGCAGTGGGGGTGTGGACGCCGCACGGCGGAGGGAGGGACATAGCCCCGTCCATAAGATGCTCCGCATCTAAACTCAAGGCGACGTACCACTGGGCTCGCCCTTCCTGTGAAGTCACCCACTACTTCTGGAGCTTCCGTGACTGGCAGCGACGAAAAACGCCGCCGACGAAACCTGCCGTACTTATTCAGCCAATCGCAGTCCCAACGAGGCCCTTCCAGCAGAGTGGAATGGACCTTCTAGGGCCCTTCCTTACGTCACGATCAGAGAACAAGTGAAGGGTTGTAGCGACAGACTACATGACGCGCTACGCAGAGACTGCCGCACTTTCGAAGGGGACTATACAAGAAGTCGCGAAGTTCTTCATGTAACCAACTTGTGCTGTGACACGGCGCCCCTGAAGTCCTAATCCCGAACCACGGAGAGGCATTTACTGTGGAGCTTATGCGAGGGATCCTACGCTACAGGAACACAGGCACAGCTCGCACTATTGCAAAAATTAAGGCGAAGTACTTTTGGCCCCGCCTGACATCCGACGTCACCCACTACGTTCGGAGTTGCCGGGACTGCCAGCGACGAAAAACGCCACCGACAAGACGCGCCGGACTTCTACAACCGATCACCGTCCCGTCGAGGCCCTTTCAACAGATTGGAATGGACCTTCTAGGCCCGTTCCCGACGTCACGATCGGAGAACAAGTGGATTGTCGTAGCGACAGACTACATGACGCGCTACGCAGAGACCGCCGCTCTTCCGCGGGGGACTGCACAAGAAGTCGCCTAGTTCTTTATAAACCAAGTTGTGCTGCGACATGGAGCCCCTGAAGTCCTAATCACGGACCGCGGAACGGCCTTTACCGCGGAGCTGATGCAAGGAATCTTACGCTACAGCAACACGGATCACCGAAGAACGACGGCGTACCACCCCCAAACGAACGGACTGACGGAACGCCTGAACAAGACGATCGCGGATATGCTGTCTATGCACGTCGGCGTCGAACATAAGACTTGGGCCGACGTTCTTCCGTATGTGACGTTTGCATACAACACGGCAATCCAGGAAACTACGCAGATGACACCGTTCGAGCTTGTCCACGGAAGACTTCCGACTACGATGTTTGACGCCATGCTTCCGCACGTAGAAGACGACGACCTAAACGCCGACGTTCAAGGATACCTTTATTGTGCGGAGGAGGCCCGAGTTCGTACAACGGACCAGAAGCTGGTGGATGCCACACGCTACAACTTGTGACGCCGAGAAGGCGAGTACCGCCCAGGGGATCGTGTGGGGGTTTAGACTCCTATCCGATGACGCGGACAGAGTGAGAAGCTTCTGCGACGGTATTTCATACCCTGCCAAGTTCTACGACACGTTGGCCAACTTACCTACGAAGTTATCCGCGATGGTGAATCCGGCACATCACGACGACGCACGCAACCAGAAGTCGTCCACGTGGTTCGCCTCAAACCGTACTGCGGAAGATGATTGACTTTCTTTGTTTTTTTATTGTTGTTGTTTCGTTGGACTGTCGTTTTATTTTAGCATCGGGTCGATGTACTCTTAGAGGTTGGGTAACGCCGCGAACCGTGTGAGGGTTTGTTTATTGTTTTTTTTACTGCCCGGCCGCGCCCGGCTCTGTTATCTGTGTCCCAAGCGAAGCGCGCGTTCCAGTCTTAATTTTTATGCCGCATGGGCTATCTCATTCATATAAGAAGACTGTATCGCCGTAACTTCACTAGCGTAGTATAATCTTCCTTGATCTACAATGTTCTGGATCTGAATAGATGGTTGGAGAACCACGCGCGCCGATGGATAAAAGGCCTGCAGAGCAGACGCCGCGGTAATACTCTCGCTGACGCTGGTTAGCGCACGTCACTTTGTTGACTGCTGCTTCTTCGCCTGTGTATTCTTTGAGTTGTTACAGGAGCACAAGTTCGCTCCTATACGCTTCTTTTCCTTGAACACAACTGCATCGTCTTTGGCTTCGGGATAATATGAAATGACTTGCCAAGCTGTACTGTAAAACACGCATATGGGGCTTAGTGCATCTGGCACGGGGGAGCATATCATATTGGTTGGTGGTTCTAAACATCCATAGGTTGTAATTGGCATTCATTTCAAACCTACGCTGGCCATTACTTTCGCGTAGTGTTATGGTGTATTTTCGCAATCTACTAAAATTGTCCCAGGGCCGCATACATGTTCAGTTCACATTAGAGTTGTAAAGTCCTTTGAGAAGCACGCTTACGAGCATGCGGCGTGTTTTTGCTGTTGTTTCTTCATTAAGTTTTACTCGCACATCTTTTGCGGTAGTCACAATGCCAGTTCTGATATTACGAATCTCATTCAGTCGTCTAAGGCGTAGCTCATTATCGGAATCTGACCTACACATTTCTGTGTTAACAAAGGTACAAGTCATACGGGTACAGGTGCGCCGGAAATTTAACTATGCAGTTAAATGTCTCTCAGGTATGGAAAAGTGCTCATATACTGGACATATACAGAAAGACAGAACATATACATATGCAGGCTGCCGGGATTTTAACATTTTTATGATAATGTCATGTCCAGATAGCAATGCAGGATGATTTATTTATTTATTTATTTATTTATTTATTTATTTATGTATTCAAGATTGATTGATTGTATGGTTTAACGTGCCAAAGCAACGCAGGGGATGAGGGGCGCCGTAGTGGAGGGCTCCGGATTACTTTTGACCACCTGGGGGTATGCAGGTTGAAAAGCTGCAGCTGGTGTAGAGAAACCTTTTCTGCATGTCTCGCCTGCTTTTAACATTTTCCGTTTCACAGCAGTGTACTTAGGGTTATGCTTTCTCCCATTAGTTTACGCAGTGTGGTTTTCAGGAAATACAAATCCTTCAAGAGCCATATTTTCAGACACGAAAAAAAGAAGGATGGACAAACAAACAATGTTGCATTTTTGTGTTCTTTGCTGTCATGTGGGAGCCACGAGCCAAGACGTATGAAGCCCACCTCACACATTGTGTACCACTTCAAGAATATGACAGTCTGTTGTTCATTGTTTCAGAGGCTTTGTCAGCGTGCTGAAATCAGCTGGCTCATTTATGACCCAAGAGTCTAGGTGCCACAAAGAAGCAAGTGATACATCAGTGCACTCTGACGACCTAAACCACAATATTTAAATGGAACAACTAACCGTCCCTGAGAAATCACAGGGGCCGATACGTTGATTCGCGAGTTGAGTCCATTGGTAGCCTGTGCAAAGATGTCGACCTTATGATGGCGAATTTTGCACTGTTTCACTCCAGCTGCAGAGCCAGAAAAAATGCTGTAATAGCTGTCCAGAGGTATTTTATTTATTATTCGCACAAGAAAAATACTGAGATCAAGAACAAAATAACTCGCAACCCATAGATGTATTTAGGTGGCACAACACGGTGTTTACTTTGTTCTTTTCCCTCCTGCCCACTTGGCATCTCTTGGCACCCGTACTGCCGTTTCAGATTAGGCTCTGCCTGACGGCAGATTATCAGATCTACTTTTCAAAGGGACTCTGTGATGAATTACTGTTAAAAAAGAACCTTGTGAAAGGTCTCTGGGTGTTCAAAATAATTCGAAGCCACTGTACAAAAGCCCACCGCATAGCACAGGTGTAGTTTTGATAAGTTAAACCCTATATTGTTTTACATTTCTAAGATTTGGTTCTGGAGTCTTTAAAATAGTGCACTGCGTGCGTGTTTCCTTCAAGCCACTCAGAATAGTTTGTTGACCTGCCTTTAGCTCAGAGACAAACGCATGCTGCTGCTGTGCACGAAGTAACAGGTGTGATATTTGGCTGCAACACCTGTTTGTCATAGTTAATTATGAAAACGATTGTGTGCGTGCTATGTGCATGTTAAAATACTCCAGGTCCACCAATCGAAGGCCGGCTGCACTTAAATTTTGTATCGGCAAAATTTATTTTGGACATACAGTGCATATCACCAAAACAACTGTGACATTACTGATAGCCCGGGGAAATACATTGATAATCAGTTGGAGATGTTTAAAAATAAAAAAATACCATCGCAGACAACGTGAGATCTGCCAACGGATCGTGCAAACAGCGATGAAGCGGAAGTGACATTTCAGCGAACCAGGCGATTGTTCCTCCAGCCAGCCAGGGGAACCAGTCAAGCTCTTCTGGGCCTGCTCCCTCTAGGCCTGCTGGAAACGTGAAGCTGTTGTCAGCAGGTTTGCTCTAGCTTGTAGGCTGCGGTGTAACTTCACTCTAGTTGTAATGTCTGCACGCTTCTCAATTTCGGTTTCAGAGTCGCCGATTTTTGATGGTGATTTGTGCCTTACGCATATGTCAGCTGTCATATTTTGATCTAGCTATTTTTTAGGCAAGCTAAATCGAAATGAGGTTTTCAAGGGGTCACATGTTTCAGTGCAGTTGGCCTTTTTTCTGGAGTTTTTCACTGTAGCCCTTCTTGTAGCAAGTTTTCCAGCATTGAGCCCGGGATTTGATTTTTAAATGCCACTACCGAAACACTGGGAGGCGACGTTTATCACAAGTGTTTTCAATTGCTTGCAGGCAGCATCTATCAATGGCGTCGCTGTTTTTTGCAAGCAAGAGGCACTAAACACGGAGGTGACGATCCTCGGGGAGGGAACTTGCCAGCTGCTACTCGTGTGCTGTGAACTCGACCTGGAATAGGCAGAGTCAGCAGCTACCACACATGAATTTCTCCAGAGGTTGGTTAGTTTTTCCGCAGGCCTAGCATTGTTTTCTTGTTTGCCGTATACTTAGCCGCTGAGTTCATTTGTTATCATGCTTGGAATTTTCTTGGTAAAGCTTGGGCATGTAGGGCAGACTTCATATTTTAAATTTTTAACAAATTTTCTTCCTTAGGTGTTGCGTCTACCACGATATGCAGTGCAGCAGTAGGGCGCAGGAATTTCTGTAGTTCCGATTGGTTTTGTATGAAAACTATGAACCAGATAAAAAAAGAACCTAGAATAACCTGGGTTGTTTAATAAAAAACCTGTTGTCCCCCCGAGCAAAACATTAAGGGTTCTCGGGTGCAGTGAGTGTATTTAAATAACTTGTTCATGTGTTCATATTCATCACCATCAGCCTACCCACGCCCACTGCAGGGTAAACGACTCTCCCCCACATCTAAAATTACCCCGGTCCTGTGCTTACTGCGACCAATTTATCCCCGCATACTATTTGATCTCATCTGCCTATCTAATATGCTGCTGCCCCTGCCATGCTTGTCTGCTCTAGCGATCCGCTCTGTTACGTTAATTCACCGACGGTTATCTCGCCTTCGGACGTGCAGTGTCAAATTATCATATTTAAAATGGGACCTAAAATAATTTTGGGACCACTGTGTGGCAAATATCAAAGGTTTGGCTCAATGCCGGAGAACTCAGATTTTATATTAAAAACAGGACCCACTAGTGTATAGGGGCGTGCGCACTGGTCCCTATACCGTACGGCGACGCTACCCTCGCAAGAGGCTGACTATTTTTACAGTGAAACGCTGCCACACAGAGAGCGCATTCTCCCACGCAAAACATGGTATGCGGTTTGATGTTCGCAAAAACCACTGTGTTGGTGGCGCTTTTTTTCTGCGTGATTAGTCTGTTTACAAATGCCTAGTCGGGACAAGTAGCTGGCTTTTGTTTCGCTTTGGGATGCCAGACTGCATGCTCATGCTCCCTATAACCGCGGGCCTGAACCAGGCTGCATGATGAAAAAAAAAAAACGCCAGGTTTTGACGGTTTCAAAGCATAGAATAGGGTATCGTTCGAAGACAGTATGGCCGCATGCAACGAATTTACAAAGAAGGCATTGATTAGGCGTGCATCAATACCAAATCTTCTGTGCACTTTTTTTGAAGGTGAGGATGATGCAATATTGACACTGTCATCTCACGCCGTGTCACATGCTGAAACCTTATTTAGTGTTTGAAACTTTCACTATTTAGTTCACGCAGTGTACTTTACGGATAATGCGCACCCAGTCGGGCACTCGGCGTCACCCTGGGCTATTTTGGGTGTTTTGAAGTAAATGTGCTATACATGGCCACTGGTAAGCGTGGGCTTCCGACCATTTCCTTTCGACTATTCCATAATCACCAAGCTTGTTCTGTGAGCTTCTTCTGTTGCCGATTTCTGCTTCGTGTGCATCGAAAAAAAAACACTTGGAAACGATCGCAGTAGTCTTCGTCACCTCACGTGAGTGAATCTTCGCTTCCGCACTTTATAATGCATACACACCTTACAAACACTTCAATCCAAACTATTTGCATAATCGCTTAATTTCATTGGAAACCCAGTTTGAGGGTGGTCGCGCGTTCAATGCATCAGAATACTGTCGCCAGAGCTCCTCAACGTCTCTCACACTCCATAAGAAGCACACAGCAGGCCTTGGTGAAATGATAATATGAGCGTCTCATTGCACATCCCACTACCGGATACAATATTTTCACAAGCTTTGGTAGAAAAATTTTTGTAACTCCAGCCATGGTCGTTTAAAGCAATGCAAGAAATAAGGAAACGGACGTTCGGGGATGATACTGAGCTAGCGCGAAACGACGGCACTTTGTCGACGGCACTGCTCACGCAGCTCTCCAACCACGAAAATAAAATCGGCTGCACTGTGTGGCTGAGTGGCTAGTGCTTACACCGGATAGAATAGAGTACAGCATGCCGTAGCTTTTCAAGGTCAACCCGCCACGGGCAGTAAGTAAACAGACAGCGAAGGGATGCGCACTAGCGTGCAGTCGAAGCTGGTGGAGTAGGTGTGGACCAGTGAATCAAGCTCAATGCAGGTATTTTGCTACTTTTATACGATGCTCCTTTTGGCAGCCATTCCTAAATTTGTACATTTTCAATGCTTATGAGCTATTTGTCAGGCGAAATATTACAATTCAGATAAATTTTCAGTGTATACCTCTTGAAGGTTTGAACAAGCGCTTACATAAGACAAGTATTATCGGTCTTCATTTTTGTTGTCCTTTGACATACGTCAGTTTCTCATATTAAGCCATATTATTTGGTAGCACTATAAGAGGATTTTAGGAGGACAGGATAAGCATGTGTTTACCTGTGCCTAAATCAGAGGTTTGCAATAGGTTTTGATAAAGATGCGATGCCATCAGCACTTTGAGACTTTTAAAAGGCACTCTGCCCGGTTGGTGTTCACAGAGCTCAGCATTTCAGAAGTCGCGGAGAAAAAAGACAAAAAAAAACAAGCAGTGCACAATTCCGTGTTAGAGAAATAGTGATTCGCGCTTGTAATTGGTAAGCATCTGGTCAAACCATTTATACCCAAAATATATAAACTTCGAATAACCATAAACAAAATTCTTAAACGGAAAAAAAGGCTTGACATAGTGGTTAAAAAACGCAAATTACCCCTGTTCTGAAGCTAGCCGGTCATCTTGTTAATTCTTTGTTTTGTTTGGTGTTATATCATTCTGCAGCAATGAAGCAACAGGCTCAAGCAGTGAATTTATCAAAACTGGGAAGCATTTTACCTAAACCTATGATCTTGCGGGTATGACTAAAGTTTTAGCAGTTCTCATTGAAGCGTCTAACTACATTTCGCTTCCTAGTCATGCCCGTGATGCTTAAGGTTATACCAGGCAAGAAAGGCTGTGTTGGGTGGTACCTCCGACGGTATGTGTCGTCTTTACGCACATTGGGAACATTCAACCACCTCAGCAGCTGTACACCAAGGCTGGGTGCCTTATCTGCTTATTTCAATGCGTTTTATTATCTTCGCATTGAGATGTGTAGCCTCAATAGTGTAGCCTTACTAAGATTACAAGCTTCCTTGTGCATGTGGTAGGCATAAAAACAAGCGTAATACAACTTTGTGGCCCTTGTTGACGTTGCAAGTTAAGAAGTATTTGATTTTAAAAGGAATTCAGGTTACACAATTTACAGAGCATGAAGGTAAAGTGCCGCTGGACAAGAGGTTGGGCCAAGCAGAATTGCAGCAACTCAGTTCCAGCACCATTAAAAAAACCTTAGGACGCCCCGACAACTTTTTCACTCTGGCTTTGCAGCCAGGCAGGCTGCCAGCACCTGGTTACACCAATTCGAGAAATCAAATAAAATGAGTTTGTTAAAAACAATCTAATAGTTGAAGTATAGGGCATGATTGTATAGGCTGCACCATCGTAGGCACAGTACACTTATAAGACAGGATCACACAAGTGCTTAAAAAATAGGAAACACTGAAATGTGTATATCAAAATTCCTCCATTTTAAAAAAGGTTGCCTGGAATACTTTTAATTTTGCAGTAGTAAATTTGCTTTCAAACCTGCCTTGGAATGGTTATTTACCAAGCAGCAGTTGATTATGCAACCTCTGGCTGCAATATTTTCTAGTGTTTGCTTTTGCAAGTAAATAAAATAAAGAAATTCAAGACCTGCAAATTTTAAATATTTTGGGGTAGGAAGAAAAAGTGTCGCTTGCAGTATTTGTTAATATATACATTGCCTGTGAAAATGCTACTGTGAAAATTCTGTGACAATGCTACGGTATAGTTCTGTTTGGTATGCCAATTTAAAATATTGTCATCTTATTCGGGGTCCTTCAAAGTGTTCCTCTCGAAATTAGGTTTATTTACTTATAAAAATTGTTTTTGCAGGGGCATAAAGAGAAAATATATCTTTGTTTTATTCTTAGGATTGTTGTTTTCTAGCACCCCAAGCGCCTGTCTGACAGTGAGCAATGCTTTATTCACTGAGAATTTTAAAAATTTTAAGTGGTCAGGAAGAGATTTCAAAAAACTTGTGTTGTCTTGGTATTTATACCTGTGGAACCATCAAAAACAAACAATGCATACAAGCTTCATGGCCTGATACCGGCAAATAGGAAAAAAATGCAGTTACTGTTTTACCGAGGATTTCCACCTCAACCCGTGAAGGTACGTCTTGGTAAGGAGCCAATCACAGTTTCCCCTCGTCTGCACAACATGTCGGCATAAACCGGGGTTGCAAAAGGTCAGATAAAGCCACAACATCGGCGCCATGACGAAACGTACCCTGCAACTGAACGGTAGATGTCTAATATGTGATGCCACTGATCTATATGATCGAACTTCTAGTCAACAACGCGAACGAGTGGTGCAGGCAGAAATAGCCACGTTTAAAGTAAACTGGGCATTTGTAAACTGTTTACGCTGTTTCACACCAGTCCAAACAGCAGATGTTCGTATCACGTAGCCTGTAATGCGATTTCCATGAACAATAAACCTCTTACCTGACAGGATAGTTGACCAAAGCCTAAAATAAGCATTTACTATAAAAACATATTTATCAAAGAGACTCCGAGTAGTCTGAACTTACGCTAACCCGTCATTTATTTGTCAATCGCAAAATTAAGCAGTGACAGTCCGAGTCGCCGAATGCTGAGTCGTGGCGTGTCGCCGAGTTCCACCATCACGAAGTTCGATTGCTTTCCAGTTTCCTCCAAAAAATACTGGTAACATTGTTTCCGTGATTGGATATGCTTACTTTTGGCTTACTGCAGAAACGTTCAACAGTAATTGGCGGTTAAAGCTTTGGGTTGATTAGAATTCATGAAAACACACTAGAGTGCTCAAGTACAAACGCGAAGCAGCTTTTATGCCGCAATTTTCTGCCATGCGCGCTTTTATAATCGGTAGTGTAGTAATACGTGAAGCGTCTGACTTCAATGCAGGCTGGCCTTAATGTTGGGCTGGCCCGTGGCGCAAGTTCAATTTTTTGCTTGAACGGTTTTATGCCATGGAACACAAAAATGTACGCTTCCAAGCAGAATTCGGCAAAACATGAACTATATTAGAGAAACTTGCTACGGATGGTTCAAACAGCCAGTAGATCTGAGTTATGCTAGAATGGTTGCCAGACAACTGGAGTGGTCGCAACACCGGTCATGTCGATAGAAAACTGTTCATGGCAACGAATAAAGGATGTAATGTTTTTAAAATATCGGATTTGCACTTGTACAGAACAATATATACAAACATTGTTTTTCTTCTTACGGTGACGTCACTGCTGGTTGCGCTGCCGACCAAAGATGCGCGCATGGTGGCTTGTGATGCGCCTCAATACGAGAATTTCAGAGACGTGTCCTAAATCCCAGAAGCTGTGAATTGTGAAAGTATTTGGAATTTTTTTAATGGGTCGTTCAACAGATAAAATTAGGCAAAGACAAATGCATTTTCTCATTACGGCCTCTTTAAGTCCAACTTTGTATTCTCCTGCTGAATAGTGTGTTTCGTGATGTCTGAGAATATGTCATCATCATCACCAGCCTATCTACGCCCACTGCAGGGCAAAGGCCTCTTCCATTATTCTCTAATTACCTCGGTCCTGTGCCAACTGTGACCAATGTATCCCCGCAAACTTCTTGATCTCATCTGCCCATCTAACTTTCTGCCGCCCCCTGCAACGCTTGTCTTCTCTAGGGATCCACTCTGTTACCCTTAATGACCAGCGGTTATCTTGCCTTCGCATTACATGCCCTGCCCACGTCCATTTCTTCTTCTTAATTTCTACTAATATGTCTTTAACACCAGTTTGCTCTCTGACCCACTCCGCTTTCTTCTTGTCCCTTAATGTTACACCTATCATTTTCCGCTCCATTTCCCGCTGAGTCGTTCTCAATTATGTATTATATATCCAGATTATGTATCGAGGGCTAGTCTTTAAGCGAACATTAGTAGGCTGACTAAGGCTGCAGTGTACGGTGGAAAGCCCTATTTACTGTCCCTTCTCGTAGGTTGCACCCCAATACCATTTAGGACCACTGTCCACACTCGCTCGGTTTTTAATCAGATTTGCACCTGGTTTATTTTTATTACAGCTAGCAGTAGTTGTTTCGTAAAACATTAGGTAGGTGCGGCAAACAAGGTCACGTAAGACAATGTCACTTCGTTTTGCAGGTATACCCAGCGTAGTACATGCAGTGCAGACTGGTGCTTTTATGTTTACGTGTACTAGAAGCACCAGTGAGTACTGCGTGCATTGTGCTTGTTACAGGCACAGAACGCAGTCCGGCGCTTTGGGGCTGTTTCACATGACTCGGACCAAGGGCATAAGCGACATTGTCTTGCGTGACCCTGTTTATCGAGCATAGCCGATTTTTCACGAAACGATTCTGTCAACCGCCACAAAAATAAACCAGGTACAAATTTACTCAAAAATAGAGCGAGTGTGGATAGTGTAGTTTCGTAGCTTCCATTGTTGAGACCGACAATTCTTACTGCTATAAAATATAATGCATTTATTTTAAGTGTTATAAGCTCATTTTGCAAGTTTATAAGCCTGGCCTAACTTGTGTTGCTTCTGGTGGCCTCAGCCAATCGCACAGCTGCCTGTAATACGTTACAGGTTCTACTGCGAGAAATGAGCTAGTGGGCTGCATAACCATTCTCTTTTTTCATAGTGATATAGCTTGTGTGAGTGAAGTTTGCGTTAAAAGTCAGTGTTATTCTAACGAGGCATTCAAATGAACCAGAACTGCCATTCTACCTTCATGCCCATGTAAATTAGAAAAACTTTTAAGAGATATGCATATTATGGCTCAGTTTTACAAAAAAATTCCGTCTTCAGGAATAAAGGTTTTTGGGCGGCCTCTACGGCTCGTTTGAATACTGGGAAAGAGGGGTTACTGAATGCTGTGGCTCAGCCCACGTTTGAGTGGGCTGATTTTGATGTGCCCACAACCGAAGCATCAACTACGGCCCCTGTGTTGCAAAATGTGCGGTTAACCTTTTTTGCCGTTTTCTCGCTTTCTTGTTTGCTTAGTGTTGTGCAGCAGTTGAAAATAACAGGAATTGCGTGTCATGCAAAGAAATGTATTACTTGAAGATCTTTATTGTTTTTTTTGTGGTTGTCTTTGTTATAACAGTGTTCCCTTTCTCACGAGGCTGCTGTTGAGTGGAACGGGGGCTGTGGCTTTGCCAAGCTGTCTACTACACTGCAGCTTTTTTCCGTCACTCCCATCTTGTCTATTTATGGAGGAGGGAAAATTATAAGAGATAAATTTAGTTTTAAATTTAAATTTGCGTAGATTGCTCTCATTGCTCTTGTGTTTTTTTGTTTCTCTATTTTAGGTGATGTCAAGGAACAAGGCAGAGGGTTCAGTTTGTAAAAAAATAAATGTTATGTATTTGTGTTCAACGCAACACGTGTCAGAAACGTTTGCAAAGAGAGCTTCAGGCTTTGCCTACGTGCGTACATATGGTCAACCTGCATGATCAAATATGCGGGGCTCGCATGGAACGCCTGTATGTTTTCGACACCTGGTCACTGAAGACGCTTAACAACGACTATTTATACGTACCAGTTACGGGTTGCTTACCCGAGAACGGACACCTTGAATTTGAGTAACAGAATTGTTTGGACAGAATGGGTGCTTTCCTCAAACTTTCAGGTTCCAGAATTTCTGTTAGCAGATAACGGACACTTTGCATTTTAACTTGCACTTAAGTTCCGTAATAGGGTCAAGGAGTCAGTGTTACAAACTGCAAGTTTTCGTAATCGCGGAAAGTGGTCGGCAATACATTACTTCCGAGTTGTTCCTTAAACCAGAGAAATATTTTTGCAGTGGGTATACATTTTACAATGTTAGCAAATTGAAGTTTTTATGGCAGTCATGTCGCGTGTCTCTCAAAGAAGTTGGAAAAAAATTGTAAAACGGGTAGGTTGTATTCAGGGTCAAAATTCTGATAAAGGGATTAGCGGATTTGTAGTCGCGAACTGGGTTAAAAGGAACTATGTTCAATTCTTAAAAAAATGGTGCTGAAGGCAAAGTCCTTGGAGATGATATCATGATTCTTAAGGCCCTTTTTTAAAAAAATGTTAATGTATGCTAGATAGGATGCATAGACGAAACGCTTTGATTCAATGCAATAGTTTAAGTGACAATTGGTTATACGTAAGGTTTCTTTCTTAAATTATTTACTTTCGTGAATCAGCGGGTGACAACCGCAAGCTGGCCGGCCTAATTATTTTATATTCGGTGCCGAATTATTTGAAGCATCTACCGTTATCAAATATTTGCAACGGTTAACGTGGTCTATTGCTATCACTGCAATTTCAGGGTGCTCAATTTCCACCCTTTCTTGCAGTTCGGGGTGAACAAAATAAAATTAGATTTTATTCTTAATAAGAGCTTGTCCGCGATGAACCGCTTAAGTGTGTTCTCTAATTTACACCACACTGTGGTGTGAGGTGTGTATTTTTTGTTAGTCTTGTCCTTTGAGCGCAATTTTATTTACATTTTGTGTCACCCCAACTAACGCGGCAGATGGGTGCAGTGAATATCTAATTGTTTATTTCCAAGTGACTAAATTTCAGTCAGTGACGGGTATGTAATAATGAGGGTGGTATCATCTCAATATATCACGGTTTGCGCTTTATGCACGGTGCTAGGCTATGCTATACCTAAAAAAGAAAACGCCCGCATGACTCACTAACTCACTGATTCGTCAACGCCCAGCCGAAACTGCTGAAATTTCGGGAGAACATACAAGAGAAGTATAAGCTGACTAAGGCAATATCGCTTCAAATGCACTCCTGAGCAAGGAAAAAGGGGAAATCGTCTTTTCGTAAATTCTTCATTATCTCGCTCACCCGTTCACATATCCAAGTACCTTTTGCTGATACTCTACTCTTTACGACAAGCTAAAAAGTAGTTTAACGTTTCCTCCTAACCAGGACTATTGTGCCGATTCTGTATTCTGCAACAAATTGGGTGTTCCGAAATAGCGAACAATAAATATTTAGTGTTTGATTTTCCTTAGATTTTTTCTAGTATATATATTACAATTACAAATACACAAAACCAATTTTAAGGATTTCGCCCGCAGCCTTCGGTAAAAGGGTGAAAATACTTCTTGAAATGACACTCGGGAATTGCCATAAAGGGCTAGAGGTTATACATCCCTTTACCGCCGAGCTCACACAAACGTGTGGGTCAACAAATTTGTTTACTAAGGCACCTGTTTCGGTTTCGCTTTCACAGCCCTGTGTAGTCGCAGCGAATGCTTCCCAGACTTTATTGGTTTGGGTAGTTCGCATATTTCGCAAACAGGGGGCGAGAATTGGCACATTAAAAATGGCGGCCCCACCAGCGTGATCACGCTAGCCGCCTTCACGATAAAAACTGATACTTCTTGCGATTCTCGTATTTTCTGAATTACAAGCATAAGACAGGACTTGCAGGTCTTGGAAAAGCACGATAGCCTAAAAAATACACTCGTTCCTGTCGTGTGCGTTCGGTCATCACGCTTGAAAAATTCATCCTTACATACGTGTGGGCTGGGCTTTCGTCGCCACGAACATTTTTCTGGGCGTTACAGGGTGGCCGGCTCGTGCACATCAGCGCTAGCGATAAATACTTTTTTTTTTTGCTTTCTCGGTGTCTCATTTATTCTCGGTTTTGTGCTGGCTCATTGGCAATATTTTCTTGCGCCTTAACCTTTAACTAGTTCCGTAAAAACTTGTGATAATAATAACAATTACAATTATTATTATAAGAATGCAAAGTTCGTTGTTATCTATTTTCCTAAAATCCTCTTTATGCCTAAAAACAATGTGAAACTAACAAATAATACGCAAAAATGCAGTTTTTCGTTGATTGATGCCGTTTTTACGGTATTCTCGCTACCCGCAGATCATACAAATATGTAATTACTTGTGGCCATTTTTTTCTAAAAACTTTTTGTTGGGCAGGAAAGTGATATGAAAGCACAGCCAAACTGATAATTAAAATGGTTCAAATTTGATGAGCATATTCATATTGTAGTGTACATGCCTAACATTGGTAAACGTTTTACAAATTAGACATTGCATTGAGTGAGAAATGCTGAAATAGTTTTTATATATTTATTTTTTATCGCACTCCAGTTCACATATTCAGAAGGTTGTTGTTGATGTGGGCAACTTACACAGGTATCTGAACATTGCTTTAGAAATTTTTTTCATAGCCCCCAACGAGTAGGCACGATCAGGATTTGTAGCAAATCGGTGTTGTAACAAATTACACAAAAATAAATACCCCACAGGTTTACTTAAGTCGTTTTTCTTGCATATTTTGCCAATAGAGTTGTCCAAAAACCAAGTTTAGCATTTTGTCCTCACCAATGTTTAATAACGCGAGCGTGATATTGCAACTTACACTTACCTGGACGTGGAATTCAGTACAATTTTCCCACGTTCGCGTAAAAATCGCCATCTTCTGGGAGTTTGTGCAACCACGTACCTCCCCGTCCCAACCAGTTTTTATCATAAAACTGTTACTAAGGAGTCCCCTTTATGCCTACTGAGAAAATACTTCACATGGGTAAGTAGCCGTGTGAACGAACATTGCTGGTACAATTAATTTTTGGAAAGCTGGATAAAACACGAGTTCCATACATTTGCCATTACCCCATGAGTCCGGTAAGGTTGCATTAATAGACAGCACACGGGAGTTCCTAAATGTGTAGAATTTCACGGTGAACTATCTATATAAGACACGGAATAACTTTACAGGTGTTATGCCTATTACTGTCAGTAGTACAGCGGCCCACCAGGGCATCGCTGGGTACGGTCGCAAGGGGTTTATAAAAAGAGAACAGAGTATATTCACTGGAGCAGAGCCCTGTGGTACTTTGTTGGTTACAGGCTGGCCTTTTTGTTGGGCTGGCCCGCGGCGCAAGTTCAATTTTTTGCTTGAACGGTTTTATGCCATGGGACACAAAAATGTACGCTTCCAAAGAGAATTCGGCAAAACATGAACTATAGGAGAGAAACTGGCTACAGATCGTTCAAACAGCCAGTAGATCTGAGTTATGCTAGAATGGTAGCCAGACAACTGGAGTGGCCGCAACACCGGTCATGTCGATAGAAAACTGTTCATGGCAACGAATAAAGGATGTAATCCCAGTCGAAAAACACAACAGGAATTTCTGTCGCACAACAGAAATTTCTGTCGCACGACAGGGATTTCTGTCGCACGACAGAGATTTTTGTTGGGACTACAGAATGGTCTGTCGTGCGACAGAAATTTTTGTAGTACAACTACAGAAAATCTGTCGTACGACAGGCATTTCTGTCGCACGACAGAGATTTCTGTTGGGACTACAGGAATGTCAGTCGTGCGACAAGAATTTCTGTAGTACAACTACAGAAAATATGTCGTACGAAAGGCATTTCTGTCGCACAACAGGAATTTCTGTTGGGAATGCAGGATGGTCCGTTGTGAGACAGGAATCTCTGTAGTAGGACGACAGAATGTCTGTCGTATGACAGAAATTTATGTAGTACAACACACATACCTATGATGCGACAGACATTGTGTAGCCCCACTACAAAAACCTTTGTAGTAGAACTACAAAATGTCTGTCGCATGAGACATTTCTGTTGTACTACAGAAACTTCTGTTTTGCAACACCCTGTAGGCACTACACAAATTTCTGTTGCACCACAGACTGTACTTCAGCAACTACGACTAGATTCCGTAATTACTATTATTATCTGCCATGCGACCGAACAGTTTGTAGTCCCTGCAGATGTTTACAGTCTGAAAGAGAATTTTAGATTCATTGCAAAAGTGTCACACGACAGACCGTTCAGTATTGCTACAAAATATCTTGCTTACCCTGTCGGCAAACCCCGCGTTTTCGAGGATTAGGAGAGCGATGGAATACGCGGGAAAGAAAGGAATACACTGGAAAACGCAGAGCTGGACAACATCAACGCGGGGACCGCATTTTCCATCGAGAGAGCGATGTAATACGCTGGAGACAACAGAAAACTTTGGAAAACGCCGCGCTGAACGACAGCAACGCGGGGTGGTTGCTGGAGAGCATCGAATAACACGGTGCCATTGCCTTTGAGGACAGAGCTTCAGGCAGGATAAACGGGACAGCACGAACAGGATAGTTAGTGTGGTACCGCTGCTTGGCTGGACACGGGAATGCCGCGCGCCGCTTAAGGGGTGGACTGGTTGTATTCCAGTACCGCGAACGACGCAGATGCTCCGAAACTTAGTGTTTTCGGCCTGTGCGGTGCCTCGAATTCCCACTTTTTTAGCGTGCGCTGCACGAAAACAATGGTGCGTGCGAGTGACGGTCATCTCGTTGAATTGCATCGCAAGCGTCTGTTGTAATGAAAGTTTGTTGCATTACTGCCATTAGCATTCCGGCCGTGTTTGAAAAAACCTTCGCTACAAATTTGCAATTAACAACGCAACTTAGCACAAATCACTGTAATGTTGCAACATCTAAGCGTATAACCAAAGAAATGGATACATAAAGAACTTCGCAAATTCCTTTAATTCTTTGAGGGAATTGCAATTGCATATATTGTACTGTGGACAATCTTTGATAAAAGAATGAGGCAATAAGGGTAGCCCGTCGGCAAAGCGGACGCATAAAGGACAAGCAAGACATGCTTTTTGAAGACGTGGTGTAATAATTGCAGTGCACATTCTGACACGTATTTCTGGGTGTCTTTGAGAGCCCCATTGTTTCATTCTGCGTGCTGTTGTTTTATTTTTTAGCACGCAATTTGTTTATTTTAACGCGAAACATGTGTCCAATCAAGCCTAAATAGTTAAAGATTTTAAAAACAGCAAACCAGTTGCCGCTACCTGTGTGAAAAAAAAAAAAGAAACGGCGCCAGTGAACTCGTTGCACTACCGAGATGTGTTAAAAAATAAATGTAGAAAGAAAGAAAACGCACGTCTTCCCTCTAGCCCGGCCCTTCGGAAGAAGTTCGGGGAAGCATCGTCACCACTGAACGCATGTCGCGGCGCGACAGCACTCGCGGGACAGGGAGACCACAATACGAAGAATCGAGAGGGGTGCGGAGGGGTCGCGAAACAACTTCTCGTGATCGGCCGGTTCCCTCCTTACCCTTCCTTTGTTCCCTCCTGCTTTGTTCATTCCTGCTTTTCGTCTTTCGGTCAAAATTTGGCGGTGGCAGCGTGGCCGAGTGGCTCGCTTTGCCTAGCTGAAGTTACGCGTAACTTTTTCTAAAAACGTGCATATTGATGTCTCCGCGAAGTATCAGCAGCAACATTTGAAGCTTGGGAAGCTGTGGTAAAAGCAAGATCAGTGGTCCGGATTTCAAGCATCTCGAAGTGAGGACTCCTCTAGCCACGACTAACCGTGGTGCTTGGGATTATTGGCACACTGATGCGAGTGAATACGACCAATTTCGCAGGCAGTGTGATCTCGAATACGTGCGATGTGCTTCGACAATCGACTGAACTTGCAATGACCCCTGCGTGACTTCGGCAGGTATCGGGCGTGCATACTCATCGAGATAGTGCAGCACTACAGAAACGTGCGCTTTTCGCAACAGGATACCCCTCCACGTTTTGCTGTGCGAATGCATTGTCAACGGATCAAGGTTCACCAAGGCAAGCATTCCAGCTAAATATTGACTTTCCATTTTAATTCTCTCACGTTCTCTCGCGTTTTGCTGTTTAAATAAATCAGGTTCAAGAAATATTTGTTTGCTTGTGTTTCAATGGTCCTAACTAGTATAAGGAACGAAATTTCGAACGGTTATTGTCCATGCTCGTGTAATAGTTTTTTTTTTTTATCCGGGAAAATAAATTTGCTTTCATGAACAGATTGAGCGTCATTGATGGAACGCGATGATGGGACGCGATCTGGCCCTGCTTCAGAAGCACGGCCAAATCAGCTGAAAAGTGCCCAAATGACTCTACTAAATTTTGTAGCGCTACTTAGGTGTCCCTGAAGGAAAGACTTCTGTATTTCTTCTTAACAGCTACGCGGGTTCGTAATTACACGGCTATTAAAGAAAAAAGGCCTAGCGCGAGCATCTGCAGACCACGTTGTCTCCGGCGTGTTCCAGCGTTACGTTCTGCGCTGCCGGATCCACGAGTTTCCGCGTGTGCAGTGTGCGTGTGCACGAGTTTCCGCGACTGCACATGCATCAGGCATGTGCAATCTGCGTAACATCAAACTTTTGTATTGCATGCATGAATGTACCACTTGTTGCATTGCTTACATTGCCTTTTGGTACAGCTTTCTGAAATCAATTATTCAGTGAAAACAATTTTAAGCTTGTTCCAGAAAGGCAAAAATTCCCCCAAATGGTTATGTTTGTTGGTCATATTTTTATTGAAATTGTTATGCATATCCTGCATACTTCAGGTACCTAGTAGAAAAAAAACATCACGGGAAGTAAATTTCTTATGCAAAACAAGTTGAAATTCGAGACATGACAGGATTTACTACGAAAACAGACATGACAGGATTTACTACAGACTACAGAACAGGATTTACTACAGACTACAGGACAGGATTTACTACAGACTACATGACAGGATTTACGACAAACTACAGGACAGGATTTACTACAGACTACAGGACAGGATTTACTACAGACTACAGGACAGGATTTACTACAGACTACAGGACAGGATTTACTACAGACTACAGGACAGGGTTTACTACAGACTACAGGACAGGATTTACTACAGACTACAGAATGTCCCATTCCCTCACAGGATCATTCTGTCGTATTTCTCTGTTGTGTTTTTCGACTGGGATGTTTTTAAAATATGGGATTTGCACTTGTACAGAACAATATATACAAACATTGTTTGGCTTCTTACGGTGACGTCACTGCTGGTTGCGCTGCCGACCAAAGATGCGCGCATGGTGGCTTGCGATGCGCCTCAATACGAGAATTTCAGAGACGTGTCCTAAATCCCAGAAGCTGTGAATTGTGAAAGTATTTGGAATTTTTTAATGGGTCGTTCAAGCAGATAAAATTAGGCAAAGACAAATGCATTTTCTCTTAACGGCCTCTTTGAGACCAACTTTGCATTCTCTTGCTGAATCGTGTGTTTCGTGACGTCTGAGATTATTTATCCAGGGCTAGTCTTTAAGCGAACATTAGTAGGCTGACTAAGGCTGCAGTGTACGGTGGAAAACCCTGTTTACTGTCCCTTCTCGTAGGTTGCACACCAATACCATTTAGGACCACTGTCCACACTCGCTCGGTTTTTAATCAGATTTGCACCTGGTTTATTTTTATTACAGCTAGCAGTAGTTGTTTCGTAAAACATTAGGTAGGTGCGGCAAACAAGGTCACGTAAGACAATGTCACTTCGTTTTGCAGGTATACCCAGCGTAGTACATGCAGTGCAGACTGGTGCTTTTATGTTTACGTGTACTAGAAGCACCAGTGAGTACTGCGTGCATTGTGCTTGTTACAGGCACAGAACGCAGTCCGGCGCTTTGGGGCTGTTTCACATGACTCGGACCAAGGGCATAAGCGACATTGTCTTGCGTGACCCTGTTTATCGAGCATAGCCGATTTTTCACGAAACGATTCTGTCAACCGCCACAAAATAAACCAGGTACAAATTTACTCAAAAATAGAGCGAGTGTGGATAGTGTAGTTTCGTAGCTTCCATTGTTGAGACCCACAATTCTTACTGCTATAAAATATTATGCATTTATTTTAAGTGTTATAAGCTCATTTTGCAAGTTTATAAGCCTGGCCTAACTTCTGGTGGCCTCAGCCAATCGCACAGCTGCCCGTAATACGTTACAGGTTCTACTGCGAGGAATGAGCTAGTGGGCTGCATAACCATTCTCTTTTTTTATAGTGATATAGCTTTTGTGAGTGAAGTTTGCGTTAAAAGGCAGTGTTATTCTAACGGGGCATTCAAATGAACCAGAACTGCCATTTTACCTTCATGCCCATGTAAATTAGAAAAACTTTTAAGACATATGCATAATTTGGCTCAGTTTTACAAAACATTACGTCTTAAGGAATAAAGCTTTTTGGGTGGCCTCTAGGGCTCGTTTGAATACTGGGAAAGAGGGGTTACTGAATACTGTGGCTCAGCCCACGTTTGAGTGGGCTGATTTTGATGTGCCCACAACCGAAGCATCAACTACGGCCCCTGTGTAGCAAAATGTGCGGTTAACCTTTTTTGCCGTTTTCTCGCTTTCATGTTTGCTTAGTGTTGTGCAGCAGTGGAAAATAACAGGAATTACGTGTCATGCAAAGAAATGTATTACTTGAAGCTCTTTTGTTTTTTTGTGGTTGTCTTTGTTATAACAGTGTTCACTTTCTCACGAGGCTGCTGTTGAGTGGGACGGGGGCTGTGGCTTTGCCAAGCTGTCTACTACACTGCAGCTTTTTTCCGTCACTCCCATCTTGTCTATTTATGGAGGAGGGAAAATTATAAGAGAAAAATTTAGTTTTAAATTTAAATTTGCGTAGAGTGCTCTAATTGCTCTTGTGTTTTTTTGTTTCTCCATTTTAGGTGATGAGAAGGAACAAGGCAGAGCGTTCAGTTTGTAAAAAAATAAATGTTATGTATTTGTGTTCAATGCAACACGTGTCAGAAATGTTTGCAAAGAGAGCTACAGGTTTTGCCTACGTGCATACATATGGTGAACGTGCATGATGAAATATGCGGGGCTCGCATAGAACGCCTGTATGTTTTCGACACCTGGTCACTGAAGACGCTTAACAACCACTATTTATGGTATACCGACAGAACAGCACGCGACAGAAGAGCACCGCCATAACAGCACGGCGTCAAAACAGCACGCGACAAAACAGCACGCGACAGAACAGCACGGCGTCAGAAGGGCACAGCGTCAAAAGCACACACGACAAAAGCGCACGGCGACAAAACAGCGCAGCGACAAAAGCGCACGCGACAAATAAGCACGGCGACAAAACAGCACACGACAAAACAGCACACCGCAAGGGCACAGCCGTGAAACAGTTGAGCGCGGTGGCGTAGCTAGGTAGTCTGGCGTAGTGCACTGGCGGGGCGGGCTCGGGCCGGGTAGCACGCAATTTCTCAGGCCCGGGCCGGGCTCGGGCTTGAACCACAATTTGAGGGCTGTGCCAGCCCGAGTCGCCCAGGCCATACCTGAGGCCGGGAAATGCCGTGCCGCAAATTATCAATTGTTGACAACAAAAAGATTTTTGTTGACCTTTCAGGTTAAGTGAGAACAAAATGAAGCGACGTGAAAATTCATTACGGCGCTGTTAAAAGACTTGGTAAAAGGCCATTGCGCTTAGAAAGCCTTTACATCTATAAAAATATCTGGGACCCATCAGCATAGTGGGAGAGAGTGGGCCAGAAAACGGCGGAACTCTAGACACACAGTAACACATAATTGTGTTTTCCCTTTTCTTTTCAAACAAACACAAACAGAACAAACGTGACCTGGACTTTGGACTATGTGCAGAGTTTGAAGGACCAATTTTTGAAGTAGAGCCCATGATTTCTTCCGGGAAGATTTTTTTTAAAACCAAGAAAAGAGGCAACAAGAGCAGAAGCGATGATAGAATATTGCTGCCAACGTAATTAGAGGAAAATACTAAAATGAAGTGGTGAAACCGAAGGCATCGCCAGCTCAAATTTCAGCAAATAATAAAACAGCGAAAGCTGAAGTACCTGCTGAAGAATTTCAGTATTGCAAAATATTGTCCACTTCCTCCGAATCATTTAAACTATCCTCGGTGTTTCTTTAGCTCGAAGACAGCGAAACGAAGTGGCAAATGGAGTACATGACTACTGAAAGAACAGTTTCAAAGTGAGGATATTGAAGTTGTACAAAGTTCGGTCCAAGTTTATTGGAAATTTAAATTCAAATTTGTCGTATTCGCTTTGTGCTTGCGCTTTTTAAGCTAACAGCAAAATTCTACGACTTCATGTTTATAGCCTGTCTGACTAGGGATGGCATTTAACAAGTCTGGCGGGCTCGGGCTTAATTTATCAAATTCTGCTGGGCTCGGGTCTGGCTCGGGCCCACGTTTTTGAAGTTTGCCGGGCCCGGGCCGTGTCTCTATCGGGCATGTTTGGGCCGGGCCTAGAAATTGCGGCCCGGGTAGTGCTCTAGTAAGGGCACAGCTCGGGCCCGGGACGGTCCAAAAGGACGAGCCCTGCCCGGCCCGCGTGCCGTGCTCGGGCCGGACAGCACGCATTTTCTCGGGCCCGGGCGGGGCTTGGGTTTGAACGAAAACACTTTTTGGGCCGAGGCGGTACGGGCAAACCCCGAATCCCGGCAGTCATGTGCCGCAAATTTAAAATGTTGACAACAAAAAATTTGGCTCATTGATCGTTTTGGTGAAATGAAAACAAAAAAGCGAGGTGCTGTCAGTCTGTCACCGTGGCGATGCTAAAAAAATAACAAAATGACGTATTGCACTTAGAAAGCCTTCAAGCCAACAAAGGAAAACGTATGGGCTTAATCAGCATAGTGGGAGACTATGCTGATTGTGACTTTGTGCGACCCATAACACCAAAGATTAGCTAACGTACCCTTCGGTCATTCCTAAAGCTTTTTGTACACATACATTTTTGCCCATAAAGCGACTTTTTGAGTAGAAAACATTGTGAGCATAGGAAGAACTTAGGTCTACTTGGATATACACCTGGTGCAAACCGACAACGACCCTTGGCAAATTAAATTGAGACAAGTGCAAGTTAAAGTAGCTCTCGGCAGAGTGTGCTATCGTCAAAAACAAGTAGGAAAAGAGTTCTTTGGGAAACGAATTGAATGAAATAACGAAACGTGGAGTGTTTGTCCAAGAAATGCATAAAAAAATATCCACTTTTCTCAGCATTATTTAAGCGATCCTCATTGTGCTTTAAGTTAGGAGACTGTCGCAAATGCAGCGCCTATTTTACCGAAATTTTCCGTAAAGATACATTGTTTAGGTCAGGATATATATGTTGTACAGATATAGGTCTAAGTATTGAACAAGTGTAAATTCAACATACTCCCTCTAGGCATATTTTAGGCTAAAAACACCAAACTTTGAGGGCTCATGTTTGGAGCCTGGTGGACTCGGGCTGAGCTTAAAAATCAGTGCGCGGGCTCGGGTTTCTTTTATTAAATGCTGTCGGGCTCGGGCGGGGCTCGGGCTTTTATCTTAATGTTTTGTCGGGCTCGGGCCTGGCCCTAGCCGCGTCTCTACCAGGCGGGGTCGGGCCGGGCCTAGAAATTCCGGTCCCAGCACTGCTCTAGTATCTGTCATCCAACGATTACTGCCCTCTCCCACTCGACCTGCGAATTACGCGGTCGTGTGAGGAACGCGTTCCCTCAATTTGTTTTTTTTTTGTTTTTTTTTTCAACACTAGAATTCACGGGTACGACAGGGGCACGCAAGGCGGCTCAAACAGCGGCCGTGTTGATTTTGTCGCACCATATGTTCACCGGTACTACACCACGCCCGGTAGCGGAACAAATGGTCCCGGAACAAATGGCCCCGAAACAAATGACCCCGAAACAAATGGCCCCGGAACTAATGGCGCCGGAACTAATGGTCACGGAACAAATAGTCCAGGAAAAAATGGTCTCAACTTCAAAATAGAAAAAAATGGTCCCACCACTACTGCACCTATGCATGAGCGCCTCTATGAGAGAAGGAGGGAGGGGGTCAGTGTATTTATATTTGTATGTCTGTATTTGTGCGCAATGTATTTTGCATCTGTCTATATACAGGGTGATCAAAGTTAATTCGACATTTATTTTAAAAATTAGACGCTTAGATATACGTGAAGACCACCGCTACAGTGAGGTTATGCACCAAGGGGGACACACAGGGAGGTGGTATTTATAGATGTCCGTGGCTTGTTTAATTAACTTGTTTGCAGGCGACGTGTTTGCAGTCGCAACCTTGCACTCCCCCTATATCGCTCCCTCCCCTATATATCGCACTCCCCCTATATCGCTCACTCCCCCTATATCGCACTTCCCCTATATATCCCCCTATATATATTACAGAATGCAGATAGCCACACAACCTAAGTGCCACAGAAGTTCTAGAGATCCGCAAGGCTATATGCCGGCATGGCAGCGTGTTAATAATTTCCCAGAGGCTGCTGCTGTCGCTGTGTTTCAAGTAGTGGCGATTCTCTTCTGGCTGCAGCCCATGCAAAAATATCGTATGGTCGGCTATTGAAAATCCTTCTTATGGTTGTCTTTAGCTATTTGGCCCAATTATCTTTAGACATTTCTATGGCTGTCTTTAGCCATTTCTATGGATATTCCTATGGGTGTCTTTAGCTTCTTCTATAGCCATAGCGATATTGAAAGAAGACCTAAAGAAAGTCATAGAACCGGCTATAGAAGAAGCTAAAGACAACCATAGAACCGGCTATAGAAGAAGCTAAAAACACCTATAGGAATGTCGATACGAATATCTTAAGACAACCACAGAACCGGCTATAGAAGAACCTAAAGACACCCATAGGAATGGCGATACAAATCGCTAAATACAACCATAGAATCGGCTATAGAAGAACCTAAAGACACCCATAGGAATGTCGATACGAATATCTAAAGACAACCACAGAACTGGCTATAGAAGAAGCTAAAGACACCCATATGAATGGCGATACGATTCGCTAAAGACACCCATAGAAACGTCTAAAGAATATTGGGCCAAATAGCTAAATCCGACCATAAAAATGATTTTCTATAGCCCACCATACAATATTTTTGTATGGGACTGAAGGGATGGACAACCTTATTTGGCGTCCAGCGTCAGGCCATATACATAATAGTTTTTGGACCCACCATAATATGGTTAGCTACTGCTATTGTTTGTGGTACAGTTCACGTTTTAGCCTGGAGTATATTGGGCAGTCTAAAATAACACGCTGGCAATATCTTCCTTGTGCTCTCCGCATGCGCGGGATGGGGAATTTTCACAGTCATTTTAACAGCAGAACTGGTTAGGCCGACCTTTGTCCGTTAGTCTCACCAAAAATCCTCGAAGCCTGAGAAATAACTGTGGTTCGGGAGGGCAAGAAACCACAAACCAGAAACGCCATGAAACCGTAAACCTAACACTGTACCACCCCAAAGGCCCGAGGGTGGCACGGTTGTAGCGGCGGCAGTGAACAACACAATAACAATAATTGGACAGAAAAAAATCCTGGGCTATCTCCACTAACGTGAAACCTGATGTGGGGCGATGCATGCAGTGTATAAGTGCATTTTGGCACCTTGGCGTTTTTGCCAACGGAGATGAAACCATTGGCGGTAGAGGTATACAGCTTTGCTGTAAAAGTCTCTCGTCTTTGAAGCACGAAGCTCACTTGCGTGGGGCGTAAACTAGTGTCCCGGTGTTTTTTTAGTAATCGTTACGAAGCGCTCAAGCGCGAGGGGTAAACGAGTGTCCTGGTTTTTCATTACGCCTTACGTTCTAGCGCGAGGCGTAAATGACTTTTCCTGTGTTTTAGCACCATGACTACGTAAAACGACGATTACGACGACGAAGACGACGACGAAGACGATGACAGGAGACGCCAACATCTCCAGCAACCTAAGGGGCCTTGCCCCCGCGTTCGGCATCGAACCTGGGATCCTCGCGTTATGGACACTGATTGAGCATCGCATTCCGGGCGCACTGTATTTCCATTGGGTTCGTAGCGCGGGCGTTGACTTTAGACTCGGGCGCCAGTTCTAGCGTGGGCGGCCCACTTTGGGAAAGATGTGGAAGCCAGCAGACGAAACAATCCGGGCCTGCCAGTCTTGGAGACCTTTCAGCGGCAAGTTCAGAAATAAATGTGAGATGCAATAGCCTGGTCTCCGACGAAGGGAGCGGACCGCCAGCTCTGCTTTTTTCTTTGCAGTGCAAGCTGCGCCATTTTTAAAACAAGAAATAATTTTTAGGCAACGCCGCGTCGCATCAGGTGGAAGAGAGCTTCCACATATTGTGACACCTTTTGATTCAATCGGAACTGCAAGGCTGGAAAATATTTGAATAGACTCAAATTACCTGATACGCAGAGACTATCAAAAAGTTTTGTAAGGGGGTCTCAAGGCAATACCTTGTTATTATTATTATTATTATTATTTTATACTTTGTTATTACCCCCCAAAATTGACCGGTTACTTAAAAAACGATTAGTGTAAGGGATCGTTTCCATAAACCTTGATGTTGCAAAGGAAACAAAAGCCATTTTGAGTTTCATATAGCCCAACCTTTCGTCTTTCCTTTTTGAATTTCTTGGTCTGAATAGTTATACCAAATGACGGCCCTGGTTTTTGACGCTAAGTTATATCCGGAACATATTATTCCAGAAAGAGTAGCGGAACGTGAAGAGAAAGTCCTACAGAGCATCTTGCACCCTCTATAATGTGTGTATACGCTTTAAAATCTAACCAATTTCCCAGTTAGGCATTCCATAAAATCGTGCCCTTCTATCGCTGTGCTGTTTTGACGCTGTGCTGTTTTGTCAATGTGCTCTTCCGTCGCGTGCGCTTTTGACGCCGTGCTGTTTTGTCACGTGCTGTTTTTTCGCGTGCCGTTTTGACGCCGTGCTGTTATGTCGGTGCTCTTCTGTCGCGTGCCCTTTCGTCGTGTGCTGTTTTGACGGCGCCCCCTATTTATACATACCAGTTACGGGATGCTTACCCGAGAACGGACACCTTAAATTTGAGTAACGGAATTGTTTTGACAGAATGGGTGCTTTCCTTAACTTTCAGGTTACAGAATTTGTGTTAGCAGATAACGGACACTTTGCATTTTAACTTGCACTTAAGTTCCGTAATAGGGTCAAGGAGTCCGTGTTACAAACTGCAAGTTTTCGTAATCGCGGAAAGTGGTCGGCAATACATTACTTCCGGTTTGTTCCGTAAACCAGAGAAATATTTTTGCAGTGGGTATACATTTTACTATGTTAGCAAAATTGAAGTTTTTATGGCAGTCATGTCGCGTATTTCTCAAAGAAATTGGAAAAAAATTGTAGAACGGGTAGGTTGTATTCAGGGTCAAAATTCTGATAAAGGGATTAGCGGATTTGTAGTCGCGAACTGGGTTAAAAGGAACTATGTTCAATTCTTAAAAAAATGGTGCTGAAGGCAAAGTCCTTGGAGATGATATCATAATTCTTAAGGCCCTTTTTTGAAAAAATGTGAATGTTTACTAGATAGGATGCATAAACGAAACGCTTTGATTCAATGCAATAGTTTAAGTGACAATTGGTTATACGTAAGGTTTCTTTCTCAAATTATTTATTTTCGTGAATCAGCGTGTGACAACCGCAAGCTGTAGGCCGGCCTAATTATTTTATATTCGGTGCCGAATTATTTGAAGCGTCTATAGTTATCAAATATTTGCAACGGTTAACGTGGTCTATTGCTATCACTGCAATTTCAGGGTGCTCACTTTCCACCCTTTGTTGCAGTTCGGGGTGAACAAAATAAAATTAGATTTTATTCTTAATAAGCGCTTGTCCGCGATGAACCGCTTTTAAGTGTGTTCTCTAATTCAACCCACACTGTGCTGTGAGGTGTGTATTTTTTGTTAGTCTTGTCCTTTGAGCGCAATTTTATTTCCATTTTGTGTCACCCCAACTAACGCGGCAGATGGGTGCAGTGAATATCTAATTGTTTATTTCCAAGTGACTAAATTTCAGTCAGTGACGGGTATGTAACAATGAGGGTGGCATCATCTCAATATATCACGGTTTGCGCTTTATGCACGTTGCTAGGCTATGCTATACCTAAAAAGGAAAGCGCCCGCCTTACTCCCTAACTCACTGATTCGTCAATTCCCAGCTGAAACTGCTAGACCTAGAGACTTGAAATTTCGGGAGAACATACGGGAGAAGTATAAGCTGACTAAGGCAATATTGCCTGCAAATGCACTCCTGAGCAAGGAAAAAGAGGAAATTCTCTTTTCGTAAATTCTTCATTATCTCGCTCACCCGTTCACACATCCAAGTACCTTTTGCTGATACTCTACTCTTTACGACAAGCTAAAAAGTAGTTTAACGTTTCCTTCTAACCAGGACTATTGTGCCGATTCTGTATTTCGCAACAAATAGGGTGTTCCGAAATAGCGAACAATAAATATTTAGTGTTTGATTTTCCTTACATTTTTTCTAGTATATATATTACAATTACAAATACACAAAACCGATTTTAAGGATTTCGCCCGCAGCCTTCGGGAAAAGGGTGAAAATACTTCTTGAAATGACACTCGGGAATTGCCAAAAAGGGCTAGAAGGTTACACATCCCTTTACCGCCGAGCTCACACAAACGTGTGGGTCAACAAATTTGGTTACTAAGGCACGTGTTTCGGTTTCGCTTTCACAGCCCTCTGTAGTCGCAGCGAATGCTGCCCAGACTTTATTGGTTTGGGTAGCTCGCATATTTCGCAACCAGGGGACGAGAAATGGCACATAAAAACGGCGGCCCCACCAGCGTGATCACGCTAGCCACCTTCACGATAAAAACTGATACTTCTTGCGATTCTCGTATTTTCTGAATTACAAGCATAAGACAGGACTTGCAGGTCTTGGAAAAGCACGATAGCCTAAAAAATACACTCGTTCCTGTCGTGTGCGTTCGGTCATCACGCTTGAAAAATGCATCCTTACATACGTGTGGGCTGGGCTTTCATCGCCACGAAAATTTTTCTGGGCGTTACAGGGTGGCTGGCTCGTGCACATCAGTGCTAGCGAAAAATAGTTTTTTTTTGCTTTCTCGGTGTCTCATTTATTCTCGGTTTTGTGCTGGCTTATTGGTAATATTTTCTTGCGCCTTAACCTTGAACTAGTTCTGTAATTACTTGTGATAATAATAACAATTACATATAATAATTTTAGAATGCAAAGTTTGTTGTTATCTATTTTCCTAAAATCCTATTTATGATATTAGTACTCCTAAAAACAATATGAAACTAACAAATAATACGCAAAAATGCAGTTTTTCGTTGATTGATGCCGTTTTTACGGTATTCTTGCTACCCGCAGATCATACAAATATGTAATTACTTGTGGCCATTTTTTCTAAAAACTTTTTGTTGGGCAGGAAAGGGATATAAAAGCACAGCCAAACTGATAATTAAAATGGTTCAAATTTGATGAGCATATTCATATTGTAGTGTACATGCCTAACATTGGTAAACGTTTTACAAATTAGACATTGCATTGAGTGAAAAATGCTGAAATAGTTTTTATATATTTATTTTTTGTCGCACGCCAGTTCACATATTCAAAAGGTTGTTGTTGATATGGGCAACTTACACAGGTATCTGAAAACTGCCTTAGAAATTTTTTTCATAGCCCCCAACGAGTAGGGACGATCAGGATTCGTAGCAAATCGGTGTTTAAACAAATTACACAAAAATAAATACCCCACAGGTTTACTCAAGTCGTCTTTCTTGCATATTTTGCCAATAGAGTTGTCCAAAAACCAAGTTTAGCATTTTGTCCTCACCAATGTTTAATAACGCGAGCGTGATATTGCAACTGACACTTACCTGGACGTGGAATTCAGTACAATGTTCCCACGTTCGCGTAAAAATCGCCATCTTCTGGGAGTTTGTGCAACCACGTACCTCTCCGTCCCAACCAGTTTTTATCATAAAACTGTTACTAAGGGGTCCCCTTCATGCCTACACTCTTAGTCGCGTCCCGGATGACGTCCTATTTATATGCGGTGGGGATCCTCAATACCATGATATAAGAGGCCCTGACAGACTTCTTTTCCGTGACAAAACCTCAGGTGGTTACAGCACGCTTTATTCTGCGCCAACGACCCGTGTCACGGCTATAAACTAGCGGAAAACCTGACGCAAGGAAATAAATGAACAGAGGGGGGCAATCATGTAGCTCTGAGCGATATGTGTGGCTTGCGGCGCATGCGCGTATTCCCAATCACACAATGGCCCGCGACCTTCCTTTGCGGTGGCCGAGGACGAGCGCCCGGGGACGCGGTGAAAGCTGAAAAACACTAAAAAAAATCTTGCGCGCACATGCGCAGTAGGAGTGGAAAAAAGTTCGCGCGTGGCGAGCCGTGGTCTGGTGATTTGTCTTTACCGCGCGTGCGCAGTATGGAGTAATTTCAGCGTGGGGCAAGTTGGGGTCCCACGCTTTGACTCTTGCTCTGTACAGTTCATACTTAGTTCCGAGCATTCACACTTTATTGACCACGTTCGCTTCCGCTGACATCAAATGTGTGCTTCGAGGTCGGTGTAACAGTGGAAGCAACTGCGAATGTGATGGGTTTATTAGGGCCACCGGGAACGCAAGCCAAGCAGCAGTGCCATGTCAAGCCGGCTGGTGTGTGAATTTCGGGCATAGCCCGGTTGAACACGAGCGGATAGGTAAGTCCCTGGATTTCTTTTTTTTTTTCGATGGATGGGGGAGCGCAGACAGTAAGAATTTGTGTTTGCGGACAATATAGCAAGCGCCACGAAATTATGCCTTTTGCGTCGTCGTAAGAAGCCCGCGCCAAAACCGTTCTCCGATACCCGGGATCGTACGATAAATTTGACGTGCTTTATAGAGAGGATTCGGTTTCCCAGTGTGGCGGCCGTTTTGGGATCCAGGAGAAAAATGAAAACGCTTGCACATGTGAGGTACTTCCGTTGCCGTAATGAGTATACCGTGGTGCCATAAAGAATTTGCATTTTTACACGCGTCCCATTGTCGAGGTCAAGCCACATAAAACACAGTTTGAATTTTGTATTTTTCAATATTCTATAGCCACTGCTTGTCATTTTCGGTAGGCGTAGCAAAACGTTAGGTAACGTTTTTTCGTAACTAGGTTTTTGCGTCGTCGTTTCGGCTAGTGAATTTTCTGGCACGTTGAGTAGTCTGGATCCTGTGTCGATTTGGAAACTTCCTTATGGTGCGTTTAAGTGGTAAAGTTTTCACACGAAGCAACATTCATGAGTAACACCAGTCCCCATCTTGTTGTGTTCGGCACGGCTGTCGTCTGTCTGAAGTGCCAACTCGCGGTTTGCAGAAACATGATAGCATTGGCAGCGCAAACGCGCCGCGGCGACGGCGTAGCGGTTGCTCAAAGCGGTGGCTTCTAATGTTGTTACAACGCCTTCTGTAAAGGCGTTATACTGGAGGCTATGGTTGTTACAGACGCGCTGGCTGTTGCTCGGTGCGCGCAGTTTACCTATGCTTTAGCAAAAAATATTGCTAGCAGTTCTGTTCGATTTTTCATAATGTTTGGCGCCATACTATTGCTGGAAATTGTTTCATTAAAAAAAACTAGGGCACATTACCTCCAGTGAGTAACAGCGAACAGTTTTTTTGCGACGTCCAGTTGACGTGCCGGCGTCAAATAAAATTATGGCAAAGTTTTCTCGCATGCCTTTGGACTAAAAAACCGCTCGGCCTTCCTCTGCATATGATGAAAATGTCCTTTTGGAGGGCGTCTGAATCTAAAGCAGTAAGAAAGAAATAATTGCCTAAACTACAGCGATGCACCTGTCTGATTTAAGGTATTTTCACATATCTGCTAAGGCGTTGGTGATACTTCTGCTGCGCCCCTTCAGGCTATACTGTTTTGCCGCCGATTAATAACACCACAATTTTGTACCTGGTCACTTTTTCAACTGCTGTTTCTTTTCTTCACGCAGTGCAAACACAGCAGAATGCTACCCAGAATGCTACCACATTTCAGTGCGACGAAATTTCGGAAGCAGCAGCTCCCGGGCCAAATATTGCTTGGGGGATTTTACAAAGACCTTCTACATCATCGGAAGTGGTGTACCTGGACCATCACTTGAAGCGCGGAGAAAGTACTTTTTCTTTGTTTGGTAATATATTACATTAAGTCATGAGATATACCCGTCAGCTTTAGGCCAAACGTTTGGCGTTATACAGTCAGCAGCCTGCAAAAAAGATGAGTTTCCTCCCTGTTCAGCAAGCTGCTGAAAATTCCATAAATTAAAGCAATAATTTTTGCTTGACAGGTCCTTATTTGCTCTTCCACAAAAGAATATTTTCATTTGTGTGTTCCACAATTGCAATCTGCTAATATTTGTATTTGTTACTTTAGTATAAGTATTTCGTGTTCACATTTGTATTTTTGATATGAAATAAAAAGAAAACATTGTTCCTTCGGCATGGTGTCATTAATGTAATTTTCATCTCGCACTTGTGCATGCTCATGAATTCGAGAATGACAAAATACTTAAAATTTACATACCCAACTCAGCTCTCTGTTTATGTCCCAAGCTTGTATAAGTAGACTATCACTTCAAGATCCGGTTAGGTTTAAGGTATACAGATACTTGCTTTACAGCTTTGCTTGCAACATGGCCTTATAAATATATGGAGTTTTTTTTTAATTCGGGGTATGTGCATTGCGACCTGATAGATCAGGTGGCAAAACACTGAGATTATAAAGGTAAAACCTCATTGCATGATAACTGAGGTCATGAAGGTGTTCCAGAAGTGCACAAATCACAAATGTGTTAGTGCAATTGCAGCCAGTGTAACTCACTTATTGGTGGCATTGTTTTATACGGTCTAACCTTCAGATGCACAAGTGTGCGTTCATGACCGAGTGCTGTGGTTTTGGTAAACGGCCTTGAAAATGTTAAAAATGCTCAACCGCGACCTTGCGCTTCCGCGTAAAATATTATAACTCCTTAATAACAGAAGCGCGAATGAAATGAGGCCACTTAAAAAAAATTGCAGAAATTAAGAGAATTGTCTACTAATGCCCAGCATTCTTATGCCGCTTCTCTTGAGTGTGAGTCTTTTAGAGCCAAATTTCTGTTTGTGCAGTTACCTCCATTTACCCTATTATAACGATCACAGGTAATATTTGCGCCAAATCTGCATTTTTTGTAAATGAAGGGTGTTACACGGCTCACCATTTTCCGTATTTTTTATATTTTTCTTGGTTTTTAGTTTTGCAAAATTATGTTCGGCCAATTATCTCGATCTACGCTATGATAACGATTACAAGTGGAATTTCCGCGAAATCTGCATTATTGTGGAAATGCAGGCCGTTATACTGTTTGCCAGTTTCCGTCATTTTTAATACTTTCCTTAATTTTTGGTTTCTCAAAATTCGTTTCGACCAATGATCTTTATTTCCGATATTATAACGATTAAAGGTGGAACTTCCGCGAAAACTGCATTTTTCTGGAAATGCAGGCCGTTACAAGTTACACGGCCTAGCGACCATCCGGTCTGCGCGAGAAAACGCTAAGATATTCTTTGTGTGCTCGCGATTACCAATTCTTCAGGCGACGCAGCAATTCTGCAGGCGTCGGGACACAATGTAATATAGAGTGAGTAATTTATTATTGGTTCATTACATTACCAGATACGTAAATTACTAGCGCCCCCTATTACAAAAATAAAGGTGAAGGCATGTAACCACACCATCAGAAGAGCTAAGACGAGCAGAAAAAAATTCAGTGCACCATTTCATGCTTGGTATACTTGCCCCTCGTTACCAGACATCTCTTATGTTCAGCGCACGACAGTGTGCCTTACGTGCTAGTTATTTGCATGCATTGTCATAGGGGGCACTTTCTGGCTATGTCCAAGTATACTTTTGGTAAGGAGGCCGAAGAACTGTTATCAATTTTGTTTGCATCGACGGAATAAATCACCGCATGGCGCATCATACTGTTGAATCGGGCACACAGCATGACAAAAGGTTTCCGCTCGTACAAATGTACTTAAAGCCCCCAAACCGTAGTATTATGCCTCTTTGGTAGAGTGATTAAAAAACGGTGGTCTAAAGAAAGTCACTCGCCGCCGAATGTGTTATTTAAAGAAGCCATGAAGAGAAAACACAAGTTTGCTTCATTCAAAAGATTGTGTCATTAGAATCATACTGACACCACTTTTAACGTAAACTTCGCTCAAATAAGCTACATAATTAGGAAAAACGGGAATGGTCATGCGACCCACCAGCTCATTTCCCGCAACAGAACCTGTGATGTCACATGGGCTAAGCTCTGCGATTGGCGGAGGCTGGCAGAAGCAGACGCTAATTATGTAGAGCTTACAAACTAGACGAACGAGCGATTTGCGCTTAAATTTAGGGCACATTCTTTACAAAGCAATAAGAATGATGGGATAAACAGTGGAAGTTACGAAAGCACATGTAAACATAGAAGTACTGATGCATTCTGCTGTTCGTACTGCGCACAGCATGCTTTGGTTTAGCTGCACAGCACTGCGGGGCTTGGGGTTGTCTCAGACGACACTGGCCGATTGACGCAAGCAACGGTGTCTTACGTGACCCCATTTGTCGAGCGACCACTGTTTCAGGGAACGAATATTTTCTCCCAGAACAAAAACAAGCCAGGTTTAAATGCGGGCAAAAACAAACCAAACGCTTGCCACGGTATGGTGGCGCCATCTAGGTTACGGAACGTAAAGAAACGCGGGAACAAACCAACACCGCTGTGCAGGGTGGAGACAACCTTTGAACGGTCCCGTGCCGCCGCAATTGGGCCAACGGCCTCAACGCGTTATTCTTTTCGTTTCCCACGAGACCTAGCAACTTGAAACAGACAATATGATTCAAACTTCTTCAGTAAACCGCGTTGCGGCGATAATTTTGGCGCGGTTTTGACACAATGACTTGCTTCGGCGGTGAGCGAGCAACCGAACATGGCGGCGCCAGCGTTACGTGTCTCTACCCTGTACGGCGGATGCGTGAATGAAGGTACTCTAGGCTGCAGAGCGGTCGGTTCCCGTGATGTCACTTGGGGCCACGAAAACGCACGATTGAGCGGGTAAATCAAAATTTTAACCTAAATTGTTTAATTTCTCAGTGAATAAAGCTCCGTTTGTATCCGGACAAGCGCTGTGGGCACTATAAAACACGAAATCTTTCGAATAAAACCAACTTGCATTTTCTCTTCATGGCTCCTTTAAGACTCCTGCTTGACGCGCAACAGCATGCAGAATACTTATACGCCCATGTTTGCTCTCCCCAGCAACCCGTTCGTTGTGGCGCAGTGGTTATGATACCCGCCTCTTCATGTGTTGTAGTAGACACAGGTTCGATTCTCCGTAGGGTTGCGTGTGTGTGCCTGTGCACTTTGTGTGTCGCGTATGATGTAACATGTGTTAGAGCGTTCGTCGCGGGATTCTGACGTTGGCCTTGCAATGCGAGCGAAAAAAAAAACGGATAAACTCAATTCTGGCCGAGTGCCTTGTTTTTTCTCTTTTTATATGAAAAGCAGCAAGGCCGCTTATTTGAGGGGCCGTTTGATTTGGGGGCCGCTTCGTAAGCGGGAATAGATTAGCATAACGGGCCGCGTAGAAAAATTACGGCCAGTGGCCTGCCGAACACACGGCCCGGTGTTTAGGTGGCTAGCTGGTTAAGCGGCCCTAAATACGGCCGCTTAAACGCGGGGCCGCGTGTTCGGTGGGCCCCGTGTTTGGCGGGCCGCTTGCGCGTGAGGCCGCCTGAACCGCCGCTTTATAAGCGGCTTTAAAATGACACGGCGACCCGCCTGCATGCGGTTCGTATAACCACGAATTGACTAAGAGTGTACTGAGAAAATACTCCACATGGGTAAGTAGCCGTGTGAACGAACATTGCTGATACAATTAATTTTTGGAAGGCTAGATAAAACACGAGTTCCATCCATTTGCCATTACCCCATGAGTCCGGTAAGGTTGCATTATTAGACAGTCCGCGGGAGTTCCTAAATGTGTAGAATTTCACGGTGAACTATCTATATAAGACACGGAATAACTTTACAGGGGTTATGCCTATTACTGTCAGTAGTAAAGCGGCCCACCAGGGCATCGCTGGGTACTGTCGCAAGTGATTTATAAAAAGAGAACAGAGTATATTCACTGGAGCAGAGCCCTGTGGTACTTTGTTGGTTACTTGTTTTACTGATGATTTGTTTGGAACTATCTCAAGGCATTCTTTGCGAACAGTGAAGGTTCTTTTGAAAAAAAACTTGTAGCTGAGAAGAAGTTCTTACAACAGCACAAGTTCGCTCAAATAAAGATTTGTTCCTTGAAGAAACCTCCATCGTGTCAGGCAACTGGACGGTATGGTATTGAATTCTTCCAAATGTCCGGCGGTAATTACAGAATGCTATAAGATATTATTGTGAAAAATGTTGTACACGTAGAAAGGTGTGAGAGGAAACAGTAGAGGAACAGAAAAAACAACTGGCACATAAAATTTCCCTTTATCGTATCTGTATCCAGACAAAATGCCATAAATAGTTTCTAAAAAGCAACATTTTTACGCTTTGATATGTTAGTTTATTTTTGTTAGTTATAAGTTTCAGTTTTAGTTATTGTTTATTTCTATTGCTTTTTTTTCAATAAAACCTGCAATTAGAACGTAACATTCTCGTCAAGGTTTTCAGTTCTCTTCGGGGTTAGTCATTTCTTAGTAATTCTGTAACATTTGCGCGGGCGACGCATTGAGTTCTGTTGCACACACAACTTGATGATGGTCCACAAGGTTCCGATGGGGAGAGGTCCGATGGGCACTGAAAGAAAGTCGTATGCATAAAAACCAGCTAAAGACATCAGAGCAGTTCAGCTGAGGTGTTTGAAAGAATAAAAATACTGTAAACAAAAAAATTCCTAAAGAGAATGTAAAATATTTTGAAGAGAATATCTTCAGCAGATGCAAATAAAAAGCTTCAACTGTGAAAGCGACATGAAGATTGCAGAATATATACTATCACGCACGTAAGTGGAGCACGAAGTTGTTCTTCTAGGCACAGTATTGTGGAGGAAACCTGTTGTAATTGACTAAACCAGAAATAGACGAGCGGGATGAAGCAGCCGACAAAGTGGCGTGCACAGATGTGCGTTGGCGAAAAGAAGGCCGGGTCATTTCCTCGGCACGCATTTATCAATAGTGAAGCGGTCTCCTTTAAGATTGACTTTAACCTAAACCTAGGAAAGTAACCGGAAAGCAAAAGCCCTATTCTATCAAAACACGATTGCCGCTGTACGAAACCTAAGTAAATAATAACATTATCAATCAAGCTTCCCTAACAACAATACTGTATTAAAATATTAATCACTTACTCAGTGTACTTATACAAATACATATTCCAGCCCGCTTCAGTGTAGAGGGCGTCGCTTGTTAGCGTGGTTGGGCAGCTCAAAAATTGCAGTTAGTGATTAAACGTAATAAGTATACGTTAAGCACTAAACTTCCAAACAATAAATTTCCTACTTAATAAAACCAAGTTCAAGAAAAAAAAACTCGCGTGCGAGAACATGTAAGACATTCTGAAAAGCGTAGCTTTTAGTAATATTCACGGTGAAAAATAAACACAATCCCTTTATACGGAATGCCAAGCTTTGGTTAACAACACAATAACAATTACAAACTCAGTAACACGCGGTATGGAAGAGTGAAAACTTTATGGAATGGTGCACAATCATAGTCGAAGCAGGCGTTTCATTGTGGCCAAATTGGGAATATTGGTGTGAATAGAAGTTTCTTAAAGAAACACGATTGTAGCGCAAAGAAGTTTTAACGACGAAGCTGTTTGAGCTTTTAGTGCCGCCGTGGAACGTTACAGAAAACTATCATCACTATCATCATCGGTGAAGTGGCGGGGGTGAACATGGTAGGCCAAGAAATTAAATGGAATCTGGCGAGGAAGCAAAGGGCCCACGACCAGGGGTTGATAGTGGACGCCGAAGACGGAAATAGCGTTATGGAGGGGCCGGCAATCAAACCAAGGACTTTGTGATGTCAAATCGGCCACGAAACCACGGCACCACGCCAAAGGGACGAGGGATACGGGGTGAGCAGTGGCGGGGAGCAATAACATGTGCAGCCAACTTGAAAAAAATCAAAACATCCCCCTCGCGAGGGGCACGATTAAATGCAGAGCACTTCCACGGGGGGTGTGCCTGCAAGTCTTATGGATTACGTATTGGTTGTTGTTGTTGTAATTGTTGTCTTCCAGCGTAGACATTGTCGATGAAGTCGATGGTGAAACGTGAAACGTGCCGTGAACCCCCTGCCGCGGCTATTACGCAACGTGGAGAGGCTACGACGCAACGTGGCGCGGCTATGACGCAACACAATCAAACACAATCCACTTTAATCCAACCCAATCCAAATCCAATCCAAGCCAAGCCAAGCCAAGCCAAACCAAGCCAATCCAATCCAATCCAATCCAATCCAATCCAATCGAATCCAATCCAATGCCCTTCGCGAGAGAGTGTTATAGCGCCAAAATCGCGCCACCACATGAACGTGAACCGAACGCGGCGAGAGAGGGTGTTGCGAGCGGAGAGAAGGCGAGGAGGACGCGGGGGAGAGGGCGCACCTGTGGCCAACGGTTGAATGAGTCAAGGATATAAGGCGCGTGCGTAACCTTCCATTCTGTGTCGGCTCCGTGGAGCAGTCGGTAAAGTGCCGTGTACCTTGCGTTCCGCCCGCAGAGTCGTGGGATCGAAACCTGGCGCCGGAAGGTAATATTTCTTTATATAGTGTAGGGTGCGGACTACGTAGTGATGCGGACTACGGACGCCAACGCGGGTGATATCGTGAGTTACTAAAATGCTCTGCATTTAAGAAACGTCGTGTTAGGACGCAGTGCGGCACAGTTACAAGAACAAAAAGCCAGGTTGAAACTTTTACAAATACTAGTGCCAATCGTGAAAATTCGGAAGCTGGAAGCCCTGAACCTAACAAAACATTTAGGCGCAGGGAAAGTTCCAAACCCTTCAATCTCCCCTTCCAGCAGTCTCAGTACGAGTCGAGGAATCAACCGCCCACACTTGGGTTTAGCAGGAGGAAATGAAGAATAATAGAATAAACAAACGCTAACATAATTCTGAAAAAAAAACTCTACAGAAAAGATCGCGTGACTACCGCATGAAAAAAAAGGAGATGAACCAAGGGAAGAAGCGCTTCCCGTGGTCGGAATGTCATTCGAGTCCACGCGTTATGAAACAGGCTTGTCTGCAATTGCGTATGTGGCGTGATCTCTCGAGTACTGTTCTTACCGACATTTCACATGCGTTCGCTGCTGAAGTGGGGAGCACAGACGCCGAGTTTGCGCTAGAGACGCTGATTGCGCGAAACCGGTTGCCGTGGTTTCGAGCGCGTGCTTACGCAGTCCACTTTGGGAGAGATGTGAAAGCCTGCGGACAGAACGATCCGGCCGACAATTGATGGAGAACTTTCAGAAGCAAGTTCCCTAGTCCATGTGAGGTGCAACAGCCGGGTCTCCGACGATGGGAGAGGAGCCGCTCGATCTGCGGTATCTCCAGCCATGCACCAGTAGTGCAAGCTGTTCTATTTTTTACCCGAATTGATATATATGCGAGGTAGGAGAAATCGCTCAATGCGAAGTAGTGGCTTTATTTTAAGTTTAACTACGTTCAATGAGTTGGTGAAAAAAGATAAATACACTGCTGGTGCCTAAACAGCATGTCACAATAACGCCTACTTGATGAAAGATCCTAATCTAAATACACGATCTGCATTCAATGTAACAGCAATTTTATTGGGTATTTTTTGTAGCCCGTTTCATCAGTAAGATGAAGCAAAACTTTAAACAGTCACACCATGTGTGATATTAAACTCCACAAGGCATTTATAAATCTTAATCCTAACAGACACTTCACCCTATGAACTGAGACTACAAATAAATACAAACCAAACGCAATAGTTTACACTTCTCAATTTGAAAACTTTATTGTAATCTGTTGCCAAAGATCTCAGTAAGGTGCTTCGCGTTATACAGAACTACAAGTTCAGCGCATGCGCAACCGAAAGATTGAATAGCATAATAGGGGGGGGGGGCAGTGCTGTCTGGTGGTCAAATCGGCCGAGCAGATGGCATAGTGCCTGCAGAAGAGAAAGCATCAGCTAATAAGAAGAGAAGGAAGTAGTAGTAGAAAAAAACTTTATTTTGAGCTCGAAATGACGGTGTTTTCAGGTGCCGGATGGGGCGGTTTCCGTGTCTCGGCACCCGCATGCGGCATGCTACTCCTGGCCGCTGGGCGACAGTGCAATCTGGATTGGCACGGCATGGATGGACCGCAAAATCTCCCGTCACTTGTGGAGTGAGGTTGGGGGGGACGAGCAGTGAGAGGTATGGGCGTTTTGAGTTTAGTCCACTCTGCAATAATGTGTGCAAGAGTGCGAACGTTCTCTGCGCAAAATAGGCAGTTGTCCTTCTCTCGTTCTGGATAGAATTTGTGTAGTAGGATATTGTGCGCAAGCGACCCCGCCTGAATTCGCCTGATTATCGTTCTGGTCCCTGGTCAGGGCGCGATGCGGCTCAGGGAGGGCACACCACTTTTCCCTGTACTCGTGTGTTATCTCTGTGTAGGTGAGCATCGGTGTCGGGGTTCCGGTGTCCTGCCCTGCCCGGAGGGTCATTGCTCGGGCGTGGTAGTTGGCGGTAATTTTGCCGGCCACCTTTGTATAGGCAGGCACCCACGTGAGCTCTACGGCTCGCCCCGGTGCTCTACTCTTGGACATAATTGCTGCTGTCTCGGAGGTGATCACCCCTTTCCTGAAGCAGCCGTATGCTCTTTTCGAATCGGTAACCACTACCTCGATTCCCGGTTGGACGAGCGCCCGGGCTAAGGCCACCCCCTCGGCCGTCCTTGGCTCATTGGTCTTCACCGCAGCGCTGGTGACCAGCCTTTCTTCGTCGTTGACCAGCACCGCGGCATGGTTGCTTCTTTTTTCAAGTGAGGCATCCACGTAGAGAACTCCTGTGTCTTGACGTAATCTCTGGACATCGCCTTAGCACGAGCTTGCCTTCTTCCGTCATCCTTACCCGGGGCCATGTTGCGGGGTAGGGGCTTCGTGTTTATAGACTTCTCCCACTCTGTTGGTATGGAGAACTTTATCGCTGCTTGTTTCTTACACCAGCCTACTTTGTCCAGCACCGCGCGGCCATAGATTGTTTTGCTCAGGCGTAGACGCTGGTGGGATAGATGGGCCTCGATGAGCTCGTCAAACGTGTTGTGCATGCCCATGGCCTGTAAGCGCTCGGTTGACGAGTATATGGTGTGCCTAGGTCTTGATATGTGGCCTTTCGGATGATGGTGTCGAGTGTAGACTTCTGGGTGTTATTGAGGTAAAGATAGGGGTAGAGTATCTGATTCTGTAAATAATGAACGCTTGCACTAGCCGGATAGCTTCTGCTTCTTTCAGGCCCCTATTCCTGGTGGATACTCTTAGCAGCATTGCGAGGATTTTCTCCGCGCTGTTCATGCTCCTATCGACGGCAGCGTGTGCCTTTCCTTTTTGGTTGTAGAATTAGCCCGAGGATACGACATTTTTCTGTCGGTTTTATTTCGGCGTCTCCGTTTTGGATGGATGTGTCTGGTGGGGGCGTCTGTCGGGGTTTGCCGGGTTGGACGACGAGGAGCTATGACTTTTGCTGCGCGTAGCTAATTCCGCACATCTTTGCGTACTCATGCAGGGTCACCGTTGCCGCCTGGAGGGTCTCCTCTATTCACCCATCGGAACCTGCTCGCTCTGTCCATATTGTAATGTTGTCCGCGTAAAAAGCATGCCCGCTCCCCTCTATTTGGTCTACGAGGCGTGGCAGGGGTAAGAGAGCCAAATTAAAGAGAAGTGGTGGCAGGACAGCCACTTGAGGGGTGCCACGTTCACCTAGCTCAATTGGTTCCGACTTCTCATTGCCCACCGATATTTGTGCCATTCGAGTGGCCAGGAAGTTCTTGATGTGCCCGAATGTGCGGGCGCCACACTTCGTTTCGTTCAGGTTTGTTAGAATGCTTGCATGCATGACATTGTCAAACGCGTCCTTCAAGTCGAGGGCCAGGACCGCCCTCGGGCTGTTCTTTGTGGCCTTCTTGACGACCAAATCCTGGAGCTGAAGCATTACATCTTGGGTGGAAAGATGCTTCTTGAAACCGAACATACTCCTTGGCATTTGATTTGTGTCTTCCAGGTGTGTTTATAGTCGACGGAGCACCATTCTCTCCAAGACCTTGCCAACGCATGACGTTAGAGAGATTGGTTTCATATTTTCAATGGCTGGGGCATTTCCAGGTTTAGGGATGAAGCGAACTTCTGCTTCTTCTTGTTACTCCTGTTGTTACTCTCGTCGACTGAAGACCAGAGTTCCGAGAGTGAGAAGGGCGTGTGGAGGTCTTCACTATTCAGACCCGTATATTCTAGCGGGGTTGGATGTTTTCCTTGTTCTGTTTGTAGGTGGCATCCATCAAGGGCCTTGATCAGCTAGTCACCATCTCTGTTGTATGTCTTTAGCACTCTCGTCAGTGCATGGTTCCTTTCTATTTTGCTGCCTGTAGGGTCAAGAAGATGACGTAGCAGCTTCCATGTCTTCCCCACCGACAGCTGACCATGCAGGCCGTCGCAGATTTTTAGCCAATTCTCCCTGCTAAGTTTGGCCACGTACTCGGATATTTCCGTGTTCACTTGGGCTATGCGGCGGCCTAACTTCCTGTTTCACCTCTGCTGTTTCCAGCGTTTCGTTAGTGAGTGTCGGGCCAACCACATGTTGGCGAGTCTGCTGTCGACGAATGGCGCTTTTGTAATTGTGACGATTGTTTGTGTGAATTTGTCTAATGTCCGTTTCTGCTTGTCGGCCCACTCCTTGTACGTCTTACCTGTTGGCGCTGTTTTGTCTGTGTTTTCTTCTTTTTGTTGGGTATGCTTGCGCATCTTTCCCAGTCCTTGATGTGGGTTTTTCCCAGCTTGGCTTGGTAGTTGGGACCCCGTATCGTGATTGCAACGACGCTGTGATCGGCGCCCAGATCCCCATCTTCGCCATTCCATGTAATGTCGAGTGATCCGCTGAGCCACGACAGGTCTGGTGTTGTGTTCCTAGATACACTTTCCTCTGCGTGTTGGTACCCCAGGTTTGTTCAGTAATGTTATATCTTGGTCGTCCATTGCCTTGACTAGAGCCTTTTCTTTTTTGATTGAAACTTGTTCCCCCACAGCGTGGGTGGTCCGTTAAAGTCCCCGGGGATCAGGAGCCGCCTGGTCTCCGCAAGCTTCCTCACATCCAGGACGACAAGGTCAATATTGTATTGTTTTTGCGACGGTCTGTAGTAGACGCTCATAATGAATATGTTACTTTTACTTCCTATTTTCCTTGCATGTATTTCAACTAGAGTATGCTCACGTCACGCTTGCGCTGGAAGATGTTGGGTGGCTGCTAGTATATGGTTCTCTACGAGAATCGCCGCTCCAATTTTAGTGGGGTCGGTAAATGTGACATACCCCGGGATCCTCGGAACTCTGCTCGTGCCCTGCAAAGTGAGGATGGCTGGTCGAATTTCTATCGTGTTCATGTATAGCGCGAGTTCCATGTCCTTGTAACGGATGCCCCTGCAATTCCACTGGAAAATCTTTGTGGACTCTCTACTTCCCTTCTGCTTACTTCTCCTGATGTTTGTGTTCTGTTTTATGTTTGGTGAGGGTCTCGAGCCTTCCGCGTCGTTTTGGCTATGGCTTCTTCAAGTCTTCCTATGTGATCCCTTTTTTGAGAAGCAGCTTTTATTCCTATTTCTAATGTCGTACCTCGTGACGCGAGCCTCTCCTGCTTGGCTTGTAGCGTGTTCAGCAGGTTCCCGATTTGACCCAGTGCCGGGAGGATGAGCGTCTCTCCATGTGTTAGTTGTTTCTTTCCCTCGGCTGGCGCCTGCATGTCCCCCTCACTGGCTGAAGCCTCTTCTGCTTCCATAGCATCTTACTTTTGTTGACATGGCGTATTGCTGATAGTAGGAGGGGGTTTCCTCCTGCGGGGCATTTTTTGCGGGCCCTCTGTCGCTGCTGCGGTCTCTGCCTGGCCATTCGGGGCACCCTTACCTGATTTCGAGACCAGCCGTTCTTTCTTGTTCATCAGACCTTTGATTTGAGCCTTCTGCTCTTAAGTTTGTGCATTCTGTTTTGCGGTGATTTGTTTTAACTCTGCTATCTCTACGGTTTCTCTAGTTGTTGACTGGGGAGGGGACGTGGGGGCAGGGAACTCCGATTCCAGCGTTTGAGCTGTTGGAGACCCGCAAGCCCAGGCCACCTTTGTGGTCGCTGAACCGCGTTGATCACCGAGTCGTCCACTGGACCTCTAACCGTGCCTCGACCCCGTCGCCTCGCCATCCTTTCCGGCCGTGTTCCCACACTGGTCTGCAGGTGCGCCCCGTGATCTCGAACTCCCTCTGGCGTCTCGTCCGGGTCCACTCCGTGTCACCGACGCCGCTCGGCCATCTGTCTCCCAGCGCCTGTTCCCGGTCGGTGTTGCCGTCATTGAACTGGAGGCTCCTTGCGGCCATTCGCGTTGCTCTGACCTCTGGATTGCGGTTTCCTAATAGCAGTTCCAAAATAACGGCAGCTAGACGGTACTCCTCGCAGTTTAGGCCCGAATACCGTCGCCGAGACTGTCGCCCGAGTCAGCTCACTTCGCGGTGTACGTCCGAAGATCACCGGGATAACCCGATGTCCGCCAGACGAGTGAATGTTGTGTCCGTTGCGCAGAGCGCGGGCCGAGAGGCCTTATCTCAAACTACGCCTAAGCTCTCTCCTCCCGGTAAGAGCCCTATGCCATCACCACGTGGTTCGCCATGGGACCTTGACGCCAGTTTGACCGTCTCCGTGAACCGAGCTCAGCAACCCTGCGAACTACTCTCACCGGCCATCGACTCGTCGAAGCCACCAGCCCGTAGACGATACGCTGTAGTGGTCGCTCACCGTACTAGCCACAGGAGACTGAAGTAGGCGAGTTCATCTTGGGTACGGTGTGCATTATATAAACATTGTGCTTCTGCTGGCCATTCCTGACCGATCAGAATTGTTGTGAATATATAGCATGATTTGGTATGGAAGCAGCACCATGGCTCATAACTCTGCGTGCTATCTTGCCGATTTTTCCATAACAAAAATGGGGGGCCCAAGAGGATTCCCATCTTATCAGTGGCAAAGAGAAGTTCTGCCGTTGTTACCCTTCGAACCAAGCAAGTCTGGAAAAAATTGAAAGATGGCAGGGCTCCGGACTGACATGTGCAGCGCATCGCAAGTATGTCGGTGCAGAAAAGATAAAGCTGAAAGTGGAACTCTCGTTGAGGAGCTACGCCAGACGACTTCGCGTAGATAAAGCTCGTACTTAGAATGCATCGGACAAAGAAAGTATCATTAGGGTATAGCAAGACAAGGAGCAAGACGAGCACGAGAAAAGGATTGCTATCCTAAAAAAGCACATAGCAGCTTTATATCTCATGAATGCCTTGTTAATCCTGATGGCATTTCGCTCACACCCGAACGTGTGACAGGATCCAAACCTAGTCCCATATTATAGTATTAGTGCTCGCTCAAAGTGAACCTGAAAATAGCAGGCCACACGCACATAAGACCATGTGTGGTCTACAATGCAGCAAACAGCAGGAAAAAAGCTATGCACATTACTGTTTCAAGAGGCGAGTGTGCTTTAGCTCACTAACCTTTCTAGAACAAAAAATTTCAGTATTATTGTACTAGCTAGCGAGACTCATCACAAATCGCGCGAGGTCGGGAGGCACACAGGGCAAAGGATTCGCTTATTCGGGAATCGTATTCAAATGAAGCCCAGATGCGACTAATGCAAAACGACTGCCAAGCATAACTGCGATGTTTTTGGGGTGACAAAGGCTACCGCTGAAACGAAAGAGCCACAAAAAAGAGTTTGATGCATTTTGGTCACGAAAATATTTGCGGGTGTTCCACATATCCGCCTATCTCACGAGAGAGAGTGCCAGATTTCATGAGAGACAGTGCCAGAGTCTATTTACCAAATGCTGGGCTGGATGTTTTGTACGTTCTTCAAAAAAAAAAAAACAAATTCCGTCTATTGCGCCAACCTGGAAGATTTTTAATGGGCTCATTACTTCGTACGTGTGTAAGGGTGGACCACCTTTACAGCACACACCGCTGATACCGGATCACAACGTGTTGTGGTATGCAGCAGGAAATAACTCTACCCAAGCACTATCGCACATCGATGAAAAGCAGATGTCAGCGGAGGCGAAAACCACGAAGCGCAAAAAACCTTTAATGTTCACCACATTTCAATACCACCCGTTTCATAATGAATTTTATGAACACAATCACCCAACTAAGAGGCGCCGGAAGAGAACCAAGAGTGTCTTTCCTAGCGGATGATTATTATGCCAGAAGCAGAAGAGAAGCCGAACTTTCTAGGCAACCATTGGTTTTTCCGGCCACAACTAACGCAGGGGCTGCAAAATATAGCACTGGGTAACCACGTCAGGCTAATTCAATAGTATCGGAGATAGCTGCGTGCGCTTTTTGTGTACTGGTGTGCATACGCAGACAACAGCGCAGGGTTTTATGTTTGTTAGCTTAGAACACTTTGCGGTTGCCTTATTGCAGCACTTGTGCGGTAGTTTGAGCATGAGAGACAGAGAATATAGTTTATTCAGTTTGCTAACTGTGATGCTTAATCGTAGGCCGTGAGACCTAGGGCTCTGCCAGCGTCCTGAGCCAGCTGGACTGCCCTGAGGTGGAGAGAAGCTGAGCAGCACGATCACACACTGCTCACAGTTAGTGACTGTGCCACCATTTGTGATCACCTGTGGACATTGCCATAGCATGTGCGCCAGATCCGCTTGTTCATGGCATCAATGGCACTCTTGGGAATAGTTCCCTTGGTAGGATTAGCTTTACACAAGTTGGTTCACATACAAATTGGTCTGCAGGAGCCGCAAGACCACCGAATGCCGCTTACTGAGGGATGGGTGTGGGGGTCGGTAGTGGGACCGGGCCGAGAGATAATGGCCTGTAATGCCACTGTATTATAGCGGTCGCTCGCTGCCTGACATAGGGACGAGGTCTGCATTGGACGTGCCGTCCGCGCAGTCGATAAAGCCACGAGTGGCTTCGTGCGCAGACGTGTTTCCTGCAAGACTCGTGTGCAGACTCCTTCCCTCCAAATGAAGTTGACCTTGTCTGTTCGGTATATGCGCTGGAGAGCAAAAATTAGGATTGCGGACGCCTCCCTTGGTATGCGTCCTCGTCAGAAATTTCGAGTCGCTGATTTGGGGTTGCTTATGATTCTCTCGTCTCTTTGTGGAGGCAACCATGTCGAGAACACAGGGGGCGACGGTGTTTCCTTGATTGTTGACCTCCCTTGTAGGCACTGCTCTGCGACCAGCGTAATCTGTCGCGTTTACGTAGGCAACGTTCTCGACTATCGCATAGCGTCTTTGCAGGGAACAGGCTCTCGTCTCTCGCCGCACCTTCTCTTGCACAGGATGCGTGTTACACAGGGTGCATCGGTGGCGTAGAGGCTAAACCTTCGCCTCGCGTACAGAAGGACCGTGGTTTTAATCCCGCTACCGGGCAATTCCCACAGGATTAAACAAAAACAGTCGTGGTGATGAAATTTCGGATTGAGGCTTGGGGTTTGCCCTGATCCCAGTGAGCACTGCCGGTACCGCACTCCCTAACCACAGAAGGATTAGCAAGCCTGGTGTAGCACTGGCCCCAACCTCCCATTATTACGCAAATTAAGCCGCAGCCCGCACTATCCAGTGGCCGCAAAGCAACTGACCATAGCTGGATTCAGACTTGTGACACAGCAGAGGGTGCTAAGAATCCTTGGAGGCGGGCAGGTCGCCATTGGAATTTGAACCTACCAATGTTCAACACGTTAAACCCATCTAGCAATGCGAGTCTGGAGGTGTTGTTCGAGGAATTAGAGACCATTAAATAGGATATCATAGAGATTAGTGAAGTTAGCACAGGTGAAGCCCTTACGGTGCTGAAAAAGTGACACGTCCTATGTTAGCGTTGTCTAGTAAACAGAAGAGAACTTGGAGGGGGATTTCTAGTCAATAAAAGCGTAGATGGCAACATAAACGAAAATTATATTATTAACTATGTTAGGTTATTAGCTATAAACAATATAGCAATAATATTATAGCAATAATATTGTATACGAGTAATATAGCATTTAGCATTACCTCAGCGAGCAATGCAGCGGAAGATGATATGCGTAACATTAAGGGATAAGAAGACAGCGGCGTGCGTCAGGGAAAAAACGCGTGTTAATGACGCATTGGTACAAATTAGTAGGAAATGATTGTGGGCAGGGCATGCAATGCGAAAGCACATATCCGTTGGTCATTAAGGGTAACAGAGTGGATCTCTAGAGAAGGCAAACTTGGCATGTGGCGAAGGAAAGTTAGATGGGAAGATATGATGAATACGTTTTCGGGAATATATTTTTCGGAGTTAGCACAGGACCGGTGTAATTGATAATAATGTGGGTCCTTTGCCCTGTAGTGGGCGTAGTTAGGGTGGTGAATATGGTGATGATGCATGTTATGTGGGAGCGGGAGACGTAATTGTTTTCTCTTGTTCTTGACGGGATCGCAAAACTAGTAGGTGCGCTGTGGGGGCGAGCTATACCTAGAAAGTCGAGCATGTAGCACCCCATTGTGTATTAGGTCAGCCTTACCAGTTGCTCTGCTGTTGCAACACGATGATCTCATGCAAACTATTGTAAGGCCGATGTCGTTAAATCGCCCTGTGTTCAGCCGGTAAAACGCTTGTCTATAACAGCGATTTCAACTTCAATCAGCTACATCCGAAAACCGCCGAAACATGCTCGTTCCAAACATGTCGGAGGCAAAAGCGAAGGGCTGAGACTTCAGAATTCCGCTGTAGTTTTATTCAAATCCCGCTCCGGCGGGGCAGGATAGGGCTGAGAGTTAAAACGCTGTGTTATAGACAAGCCGTTTACTGGCTGTACATGTTTAATGAAACGCCGATGAAACTCTTGCAGGCTCTGCGGATGAGAGCGTCTATTGTGTATGCCTCGGCCGGCTGCAGCTGGCGATACTGTGTGGCACAGGTCACCCGACTTACTCCAAATGCCTGTATCATTTTAGGTGGCTAGATTCTTTTATTTCGTGGTTCAGAATAGCTATCCTAGTTATTAGCCTTGTTATTTTGCGCAAACGTTTTTCGAGTGCAATCAACGTGTCAGAATTATGACTATTCCCTTGTTTTCAATGCCCCGGAAGGCAAATAATCGAGACGATGGAAACGTGGTCGAACTGGCGGCAAGCATTTGGACAGATTGGGGAGTGGAACTAAATTTTCTCCCTCTATCGGAGGGATAATAGCTAGGAAGCTCGGATTTTTTGCGGGTGAGAAGCTGAGTCCCCGGGGGGCAACCTATTTTTCGACGTTGTTTATGGCTTTCTGGAGAGTGTCCTGAATGTGAACGTCATTACGCCCCAAACCCAGATTGTTACACCATGGGCGTATAGACTGTGGTGGAGCTCTTCGATGCTATTGAGAAAATTGGGCCGGCCAATCTTTCCCACGTTAGAAAGGGGGAGGAAATAACCGAGCCTTCTGTGGTTCCTTTACTGCCTAGGACAATTTTGTCTGATTTATGTCCGCTAATCGTGATAGTAGCTGTTGGATTAGTGAGAATGTCGCGAAAGTGCGTACACACTCTTCATGCCCCTCAAGCTGCTGAAATTCTCTAGGATTGCCGGATATTTGACATTAGCTAAAGATTTAACGAGGTTTAGCCAAAGGATGACACAGGTGTCTGTTGATGAGGAGCCCACTCCATCGATAACGTCGTGTTTCAGGCAAAGTGCGACATCTTGTGTGAAGGGTTTGGCGTGTGGGGGAATAAATTTATTTTGCATGTAGGCGTTGATCTTGTTTAGGGTAATATGTTCCAGGCGTTTTTCAACACAGAAGGAGAGGAAAGTTGGATATGCAAAATTGGTGTGGAAAGTATAATGATGACCATTATGCCATGTTTCGGATAGGCGTGACATCGGCCGTTTTCTATTGAGCGGTGAGGTGGCCTGCGTTGAAACACACTTCAATGTAGCACGTGAGAATCTCCATGCAATTCTCGTATCGGTGGCGCAGTATTTTAGTTTTTGTGCCGGATGGTCCCGGCCATGAGCCGGTCCGTAGAGCTGCAATAGGGTGCCGTGCTTTGCTTAAAGTGATTGTGCTGTCGAGGTAGGTATGGCCACTTCCCGAGTACGAAAGAAGGGGGGAGCATTCCGGTAGGCGAATGGGCAATGTAGAGATCCTAAAGGGCCTGCATGAGTTGTTTGTTGGTTTCGTTAGCTTGCTAGAGGATAACGTTTGGATTCTGTCGTTGCGTGGTCTTACTTTCTTCAGGATCTATTACTCATGGCATAATCCACCATGTCTTTGCCATCCCGATCTCTCTCTCCGTGCGATCACAAGCCGCATGCCAATTTCGTCCCAAGGGTTGCTGAGTAGTCTTCGATTTGTATGTCAAGCCGGGGAAGCCGATGATGCAAGATGTGATTTTGTTTATATTTGCGGAGCCACTTTCGTAGACTGTTGTTGGCCTCTCACATGTGAAGAAGCCATGCGTTCTTGACACAGGTATGCCTCTGAGGGTAAACATTTGACAGCGTTGTTCGAATTTCGGCGAAGTTTTTCCGCCCATGTCGCAATGTAGACATTCTCTGCATCTTAAGGGTAGATTTCTGATGAGAGTGAAAACCGCGTTCTTCTGCATGAATTTTTCGGAGCGCGTCCAGTCGACTAGTCAAACACGCATTCCGGATTTACGCTTAACGCCACCTGGAATGATTGTGATGGCTACGATGTAATGCTCGCTACAAACGTTTTCTTGCGTGTTCAACGATGTTGTCTCGTTCCGCGTGTTTTAGTGACACATAGATCAGGCGTCATGCCTTCACTTTCATTATTTCCGATTGGGGTTGAGTAAGATGGGTCTGTGACAAGTTCCAGACCTTCTTGTGTGGCATATAGCCAAAGATTACGAACCTTAATATTGTCACGTTTGTAACCCAAGTCGGTATGGTGGGTATTAAGGTCGACTACAATGACGAGAGAGTGGCCATGGATGATTTCCATAGTTTTACTTTGGACTTTGGTGAATTTGGACATATTTTTGGGAGGGCTAAAGACTACCAGGAGAAACGTGCTGGCGCTGTCCTTTTTCGGTTTGGAAATAACGCTACGATAAGGAGAGCAGCCGATGCCGTGTTCACGCCGGTGTCGTGGCGAATGGCCACGACGGTGCGCCTAACGAGGGTGGTGACAGCCGGTTTCAATTTGGAAGACGCTCTGGCTGTGCCTTCCTCCAAGTCGGAGAGGTATTATGGGTTTGCAGCGTTGCAAAAGTGCCAGTTTCCTGGAGGCAAATTACATCAGAAACTTGGAAAAGCGGAAGCTTGGGCGAGTTGGTAATACAATGCATTGGCGGGAAGCGCGAATTTACACTAGGACAAGAGAAGAAAACTCGTCTCGCCTATGTTGTTGTTTTCTTCTCTTGACCTAGTGATAATTCGCGCTTCGCGCCAATGCAATACACCAGGAAAGCTGTACGAGTGGTTACGAGTTATCTGACATTCGAGGTTCGCTCGCTTCCATCGAAACATTCGAGATTTCCACAGCTAGACGGTAAGTTCGTCAAGCCTACAGGTGGTCTGATTAAGGTGAGCAGTCATAATCCGAGGGATTTTTAGAGGTTTCCCCGAGGGGTGGACCGAGGTAAGGTCTGGAGGATTTGGTGGGTTCCACTCCTCCTTCGCACATTGGTCTCAAAGATGCGTTTTTCAGGGCTGTGACGTGCATGTTCTGAATGGCGAACGCAGCGAAATGGTTTCAGCTGATTTACCAGGCATGTTGTGGAATCTTGCAATGAGGGTCTGACTGAGGGTTTCACTGAGCGGCTCCCCTATTTTTTTAGCATGGTCCCAGGGACGTATTTAACGGGTCTTTCATGTCCGGGGGTGCGGTTTGATTTTCGTGTTGTGACTACGTGGTCCTGCGTTTGGGCTTAGGAGAGATGACTTGCAGTGTATCCGCCACGCTTTCATAGTTACGCTCTAAGATTTCTGAGGCTACCGGGGAGTTGGAGGTGCCATTTGTGTGCATCGCGTTTGTGGAGGTGGGCACCGGTAATTCTTAGGCAACTGGGTCGGCGTTGCCCGTAACACGGGAGGGGCTTTTCTGCTGTATTAGCCTGGGCGAAATTTTCTGGGGCTGGAACGCCTTTGAGCTGAGGTGGCTCTACTTTGAGCACTCGGTTTTACGAGAGAACGATTACTAGCATTCGGCTGATTCGGGGTGGTTCTGAGCGCGAATTGAGATTCAAAGACGCGAATATTTTGATTCGGTGTTCCCCTACTCTTCTGGTCGTTTGCTTCATCGAAGAACATGGCTGACCAGCTCACTTTGGTTTTGTGGTTGTTGTCGGTGCCCTTTCGCTGCCGCGTGACGTGTATCGGGATGGTCACCGCCGAAGGCTCTGCTCTGCTTGTTCGGTTGTCGATGACGCGACGATGATCGCAACAGCTGCTGCCCTTGGCGGAGTTGTCCCCCAGATTCGCGTTGGGCGGTCTGTGTATTCGTCTTCTCTGTCACTCCTGTTGCGGCAACAGGGGGAAGGAGCTAGAGCTACACAGGTATCCGTCGGGAGCACCACCGGATTTAGGAATGCTTGACGAGTTGCCTCCTTCAAGATTGGCTTGCTGTTGCTGGAGGCGGTCTTGCTGCTGATTCCTGCGCTACCTGTCCCACTTGCGTTTCTGCGGTAGGAAGGGGGTTCTAGAGCGGAATCGGCGTTCTTTGTCCCCAGTGGCGTGGTATTTGCCGCAGCGTGCGCACTTTGGCATGCACGGGTGTTCCTCACCTGGTGTCTGTTCACCGCAAAGCTTGCATATCTTCTCATCTCATCTCGGTCTTGGCAGATATCCACGCGGTGTCCTAGTCAGCCACATCCGTCGCATATTACGCTTGTTGTCCGGGAAGCAGCTGTACTAAGCACCGTGACAGTAGATGTAGTGCGCAGCTGTTTCACCCTCGAAAACGATACGAACCGAGTTGGTGCGGCCCATTCATCTTGCCTGACGGATGGTTGAATTTTTTTACTAGCCTGTTTGCGATGTATGCGGCACTGCCGTAGCGAGAGATATCAATGGGCCCCTTTGGCGATGTTTCCCGGTGGTGACGCAAGCACGGTGACCTCGCACATCTTTCCTCCAATGCAATGTGGACCGCCTTCAAGTCATTGAATTTTAGGGCACGTTGCATGCTTGACGTGCTCACTACGATTATGTGTTTCTTCGAATTAATTCGGAGAAGATTCTCGACTGCCTCATCGTAGGTAAGGCCGGTGGCACGCAGCACCCAGTCACAAAGCCCAGCCTGGCTAACATTGGTTACAATGAGGCCCGTTCGAGGCCGGAGCACTATCTTGGTATCTACATTGGGCATGTTAGGTTAACGCGGAGACCGATTCCTTGTGTTTAGGGGCTATTGCGCGAGCGGATTTCGATCTGGCTCACGGGAGCCGGCAGAGCCTCACCAGAGAGGATATTCTACTGTTGCGCTCAGCTTGCCAAGCATGCGAGCGCCTCGCCGGCGGTGGCTTGCGAGCCAGGCAGCTTTCTCCGTGATTCCTTCGGGTGAGCTTGGCTTACCCTCTATCTCGATGCCGTTCATTGCGCTGCTCCGGCTCTTGGGGTAAGTTGCCGGAAGACTCGATGGATGCCAGCGACGGTGTGAAAGCGGCTAGGGCTAGGCCGCCGACTTTATTCTCCTCGGTGCGCCGAAGCGCCAGTTGGGGTTAGCACGGGATCTTGTTTTGGTGGATAGCCGGCTTTCAAAAGCCCGTTTATGGTCAAAACCTCCAGGGGTTGGTGCCCGTCGGTGTCGGTGGCATTCGGGCACTCCAGGGGAAAGGTTGTGCGAGGGTATTTTGAACTTGAGTGGTATATTCTTATACCCGTGAAAATGTTTCTTGCTTAGAATTTGGAGTTTGAACAGCTTTTCTGGTCAACGAACTCATACAGATGACTGTGTGGTGTGACTTCGGTGGGTTACTGGTTTTTAAACCCTCTCCTGTATACTGACTGGGGGTTCTGCATCACTGGCGACTAGAGAACAGGTCTTATAATTACTTTCTGAAGACGGGGTTACTGGAATGGAGGGCGGTGCAGTGGTCGGGAATCCGCTGAACACAAAGCATAGTGCTTGCGGAACAGAAAGCGCAGCCAAGAAAGAAGGAACAATGAGCTCCAAAAATGCGATAGGAAGACGGTAAAGTAGCGTTGTAGGCCTGAAGACCGTCACCGACTCTGCCGCCCAAGTCACAACCTGTCACTGTTAGTCTCCATGCCTGCCGCGGAAAGCTGGTGTCCACCCGTGGACTGAGCGCTGCGTCGGTTGCGTAGAGTGCCGGCCGCAATGCCTCATCTCAATGTAGGCCTAAGCTCCCTCCTCCCGCCAGTAGCCATAGGCCATCGCCACATTCCTCGCCGTGGGACTATGCTGCAATTTTGAGCTTCTCCGTGAACCGAGCTCAGCAACCCTGCTAACTGACTCTTAGTGGCTGTCGACTCACCGAAGCTACAAGCCCGTCTCTGCTCAACCGTTGGGCCACCGTGCTAGCCACAGCATCCTGATGGATAACAGTTTTTCTTGGGTCCTGTGTGCATTCTCTAAATAGTGTTTTCTGTCTTGCCGGTCCTGACCGTTCAGAACAGTTGTCAATATAGTACGTGTGTTCGCTTGGAAGCAGTGGCACGGCTCATGACTCTCGGCGCGATCCCGCTCATTTCACAATTACAACCATTGATAAAACCAGAGGGAGTCAGGGCTGGGAATAGCGCGCTTAGCCTCACCACAATATTGCAGAGTGTGGCCAGTCGCTGAAAGAAAAATGTAACCTATAAAAATCTAAGGCATGGTTCTCAGTATACCATATTCAGTGGCTACATTGATGTTGTGCTACAACAAAAAAGAAGCCCAACCGAATGAACTTAGGTTATTTAGCGCAGCGAGGATTTTGAAGGAACCTCGTAAACAATGTCGGAGACGCACGTGTACCCGAGTTCTGCCGTAGACACCGCCGTAACAGCCACGTAGGCAAGTTGGGCAACACGTCGCTAAATTGCTTATTTTCCGAAATTATGTCTCGGAAGCTTCTTACTAAGACCGCTACGTTGTACTCGGGTTTAAATCCAAACCCTATCATATTTGTGTTTTGTGTGCACTAGATGCACTACAGTCAAAGCTAGATTTATTTCAACACTATTTAGGGAAAGTCTTGTTTTAAAGAAGATATCGCCGTCAACCCTCAGCTACCCATAAACCGAACAATTAGTCTTATTGAAGTAAGGAAACCAATTTCCAGATTTGTCCTCGGTTAACCAAGCTTTTCTTGAGAAATGCATACCAAAAAGCGATAACTTCCGGTATATTTATTAGACAACGCTCCAAAATTGAATAAGAGCGCGCCAAAGATAACATCGCAGAACACCTTTGTTCCGCTTTCAGGAAATTGGGGGGCTTAAAGCGGTAGTTGTTTTTGGACTCAATTCAGCCGATAGGGCAAGTGGTAAAAATAAAAAAAAACAATTCGGTCGGATTTTTCAGGGCATTTTGTGTGATTTGTTAGCCATGAATCTGCGCGTAGTTCCTCGGTTTCGCCCGACTTTTACAGCGTTCTCTGTTAGAACACAAGTTTTTGGTGATGTTCAAGTTGTTGAGCCTACAGTACGTCTGGCTTTCTTACTCGTGTGCAGGAAATTAATTTGAATGAGGAGGCACACAACTCAACCCGGGACCAGCGGGATGGACATGGGGTTCTCCAAGTACCGTGCACCACCATGAAAATGCCAGAGAGCACCTACGCTCAGCGAAAAAAGTTCCCGTCGGGATAAGGTGCCCCGGCTACGTGAGCACCAAGGGAAACAGTCACTAAGGAAGTTTTGGGTGACGAATATATCTTGCAGCTTACAGAACGCTGTAAGGAAGCGGCGGCTGAAGACGCCAATATAGACATTGAAGATATTGAAGTTCCCGCGCCGGTACCTTGTGCGTATAGGCGTTTCCTAGTCAGCCCAGCCAACCGTACCATGGCGCCAGCAAGGGGCATGTTTGAAGCTTTATCCACGTGCATGTGGCACGCAATTTAATCGCACCGAACCGCTTGGACCTGACGCCGAAATCGTGCCAGTACTATAAAAATTGACATCCTTTGATGTTAATAGTAGTTTCCGCCAACCAAAACATTGTAGGCGCTTTTTATTACATCATTGACTTGTAAAAATGAAAAAAAAGAAATAAAAAAGCCTCGTAGTATAGTAGTTCCACTACTGCGAAGCGAACATTCTACCCCGGGTTCAAATCCCGTTACCACTTTTTTTTCCTTGTTCAACATTTTGTCATATTTCGATTAAACCATTTTTATTACACATACAACCTATTTACGACGTCTTTGTGCACTATAAATACAATTTCGGATATTTTCCTTGCATTTTGGTGAATTTCACCTGCTTCTTCTTGTACGTTTTTTTGGGTTTTCTCCGTTTAGGTATGCTCGGCTATTTCTATTGCACATTTTTTTACACCATGGTTTTCAACCAGTGTAGGTCCGTATTGCTGTTATTCATTTCAGCTCGGGTGGTTTTGTATGTTTTAGGTACGTTTATGCTTGGATATAACCCCCACGAGCAAGCTCAGGTGACGGCTGGCTGTAATGACTACGAAATGCATATACGCGGATTCCTGAACTGAACAAAATAATTCGCGATTCCCATCAACTTTGTAATATCGTGTTTTGACTGTACTGAGTTGCCCTTTCTTGATGGCGAAGTCCTGAGATACTGCTATATTAGCTGGCAAAACGCACCTACTACGGAAATAAAAGTGCTTACACACCAGTGCTTAATTTACGAGCAAGAATGGGGAAAAACTATTGTCACTGATTTCCACTGGGCTTACAGGGGCATTCTCCAAAATGCGGAGCTAGCACTAAAATGGACGCCCTCCGTGATTTGTTTTTCAATGTATCTTGATAGCACACACATATTATTTCGTACATATAGATGCGTACATAGACACACGCACCTGCGTATACATACATACATACATACAAACATACATACATACATACAAACATACATACATACATACACACACACACACACATACATACATACATACATACATACATACATACATACATACATACATACATACATACATTTATGCAAACCTTATTGCGGGTGCCCAGCACTAATATACACAGTAGGAGAAATGCCCACCGGTAGGTAGAACAGCACGCGTTATCTTCCTGGAACTCCCACTTCTTTTCTTACGGACTTATGCACTTTGCTAGAATTATATTGCGGTGTTGGGCGACTGCCTGCCGAACGCGCCGAACGTGAAGACGAAAACCGCAAGGCAGACCTGGCGCCATCATGAGGTTTTCCCCTGCACCCTCGACCACGACTGCGAGCCTGAAGGAAGTGTATTGAAATGCTAGTCAGCGCACCAAAACGGTTTTTTATGTGGGAGACGTGGACGGCAAAGCTGACCCTTCACCTATTTGTAAAATTCAAAGTGGTGCAAAAAGCGGTTACTCTCTAATTTTAAAAGGAAAGAATTCATGCCTTACTGAAACTGTATGTAGCGTTCAAAATGCGCGTCCAAATGCCAAATTTGTCTAAGGATGGTTTTAGTCATACGTTAGGTAAAAAAAACCTCCGGTATTTAGTACCCAGAATGGGCACCTCGCCTAATAAACCAACGTGTATCCTACTGCGCCATTCTTGCATAGTCGAAGAAGTTTCGATTTCGAAATTGGCCCAGGGACGTGCAAATGTAACAGAAAAATCATGCAACCTTCTGTTAATGATGACGATTGTGTTACGCGGAGCTTTCTTCATGCGTTAATAAATGGTGAAGTGTGCAAGTTAAAGCAGCTGGGAATAAAGGTCCGAACTTCGTGTAGGTCAAAATCGGAGCTCAGAGAGTTTAATTCCAAATTCAGTGACAAACAAACTGTCCCTCACTAGACAGCTTCGCCTTCAACCATTGTGGGCGTTAGTCGGGAAGGGGTGCCTTATTTGTGTTACGTTTCAAAGCATTCGTGTAATGAATGTACAAAAAATCATTGATAGCGATTTCTCGAATAATGGCTGCACCCCTCTTTGCACCGGTACGTGAACACCGGCAGTGTACAGATTTGCGTGTGGACGTGTGTGTTGATGTTTTTTTGGGGGTTGGTTTCACATGCCTGGTGTTTCAGTGCTCTTCTGCTCGCTTTTGTAACGCCACCCGCCAATCGACAGCTAGTCCATTTTTAAAGGGTGTGTTCAATCTGCTTGCGACGTGGAACTTCTCAAGCTCCCCGTTAACGGCTTCATATGGCGTTGCTGTAAAAGGTGTTTCCCCAGCTTGAGGCAGATGGTGCAGATGTTGTTTAATGTGGCTTCTTCTGCCCTGCTGGTCCCCAAATATGGCTCTAATCGTGCTTAAACCTCCTGGAAAGAAATCGTTCTGCAAAACCACTCACCTCTTGGTAGTAAAATGAACATAAATCGTCATTCACTCTGGCTTAGCAAAAAAAGAGCAGTGCTGTCGCTATAAGAAAGTTTTGACAAATCCGATACCAGCTTCTTTGGAATTTTGTGTCTAAACTAAAACTTCGTTTTTGTGTGTAGCAACATCCGCAACTGCACCATTGTCATCGCTCCCTTCAACCTGCGCTTAGGGGGGAGGCCGTCTGTAGCAGCATCCGCAACAGCACCATCGTCATCGCTATGCTGTTGCGTGGTCTATTAATAAGAGAACGAAGTTGGCCCCCGAGCTCCAACGCCAGCACTGCGTCTGCGTCTTTTTGCCCCACGGCCCTGGCCCGTCGGCCACAGGCGCCGTGCAGAATTTGTGGGCGCGGGTGGCCCGCCTCCTTACGCAACGGCCAGCCCAGCCTACAAGTGGTCGACAACGTGAATAAATACGAGCGGTTACCGCAACGTATTTAGACAGCGAGACCACGGCACCAAGGATAGAACTGGTGGCGTCTGCTGTGGTGGGGCAGAGGCCCCACCTTATCTATTCCAATCATTTGAAACACTTCAATGAATGCCTGATGGAGCTGAGTAAGCCAAGCTTTGTTAATGTGATTTTATTCCACCACTGGAAACCTTCATAACTGGTTACATCGGAGTGACTTTTGGCTGTGTTACTTCGGCTACCATAAGTGCTTTTTCTGTACAGCTTCGCTTCGCCAAAGTTGTCCTCCTTTGGGGTAATCATTAACCATCTCCAAAGCATAAATGTTTACGTCCTCAGGGATTAGGATGAGGTGGTATACTTTGCTTTGGATTTCGAACTAGATGTCGCGACTTAGGGTTCCAGTTCCAATAATGTATTTCGTATTGCGATATGGGGACTTCAAATCCCGAATGCTCGCAGCCATTTGGGATCTTCACGCTGTGCTCTAACTACTTCTTCCTCATTAAACCAGATACAACTGTTTCCGTGATGGGCACGCTTCCATTCACTGCTATGTGACTACAGAATCCGCACGGATACTAGATCGATGCACTTTGGGGATGGCGTTTGGGGTGCGTGTGCTCTTGAGGAGAAAACTCAATCGACAAATTTGAGCTTGAGATGGCGCTTGGAGAATGTAAATATTCTAGCAGCGTTTTTGATGACCTCGGTGACCTCGAGGCCGATTAAATATAGTCGAAACTGGTCGTCGACACTCCAGAAAATGAATCTTTGGAGGTGGAGCGTATCTCTTTATAGGAGAGTTTACGGTTATGTACGCCAGGATGTGATCTGTACTAGATGGATGGCGCCGCTAAACGCAGCACAAGGCCAAACCGGCTGACATGGGCGAGCACGTTTGTGGTAGTCATCATTATCATGGCTTAGTACCGGGCAACCAGTGAGATATTTGGGCGCTATAAAAGCCTTCTTTTGAGCAGCTCGCCAAACATTTATTGCTTGCTTCTGCAACACATTTTAGGGGGAAAGCATAGCCGCAATGTAAGGAACACGTTTGCGGAAGTACGACGCAATGCCCAGGAGAGAACCAACTTCTTTAGGCAGGTGGGTGTAAGGTAGGTTACCACACTGAAGCGATTTTTTCTGACACTGGCTCCCCTGCTGGTAGGAGCCCTGTAACCTGGGTAGCGATTGGAGGTGACCCAGAAGTGCATTGTTGACATGCGGGAGTTAACTCCTTGTTGTACAACCAGTTTTGGGCCACCAGTAAAACTGTTCAAGCATTTTATACAATACCTGCCGTTTGAGCGAAATAGAAGCCACAAGCTTGGTCTGTGAAAGGTCACACGATTACATATATAGCCGTTTCTAACGTACTGGGTGCAGTCAGGAGCCTGAATTATGTGCCGTTGAATTCTGAAAGCGCTGACTGAGTAGGTACAGCTGGTCTGTATTTATTCTCTTCAAAAACGGGAACGTTGCCGGCGGCGGGGGCTCAGTGGCTATGGTGGGGGGTTGCTGAGCACAAGGACACGGGTTGCATGCCTGTCGTAGTGGCTGCTTTTCTGGTGATTTTGAAAACCAAAAATGCCCTTGTAAACAACTCGTCGCACGTTAAAAGTATCCAGGGGGCCCAAATATGCGTTGAGCTTCAACACGCCGCGCCTCTTAGCCAAGGTGTAGCGTGGACGCGTAAATATAAATGTATGACAAGGGAATACGCCACTACTTGGAAAATAAATTCATAGGTAAAAAGAGCGCACATGTCCGGAATGTGTCGAGAGCATCGTAAATGCAATAAAAGCGGTTTGAGTTGGCATGGTATGTTTGTCACCACCTGTAAATCAGCGTGAAAGGCAATAGTCCCACTTATTTTGTGAAAGACGAAAACAAAATATCTATAACGCCTGCAAGGAAGTTTGAAAACTTCTGCGTTGAGCTTTCCCTGATACGTCCTTCTATCAGTGTCCGGTTCTCGTGAACGTAGCGGCACACCAGTGCACTAATTAGAGGATGATCGCCGGTTTGTATTGGTTCAGTTGTAAGTTTAAAACCAGTAGAGTTATTCTATGCAATTCAGCCTACGTAGACTTGCAAGCAGCTAAAGCAGCGAAGTATAACTGGCATTATGACGGGCCCACCACAAGATTGCGATTAAAGCCACAGCTTTGGAAATGAAATATAAAATGTGAAATATGAAAAAATATCAAATACAAGTGCACGAAACGGAGCCTCAGCCTCCTGTGAACATCCTCGGTAGTTAGATGTGTTGTATTGCGCTGATTAATTTGTGATTTCCTCCACCGAACCCATATTTGGCTCTGCTATTAGCGTCCAGCCTAACCATTAGGAAAACGGCCTAATCTTCCCGTTAGAACGCAAGCACCTCCAAATCTTGCTTGAAAAGTGTTCTGGAAAAAGTTAGCTCATTATATCATAATACAAAAACCAATGACGGTTTCTCACGAGTCTTCTGTAAACCACCGGAACAAATCAGCCATGCAGACCAACGCTGACGCAACTGAAAACCAAGTAAATCATTAAATTGGGGCGAGCCATACCGCCTTGGAGATCCCGATTGGTAATGCACAAGTTAGTGTGCGAAGAAGTGAAAAACGGAGATAATGAATACGTAAAACTTTGAATAAATTGAATGATTACTACTGGCCGATGTGCTTCAAGGACTCTGAGAACTGGGTGCGTTCTTGCAGCGTTTGCCAAAGGATGGGACGGCCAAACGAACGACGCAAGGCACATTTTCTTTGAATGGCGAACCATTTCGAAGATTAGTAGTCGACATTGTAGTCCCTTACCTAGAACAGCGGCAGGCAACAGGTACTTGCTTACACTTATTTGCCCTGCGACGAAGTGTCCCGAAGCAGTGGTGTTGCCGGTATTACGTTCCCCAGCAGTTGTTAACGCGCTACTCGATGCATTTACCAGAATGTGACTCCCAAGCGAAATCCAATGCGAATATGGATCTGTTTTCACGACATTCTCGCAAAAGTGCGGCATATTCATTCACCACAGCTCTGTCTACCTTCCGCAGACTAATTCGGTCGAAAAACGTCATTCAGTAATGAAGCGAATTCTGCGCGTGCTCTGCTTCGAGAAGGGCACCGAATGGGACGCGGCTATTCCCGCGGTACTGTTTGTTCTGCGTTCGGTCACTCACGAAGCGACTGTATTCACGCCGGCTGAACTTGCGTACGGCCGAGTGCTTGGTTCCCTTCTAACGTTGTTTAGGGAAAAGTGGGAAGACAAATTCGTGGACAAATCGGTGGTCGAGTACGTGCTGAGTTTGTTAAAGCACCTACGCGAATCGCAGGAATTGGCGCAGATCACTATGGCTGATGCTCAACGACGCACAAAAGTGGACAACTACAGAGCCTCACACGCACGAACCTTCACGGAAGGCGGCCAAGTGTTCATTCTGAAGTTGTCAAAGGCAAATAAACTGGAAGTAGCATGGCATGGGCCTGTTACGGTTAAACCACAATTCTCCAACACCACTTATGTGGTCACGACGCCCGGCAAGTGCAACGATGTGACAATTTATCACTGCAAACTTATGAAGCGGTTTATCGAACTCACTCAGACGCTGAGCATCATCTTAAATGAACCACAGGAGATAAAGGTTCAAGGTCCTCAAGTGGCAACCCTTGCTTTTCCCCGTGAACTGAAGAGATACCCGAATCTGTTGCTAAAGAAGCTTCTTGAACCGCCGAACAAAGAAAGCAGTAAAAAATTCTGGTTAGCAATTTCAGCGATTTGTTCAGTCCCCATCCCGGTAGGGCAAACCTTGTGGAACACGTCATTTAGTTGAGATGTGACCAACCCTTCCGACCCAGGTTGCTCCTGACGTAGTCACTGCGCTCCTGCCGCTGGTTCACTGCGCCATTTCAGACCCTGTCATGACGCCTGATAAGATCAACTCTGCGCCAGGTGTCTGCTGCCAGCTCCCTCTCGCTACATGTGGGGCATCCAAGCGGCAATCACCGACCGAAGCCCGTTCTTGTCGCAGCCTTCTCCTGGAATCCCCAGACACTCGGCGGGCTTGTTGTTGGGGCCTGAGGACGCAAAGTGCCATCTTCGTTCTTTCTGCGGGGGCGCAACACCACGTGTTCGCATGTGCGGCCATGCACCCCGGCGTCTTCGCGCATGCAAAGCACAAGGACAATGTGAACATGCGAAATGTGCGGTCAGCGTTGTGCTTCGACTGACTTTCCTCGAATGTTGGCTACCTGTTCCTACCTTCAGTCGTTGAAGAAGCGTCAGCCTCTTGAATGCCTTCCGTAGTGGGTAGTTCTGGCCCAGTTGTAATACTCGCTGAGCTTGCCACGCTCTTCTGTTTGGCTTTCCGATAAGCTTGCCCGCTTGCCATGATATCGGCTGCCCTTTTGTTTTTTCCGCCCTCTGATAGGTTTCACAGCACACAAAAAGTGCGTCGCTGAGTAAATAAAGGGGACTGTCTTCCTCGCACTGCGTGAGTCGTCTATTCGTCGGCAGCCATTCTGTCGTCCAGCCGCCGAATACGTAAGAAGACGCAAAGTACCCGAATCTTGCTTCCGCGCATTCTTCTGTGGGCTTACGAGGTCCACTTCGGGAAAGATCTGAAAGCCTGCGGAGGGAACGATTTAGGCCTGCCAGTCATAGAGCACTTTTACCGCGATTTGGGAACTTCATGTGATGTGCAACAGCCGGGTCTCAGACAAAAGCAGAGGGGCGGCCTGCTCGGCTTATTCTCCAGCCTTGCACCACTAGTAGAAGCTACGCCAATTTTTTGTCGTCTAGTCTACCCCAGGTGGTTTATTTATTTTTATTTATTTATTTCAAGTACCTACATCGCCCATTGGGCATTGTTGTAGGGGGTTAGAGTAGAAAATAGAATACAAACAGCAAAATTATAACCGAACTAAAATTATGCATAACATTATACATGAGAAATCTAAATACTTGCAGTACAGCATTGTAACAACAGTAAAAACACAAGGTTATGCAACGAAAACAGCAATTATACACGTCAAAAATAACAACCACGAGAAGGACAAAGTCAACGTTAAATATATGGGCCATTTCAGCAACTCAACATGCTGCTTCAATGGCTGTTAGGAAATTAAAATCAGAGAATATTGGTATTTTTAGTGCAATCCAGTCGCTAATATAGTTTGGAAAGAAAGAGTATTTAAGTACATTCAATCGACAGGTATATGCTCTTATTTATATAAGTGATCTTTCTGTTCGGTCATATAACTAGGCGTGTTTAAATACCGCTCTTTATTTATTCCAGTCTTACCATTATACATATTATATAGAAATTTAAGTCTTTGAACTTTCCGTCGTCTACAAAAGGGTTTCCATCCCAGGGCCTGAAGAATTCCAGAAGACCTTATTCTGAAATCGTAATTACCTGTTAAAAACCTGGCAGCCCTTTTTTGCACCCTCTCCAACTTTTCTTTCAGTACATTCGTGAAAGGGTCCCAAGAAACACAACCGTACTCTAGAATTGGGCGCACATTTGTAATGTACAGGGTTTCCTTTAGTGTTTGCAGCCCGTCGCTGAAATTTCCTTGCAAAAAATGAATTAAGCGCGAAGCCCTGGCTGTGAATAAATCTACGTGACTGGTCCAATCTAGTGTTGGCGTGAAAATTACGCCAAAATACTTTACTTGATTTACCTTCTGTACTACGCAGGAATATAAGTAATAAGACATAGATACTACCTTGTTTTTGTTAGTAAATTGCACATAAAAACATTTAGTTAGGTTTAAACTCATTTGACACTGAGCACACCAAGACACAATCTTATCGAGGTCAGACTTCAGTAGTGTGGTGTCATCAACAAACTTGACTGGGCAATATCAAACACAATCATCAGCATAAAGCCTCACTGTACATTTCAAACCCAGTGAAAAATCATTCATAAAAATAAAAAAAAGAGGCGGCCCCAGAACCGACCCCTGTGGCACCCCGGACAGTACATCAGCTGTTGATGAAGATACACCATTTATCACAACACATTGCTTACGGCCGCTGAGATAATCCTTAATCCAGTCTATCAGGGTTTTAGGAATACCAAGAAACGACAACATATGCAGCAAAAGACTGTGGGGGACGACATCAAAAGCTTTTTTGAAGTCCAAAAATACAGCGCCCAATTGAATGCCCTGGTCGAATGATGAAGCTATGTAATGTACGAATTCGGTTAGCTGTGTAACACAAGAAAGGCCTGCGCGAAAATCATGTTGAGACGGAGTGAAAAAATTATTATCTTGAAGGTGTTTTATAAGGCAAGAATAAATTATGTGCTCCAGTGTCTTGCAACAAACGGGGGTTCGTGTTACCGGTCTATAGTTAGATACATTATCACGGTCGCCGGATTTGTGCAAAGGCGTGATATTGGCTAACTTCCATTCTTGCGGCGATTTTCCACACCTTATCGATACTTCATACAATGCGGCTAGAAATGGAGCTATGTGATCAGCACAACGTTTAAGGATGTGGTTTGAAATACCGTCGGGACCATGCGCAGACTGGGGATTCAGCTTATTCAAAAGATATCTTATACCTGATTCAGTAATTATTATATAATTCAATGCTGGTAACGACCTGAGTGTCGTAACGGGAGATGTCGGGCTTGGCGGAGAAAAAAACGAATTCAAAATACGCATTGAACCATTCTGCTCTACTCATATCATCTTTCAGAAGTTCGTCATTGTGCATGATAAAGGCAATTCCACTGTTGTCTTTTTTGCTACTTTTAACATAATGCCGTACTTCCTTTGGATTTGTTTTGATTTTGCTATTAAGGGACGATAAATATTCGCGCTTCGCCAGCTTTATCTGCGTGTTCAGGCTAGAGCCTAATGCTTTAACCTTTCTAAATAAATCAGCACTTCGCGTGCGACAAAAATCTTTGTACACCCTAGCCTTCCGTTTATTTGACGCACGTATATCTTTAGTAATCCAAGGTTTATCACCACGACGATTGGAATTTACAATTTTCGAAGGGACATAAACGTTTACCAGAGACAACAGTTTTTCTTCAAACAACCCCCACAATATTTCAATGTCATTGGACTGGCAGCATTAGATAAACATCGGAAGGTATGTATCAAGTTCAGAAGTATGTATCAAGGTTGCGCTTGGTGGGAGCTTGAGCGGAGAAACGTGGGCATATTTAGGTATTCTTCACGACAGACTTTTTGTAAAGACGGAGAGGCAGGACATAGGAGCGAATTACTTGTGCTTGGGAGCCCTGTTGAAGCCCGGCACAGTTCAATGGCGGGAATGCCCACCTAGAAGTGGAGAACGTTTTTAGGTGGTTAAGTGAAGGACCAATGAGTGCTTCGTCTACGGAGTTTAGCTTCAGCAAGTCGCGTTTTTGGGGACGGAGCTCCTGAGGGGCGTGTCCACCTAGTGCCTTACTATGCTGTGGTCGATGTTCCGCACGCCACACTGCTTACTTGTGGCAGCCCCGCAACATTTCTGGGCCTCACGCCTAGACGACAGTCTGCCTGTTGCACGTCGTCTACCACCTGTGGCCAGTTCCCTGCTTCACGATACGTCTTGTAGGCTTGCACCCAACCCTAAGCGTATATCGAATAGGCTGTTTCTTAGGAGATGGCAGAGTGTCTAAATTGTTGACGGGTCGGCACACGACACGCGGTTATAATGGTCCGCTCGCACATCCTCTCACATTGTCATAACAAACCAAAGACGCACAAATCACTTCGTTGGATTACGCTGAAAGTGTGCTGGGAATTTCATTGTAGTTTTTTTAAAAATTCCTATTTGTTTTAGGCACACTTATAGCAACTGGCGTTTCGTTGTGTTCAGTTTTATATTTCTATATTCAGCGTTTTGTTTGCTATGTGCGTTGTTTATGTATATATGTCTTGATAGTGTTACTTCCACTTGGACGGTCTTACGTCCTGATGGACGCACGCGTAAATTGTTGACCGATAATAGGTGGCCTGTACCTGTATATTTGAAGAAGCGCGTGCTTTAAAAGACCAGGCTGTCTGGGACGCGGTTCTGCAAGACGGTAGACAGTTCTAAAAGGAGAGCCCACAAGGTCGACCTCTAACGCCACAGTCTTCAGGGTATAGGGCTGTCCACCACACATGATGGGTACCCCGTATAGGGAGATTCCACTTGATTATAACGTTCACAAACTACCCTACATACCCAGGTAGGCGGTTTTCCTGGTATCCTGGCTCCAATATGATTATACATAACTTCTACAAGTGCCCTAGTTTTATTACTGGTGCTGTGGCAAGCCACATCGCCACTGACTACCACAAAAAACCTGTATTTGACGCTTGTACAACCACTGAAAGCTTTGGAAATAAAGCTCGGAGAGGTGGTTCTGTGCTCCAAAAAAAAAATAGGCACACATGCTTTACTGGCAGCTTCCTGCTTCTTAGAGAGGACCCTTTAGGATGTGAGCAAAATTGGAGGCGCCAAACAGTATCATGAAAATGACGAAACAAGAGTATTCTTGAAATGTTTATCTGCTTTGTATGTTCTAGTACTTCGCATAATTGCGCGTATAAATGCACTTTTTCCTGCTGTAAACGTTTTCGTAGCTGATGAGTGCGAATAACAGTCTATCGAAAGTCAATTTGTAACCAAGGCCTGTTTTAACTGATAAAATATATCTTGGGGCGTTAGCATTTAGCATATTTTAGTTTACGGTGGCGAGGAATTGAACAGAAGATGATAGGTGTAACATTAAGGGACACGAAGAGGGCAGAGTGGGTCAGGGAACAAAGGTGTGTTAAAGACATAGTAGTAGAAATTAAGAAGAAGAAATAAACGTGGGCAGGACATGTAATGCGACGGAATGATAACCGTTGGTAACAGGGTGGGTCCCCAGCCAAGGCAAGAGTGGCAGGGGGCGGCAGAAAGTTAAATGCGCAGAAAGGATCAGGAAGTTTGCGTTGATAAATTGGTCACAATTAGCACAAGACCGGGATAACTGGAGAATAATAGGAGAAGCCTTTTCTCTACAGTGGGCGTAGATAGGATGATGATGATGATGATGATGAGTGCACGTCGCAATCCTGCCACAGCTGTCTCCTCCGCCAGGTGAATGCAACTTACTCCTACTAGCTATAAAATTGATTGATTGATTGATTGTAGCGTTTAACGCGCCGACGCAGCGCAGGCGATCAGCCGCGCCGTAGTGGGGAGCTCAGGGTTAATTTGGACCGCCTGGGGACCTTTAAAGGAGCACTAACACAAAAATTTTATATTACACTTCTATTGCTTTTATCGATGCCTAATGGTCTAGCGAACCTGAAACAGCACTTCAAATACTTCAGCGCGAGATGGTTAATTACATCGAACGGCCTGAAAATTGTTTGTTTCAAATTCCCGCGCTTTCAACCCGAACAGCGGATATGACAACCTCCCGGCCTGACCTCACCGCTTTGTGCGGACATCACCGGGGCCAGCTTGAGAGGGTGTTGCGCCCGCTCGCCGCTCGTGGGCGCGGCGCGCGTGAAGTGATGTGACAATGATGATGATGTCCTCAAATATTTTTGGCACGTACCCACAAAGGGGGATTGGCCAGGGCTAAACCGGTTAAATACGTGGGGACTTCAAAAATACTTATTTCCGGAAAGAGGCTGTAAAAGGAAACCTAGTTGTGAAAGAAACCCGTATTACCCATTAATGAGCACCGTTGGAGTTCTTGACGAGCGCTGTCGCGTCACTTCTTTTTCCTCTCATGGAGTGATGTCACGCTGATGTTCATTTGCTGAGTGCCGCTCCGCGCGCTGCTTCGTCGGCGCGATAAATGAGATCCAATTGAACTATGTTCTTCGCGTCGCAGGCCGCTCATATTTCAGCCAGGGAATTGGGATGTGTGAAGGAAGCGAACCGTGCAGTAATATTAACGCCGAAAATTGGTGTCAGTGCTCCTTTAACGTGCGCCGAAATCTCGAACACACGGGTGTTTTTGCTTGTCGCGTCCATCGGAACAGCCGCCGCCGCGGCCGGGAATCTCAACCCCCGTCCTTGTGGTCACCTGCGCAACGCCTTATCGACTGAGCAACTGCGGCGGGTCACTACCTCTAAAATTACTACAGACATGCAAATGCAGGCGCCCAAATGTATACGTACGTGCACACACACACACACACACACACACACACACACATACATACATACATACATACATACATACATACATACATACATACATACATACATACATACATACTGTAAAGGAGATTGCTTGAAGTGCTCTCGCCGTCCAATCCCTCTTCACCCACCGGTCAATCCCCGAATGAGCATGTTCCACGGATCAACGGCTGTCATCACCGGTGCCTGATCGCGCGGCTCGAGTCGAATCCGCTGGCTGGTTCACCTTGGACGGTTTTGCCTCTTGATCCCTGTCTGGCGGACTCTGTCTTCCTTCCAATAAACCCCTTTGCAATTGGTGGAGGAGCCGGGGTTTGAGGTAAACCGTCGTACAGCCTGGAACTCCGCAGCCGGAAGCTACCAATGTCCGTCACACCCATGGCCGCTGCCGACCAACCGCCTCCACAGGTGCCATCGGTCGTTTGCGCGGGGGCGCTCCGTCAGCGCGACCCGCCGTTTTTCAGCGGTAAAGGTGACTATGACGTTGAAGATTGGTTGTCTTCTTACGAGCGAGTTAGCGCTTACAACAAATGGGACGACGCTACCAAGCTGCACAACATCCCATTTTCCCTCGAAAAACCCGCGATCTTGTGGTATAACAACAACGCCGCGACCATGAAGACCTGGGCTGACTTCAAGAACAACTTAACTCGTGACTTTGATCGACCCACCGTTCGGAAACTGCACGCTGAACAACGCCTGCGTACACGGGCGCAACTACCGGGTGAGAACTTCACCAGTTAAATTGAAGACGTTGTGGATCTTTGTCGGCGCGTCAACTCGTTCATGTGCGATGATGACAAAATCAAACACATCATGAAAGGAGTGGACGACGACACGTTCCACATGCTTGTGTCCAAGAACCCTCGATCCGTGACTGAAGTGATTGGCCTGTGCCAAAGTTTTGAGGAACTGCGCCGGCAAAGGGCCTTGGTTCGCCATTCATTGCCGACCACAGAATCTCTCTCGAGCCTCACGTTCTCTTCGAACCAATTGCAGCTCGAGGCGAAAATCAAAGAATTTGTCCGCGAGGAGGTAGCACGTCAGCTATCGCTGGTATCGTTTACTGAGCAGGCTTCGTCCAGCCTGCCTTCTGCTCTGCAGGCGACCATTCGCGAACAAGTTGCCGAGGCACTCCCGCCAGCTAACGTCGCTACCGCAGCGGTCGCACCCCTGGCCGTTCCGCAGGTGGCAGCTACAGTCGCGGCGCCGCTCACAGCTACAGTCGCTGCAGCTCCAGCAGTCATGCCAATGGCGTACGCCGACTGTCTCGCGCAGCCAGTGCACCCATCTTTCCGGTCGTTTCGGCCAGCGATACCAGCAGTGGCACCTCCCACTTTGCAGCCCGCTCCCCAGTTTCCACCGACCAAACCACCAGCTGTGCCGTACGGTAATCCCTGGCGCACTCCCGACAACCGGCCTATATGTTTTTCTTGCTGCTGCCCCGGTCACGTTGCCCGTTACTGCCGCCGTGTCGCTTCATCTCCTCGTGTGCCCCAGACGTCCGCCTACGCCGCACGACCACCACATCATAACGTGTCCTCAGGACCACCTCCAACCTCGTTTTCCGCCGACCGTCAGATCTTCGAAGGCCGCCGATCGCCGTCACCCCGTCGCCGCTCCCTATCCCCCATGCGCCGCCAATCCGCCCCCACTCCAGAGGGAAACTGATTCGCGCAGTTCCTGAGGCACGAACTGCGTACCCGTCGAAATACCGAAGCCCTCACCTACCTCCGCAAAATGTAATTGACGTGTTAATAGATGGAGTACCTGCGCTGGCGCTTGTTGATACCGGAGCAGCCATGTGGGTCATAAGTGCTAAACTGTGTCGGTCACTGAAGAAAGTTACGACGCCACTTCTGGGACTTTCTCTCCAAACTGCAAGCTCAGAACATGTTGCACCTTTGGCTGCGTGTACTGCTCGGGTCGCCATCCAAAATAATCTCTACACGATTGAGTTCGCCGTCTTGCCCATGTGCTCACACGACGTTATTCTTGGGTGGGACTTTTTGTCGAACTAGAACGCCGTAATTGACTGCGCCCGCGCCGAAGTGGAATTCTGTTCGCAAAATGACGCTCCGACCCCGAACGATTCCTCTACTAACGGAGAAAAGCTGGCCGTAGACGAAGACGTGGATATCCCGCCGCAAAGCTCAGTTCTCGTCGCCCTTTCCGGCAGTACTCTGGCGGATGGATCTGTTTTATTTACGCCATCAAACGTTTTCGTTGCTCGCAAGGGTTTGCCGCTTCCGTTTGCTTTGCTGACACTACTATCTGGCCGCACAGCGATGTTTGTTTGCAACCAGACGACCCGCCCTTTCAGCTTGCTTCGTGGGGAAACTGTCGGCAATATTGAACCTGTCGAATCCGTCTTCAGCCTCGACGTTTCCGACAACGCACCTTCACAGCAGCTACATTCGCTGAACGCGATTGGTCACACTGATACGCCCACCTCTGACGACATCTTCCAGAAGTCCATCGCTTCCGATTTAGACCCCCCGCAACGCAAAGACCTTCTGGCTCTTCTTAGGAAGTTTCAGTCTTCCTTTGACTGCAAGCAAGCTCCTTTAGGCAGAACATCCCCGGTCGCCCATCACATTGACACAGGTACCCACATGCCGTTGCGACAGCGACCATATATGGTGTCGGCATCGGAACGTGACGTGATTAGTGAGCATGTTGATAATATGCTCCGACGTGGCGTCATCCGACCTTCTCAAAGCCCCTAGTCGTCGCCTGTGGTCCTAGTAACGAAAAAAGATGGGTCCCTCCGATTCTGTGTTGACTATCGCCGCCTTAACAAGATCACCCGGAAAGACGTTTATCCCCTGCCTCGAATAGATGATGCCCTTGATTGTTTGCACGGTGCTGAATACTTCTCCAGCCTTGATTTGCGCTCCGGTTATTGGCAGGTCCCGGTTGCTGAGTCTGATCGACCAAAAACAGCTTTTGTCACGCCAGACGGCCTATATGAGTTTAATGTAATGCCGTTTGGCCTGTGCAACGCGCCCGCCACGTTCGAAAGAATGATGGATAACATCTTGCGTGGTTTCAAATGGCGGACATGTCTCTGTTACCTAGACGATGTCGTCGTGTTTTCTTCGGATTTCCAGACTCACCTGACCCGTCTGCACCAAATATTGACATGCCTAACTGCTGCAGGGCTCCAACTGAACCTTAAAAATTGTCCTTTGGTGCTCGCACATTGACTATTCTCGGCCATGTCGTGTCAAAAGATGGCATCCTACCAGATCCCGAAAAGCTCCGTGCTGTCGCCGACTTTCCCAAACCGACGTCAATGAAAGCCCTCCAAAGCTTCATTGGGCTGTGCTCGTACTTTCGGCGCTTTGTACGAAATTTTGCGTCTATCATTGCGCCACTGACCAAGCTCCTCGGTGGTGACAATGGCCTGTCCTCGTGGTCCAAGGAGTGCGATCAAGCGTTTACAACCTTGCGGCGTCTGTTTATTTCGCCACCCATACTGCGGCACTACGATCCGAACGCCCCTACTGAAGTCCATACTGATGCCAGCGGCGCAGGACTCGGTGCGGTGCTCGCTCAACGCAAGCCTAACTACGAAGAGTACGTCGTCGCGTACGCTAGCCGGACTCTTACAAAAGCTGAACAAAACTATTCGGTTACCGAGAAAGAATGCCTTGCCATCGTCTGGGCTCTTTCCAAATTTCGACCATATCTCTACGGCCACCCTTTTGACGTGGTAACCGACCATCACTCGCTGTGCTGGCTGTCGTCCCTCAAAGACCCTATGGGACGTCTTGCTCGTTGGGCGCTCCGCCTGCAGGAGTATGATATTCGAGTTGTTTATAGATCCGGCCGCAAGCACTCTGATGCGGATGCACTGTCTCGCTCTCCGCTGCCTGGTAACCCGGAACGTCTTGCGGGAACCGATATGCTCGTAGCGTCATTGACCCTCACCGACATAGCTTCCCGGCAGCGCAGTGATCCATGGATTGCGAAGATCATCGAGTTTCTCTCCACTACACCGACTCCTACGTGGCCCAGGGCTCTTCGACGCCAAGCCGCCCACTTCGCCATACGGGATGACCACCTTCTCTATCGCCGCAATTATATGCCCGATGGTCGGAAGTGGCTTCTTGTGATTCCGCGCAGTTTACGTGCGGATGTATGCGCTGCTTACCATGCTGATCCCCAAACCGCTCACGCTGGCTTTCTTAAAACGTACACCCGCCTCCGCCAACGATAATATTGGCGTGGAATGTACAGCTTTGTGCGCAAATACATTCGTGCTTGCACTGACTGTCAGCGCCGCAAGACGCCTGCACCGCAACCAGCCGGCCCTCTGCAGCCTTTGTCATGTCCCCATCGTCCTTACGATCGTGTCGGCATCGACCTGTACGGCCCCTTGCCATGCACTCCTTCCGGCAACAGATGGATTATTGTTGCGGTCGACTACCTAACCCGCTACGCCGAAACCGCAGCGCTGCCAGCCGCTACGGCGCGTGATGTTGCTGGGTTCGTCTTGCGGTCGCTTGTCTTGCGGCATGGTGCACCCCGCGAATTACTCAGCGACAGAGGGCGCGTATTCCTCTCTGAGGTTGTTGAATCCCTACTCGCTCACTGCAGAATTGTTCACCGCACTACGTCCGCATACCACCCACAGACGAACGGCCTGACCGAGAGATTCAACTGCACACTCGGAGACATGCTCACCATGTACGCCGCTCGTGATCATTCAAATTGGGATGTGGTGCTACCTTTTGTAACGTTTGCTTACAACACCGCCGCACAGACCACTACTAGCTTTTTACCATTTTTTCTCTTCTATGGGCGCGAGCCGTCTTGCACAATGGATACAATACTACCGTAAAGCCCCGATTCGTCTGAGTGCCACCCTATTTCGTACTTAACTCGACAAGCCGAAGAGTGCCGCCAGCTCGCCCGCTCACTGACAACAAATGACCAGGGTCGCCAGAAGCATCTTCACGACAACGACCACGCCTCATCTTCCTTTCGTGCTGGCGACCTTGTGTGGCTGTGGGTCCCCGCTACAACAAAGGGTCTATCCTCCAAACTGCTTTCGAAATATCACGGCCCCTACCGTGTCCTCAAGTGTACTTCTCCCGTGAACTACACAGTAGAACCACTGACGCCCTCCACAGACCTTCGCTGTAGTGGCAGCGAAACCGTCCACGTCAGTCGCTTGAAGCCCTACTACGACCCCGCAGTCGTTTCATCGCCGTAAGTCGCCAGGATGGCTCCTGCTTCACCGGGGGCAATTGTAATAGAGATTGCTTGAAGTGCTCTCGCCGTCCAATCCCTCTTCACCCACCGGTCAATCCCCGAATGAGCATGTACCACGGATCAACGGCTGTCATCACCGGTGCCTGATCGCACGGCTCGAGTCGAATCCTCTGGCTGGTTCACCTTGGACGGTTTTGCTTCTTGATCCCTGTCTAGCGGACTCTCTCTTCCTTCCAATAAACCCCTTTGCAATACATACATACATACATACATACATACTTGCATACATACATACATACATACATACATACACACACACACACACACATACATACATACATACATACATACATACATACATACATACATACATACATACATACATACGCATGTACCTGAATACATACATACAGTGCACCTAGGTTAGATGGGGAACATAAAATCCGGGCTCGTTCACTAAAACAATTGAATTCAACGAGGAATAGCAGGCTAAAAAATAACGCCGTTATACTCAATGTGAAAGCTGGTAGAAGTGCCGAGCAGTAATTCCTCATACTGGGCTGTAGCGCCACTATCCACTTACTGCTATCACTCAATGCGAATCCAATTTCCCACCCTCGCAGGCATCGTGAGCGTTCTGCCTGAAACTGTGCCAGTGGGAGTTTTGATCTTTTTGTGCTCGCTTTTCTTTCCGCCAATCCGGCCGTTGCCCTATACCACTTTTTTCGCTTACTATCATAAGAACCAACCCAAAGAGCGTACCTATATAAATGAACGCGGGCGCGCTGCTGCTTAATTGCGTATATTTTGCCTCAAATGTACCTAAAGGGACATGTATGACAACGGGGAGATGGATGCCAACGGGGAGATGCTAAGCAATGGAGAGATGTACGACAAGCGCCAGCAATTGAAGAATTTCGAACACCTAAAAATATACAAACCACTTGGCTTTCGAAGCCTGTGGGTTACGCCACGACGACTCAACGCCGTGTGGTTCGACATGGGTACACCCAGCGAGCTACGGCAAGGGGAGCCTTTCAAAAGCTCTGTAATATATACTGAGAATGTCTGCATTTCGAAGACCACCGTTTTGTGGTAACCCTGAAAGAAAGCCCAGGGCTTCTGCGCAGTGCTTTGGAGGCAAGTAGGAACTTCGCACATGGCTGCACGCTGTAGCGAACAAGCTTGTGAATTCTCTAGCTGCAACCTATGCCTCCACGATGCGGCATAATTTCCCTTCAAAGTATTAGGAACCAGCCTGTTCTATCCTCCCTCGTTTTTTTCCTATAATGCAGATTTTAAAAACTCTGCATCATTACAAGGAATAGGCGTAAAGGCTGCCACGGCTGGAAACTTCTTTTACGTGGAACGAAACAGTTAGAATGTTGAAATTATGGGCGAACAACGTAACTCTAAAGCTTTGCTTTTGAGCAACAATTACCGATGCCACACCCACTTGTGCCAAAATTGTTCAGTGAGTGTTACACCACCAGTGAAACTGATTTCCCCTCCTTTGTGGTACCACTTCGTCGTTCGCTGCACTCTACGACCCCCTTAGACACTTGTATATTCACAAATAATGTTTACACTTATATATATGTATCTCTCTCTCTCTCTCTATATATATATATATATATATATATTGCCGCGAACCATACATTGGGTTTGCTTATTTGTGTTTTGCTTTTACCGCCCGGCTGCGCCGGTCTGCGTTATCTCTGCGCCAAGGGAAGCGCGTGTTCCATTCTTTCTTTCTGTGCCGCATGCGTTATCTGTTGTGATGGGGAGAGCGTTCCGATCTAACGTGAACGGCCCAGAATGATCTTCTTAGATCTACTATGTTCTCGATGCGAATCGACGTTTCGAGAACCACGCGCGCCGGAAGATAAAAGGCCTGCAGTGCGGACGCCGGGGCATTGGATTCTGCGACGCTCGCTGACGCAAGTCACTTTGTTGACCGCTGCTTCGCCGCCTCTGTATTCTTTTGAGTTGTTAGGGGTGCACAAGTTCGCTCCAATAAACGTGTTTCTCATTCAACACAACTGCATCGTCCTTGTCTTCGTGACATCTGGTCGAGGTGCGGGGTACGCACCCTTCATGCCCACTACAACCTCGAAAAGCCGCCAAGCCAGTCCAACAAGAGCCAGCCCCCGCCTGCAAGATTTACCGCCCGAGTTCGGTTTGATGCCAGAAGGGCCCAAGAAAAGGAACGCTGCAACCAACACCATGGTGCAAGAAACAACGTCGCCAATCGTCCTGCAGCAGCCCCGGGAACCGCCATCGTTCCGAGGAGCCCCCGCAGAAGACCCAGAAGAATGGTTGGAGAAACTGGAGCGCGTCCGGAAATTTGACTGCAAGCAAGCTCCTTTAGGCAGAACATCCCCGGTCGCCCATCACATTGACACAGGTACCCACATGCCGTTGCGACAGCGACCATATATGGTGTCGGCATCGGAACGTGGCGTGATTAGTGAGCATGTTGATAATATGCTCCGACGTGGCGTCATCCGACCTTCTCAAAGCCCCTAGTCGTCGCCTGTGGTCCTAGTAACGAAAAAAGACGGGTCCCTCCGATTCTGTGTTGACTATCGCCGCCTTAACAAGATCACCCGGAAAGACGTTTATCCCCTGCCTCGAATAGATGATGCCCTTGATTGTTTGCACGGTGCTGAATACTTCTCCAGCCTTGATTTGCGCTCCGGTTATTGGCAGGTCCCGGTTGCTGAGTCTGATCGACCAAAAACAGCTTTTGTCACGCCAGACGGCCTATATGAGTTTAATGTAATGCCGTTTGGCCTGTGCAACGCGCCCGCCACGTTCGAAAGAATGATGGATAACATCTTGCGTGGTTTCAAATGGCGGACATGTCTCTGTTACCTAGACGATGTCGTCGTGTTTTCTTCGGATTTCCAGACTCACCTGACCCGTCTGCACCAAATATTGACATGCCTAACTGCTGCAGGGCTCCAACTGAACCTTAAAAATTGTCCTTTGGTGCTCGCACATTGACTATTCTCGGCCATGTCGTGTCAAAAGATGGCATCCTACCAGATCCCGAAAAGCTCCGTGCTGTCGCCGACTTTCCCAAACCGACGTCAATGAAAGCCCTCCAAAGCTTCATTGGGCTGTGCTCGTACTTTCGGCGCTTTGTACGAAATTTTGCGTCTATCATTGCGCCACTGACCAAGCTCCTCGGTGGTGACAATGGCCTGTCCTCGTGGTCCAAGGAGTGCGATCAAGCGTTTACAACCTTGCGGCGTCTGTTTATTTCGCCACCCATACTGCGGCACTACGATCCGAACGCCCCTACTGAAGTCCATACTGATGCCAGCGGCGCAGGACTCGGTGCGGTGCTCGCTCAACGCAAGCCTAACTACGAAGAGTACGTCGTCGCGTACGCTAGCCGGACTCTTACAAAAGCTGAACAAAACTATTCGGTTACCGAGAAAGAATGCCTTGCCATCGTCTGGGCTCTTTCCAAATTTCGACCATATCTCTACGGCCACCCTTTTGACGTGGTAACCGACCATCACTCGCTGTGCTGGCTGTCGTCCCTCAAAGACCCTATGGGACGTCTTGCTCGTTGGGCGCTCCGCCTGCAGGAGTATGATATTCGAGTTGTTTATAGATCCGGCCGCAAGCACTCTGATGCGGATGCACTGTCTCGCTCTCCGCTGCCTGGTAACCCGGAACGTCTTGCGGGAACCGATATGCTCGTAGCGTCATTGACCCTCACCGACATAGCTTCCCGGCAGCGCAGTGATCCATGGATTGCGAAGATCATCGAGTTTCTCTCCACTACACCGACTCCTACGTGGCCCAGGGCTCTTCGACGCCAAGCCGCCCACTTCGCCATACGGGATGACCACCTTCTCTATCGCCGCAATTATATGCCCGATGGTCGGAAGTGGCTTCTTGTGATTCCGCGCAGTTTACGTGCGGATGTATGCGCTGCTTACCATGCTGATCCCCAAACCGCTCACGCTGGCTTTCTTAAAACGTACACCCGCCTCCGCCAACGATACTATTGGCGTGGAATGTACAGCTTTGTGCGCAAATACATTCGTGCTTGCACTGACTGTCAGCGCCGCAAGACGCCTGCACCGCAACCAGCCGGCCCTCTGCAGCCTTTGTCATGTCCCCATCGTCCTTACGATCGTGTCGGCATCGACCTGTACGGCCCCTTGCCATGCACTCCTTCCGGCAACAGATGGATTATTGTTGCGGTCGACTACCTAACCCGCTACGCCGAAACCGCAGCGCTGCCAGCCGCTACGGCGCGTGATGTTGCTGGGTTCGTCTTGCGGTCGCTTGTCTTGCGGCATGGTGCACCCCGCGAATTACTCAGCGACAGAGGGCGCGTATTCCTCTCTGAGGTTGTTGAATCCCTACTCGCTCACTGCAGAATTGTTCACCGCACTACGTCCGCATACCACCCACAGACGAACGGCCTGACCGAGAGATTCAACTGCACACTCGGAGACATGCTCACCATGTACGCCGCTCGTGATCATTCAAATTGGGATGTGGTGCTACCTTTTGTAACGTTTGCTTACAACACCGCCGCACAGACCACTACTAGCTTTTTACCATTTTTTCTCTTCTATGGGCGCGAGCCGTCTTGCACAATGGATACAATACTACCGTAAAGCCCCGATTCGTCTGAGTGCCACCCTATTTCGTACTTAACTCGACAAGCCGAAGAGTGCCGCCAGCTCGCCCGCTCACTGACAACAAATGACCAGGGTCGCCAGAAGCATCTTCACGACAACGACCACGCCTCATCTTCCTTTCGTGCTGGCGACCTTGTGTGGCTGTGGGTCCCCGCTACAACAAAGGGTCTATCCTCCAAACTGCTTTCGAAATATCACGGCCCCTACCGTGTCCTCAAGTGTACTTCTCCCGTGAACTACACAGTAGAACCACTGACGCCCTCCACAGACCTTCGCTGTAGTGGCAGCGAAACCGTCCACGTCAGTCGCTTGAAGCCCTACTACGACCCCGCAGTCGTTTCATCGCCGTAAGTCGCCAGGATGGCTCCTGCTTCACCGGGGGCAATTGTAATAGAGATTGCTTGAAGTGCTCTCGCCGTCCAATCCCTCTTCACCCACCGGTCAATCCCCGAATGAGCATGTACCACGGATCAACGGCTGTCATCACCGGTGCCTGATCGCACGGCTCGAGTCGAATCCTCTGGCTGGTTCACCTTGGACGGTTTTGCTTCTTGATCCCTGTCTAGCGGACTCTCTCTTCCTTCCAATAAACCCCTTTGCAATACATACATACATACATACATACTTGCATACATACATACATACATACATACATACATACATACATACATACATACATACATACATACATACATACATACATACATACATACATACATACATACATACATACGCATGTACCTGAATACATACATACAGTGCACCTAGGTTAGATGGGGAACATAAAATCCGGGCTCGTTCACTAAAACAATTGAATTCAACGAGGAATAGCAGGCTAAAAAATAACGCCGTTATACTCAATGTGAAAGCTGGTAGAAGTGCCGAGCAGTAATTCCTCATACTGGGCTGTAGCGCCACTATCCACTTACTGCTATCACTCAATGCGAATCCAATTTCCCACCCTCGCAGGCATCGTGAGCGTTCTGCCTGAAACTGTGCCAGTGGGAGTTTTGATCTTTTTGTGCTCGCTTTTCTTTCCGCCAATCCGGCCGTTGCCCTATACCACTTTTTTCGCTTACTATCATAAGAACCAACCCAAAGAGCGTACCTATATAAATGAACGCGGGCGCGCTGCTGCTTAATTGCGTATATTTTGCCTCAAATGTACCTAAAGGGACATGTATGACAACGGGGAGATGGATGCCAACGGGGAGATGCTAAGCAATGGAGAGATGTACGACAAGCGCCAGCAATTGAAGAATTTCGAACACCTAAAAATATACAAACCACTTGGCTTTCGAAGCCTGTGGGTTACGCCACGACGACTCAACGCCGTGTGGTTCGACATGGGTACACCCAGCGAGCTACGGCAAGGGGAGCCTCTCAAAAGCTCTGTAATATATACTGAGAATGTCTGCATTTCGAAGACCACCGTTTTGTGGTAACCCTGAAAGAAAGCCCAGGGCTTCTGCGCAGTGCTTTGGAGGCAAGTAGGAACTTCGCACATGGCTGCACGCTGTAGCGAACAAGCTTGTGAATTCTCTAGCTGCAACCTATGCCTCCACGATGCGGCATAATTTCCCTTCAAAGTATTAGGAACCAGCCTGTTCTATCCTCCCTCGTTTTTTTCCTATAATGCAGATTTTAAAAACTCTGCATCATTACAAGGAAAAGGCGTAAAGGCTGCCACGGCTGGAAACTTCTTTTACGTGGAACGAAACAGTTAGAATGTTGAAATTATGGGCGAACAACGTAACTCTAAAGCTTTGCTTTTGAGCAACAATTACCGATGCCACACCCACTTGTGCCAAAATTGTTCAGTGAGTGTTACACCACCAGTGAAACGGATTTCCCCTCCTTTGTGGTACCACTTCGTCGTTCGCTGCACTCTACGACCCCCTTAGACACTTGTATATTCACAAATAATGTTTACACTTATATATATGTATCTCTCTCTCTCTCTCTATATATATATATATATATATATATTGCCGCGAACCATACATTGGGTTTGCTTATTTGTGTTTTGCTTTTACCGCCCGGCTGCGCCGGTCTGCGTTATCTCTGCGCCAAGGGAAGCGCGTGTTCCATTCTTTCTTTCTGTGCCGCATGCGTTATCTGTTGTGATGGGGAGAGCGTTCCGATCTAACGTGAACGGCCCAGAATGATCTTCTTAGATCTACTATGTTCTCGATGCGAATCGACGTTTCGAGAACCACGCGCGCCGGAAGATAAAAGGCCTGCAGTGCGGACGCCGGGGCATTCGATTCTGCGACGCTCGCTGACGCAAGTCACTTTGTTGACCGCTGCTTCGCCGCCTCTGTATTCTTTTGAGTTGTTAGGGGAGCACAAGTTCGCTCCAATAAACGTGTTTCTCATTCAACACAACTGCATCGTCCTTGTCTTCGTGACATCTGGTCGAGGTGCGGGGTACGCACCCTTCATGCCCACTACAACCTCGAAAAGCCGCCAAGCCAGTCCAACAAGAGCCAGCCCCCGCCTGCAAGATTTACCGCCCGAGTTCGGTTTGATGCCAGAAGGGCCCAAGAAAAGGAACGCTGCAACCAACACCATGGTGCAAGAAACAACGTCGCCAATCGTCCTGCAGCAGCCCCGGGAACCGCCATCGTTCCGAGGAGCCCCCGCAGAAGACCCAGAAGAATGGTTGGAGAAACTGGAGCGCGTCCGGAAATTCAACAGGTGGGACGACGCAGAAACGTTCCGGCACGTTTTCTTTTACTTGGAAGATTCGGCTCGCACTTGGTTCGAGAACCACGAGAGCTCCTTGACAAACTGGGCTCAGTTCAAAAGCGAGTTTACTAAGACCTTCACTACCGTCGTGCGGAAAGAAAGAGCCGCCCTTTTGTTGGAAACGCGCACGCAACACCCCAACGAAGGTGTCGTGATCTTCGTTGAGGAGATGAAGCAGCTATTTCGCCGCGCGGACCCCGAAATGACGGAAGAAAAGAAGTTGCGCTTCTTAATGCGCGGAGTGAAGGAGGAACTGTTTGCTGGACTTGTCTGAAATCCGCCCAAAACCGTCGCCGAATTCGTGACCGAAGCCAGCACCATTGAGAAAGCCCTCGAAATGCGTGCTAAGCAGTATGACCGCAACATTGTTGGCGCGTCCAATGCGAACGACTTTGGCAGCACGCGGATCCCGGCCGACAGCCTACGCGAGACTATCCGCGCAATAGTGAGAGAGGAGCTGCGGAAACTTCTCCCAACGCCGCCGCAGCCCCAAGTCGCTTCCCTCACCGACGTGATTAGAGAAGAAGTGCAACAAGCGTTGGGAACTTCTACGCCATCCGAGGTACCACAAGAGCCACAAGCTATGACATACTCCGCGGCTGTTCGTCGACCCCGCCCTGCTCCAACACGCCGTCAAGAGGCCCCGCCGTACCGCCGCCCACTGTCACCCGCCCGACCCCCGGTAGCCCGAAACCAGACGCCGAGGAAGACAGACATATGGCGCACTCCCGATAACCGTCCTCTGTGCTACCACTGCGGAGAGGCCGACCACATTTACCGTCGCTGCCCATACAAGAGACTCGGACTGCGTGGTTTCTCCGTCGACGCACCTCGCCCTCTCCCTGGCCAACGACCACGTGAGATCGACGAGTATCTATCTGAAACCAGCCGTGGCCCAGCGCGTTTCAACCGTTCAGCGTCGCCCTACCCCTACCAATCGCCGAACCGGCGTAGCAACGCTGACTTCGCCCGAGGAAGGTCCCCCAGCCCACGCGGGGGAAACTAAAGGCGGCAACTTCTGGAGGTGAAGTTGCTCTACGGCGAAAAACTAGAAACCCTCCAACGACGCAAGGACGCGCTGAAGACAGTGATTCACGACATGCCCTCGTCCCGACGACCCGACCTAACCCTGACGAAACTCCCGAACACGACGAAAGCTACACGGCGCGACGCGTACCCGACCTGACCGAGACGTCCGTTGAGAAGAAGACGACAACGACGATGCACAGTGCCCGACCATCAACACGTACAAGCAGAGATACGACGCCCCGACGAACCCGGAACTCGAGGACGACTGCATCTGACGTCAAGGTGTCCATCGACGGCTTTGACGTAGTCGCCCTCGTAGACACGGGAGCTGACTATTCGGTAATGAGCGGACCATTTGCGACTAAACTGAAGAAAGTTATGACCAGATGGGACGGTCCGCACATACGCACAGCAGGAGGCCACCTCGTGACGCCAAGTGGAACGTGCACATCGCGCGTCACCATAGACGGCACAACGTACCCTGCGGCGTTCGTCGTTCTGCCTAACTGCTCCCGCGACGTGATTCTCGGAATGGACTTTTTGACGGAAAACGGCGCAATAATTGATCTGCAGACCAAGTCGATAACATTTTCCTCCAATCACTCCACGACGCCGCAGCCGAACCCCGATCACCGTGCTGCTGTCAGGATCGCCGACGATCACATCACCCTGCCACCCCGCGCAAGCTTGATGATCGCCGTCTACTGTGAGGATGCTGCTTCTGACATCGACGCTATCGTAGAGAGTGATCGAAGGTTGCTTCTCGACCGCGGTGTCTCCGTCGCAAGAGGCATTGCGCACTTCAAGGAACACCAATCCCACATTTTGGTCACGAATTTCACCGAGGAGTACCAGCATATAAACAAGGGAGCTGCAATTGCGTTCCTCGAAGAAACGCAAGAAGCAAGTGATGTGATCGCAGTCGCCGACTTTGAACGCACATCCGTAGAAACATTCAAGCTCCCGCAGCCATTCGACGTGAATCCGGCGCTACCGCAAGAACAACGGAAAAAATTATTGGCTTTGCTGCGTCGCTATAGCGAATGTTTTTCGTCGAGCGCAAAACTGCGTCAGACCCCTCTAGCGAAGCACCGAATAATAACCGAAGATGGAGCCCGACCTACCCGACAGTCACCGTACCGCGTCTCTTCACACGAACGGGAAGCCATCCGGACTCAAGTCGACGACATGCTGAGCGATGACATTATACAGCCATCGAAAAGCCCCTGGGCTGCGCCCGTCGTACTCGTAAAGAAAAAAGACGTCACATTAGGTTTTGCGTTGACTACCGGCGACTGAACAAAATCACGAAAAAGGACGTGTACCCCTCCCTCGAATCGACGACGCCCTCGACCACCTCTGCCACGCGAAGTACTTCTCATCGATGGACCTGAAGACCGGCTATTGGCAAATTGAAGTGGATGAGAGAGACCGAGAGAAGACTGCATTTATAACCCCAGACGGCCTATACGAGTTCAAGGTGATGCCGTTTGGGCTGTGCACAGCACCAGCGACGTTTCAAAGAGTCATGGACACTGTGCTAGCTGGCCTTAAGTGGCACACCTGCCTCGTATACCTCGACGACGTAGTGGTATTCGCCCGGACTTTCGATGAACACCTTGCAAGGTTGGAGTCTGTACTCGAGGCCATTCGTACGTCGGGGTTGACGCTGAAGCCTGAAAAGTGCCGTTTCGCATACGAGGAACTCAAGTTCTTGGGCCACGTCGTCAACGCCGCGGGAGTCCTACCTGACCCGGCAAAAACTTCAGCTATCGCGAACTTCCCTAGGCCGAAAGACAAGAAGGGCGTGCGAAGATTTCTCGGGCTGTGCGCATACTACCGGCGCTTCGTCGCAAACTTCGCACGCATTGCAGAGCCACTCACGCGCTTGACGAAAGACACCACCCCTTTCAGCTGGGAAAACGACCAAGAAAAAGCATTCTCCGAGCTGCAAAAACGCCTGCAAAGCCCGCCCGTGCTCGCTCATTTCGACGAAAATGCCGAAACGGAAATGCACACGGACGCCAGTGATATAGGCTTGGGTGCCGTCCTTGTCCAAAAGCAAAGCGGCTTCGAAAGGGTAATCGCTTATGCCAGCCGTGGTCTGTCGAAGGAGGAGAAAAACTATTCTGCCTCTGAGAAAGAGTGCCTGGCTATTATATGGGCGATTTCAAAATTTCGCCCATACGTGTATGGAAGGCCATTCAAGGTTGTAACAGACCACCATGCGCTGTGTTGGCTCGCCAATTGGAAGGACCCCTCTGGCCGTCTTGGGCGGTGGAGCTTGCGCCTGCAGGAGTTCGACGTTACAGTCGTTTATAAATCCGGCAGGAAACACTCCGACGCCGACTGCCTGTCCCGCGCCCCCGTCGACCCACCACCAGAAGACTCTGATGAAGACAGCGCGTTCTTCGGGATCGTGACGGAGAGCGACCTAGCCGCCCAGCAGCGTGCCGACCCCGACTTACGCGTCATAATCGAGTACCTCGAGGGATGCAACGTTGCCGTTCCTAGGACCTTCAAACGCAGCTTACCAGCATTCAGCCTGAGAAACTCCGTCCTCGTGAAGAAGAATTTCAGCCCCGGAACAAGAGCGAATTACCTTCTCGTCATCCCCGCGGACCTTCGTGACGAAATTTTGGAAGCGTGCCACGACGACCCGTCTTCCGGACATCTCGGCACAGCCCGCACTATTGGAAAAATCAAGGCGAGGTACTACTGGCCCGGCCTTACCTCTGACGTCACCGACTACGTCCGGAGCTGCCGTGACTGCCAGCGACGAAAAACGCCGCCGACAAGACCCGCCGGACTACTGCAACCGATCGCCGTCCCATCGAGACCATTTCAACAGATTGGAATGGACCTTTTAGGCCCGTTCCCTACGTCACGATCACAGAACAAGTGGATTGTCGTAGCGACAGACTACATGACGCGCTACGCAGAGACCGCCGCTCTTCCGAGGGGCACTGCACAAGAAGTGGCAAAGTTCTTTATAAGCCAAGTTGTGCTGCGACATGGAGCCCCGGAAGTCCTAATCACAGACCGCGGAACGGCATTTACTGCGGAGCTGATGCAAGGAGTATTACGCTACAGCAACACGGATCACCGAAGAACGACGGCGTACCACCCCCAAACGAACGGACTAACAGAACGTCTGAACAAGACAATCGCAGATATGCTGTCAATGTACGTTGACGTTGAACATAAGACTTGGGACGAAGTGCTCCCGTATGTCACGTTTGCGTACAACACGGCTATCCAGGAGACGACGCAGCTGACGCCGTTCGAGCTTGTCTACGGTAGAAGGCCGACTACGATGCTCGACGCCATGCTTCCGCACGTAGAAGACGACGACCTCAACGCCGACGTCCACGGATATCTTCAACGTGCGGAGGAGGCCCGCCAGCTCGCTCGAGTTCGTATAACGGACCAGCAGCTGGTGGATGCGGGCCGCTACAACCTCCGACGCCGAGACGCCGAGTACCAACCAGGGGATCGTGTGTGGGATTGGACTCCCATTCGACGACGCGGACTCAGTGAGAAGCTCCTGCGACGCTATTTCGGACCCTACCAGATTCTACGACGTGTTGGCCAACTTACCTACGAAGTGATCCCTGATGGTGACTCCGGCACATCACGACAACGCAGGCGGCCTGAAGTCGTCCACGTGGTTCGCCTAAAACCTTTGTACGGACGATGACGAACTTTTATTTTCATTTGTTCGGACTGTCGCTTATGTTAGCATCGGGTCGATGCACTCTTAGAGGGGGGGTAATGCCGCGAACCATACATTGGGTTTGCTTATTTGTGTTTTGCTTTTACCGCCCGGCTGCGCCGGTCTGCGTTATCTCTGCGCCAAGGGAAGCGCGTGTTCCATTCTTTCTTTCTGTGCCGCATGCGTTATCTGTTGTGATGGGGAGAGCGTTCCGATCTAACTTGAACGGCCCAGAATGATCTTCTTGGATCTACTATGTTCTCGATGCGAATCGACGTTTCGAGAACCACGCGCGCCGGAAGATAAAAGGCCTGCAGTGCGGACGCCGGGGCATTCGTTTCTGCGACGCTCGCTGACGCAAGTCACTTTGTTGACCGCTGCTTCGCCGCCTCTGTATTCTTTTGAGTTGTTAGGGGAGCACAAGTTCGCTCCAATAAACGTGTTTTTCATTCAACACAACTGCATCGTCCTTGTCTTCGTGACAATATATATTGAAATGGGGTATATTGGCAAGGGTTGCTTTGTAGGCGAAAGACAAGGAGGGCACAGGCCGAGCACAGTCCGAGCACAGTCGACGCTTGGAGGAAGCAGAGCGAGAGAGCACCCCGTCGCTCTAGGCGATGGCGGTGCGGCTTCCATATTCGGCTTCTGCTACCGACGACGATAAAGTGGCGCACATCTCCCGCAGGGGATTGGTGACCGTCCTGATTCTTCCGGTGAACGTTGCCAATCTTCTGCATTACAATCACCCCCGGGCGAAAGGGGTAGCCATCCTGGCGACTCAAGGCGCTGGCGAAACAAGTGGATCGTAATAGGGTTTTAGACCTTCAACATGCACTGTTTCCCGACCACGGCGTCGGAGATCCTGGGAAGGTGTTAAGGGCTCGACAACGTAATTGACTGGGGAAGTCTGTTCGATGACGCGGTAAGGGCCTTGATAGTTTGAGAGGAATTTCTAAGAGAGACCAGGAGTCCGAGTGGGTACCCAGAGCCATACACGAGAATCAGGAACGAAGCTCGGCACGGGCTTGCCATCAATGTGAGATTTTTGACGGCCCTGTTCTTCCGTGGTAAAAGAACGAGCAAGTTGCCGGCATTCTTCTGCACGCTTAGCGGCCTCCGAGACCGGAGCACACTCAGATGGATCGGGACGATACGGCAGAATGGTGTCCAACATACACGATGGCTCACGCCCGTATAAGAGGGAAAATGGAGAGAACCCAGTCGTGGCTTGAATGGTGGTGTTATAGGCGTACGTCACGTATGGAAGCACCAGGTCCCAATTTCAATGATCGGACGCCACGTACTTAGACAACATATCTCCAAGGGTGCGGTTAAAGCGCTCTGTTAGACCATTTGTCTGCGGGTGGTAAGCTGTGGTCATTCGATGGATGACGTGGCATTCTTTAAGAAGCGCCGAAATGACGTCAGGCAGGAAGACACGGCTCCGGTCACTGAGCAGTTCTTTAGGGGCACCGTGAGGAAGTATAAATCGATGCAATAGAAACGAGGCAACGTCACGTGCCGTGGCAGTTGGCAGAGCAGCGGTCTCTGCATACCGTGTTAAGTGGTCAATGGCCACTATAGCCCAGCGGTTTCCGGCGGCTGTGCAAGGTAATGGGCCGTACAAGTCAATGCCAACACGGTCAAAAGGCTTGGCCGGGCAAGGCAGCGGTTGCAAAGGACCGCTCAGATGGGGCACCGGCGCCTTTCGTCGTTGGCAGTCTTGGCAGGACCGAACGTATTTGAGCACAAAGCTGTACATCCCACGCCAAAAGTAACGAATGCGCAAACGTTGATAGGTTTTGAGCAGGCCGGCATGACCGCACGTGGGATCGGAATGAAAATAGGCGCACACATCGGATCGCAAATGTTGAGGGATGACAAGTAACCATTTGCGGCCGTCGGCGTGGTAGTTGCGGCGATAAAGCAGCCCATCGCGTACCACAAAGTGTGATGCTTGCCTACGCAGAGCGCGAGTCGTAGCGGCCCTGGAAGGATCGGATAGGCAGCGGATGAGGGAAACGATCCAGGGATCCTTCCGTTGCTCGGCTGCCATATCAGTCACCGAAAGGGCCAGCAGGTCACCGGACGGCTTCGCAAGGTCAGAAAAAACTGGTTAACGTGACAGAGCGTCGGCATCAGAATGCTTCTGACCGGAACTGTATATGACGCGGATGTCGTATTCTTGTAGGCGAAGCGCCCATCGCCCAAGACGACCTGCCGGATCCTTTAACGACGCCAACCAGCAAAGCGCGGGGTGGTCAGTGACCACATCAAATGGGCGGCCGTACAGATATGGTCGAAACTTAGCAAGCGCCCAGATGATGGCCAAGCACTCCTTTTCGGTTACCGAATAATTCGCTTCAGCTTTCGTCAACGTGCGGCTCGCATAGGCAACGACATATTCGTCGACACCAGGTCTTCGTTGGCAAAGCACGGCCCCAAGGCCAGCTCCACTGGCGTCAGTGTGAACTTCAGTAGGCGCTGTAGGATCGAAGTGGCGAAGTACAGGTGGAGAGGTCAGTAGACAACGCAGAGTCTCAAACGCGTGGTCGCAAGCTGGGGACCAGTCAGGTAAGTCGCTGGCACCACCAAGGAGTTTCGTCAATGGCGCAATGATAGAGGCAAAGTTGCGCATAAAACGTCGGAAGTATGAGCAAAGGCCTATGAAGCTCCGAAGAGATTTTATAATAGTGGGCTTCGGGAACTCGGCCACTGCACGGAGCTTCGCTGGGTCGGGTAGAACGCCGTCCTTGGTGACGAAGTGGCCCAAGATGGTTAGCTTCCTCGCGGCGAAGTGGCACTTTTTTAGGTTCAGTTGGAGTCCAGCTCGAGAAAGACAGGTTAAAACCTGTTGTAGGCGCTGAAGGTGCGTCGGAAAATCGGCAGAAAAAATGACAATGTCGTCTAAGTAGCACAAGCAAATTTTCCACTTGAGTCCCCTCAGAAAATTGTCCATCATGCGTTCGAATGTTGCCGGGGCGTTACACAGCCCGAACGGCCTAACATTGAATTCATATTTATTTATTTATTTTATTTCAAAATACTGCAGGCCAGAATGGCCCTAGCAGGAGGGGCAAGTGAAGAATACAAAGGTCACTACTCGGTATCAGCAGCAACAACAACAACAAAAAAAAAACGCAACACTACCTAGAAACAACATAACAAAACAGCACATGAGCAATATACATCATAAAGCCGATCAGAATGCAATATCAATCACACCCAACACACTGATACACCATCACTGTATTGCGTCAATACCATCGGTTCAACAATACAAGTGCTGCTCCAATGCTCTAGCAAAATTGTCAGCTGCTAGAATTGACTCAGGAAGCAAATTCCAGTCTTCTATGGTACGCGGGAAAAAGCTATTTTTAAATGAACTAGTCCTTGCGAAAATAGGCTCTAGAGCATGCTCTCGTGTGTGACGCGTTCTTCTCGTGGTTAAGGGCTTAAGGAATGTAGGTATAGGCAACGAAACTTTCTTGGTTAGTATATTGTGAAGAAACAGTAGACGGTTTAGTTTCCTTCTTGTTTCTAGTGTCGGGATATTATTGTTGGTCATGAGCTGCGAAGGGGAGTCTTGTCGTCTGTATTTGCCATAAATGAAACGAACGCATTTTCTTTGGAGCATCTCAAGTTGGTTGACATCTTTTTTAGTTTGCGGGTCCCACACAAAAGACGCATATTCAAGTTTTGACCTGATGAAAGTCTGATACGCTAAGAGCTTAACATTACACGGAGAATGCTTAAGCTTTCGCCTTAACAAACATAGCTTTTTAAAGGCTGATGCGCATATGTCGGAAATATGTTGGGACCATGTCAAATTTTGAGTAAAAGTGACGCCTAAATACTTATAAGATAAAACTTCTGAAATTGCGAAGCCATGAAGGTGGTACTGGAAAACACTGGGATACTTTTTACGCGATATTCTTAAAAAGACTGTTTTTTGCGAGTTAATTTCCATATCCCAATCTTTGCACCATTGTTCAACACTGTCAATAGCTTCCTGTAGTGTAGCCTGATCACTTGCAGAACGAACGTTCATAAACAAAACACAATCATCAGCGAACAATTTCAAAGAAACCGGACCAGAAACCACTTCAGTCAAATCATTGACGTAAATAAGAAAAAGAAGGGGCCCCAGCACACTGCCCTGAGGCACTCCAGATGAGACAGACAGAGCATCAGAAACGCATTCCCCAACATCAACAAATTGCATCCTATTTTTTAAGTATTCACGAACCCAGTTAACCAAATATGCGGGAAGACCGATCGCCGTAAGCCTAGACAGCAGCTTGCTATGGGACACCTTGTCAAACGCTTTACAAAGGTCAAGGAACACAACATCTACTTGCCCAGCGTTGTCAAGTACCTTAGAAAATTCATGAACAACTGTTACCAATTGAGTGACAGTAGAGAGGCCTTTCCGAAAACCATGTTGGAGGGAAGATAAGACGTTATTTTCGGCTAAAAAGTTTTGAATGTAACCGGCTACTATATGCTCCAATAGCTTGCAACAAGCGCACGTAATGGATACCGGACGATAATTGGACACTTTTAACTTGTCTCCTTTCTTATAAACTGGCTTTATCCGTGCCCATTTCCATACTTCGGGAATTTGACTAGATAACAAAGAAGCCTGAAAAATCCTAGTTAAGAACTCGGCTAGCTGTAGCGCAAAGCGTCGTAAAAAGGCATTATGAATGACGTCTGGCCCAGGGCTTTTTCTGATGTTAAGCTTACGAAGCATGGTTAACACTCCAGAGACGGGAATTTCTGGGACTGTGGTAATGTCAAAATCGTAAACAAGGTTCGTTGGAGTAGAAGCAAGAGTAAATACACTTTGAAAATACTGATTGAATTCTCGCGCTATTTGTTCACCCTCCGTAATAACAACGTCGTTCTTTTTAATTTTTTCAACCTTTTTCTTTTTCTCCTTAAGATGTTGCCAAAATCTAGAAGGATCGCTCCTTATAAACCCAGGGAGTGTTACATTAAAATAATGTGTCTTTGCTGCACTAACCATGTCAGCTAGAGATTGCTTTAACACCCGAAACATCTGCGTGTTTGTACGATGTTGGTTTCTGAGTCGCTTCAACTTCCGTTTTAAATGCAATATTTCACGACTGATCCAAGGATTTTTTCGATTCGACGTCTTTTTTCTTGAGGGCACAAAATTTGTCACACAATATTTGATTGAAGTTTCAAATCTTGTCCACAAACAGGGTACGTTTTCATTAACTGGTTTACCTAATTCAATCTCTAGGTAGTCTATAATAGACACATCGTCAGCACGGTCGAAGTCTTTAACAGTAGAAGCAGACAGCGAAGTTCTACTTTGCACACTGCTCAAGTCGCAACAAAAATACAAGAGGCGATGATCCGATATCCCAGTTTCAACAGTGAGCTCACCATTCGAAAATTCTTGACTGGTAAGAAACAAGTCAAGAATACTATTCTCACGGGTTGGCTCACGAACTAATTGGGTAAGGTTGAAAGCAAAAAGAATATTCAGAATGTCATTATTCGGCTGATATTGTTCATATAAAGGTCTTTGCCAATTTATTGTGGGCAAGTTAAAATCACCAGTGAGTATAACATTGCGGTCACGATAAGGAAGCAGATAATCATATCAGGGGTGACAAATGCCGTCTTCGAGGGATCTGCGTCGGCCATAGGTACATGCCAATATCCGGATCACAAGTCACGAGACGAGAAAAACTCTGCCCCCTGCAAGCTGTCCAGAGCGTCATCAATGCGTGGAAGCGGATAGACGTCTTTGCGCGTGATATTGTTGAGGCGACGGTAGTCCACGCAGAAGCGAATGGATCCATCCTTTTTTTGACGAGCACGACAGGAGATGCCCACGGGCTGCTTGAGGGTCGAACAGCTCCACGCTGAAGCATGTCGTCCACATGCTGCTCGATGGTGCGGCGCTCAGCTGGGGAAACGCGATAAGGCCGCTGCCGGAGGGGAGCATGGGTACCAGTGTCGATTGAGTGCTCGACTGTAGATGTGCGGCCAAGCGCGCTTTGGGACAAGTCAAATGACGATTGAAATCGTTGAAGCAGCGCCAAAAGTTGGACTTGCTGGGTAGGGTCTAGACCGTCGTCAACAGAGGCAAGAAAAACATTAGTCGAAGGCTCCGCCCCAGGCGGACATGGGTCAAGTCCGGCAACCTGAACCTGAGAAGTGCGGTCCGGAATGGCTATCACGCGACCAGGATCTATGTATTCCAAGCTGCCAAGTGTTTCACCCTCCAGAAGGGCGCACGGCGCCGAAGACACGTTAGTGACAAACTTGTTGCCCGTTCCGGCGCTGAGAGTAAGGAGGGCAGTCGGCAGGGGAAAACATTTGCGGCGGAGAAAAACGTCAGAGGGCGTAAACAGCGCCGTGGCGTCAGTCGTGGATGCGCAGCGCACGGGCACACAAACAGAAGAATAGGGCGGGACGTCGGTGTCGGTTGCCATGACAAGTTTGGTTGTGGGGGCACTTGTGCTGTCATCAAAGAGTGCGTTACAGAAAGAAAACTCAACTTCCGCGTGCGCACAGTCGATCACTGCGTTATGACGCGAAAGGAAGTCCCACCCTGATATGACGTCGTGGGAACACGCCGGTAGCGCAATGAGTTCAATGAAGTACAGCACGTCCTGAATAACGACTCTAGCCGTGCAAACGGCCATTGGTTCAATGTTGTGCGCGCTTGCGGTTCGGAGCTACAGTCCTTGAAGAGGCGTCGTGACTTTGTACAATAAACGACATACATCGGCTTTGATGACGGAAACAGCAGCTCCCGTGTCTACCAGGGCGACAGTGCGAAAACCTTCTATGGTAACGTCGATAACATTAGTAGGGGACGGAGGAGGGTGAGGCCTTGTACTTTTCCACGTCAGCGCAGTTCTTGCCTCGGGAACTGCGGCGACTAGTTTTCCGTGTCTTCGTTACCAGGACGACGTCGCATCGGAGAAAGCGAGCGACGGCGCGGGGAAGAAGAACGACGGTCAGTAAATGTGGTGCGATCCGAAGAGTGAGGTTCAGTCGGGGAGCGAAGCGGCGCCTGGGCTTGAGCCGACGGCGGAAAACCGGCATGTGTAGCGTCCCATAATGACGGCGGATGGCGGCGGCAGTAGCGTGCGACGTGCCCAGGTACTCCACAAGCAAAGCAAATAGGACGATTATCCGGAGTACGCCACGGACCACCGGCCTGGGAATTAAACCGTGGAGACGGAGGCACAGTTGGGACAGCTCGAGGTTGCACCGGAAACGTCGGCTGGTACGTCAGGGTTGACTGCGGCAATGGTCTTGCGGCAATGTTGGCGTATGTGATTGGCGCGGCAATCGTCACGTATTACGGACAAGGCGGAAGTGCTTCGGCAACTTGATCTCGGATCACATGCTCGAGAGAAGGTCCTAGCGTCGACACAGGCTTTGCCGCGGCAGGTAGAAGAGACAACTGACGGGCCAGCTCCTCCCGCACGAAGTCTTTGATTTGCGAAAGCAACGAAGGATCTGCGTGCATCGCTGACAAACTTGACACACAGTCATTCTGTACAAGAGATCGTCGAGTGAGGGCCCGTTGCCTACGTAACTCATCGAAGCTTCGGCACATGTAATGACTTCGGTGACGGTGCGTAAGTCCCTCGACAAAAGCATATGGACGGCGTCGTCATCTATTCCTTTCAAGATGTGCTTGATCTTTTCAGCTTCTTGCATAGAGGGGTCGACGCGCCGACACAGGTCGAGGACGTCTTCAATGTAACTCGTGAAGTTTTCACCGACCTGCTGGGCTCGTAAGCGCAAGCGCTGCTCTGCTTGAAGCTTGCGCACAGCTGGACGGCCGAAAACCGCAAGGAATTCGTCCTTAAACTCAGCCCATGTCTTAAGGCGAAGCGTGTTATTCTTGAACCACACCTCAGCGACGCCGGTCAGGGGGAAGCTCACGTAAGTGAGTTTGAAAACATTGTCCCACCGGTTGTACGCGCTCACCCGCTCAAAGGTTTCGAGCCAATCTTCCGCGTCGTTTTCGTCAGTGCCGTTGAAGTCTGGCGGGTCTCGCTCACGCACAACAACAGAGCACATCACAGGCCGAGGCGAGGGCGTAGCGGTTTGGTTGGCTTCGCTGGTCATCCTTTCGGGCAGCTTTCGGCTCCGGAGTTCCAGGACTGGATCGTGACCCCGGCTCTTCCACCACTTGAAATGGCGTTTACTGGCAAGGGTTGATGTGTAGGCGAAAGACAAGGAGGGCACAGGCCGAGCACAGTCCGAGCACAGTCGACGCTTGGAGGAAGCAGAGCGAGAGAGAACCCCGTCGCTCTAGGCGATGGTGGTGCGGCTTCCATATTCGGCTTCTGCTACCAATCTTCTGCATTACAATATATATATATATTTATATATATATATATATATATGTATACATACACATACATATGAGGAAAGCAAGTTCTCTTTGCTGAGACGTATGCCACAATCGTACTTCTAGCTTGTTCGAAGTTTTTCGTCTCTTGTATATATATATATATATATTTAAATATATCAGTGTGTAGAACCGATAAAAATACCGGTTCGGTTACAACAATTCTGGTTATGTCGAAATCATTTCGTTCTGGTTCAGTTCCGGTTCGACAATCACATGCCGAACCAGTTCGCGAACCGGTTCGATGAGTTATTGTTACTGAAATTAAAAAATATATATAATATAAACAGTTTGAAAGGACATTCAAATCGAAATACAAACAAAAAGTCAAAATGCTGCTTTTCCCTAAGGGCAGTGGCGCAATTGTAAAGCAAAATTTAAACAATTACTGCAAATCCCGCTTACTGTCAAACCCGACTATAAGGAAACCGGATAAAGCGAATTATGCTATATATCGAACAAAAGAAATCAGTTACGGAAATACACTCGAAACATATTCCTTATATCGAACTTCACATCTGATATATCTAAATCGGCGTGCCTACAATGGCCGCCAAAAATGCATGGTCTCAGAGCGGCGATTGAGATGATTGTCCGCGACCCCTCACAAAATGCCGCGACTGAGACACTGCGCCTGGTATGGAGCGACGCGATTCCCGACACTTTCCGTAACTGTTTCCGACGCGCGGAACTCACGACGGAACCCGCCCAGTCAGTTTGTCCGGACCAAGACAGCAGATCGCCAACCTTCTTGATGCTTTGCGAAAAAAAGTGTTCTTTGAAAGTTTCCTGGGTGTCTACGAGGACGTTAAACACCTCGGACGCGTGCACCGTCAGCAGCACCGTCGTAATGCAAATGAAAAGCACCGAGGAGGCAGAGGATGTCGTGAGTGAAAGCCGTCCGACGCTTAATGAAGTGCTTTCGGCCGTTGATGTGCTCCGCCGATATTTCTTCGATATTGACGGACACAGACTCGAACCGGTGCAAACAATGTCTCGCGTAACAATGATAGTCTAGTTGACGCTGCCAGAACAAAAGGGAAAACAAAAACCGCTGCTTTTTTGGAAGTTGGCCGTTAAGGCCTTAAGGAGGAAAGTAGCGTTATCATTTGCAATAAATAGATTGTTTTGTATATGGTAATGACGTACTTTAATTTGTTCGTTTCTGCATGCGGCGATGGCAAGGGGATTCCCGCGTATTGTGAAGTCGTAGCAATGAATTCGTAAAAAGCAGGTTTGGCTATATTGAACTATTGAATATATCGAACTAATCGTGGCGCGTATTGCAGTTCGCTGTAACTGGGTTTGACTGTATATCAAAAAGCGCGAGGATTGTAAAGTAGTTCCATGTAGCAGAAATGTGATATAGAAAGTGAAGCAAGAAAAGTTACATATGAGCACTCCTGCCGACAGAGTCATGCGCTAACGCTGAGCTCGTACCACCCAGCAGTTCAGTATTGATTGAACTCTTTCTCGGAAAGCAAACAATCATTTACTGGGGCGGAAGAACTGCGTGAGATGTAGCCCGCACCTTGTATCGCAACGCATTGCTGGTGACTGCTTGCTCCACGGTATCTAAACAGTCGAGAAGCACATGACCACTGCTGTCACTACCCCCAAACTCACTGAGCTTGTTCAAAATCAGGAAATAACTGAAACAATTGCTCATTCTTTTATCCCCTTAGGCCCAATAGCCGGTAGATTCTGCCTTCTCCGCAAGATTCATAAAAACAAATACCAATGTCCCCCATTGTTTCTGGCATCGGTACTGTCACCGAGAGCATCTCGCGCTTTGTCGACTCTCTCATCCGCGACATTCCCCCCAGCTTTCCATCCTTCATTAATGATTCAAATGATTTTCTCTCGGATATCATGATGATTTAAATCCCTAACAAGTGTTTACTTGTTACCCTGGATGTCGTGTCGCCATATACTAACATTCCGCATGCAGATGGAATCACCGCTGTATTATGTGCCTATTAGCGGTCGGCGGGTGACAAACCTATCGATTCTCTCACCCTTGAAACTTTCCTTTAGCTTATCCCTGAGCTTAACCCTTTTGAGTTTGATGGTGTCAATTACGTGCAAGTCAGCGGAACGTCAATGAAAACCCCAATCGGGCCCAACTACAGGAATATCTTTAAGGGATGTCTAACTTCCTCGCAACCTAAAACTTAAACCCACTTACAACAACAGGTATATAGATAATATATTCATGATATGACAGCAGGGTGAAATGGAAGTTCTTACGTTTATTGAGACTTTTACCCTTGCGCATCATACTATCTCGCTCTCTCATTCCAACTCTACGCACAGCATATATTTTCTGGATGTCACAGTCACAGTTTCTCAGGGCAGGCTTCAGACTAACCTCTATAAGAAACCTACGGACACGCGCCAGTATTTGCCCTTCCAGAGAAGCCATGTCAGGCACTGCAAGACTGCAATGCCTTATAACCAATCTCACCGTTTTAGGCGAATCTGCACAAGCCAAGCGGATTTCGATTATAACTGCAGAGAACTTAAAACCACTCTCTTGAATCAAAAATACCCAGAGCAGGTGATCGATGATGCGATTACACGAGCTAACTAGTTGAACCGCACCAAAATTCTCCATAAAACTGCTGCAAGACCCAATACACAAACAACCTTGTTTTGACCAATTCTGCCTCTTCTACAAGAGTTGCATCCGTAACAACGAAACGTCTCAATATCCTTGTTCAAAGTGAACGCCTAAAAATATTATTTTCCGAGCCGCCATGCGTTGTTAATAAACGCAGCAAAAATTTGAGCGAAGCTTTCACCAAATGCAGCACCAGCCTACCATAAACAACTGATTGCATGCCCTGTAACAAACCATGGTGTAAGGTATGCCCACAAATGACCTTCACAAAGCGCGCCACCAGCACAGCTTCAAACTATTATGTTAATGCAAAAATGAGCTTTAACTGTGATCCCTGCAACGTCGTATACTTGCTGGAATGCACCCTCTGCGGCAAACAATACATCGGCAGACTGGAACACCCCTTCGATTGAGGTTTAACAACCACCGCTCTCATGCAAACACCTGCCCTTGTTTGCCTCTATGAAAGCATTTTAACACTCCTGGTTATTATTTTGAACAACTGAGGGCCACAAGCATTGAATTTAATTTCAAATCTCATCACCACCACAAGGTTTGTGAGTCCTATCTCATCTATAAGTTTAAGTCAGCGTCGTTTGGCATCGATGAAAGTTATGGGAAATTGACGTGTATTTCCTTCGAATAAAATATCGGCTGCATGTCCCAGGATATTGTTATGGCTGTTCATATCTTTCCCTCGATAATATTCTTCCACCAGTTGGCGACAACCCGTGGACCGTTATAGTTTCCTGCTAGCACGGCGTTTTTTAGAACAGCGGCTTCACTAAGCCAAATTTGACCAGCAAGTCTGGACATGATGTTCTGGGTAGAAGGCTGCGGTACCATTGCCACTCTCACCTTGTCACTCTCACCTTCTAAGCAATTTGTGCATGCGATCGTGTGTGATTGCTTTCCTCTCCCCTTTCATTTTATTGCTGTTTGTAATATTCGTTGCTGCCCTCATCGGCGTTCGCTGAACTGGTACCATGCGCCGACCTGATGATGTGTACCGACCGGTACGCGTCATACGCGTGCACCTGCCTTCTGTTATCTTTCTTTTCATGACTTGTATGACCCTGTCTTTTTTTCTGCTCTTTTATGTACACTCATTTCCTGTGGTAACTGCCTTCCTTGCTGCTTTTTGGCGCGACCCTTGCTTCCCACCAACAAAATACAAGTATAGTACTCTCATGTTTCAATCACCTGACTCTGATTCCTAGAGCGGGTGTATATGGCCAGATGTTTCCCTTTTGCGCGCACGGACATGTCCTGTTTGACCCCCCTCTTTCCCCCAGTTGGCACGGGGCACTGAAAATACCAATTACCTTGTTTATCTTTTTGTCTTCGTACTTTCTCATGTTCGTTCCAGGTGACTGTGATTCGTTTGTTGTAAGATGTAAGATGACAAGTTGGGCTAGTTGGTGCAGATTAAGACTCATGGTGAAAAAACAGCGCAAGGAACACAGCGAGAAAAAGGAAGAGTAGACGACGCACAGCACTGAACTCGCAACTGGAAGTTTATTAGAAAGAAAGCACGTATTTATACACAATAACCGTACTATCATGTGAACAGATAACATGGACTAAGCGGGTGAGCGACAACAGGGCAACATCTTTAAAATATTTCGTCACATGTCACAGTGTTTTAAAGATGTTACTCTGTTGTCGCTCACCCGCTTTGTCCGTGTTATCTGTTCACGCGATAGTGCTGTGATTGTGCACAAATACGTGCTTTCTTTCTAATAAAGTTCCGGGTGCGAGTTCAGGGCTTCACGTCATCCACTCTTCCTTTTTTTCGCTGTGTTTACTTGCGCTGTAGATGGGGTATGTGTGGTCTGCGGAAAAGAAACAGAAACTATGCGGGACATAGTGTTAGAATGTGAGGGTATCCATCCAAATCTTCATGAAAGTAATATTGGGCTTCCAGAAGCCCTACGATTTAAGGGTAGCACAGAGCAAGTTAACTTCAAGGCTGTCGAGGGGACGAAAAGAAGATTAGAATGCTGGTGGACGAAAAGCAGAGAGAGGAATATTGCCTAGTGCAGTTACCACCTGTAACAGGGAAAAGAAAGTATTTCGGGCCAAATAAGCTTTAGTGCCTGCCCTAAGCAGCGCTAGTATTAAACCAAGAGTGTAAAACATGGTTATATGAGTCCTTTTGTGGTAAGATGACATGTCCTCACCCCGCTTCAAAGGGGAAACCAATAGCAATTGCCATCATCATCATCAACCGTAGCAAAAATACATGAGCTTACCACATCCCTATGCCTCCTTTGGCGTTGTAGACTGCCGACATATCGTTCTGTATATATATATATATATATATATATATATATATATATATATATATATATATATATATATATATATATATATATATATATATATATATATATATATATATATATATAGATATCGACCTCTTTCACTATTTTTATACTGGCCCATCGAACCTCATGATCTCTGTATATATATATATATATATATATATATATATATATATATATATATATGCCGACATTTGTATTTAATTCACAAATTCAACTCCATAGACCCCCCTGCTGGAGTAAATGCGCCTAGGGGCAATTAAATCCTTGCCATATTCACAGGGAATTCAGTATTAGGCACTGTATTGCTTGTACGTTATTCAAATAATATTATCCCTCCCTCTGCTCCTTATGTGGTCAACTAATGCCTTTTGTTTTCTTTCCTTATCTTCCAGTTTAGTACGCGCAGGCATCCCTGCAACCTTTTCTTTGGAATTCCATTGTCTTTTTTTCCCAGTCTCTTTTGGTCCGCTTTGTCTTGTGTTTTTCGTCGTTACTCTAATTTAATATAATATTCAGCCGCCAAGCCCTGTACTGTTATATATATATATATATATATATATATATATATATATATATATATATAAATATATATATATATATATATACATATATTGTCACGGGACACCTAGGCGGCCAATGCCCCATACTGCAATGGCTCATCAGAGAATACGACGAGGGAGACGAAGAAGTGGTTGGGTCCCAGCGCGCGCGTTTATGGCCGCATTCCAAATTGTGTAAATAGATTGTTGCTGATCCTTCAACCATCGTTCGAGTCATTGGCTCTGCCGCCGCGTTACATTTGGTGGAGAGTGCGGGTCATCATCCCCGTCCTAGTCCCAGCTTCGCACCTCATCGGCATTGGTGGAATCATCGAGGGTGTGTGAACCGCGTCGGGCAGCCCCAGCCCCACGCTACAAGAACTCGACGACGTCCCCCCACCCCATGTCGCCAGCCCGTGACGAGCCGATCCGACGACGACGTTTGACCTGACGACGACGACGACGTGTCCCCAGCCCTGTGGTCCGACGTGGTAGCAAGCCCTCACCGGTTCGTCATTCCATTGTGGGCGTCGCTTCTGCTGTGGGCCGGAGCTCACCAAACCCACCCCTTACATCCGTGGTAGCAAGAGCTTCACTCATTATTCCCATCACATCGTTCACGTTCACCGAGCTCATGATGCTACTTTGGCCTCGACGGGACGGTCGCCTTCGAGGAAAGGGGCATGTTACGCCGTCAAAGATGATGAAGACAGCAGCCGCATGTGGCGTCACGTACAAGCATCTGCGATGACGACAAAGCTGTGTGGGGCATACTGCCTGGCTTGCGTGTTCCCACATTGCTCATCTGCGTCACCATCATCACCGCGGTGCAACTTCGACCGGGACGGTCGCCCTCAACCGGAGGGTAATGTCACGGGACACCTAGGCGGCCAATGCCCCATATTGCAATGGCTCATCAGAGAAGACGACGAGGGCGGCGAAGAAGTGGCTGGGTCCCAGCGTGCGCGTTTATGGCCGCATTCCAAATTCTGTAAATAGATTGTTGCTCATCATTCAACCATCGTTCGGGTCATTGGCTCTGCCGCCACGTTCCAATATATATATGTATATATATGTGTATATATATATATATATATATATATATATATATATATATATATATATATGTATATATATATATATATATATATATATATATATATATATATTTATATATCCTTTGTGTATGAGCAGTCATCGTGCGACAAACCTATCGCTTCTTCTGCTCTCCTCACCTTCATTGAGGCATTTAACCTAGCCCATCCTAGTATTTCCCTTGCTCATTCCTATTCGGAGCACAGTGTAAACTTTCTGGACGTCACCGTTACTACCTTCCAAGGTCGGCTTCAAACTTAACTGTATAGAAAACCGACAGACACGCGGCAGTATTTGCACTTCCGAAGTAGCCATGTCAGACACTGCAAGGCAGCAATACCTTACAGCCAAGCTCACCGATTTAGGAGAATTTGCTCAAACCAAGCCGACTTTGACTCAAACTGTCGAGAACTAAAGACCGCACTCCTGAATAAAAATACCCGGAAAAAGGTATTGACGACGCTATTGTGAGAGCCAACCAAATAAACAGTAACGCATCTGTAAGAAAAAAGCCCCGAACGGGAAACAAACTAACTTAGTTTTAACCCACTCATCCTCCGCTCCAAGAGTGGCAACCGTGCTAAAAAACATCACAATAATGCAAAGTGACCGCTTAAAAAGCGTATTCTATGAACCACCACGCGTTGTCTACCGGCGTAATACGAATTTAGGTGACTTTCTTGCTAACTCTCGTATCAACCGACCGGCAACTACTGGCTACATGCCCTGCAAAACACCCCGATGTAAAGTATGCCCACACATGACCACTACACAGCGCGCCACCAGCACGGCTTCAGACTACTGCGTAAATATAAAAGGTAACTTTAACTGTCACTCCGCTAATGTCGTATATCTTCTAGAGTGCACTGTTTGTAGGCAACAATATCTCGGCTAAACTGAAACGCCCTTCCGAATACGGTTCAATAATCACCGCTCTCATGCAAAAAGCTGCCCTTATTTGCGCCTGTCAAGACATGACAAGAGAACCGGGCATCCATTTGAACATCTTAAAGCAACGATTTTAGAATCCGCCTTCAAAACGCACCCCGACCGCGAGGTTCGGGAATCTTATCTCATTTATAGGTTTGGCTCAGTCACACTTGGGATTAATGAAAGTTACGGAAAACTAACGTGCTTATCACTCGATTAAAATTGGCGGCTTCATAATTTTTATAACTATGTTGATTATTCCTACCCTTGAGTTTCCCATCAGAATTCGCAGAAACTCTCCTAATACAGCAGCTTTATTAGCATAATGCCGCTCAACAATGCCATTTGTCCTGGGGAAAGAGGCCTCGTTCCCACCACCACTTAGGAATGTTTAACTCTTTGTGATCTATTCATGTTTAACCTTTTGTGACCCTACCTATTTCCTGTTCAGTTGCTAGCTTCTGTGAAATGCTCTTTTGTGCCCCGTATCTATTCTCTTCATCCGCGGAGGGCACACCCATCTTCGCTTCCGCCCCAACCCGTCTCCCCAGCCACTGAATACATTACTGTATACTCTTCCCTTTCTTTTGAAACCGCGGTTGTCCAGTTTCCCGCATTGTCTGAACTTGCAGCCCACGCGGCATACGTTGACCCGTCATGGTGCAACCTTGAACGCTGCATTGTTAACACGACCCCTTTCTCTCTCTCGCTCCCCCCCCTTTTTTGGTTTTTTTTGGTTTGTTGTTGCTGTAACATAGGCGTAGCCCGACTGTATGCATACTCTCCATTTCCAAAACATTGTCCGCTCCTTCTCACAGTTTTCTGCAAACCTATATAAGAAATGTGTTCCAAATGTTTGCGACAGCAAAATCATGTAACTTTACTCTGATGAAGGCAAGGTCCGTTGCCGCTACGTAAGTAAACCTTGTTGGTTATTGTTCTTGGTGTGTCCGACTCTTTACTTATACTATATATATATATATATATATATATATATATATATATATATAGATATATATATAGAGAGTAAGGAAATGAGGGGCTCGTTGAGGAAATACAGAAGGATAGCTCAGCAGTCTACCACGCCAAAGGAGGCATAGGGGTGCGGTTAGGCTCCTTTCTTTTTCACTACGGTTATTGAAGTAAACATTTTTTTAAATATACAGACGAAAGAAAGAAAGAAAAACACGCGCCCAGAGTGGGGACCGAACCACCGCCTTTCGATTACGTGTCGAATGCCTTACCAATTCGGCTATTTGGGCGACTGTGTTCTCCTTCACTTTCTGGGCAAGTTATATTTACTAGAATTGTATCTGACGCTTGAGGGTGGTAGCCAGCGCCACTCTGAATACCCGGGGAGAAGGGGACCTTCTTTTCAACCCCCGGGGCGTCACTCGAACGTCTACAGCCTGTAATGAGCGGGTAACTGGCGAGAAGCCCTCTTATGCTATCTAGGCATCAAGGCTGCCAGAACCGAGACCCTCGCTAGGCTTTCGCAGAATAATATAGTAGGAAATGAGGGACTCGTTGAGGAAATACAGAAGGATAGCTCAGCAGTCTACAACGCCAAAGGAGGCATAGGGGTGTGGTTATGCTCCTTTCTTTTTCACTACGGTTAATGAAGTAAACATTTTTTTAATATACAGACGAAAGAAAGAAAGAAAAACACGCGCCCATAGTGGGGACCGAACCCACGCCTTTCGATTACATGTCGAATGCCTTACCAATTCGGCTATCTGGGCGACTGTGTTCTCCTTCACTTTCTGGGCAATTTATATTTACTACAATTGTATCTGACGCCTGAGGGTGGTAGCCAGCGCCACTCTGAATACACGGGGATTCAGGGGGGGGGGGTATTCAGAGTGGCGCTGGCTACCACCCTCAAGCGTCAGATACAATTCTAGTAAATATAAATTGCCCAGAAAGTGAAGGAGAACCCAGTCGCCCAGATAGCCGAATTGGTAAGGCATTCGACATGTAATCGAAAGGCGTAAGTTCGGTCCCCACTCTGGGCGCGTGTTTTTCTTTCTTTCTTTCGTCTGTATATTAAAAAAAATGTTTACTTCATTAACCGTAGTGAAAAAGAAAGGAGCCTAACCACACCCCTATGCCTCCCTTGGCGTTATAGACTGCTGAGCTATCCTTCTGTATATATATATATATATATATATATATATATATATATATATATATATATATATATATATATATATATATATATATATCGCTGTCTTAGATTCGGAGACACAGCTGGGGTGAGTCGAGATGTTCAGCACCAAGGCAAGTATGATTCAACAAAACACATAATTATGCAACTGCACAAATTTGCAAACGCACTTTCCGATATTTACTGAGCTTGCTGGACAGCACGTCAATTTTAAGTGTATTGTATAGCTGCTAGGAAATCACTGGGCAATTTATACACACTCCAAGGCCGAAACCCGAGGGCTTTTCAGCGTTACAAAAACAACTGCGTTTCTCCTAAATAAATCGCTTGAAGAAATGAAGAAAAAAATGGCCCCCACGTTTAACTGCACTGGCTTCCGGCACATTGGGAATTTTCTGTAAGCGTCGCACGGCTCATCCTCGATTTCGAAACCTCGACCGCAAAGAATATGCTGGACGTGGCGGTCGACATGTTTTGCATAAACTGCTCATATTGTGCGGTTTTGGGAATCATTTTAAAAGAGTATTGATGAGATTTCAAGGATCTGATAAGTTTGTAGTGCGACTGCAACTACCCTGTTGATTGCCACGATGATACACGAGGACTGGTATCCAGGAAGCTAAACGCACGTCTACTCACATAGCAAAACCTATTATAACAACCCCAGATATAGCTGTCAAAGGCACACGTAACTGGAAACAAAGGATAGAAAAGGTGTGGGGTTGAAAGACAAGCTTTATATTGCAAAAAGACTTACTTGTCCCCTACAAAGGACAGTAGTACCATCGAGGGGGCCAGGTCTTGTCCTGCAAAAAAAGAGACCTTTACCGTACAAGCAATGTTTGGTTTCCTCGATGAATGTTTAGAGCAGTGAATAAGGTTTGCTATCAAAACGAATAACTTTTTCTGTGTTAATAACTAGGTAGCTCCATCAAAAAGAAGGTTCTAACTTTTGCATCTCTTCGTTATCGTTTCCTTAAAAAAACAAAAATCGTGCTGATACAGTAATGTGAGGGAAGTATAGCATAATAAAACCTGGAGCTGATAGCCCGCAACCACTACTGCCTGTCAAAAAAAACAGGACAAACAAAACAGGCAAAGCGAAACTGTCCTCTGAACTATAAGCTGCATGCGGCGTTTGGCTAGTGTCGCTGTATATTGCCACGCTGGGGATATACGAAGGCTTGTGATCTGGAAAAAGCCTTCTAGTGCCTTTGACACCATCAGTTTACTCCATCTGGTGTTATATAACTCTACTGAGTAGAGAAGTAGGAAGGCTGTTTTTGAGACAGAAAAACTAATATATCAAAACATTTGTTTCTTCTGGGTGTGCAATGATCTGAATTATCACTGCGTGACAGTATGCCTGTCAAGAACAATCGTAACCGACTGCGTATCGTAATTGCAAATTAATAGTGTCTTTAGAGGACACGGTCTAATAAATATAAATACATTGCCCAAGGCGACGCCTAAAAAGCAAGTTCTATGGCTAAGCAGCGCCCGCAGCCCACCTCGCCTCATCTATAACGTATCGCTCCGGCGTCAAAAATTTGCAGCGCCGTTGCAGCGTCTTTCGTAGTCTTTCCTAAGATCAAGGTGGGCCGACTCAGGCGACAGGCAACAATATGCAACATCGAGAAAACGAAAATCGACGACAAAAAAGTAAACATACTCACAACCAGTGTGAAATTCGCACTAACAGCGGAGCTCTGTATTGTCTATGCGAAGATTCTGTTTAGCTTAGCGTTCTTTCTAGTGAGTATTATTAAAGTCGTCTTGGTGGATTATTGTCGCGTAATGTGTTCTGTAATACTCTCGATAACAGAAGAGTTAGAGACGTTTCCTGTAATCATGCTCAATTCGTATAGGGCTATGCTTCACTGTGCAACGCACCGTGCGGAAAAGTCAGTACACAAAGACTAATCTTAAACTGGTACCCTAAGTATGGACTTCACTTGAAAGGGCGAATGCATTGCTTGGAAGAGAAGTGCACGAGACAATATGGAGTCTCTTATATCAAAACATCACGGCCCAAGGACATGTTTTATTACTGCGAAGTAGCATATGTGTAACCCCTCCGCCCTCCTTGCTTCGCCATCCCTCACCCCTTCCCAGTTTTCATTCCGGTAAAGTCTCTTTACTAGGTGCTGCTCCTGCGGTCGTCATCGTCACCACCGCCCATGCTCTAACAAAAATTACTTCCCTTGCACCATAGATGCCCCTTTCACAATTTGCACAAACGGACAACGGCGGTATCGGCGTTTTGAAATCATGGCGGAGAATCAGTTTAAGCGTGCGTACAATTGACCGAATGCCGGAACCGCCCATCCCGTTTCGTATTCCACCTCGCCGAGTAGTTGCGAATTCTTCGCTTGCCCGGTTGGAATGCCAGCCGGAGCCTATAATGTTTGTACAGCCTGACAAGCTTCCCGAATGATATTTTTCCAGTGTATTTCACGCCTAGGTATGCTCCCATCATCGGTGGCTGGGTTATGCCTGCACGGGATGAGGATGGATGGAAGAGGTCGCGCACGCACAGCTTGGCTTCATGCCCCTTCCGGATACATTCACGTTCCGCTATAGGGAGGTTTAAGCACGAAGTCTCATGGCTCAATCCGCCCGGTCAGCTGTCCTCCATCATCAAGCCGTTTGCGCCTTTGTTCGCGTTTTTCACAGACTGTAACATGCTTATGATGAGCAGGGGAAACGGACGGTTACATCTTTGTCCGCTACAATAAAACTCGAGGCCTTATATCTTTTAACTCGCGGTGAGACGGACGCATGCGTTCGCTTGGAGGGAGAAGAGCGGGCATCAAAGTAGCGTTGGCCCAAACGGAAGCACTAATGGGCGCGAAAACAATGTATAGTGTTGGCGCCGCTGTGACTGCGTCATGTTACAGTTTTTAGAGTAGCCGGGAGTCCCTCCCAGATAAAACCAAACATTTCCGCCTGGAACGCTGACGGAGGCCTTCATTATTTGTTTAGCATAAAGAGCTTCCACAGCGACATTTTCGACGCTTCTTTCACATGTAAGCGCGCTCACATAACCGGCTGACGGTTTATGCGAGCACTGGTAGGGGGGTGGCGTTCGATCACAGGTATAGCTTTCATGCGCTGACTCATGGAATGCCGATTGTGCTGACAGAGGGTTAAACGGGGTCGTGCCATGGCCCAATACGACCTGTCTGGCGAACTCTGAGTGGTGTAGCGGTTCGGGTGGCTGTATTACAGGAATGAAAGATGCCTACGACACTGTAGTGAAACGGACACCTCCATATTTGCCATTGGGAATAATGCTGGCCTTTTTTTCAAGTTTCATTCCACTAATTTTCTAGAAAGCTTTCTCAAACGCAAACTACACGAAAACGTGTTTTGTGTCGTGCACTCCGCGGACTGCACCAATCTTCGCACGTAATCCTCCTTCCCCAAGTGGAAGGGCACAAATGTCAACGCGCAGCTTTTTACCTCACCCCCAAGGTTTCTCTCGCGACTGTTGGTGTCAACAAAAAACCTGCGGAGAACAAATAATAGGAGGTACTAGGACTGCGAAGAATGGAATCTGGAACAAATAGAGAAACGTAGCGAGACCCCGTTGCCTTACCGATTGAGCTATGAGCCCATTTGAAGACGGAGGAGACAGATAGTGTGCTCACGGAGCAGATACGGGGGTTTGCCCCCTGCCTCACTGAATTCTACGTTATAGCTTCACGAGACCTGTCGCGGGGCTGTGCGCTCCGCTTACGGCACCCGTTGTGGCCGTGCGCCCACGTTTCAGTTTCGCTAGGAGTCATGGAAATTAAAGGAATCGCACTTCTGCTTCGTCTCGGCCTCCAATCTAGTGAGCTCCGTCGGAGCTGGCGGACACGGAGAAGTGATATTGTCAAACCCCCGATCTGAGCTCCGTTTATTTAAAAAAAGAGCTTCCACTCATGTACATCGCAGCTAGAACAGCTCCACTCTTTTCATTCACACCATAAAGGCTTCATTCCCTGCGAACGCGCACTACTGCGTGACGGTGCCATGTGCTCGAAAAACAGCGATTCAGAATTCCCTTCATCCCGACCTTCGTCAACAGAGTGACCTAACGCCGCGCTAGAAGTTTATGAAGTAGGAAAAGCTCCCGCGCTAGAGTGAAGAGGAAGCTTGGAGTCACTCGGGCGCCAACATGACCGTTGTCGGCATGAGCGCACGGACATGACAGCAGCTCCGCGGTGAGACACCGCAGCTGCTGCGGCTGCGGGCGCAGTTGTCCGTATACTTATTTGGCCGATAGTATGCTTGCGCGCTTCTTGGATGACTACATTGTTGTCTTTCGGACTTATGCAATTTTGTTCATGGGATATTTAATTGCTCCATTTAGTAGATTGGTGCATTTTTTCTCAGCATTTAGGTACCTTGGCTTCAACCAGTACTAAAATGTCCTTTTGAGAGTTTATTATGATGATTAAGCGTTTATTCGTATGATTCGTCACACGAATTCTGAAGAAAAATACTTTAGGCGACGGAAAACTCCAGAACTATGAACTTAGAATGAGCCACGCGCTCAAAAAGATTGGTGGCAAGGCAGGTGTACAGCGTATGCTTCCTTCTCCAAAGAAACTGAACCGACTGTGTTAGCGCTAAGCGCAGAAAGGCGGTAATCACCAGTGCGTGTCAAAAAGCACGAAGCACGTTGCGTCGACTGGGCGAACAACTTCGTGTACGAAATTCCGTTGTCGTGCAAACGTTCCTACATAGGACAAACACGCCGCTGCCTGAATAAAAGCTTGAGCGAACACGCCAACAAATTCAGCTCTTCGACATGCGCAGGTTGTCAGCGCAGTGCGCCTCCTGCGGCTCCACTCCCCGGCTCACAGAATGCGCCACACCCACCACTTACCGTGGGCCAAGGGAGAGGTAGATCTTCGAAGCCTACCAAATCAGCACGAAAGGGAGCGATTGCATCAGGGAACTGTCCGCGCCACAGAAGGATACGAAAATTGCTTGCCTACGTAGCTAGCCGTCTACAAATCGTCAGGTGACTAACTAAATTTTTGTTGCCCAGCTAAGTAATCGGTTGCTATCACCTTTTATGTCAAAAGTTTATTTTTAGATGCGACGCATGTCTTGCTCTGAGGCATGTCCCTCCTGCGTCGGCGTCGGCGGCGTCCGCACGCCACCTGCGCATGCGCGCCTCTACTTCGCTCTTCTCTCCGTCAGCTGTGCGCAACACTCTCACTCGGTCTCATTATCAAAAACAACAGCTGCGTGCGCGCGCTTCGTTCTGCTCGCGTCTGCTCCGGCGCGCAAATGCGCGCATGCGCTACTCTCCTCCGCTGTCTCCTCTCCATCAGGAGCTGTGAATATAAAACGGGTAGCGCGCTACGGCGGTTCAGTAAGCGCTCGCTCTCGTTCGACGCCGCGTGCCTTTGCTTGACGACTCCGTGCTTTACTTGATTCTTCCGGTGAAGACGTGATAGAAGCGACGGTCTCTTCAGCGAGTGGGCTGACACAATCCAATACCAGCGTCAGCGCAAACGCTCAAGGCAAAGTTACGACCAATTGAACCCCCCTTTGCGTCGTATCCCACAAGGGTTCCTTTGCGGGAAGATGGGCGTAATTTTTCGTTGCGCTTTCATTCACTTCCCTTTGCTTTTCATGTACGTTTTCTTGCTACTAAAAATGCCCACAGTTGTTCGTCAGTGCTTGTGTCGTCTCTTCCTGCTTGAGTTCCGTCTTCCGCGCTGTTTTTAACGATATCAATTACCAACAAGCTCTTCAGAACACCCTTTCGCAATTTTTTTCTCTTACATGTGGCTCTTTTGCACATAATGTTCTGCATTACTCTTAAAAGTGCAGTAATGTTTTCGTCTATGCGACGTTCAAAGCACGCATGTACCTCTACTCGATCAAAAACTGCCTAAATCCGCCTGACGTTTCCTCCCTTGTGAGACCCCTGGCCTCTTCCATAGGGCACGGAATGCGGTTGTGCCGCACCTTACGTTCTGAGCCGTGGATCCAGACGACTTTCTTCAGGGGCTGCCTCTGTCTTGCATGTTTCTGTGAAGCCCTTCTTGTGGGGAATACCAGCGGTTTCCCCGAGACCTGCGATTCGCTACCGAACTCGCCGAGTTCCTGTGGTCCAACGTCCTCGCATCGTGCCCTCAAAAACTTCGTCCCGCACGCCCTTCCCAATAGGTGCACCTTGTAGGAACTTCAGACCTTCCTGGTCCTGCCAAGAAAGTGCTGAGCCTCGGGCACAAGTTCTGCGAGCACCCCAGTCTTGACAAGACAGAGCTCCTCTGCCTAGTCTAATGCAGTGCTTAAGTGACGTCATCAGATGACAAAAACAGGTGCGATAGCGCTGGTGTTGATGTATTACTGAGGGAAGTGGAACCACACCGAGCAATTCATTCAGGCTGAGTGGCATCCTTGTATTCGGAGGCCCTGCTCAAGTTGCCACAGACCGACAAATAGGCAGGATTCGCGGTAATGCCATCAACTTTGTACAATGAGAAGGCGGGAGATGCTGTGCTTTCGAACTTTCGCTTTGTCAAAGACATTCAGACCTACTGGGTGAAGTTAGCGGGCAACGCAGCTATGCAGTGCTTCGGGGCTTGTCAGCCTGGCTGCGTCGATCGAAAAAGCCAATGCCCTGATTCTAACTGTCTTTTTTTCTGCCAAGACACATAAGGAGGGATGCCCATTCAGGCTCATTTTGAGCAAAAAAGGCACTATATAGCAATCTTTAAGTCTTTCCCTCCAGCGGTCACTGTCGGTCTTGACCACTAATGACACGTTTCTTGTACGAACCCAAGTGAAGTAAGCGCGTGCCAGCACACTCATGACAAGAAAAAAGTAGGAGCGGTCTCGGCCGACGTAAAACACCTGTACTATTCACTACCTCAAGACCCCATACTTGAAGCGGCGAGGGAATGTGTAGATGAGTATGGAGCAGTTCGCTTCCAGAATGCACGAGGCACCAGCGTGTCTGCTTTTCTTGAGCTGCTACGGTATTACTTAGGCTCGACTTTCATTGAACACGCACGAGTCTTGCACATCCAAGAAGATGGTATATGCATGGGATCATGTCTTGCCACATTTTGAGCGACATACTACATGCACGCTTGGACCGAAAGTTACAGGTAACCCTTCCTAAAGGTATTCAGATTCATGGATGATTTTCTGGTCATTTTTGAAACAGATTAGAGGACAATCATTGAAGGCGATGAAACAATTTTTGTCCTGTTCTAATCGCACCACACTGCTTCCACCTTGACCATGGAAGTGCCCACGGATGGCCAGATGAGATTTCTGGACCTCTGCCTCTATTTTAAGGACGAGCACACCTGCTGGGAGAATGCCCCTAGGTCCCAAAAAAGCATATTACCATACAGCTTAGCGCACTCGAAGCTAGTCAAGAGGGGAGTTGCCAGGAGTGTGCTAACAAATGCCCTGAAGAGGTCCTGCCCCAACTGGCGCTACAGAGGTTTGAAGCGCAAGACGGCCGTTTGAAGTGTGCTGCGTATCGAAAGACCTTCTGCACTCCTTGCCAATAAAGCTGCTACGCGAACTTACTTCGAATGCTCCGGAGAACTGCCCTGAACCGAAACGACACAAGACAGCCGTCATCCCGTACCTCCATGGAGTGAGCCACGCGCTAATGAAGATTGTTGGCAAGGTGGGCGTACAGCTTGTGTTTTCTGCTAAAAAGAATCTGAGCTGCCTGTGTAAGCGCGTAAACACTGAAAACAGCAAATTACCAGCGTGTGTGAAAAAGCATGAAACACGTTACGTCGACTGTGTGAGCGACGTCGTGTACGAGATTCCGTTGTCGTGCAAACCCTCTTACATAGGACAAACAGGCCCTGAATGGATGCTAGAGCGAGCACGACAACGAAGTCAGCTCTTCGACAAGGGGCACGTTGTCACCACACTGCGCCTCCTGCTGCTGCACTCCGCTGTTCACAGTTTCGCCACACTCAGCAATTACCGTGGATGAAAAGAAAGGGAGATCTTCGAAGCCTACCAAATCAACAGGACCGAAATCTGTAGCATCAGCGAACCGCCCGTGTCACTGCTGGATAGGAAAATCAGTTGCCTACGTGAATAGTCTACCAATTGCCACGCGGCCAATAAAATTGTTATATTCCTACCAACTAATCAGTTGCTATCATCTTTATATCAAAAGTTTATTTTTTTGTTTCTCTTTCCCTCTCGTCGCTTCGCTTTTCAGTATACCTTCCTGCGAATTAAAATGCCCACAGTTGTTCACAAGGGCTTGTGTCGTCCGTTCCTTTTTTAGCCACGTCTACCACACTCTTTTTAAACCAACTAGATTTGATTCTCAGTAGTTTACATTCTTCCTTTAATTTAACTGTTTATCTAAAACATGGTGACAATGAAGTTCGGCTATCTGGCGCCTACCCAAGTATCACAGTTACAGAAAACCAAATGCTGCTACGCCTAGCGGCGGAGTTTGCTTCCCCACGGTGATCGTAACGCAACATGTATGGTAGACATTGTTGTCCCACAGAATATAATGAGGCTTTACCTGTTCTGTGCTGATGCAGTTTCCTCTGTAATGTATCGTCCCCCTCAAAGAAATTTTCATCTCTTCTTTCAGTTTTGCGAACAGTACATTTTATTTGTATGGGAGAAAAAATCCACCATTATGCCTTGAGGCGATTTTAAAATAAAAGTATTAGACGGCGTGTATCGGGGAAAAAATACACCATTAGGTGTTGAGACGATTTTAACATAAACATATTAGCCGGCACGCCAGTGAAATGTGAACTTGAGACCCTTTTAAATAGTCTCTATTGCACCAATGTTATATCAAGAACTACACAAACTGCACCGAACGGGTCCAGCTGCATTGACCTATTTATTACCTACATAAGCATTGACTTTGCAAAGGAGTTCTCAATTGTACTTTTGTGACCATATGCATATTTTTCTGAGCTTTCAAGGGAACACGAAACCGCAAAATGAGGTTAAACGTACCATACGTTTTCAGTCACGACCGATGAGAACTTTTCTGTCAAGATTTTTTCCTGATAACTCTTCTGACATATATGACCTCGAAAACACAAATGAGACCAAAAAATTTTCCTTCGCAAATATTCTACTTTGCCACACAACGTTTCCCACTTGTATAAGTAAACTCCCTCCTTCTGAACTACGTAAACCATGAATCACCCTCGAAACATGTAAAACAAATGCAAACAAGGAACGCTTTGCATAACAACTTTGTTAAAACTGGAGATGTACCTGACCTACAAGCTTTTAAGACTCCGAAATCACTTAACAAATAATTGCGAAGAGCAAGCGTTCAGTATACTATTACTTAGCTTTATCAAGCCAGGACGACAATTGTAAACTGTGGTAGACTTCAAATCAACTCCTAAATCACGTGCCCAAACTAGTACCACCCCGAACAATTATCTGCATTGACCCAGAACTATCACGAGCACAGTTGCCAGATACATTTATTGAGTACTTCGTTAACTGTGGGACCAGCGCAGTAGATGCTCGTGTCCGGAAAAACATATGCGCCGATTGACTTCCCCTATATTTTTTTCAACCCACCACTGAATCTGAGTTAGCTCGCGTGTTTCGAGACCTAAAATAGCAGCGCCGGGGACGCCGCTCGTTCGCAGATAATGCCTGCAAAGTACGTATTAGATATCGTAGCACCCGTTTTCGTTCAGATTTATATAATAAAGCTGTCATCCGGAATATTGCCTGACCAAATGAAATTGCAAAAGTATGGGAACTAAATGAAAGGGGACAGAACCACCTTCTCCAACTACTGAACAATGACGATACTCTCAATCTTTTCCTAATGTCTGAAAAATTACCTTTAATCGCATATCGATATTTCTTCAAACAAAAAATCTTTTGGGTTGATACCAGAGCGCTTTACAAAAGAACAGATTAAGCCAGTTTGCTATAATAGACCACAATAAATTTATTTCAAGTACCTTTAAAGCACGATTATTCACACTAGGAGTGTTAATTGATTTGACCAAATAATTCGATTTTTTTTCAATAAAAAATTATACCTAAGAAGCCTATACAGTGCGGTACGCGGGGATAAAAATTCGATTTAATTAAGTCGCACATAAACCACAAACATCAAAACGTAGTTATAAACAACATTCACTCGCACATACAATCAATTCACACAGCTGTACCGCAAGGAAGCATCCTAGGCCCTCTACTCTTTATTATTTACATAAATGATCCCGTAAACCCAGACAATAGCATAAAATATACAATTTACACAAAATACACCACCATGCTATTCAGATCAAATGATCCTCAATATCTTTCCTCAACCCCGGATGCGGTCTTAGAGAATCTGCGCTTGTGGTGTATCAACAGTGGTGTTAAAGTTAACACTAAAAACCGCAAGCAATGCTGTTTCCATGAAAAGGGATCTGTCGCGACTGTTGGTATAACCGAAAACGTTTTATGACAAATAGAATAACAGACTGGCATCGCCAGGAATCGAACTTGGAATGAATTGAGAAACGGAGAGCCTGGTCTCACAGACTGAGCTACAAGCCCAAGCGCAGACGAGGGAAACCAAAGGTGGGCACACCAAGCAAACCTGCGGAATTACCTCCTACGTTCTCGCTGAATGCCACCTGATAGCGTCACGTTACCTCTCCCGCCGCTGTGCGGTCCACGGAAGACACTTGCAGCGGCCGTGGCCGCGTCCTACGCATGCGATAGAGCTATAAAAACAAATAAACATCACAGTAACGCATGGCATGACATACGCCTCGGTCTCTACGGCTGATTTCCTGGCCTCCTTCGGCAGCGGCAGAGACGGAGGAGACGTGAGATCATCTAACACCGGTTTTGGACTCCAAAATTACACTAAGAAAGAAAAATATCATTGAAGTGACAAAGGGTGTGCTTCAGTGCATCGCACTTGTCTTTGCTTCTACGATTTGTAGATCCACGTGTGTTATTTCAAGTAACGTCGCATGGGTAATCGCTGTGGGTGTGGTTTACAGCTTTGCCTTCCAACCACTTCGACAGGGGCGATTGGCGCCGATTTTTTTTCTTTTCGGTTATAGCCTCGGCAGGTGACAGCAGTTTTGTACAGAGCTGTGATCTTAGTTATGCACCTTGATCGGAGGCCTGCCACAAGGGAGCACACGGTTCAAGCAAAAAAAAATTACACCATCTTCCCCTGGGGAACCCTGATGAGGATGCGAAGCAGCGTGGCGGTTCCGTGTGGTTCCATTGTGTAACCGTTATGTTGAGTGATCTGGTTTTTACTAGCGCCAGAGGAAATTCCGCGTCCGGGTCCACACCGGTGGCAAAGACACGCAAGTGCTGTTGTGTTACGGTGAGTAGGCGGCGGTTCTCGAGGCGCCGAAACTCGTCCATCATGTTCTTGTCGATGTTGTCTCTGTGGTAGAATCGGTAGTCTTCGTCAGCTTTGGTGAGGTAAAGGTTGTTCACATTGGTGCACCGGCTGAGAGCAATGTACACGCCCTCCTCTTCGCAGCTTTGTCTTCTCGTTCTTCTCCGGCGGTTCACCTACGGGAAGATGACGACGGTGGTTGAACGCAAACCTATCTCGTGATGGATTCTTTGGTTGGCCAATCCCTAGGGGCATCCTGCCACAATCAGCATCAGAGGCGCTGCGGACGGGGCTGGTTGAGCTGCAAGGCGCGTGGCGCTTCCCGCCACAGCTTTCCCACGGGAAATTCAGCATCCCCCTCTAAAGTTTTTAGTTCGTCGTTTCCGTAGACGTTCAGCTTCGCGTGCCTTGGTTGTATCAGCAGCTTCTTGACGTAGTTTGAATGAGTCAAGGACATAAGGCGCGTTCGTAGCACTTGCTCCTGTCCCGGATTTGTAGCGTAGTGGGAAGAGCACCACGTACCTCCCGTTGCGGCCAGAGAGTCGTGGGATCGAAACCGGGCGCCGCTAACAATTTCTTTTTTATAGTGTAGTATCGAGGAACTGTGGGTCTAAGGAGGAGAGTTGCGCATGCGCACTGAGCGTGTGGACGGCGTCGCCATCAACGATGCAGGACCTGGCGAGCCTAAGAAATGCTCCACATTTAAAAACATTTTCTCTGCTGTGGTCCTGATATTTTTAGCACACTTTGCTGTGATAACGTGTTTGTATATGGTGGTACTGCCCAATAGGTACCTCGCTACTATCAATTCGCTCGATCACTTATTCCTCGTGATAGTGGGTCAAGCCTTTAGATATACACCAACTATTTCCTTTCTTCTCGTTGTACGGTTTTCTTGCGTAACTGAATAAATTTGTGAAGCATTTGATTTGGGTGGGGAAAACTTGAGGGGTAGGGGAAATATTGTAGGCAGCAAAGGGCAGTAAA